>NC_044319.2:53394699-54594699 GCF_007474595.2 Lynx canadensis | reverse complement strand
AATCCTCATGTACTGATGGCAGGGATGCAAAATGGTGCCACCATGGAAGACAGTATGAAGGTTCTTCAAAAAATTAAAAATAGAACTACCATATGATCCCATAGTTGCACTACTGGGTATTTACCCAAAAAATATGAAAACACTAATTCAAAGAGATATATTTATGCCTATGTTTATTGTAGCATTATTTATAATAGCCAAACTGTGGAAGTAGCCCAGGTGTCCACTGATAGATAAATGAATGAAGATGTGAGATTATATATATACACACACACACACACACACACACACACACACACATACATACAATAGCATATTGTTCAGCCATAAAAAAGAATGAAATTTTGCTATTTGCAACAATATGGATGGATCTAGAAAGTAATGCTAAGTGAAATAAACCAGTCAGAGAAAGACAAATATCCTATGATTTCACTTGTATGTGAAATTTAAGAAAAAAACCAAATGAATGAAGAGAAAAAGAAACAAACCAGAAAACAAGCTTTTTACAATACAGGACAAACTGGTGGTTACCAGAAGGAAGATGGGGGTGGGGGGTATACACTTACGATGAGCTCTGAATAATGTATGGAACTGTCGAATCACTGTATCACACCCTGAAGCTAATATAACACCTTATGTCAACTATACTGGAATTAAAATTTTTAAAAAGAGTACTGCCAAATTAATCATAGATAATGGAAACCTAGTTATTGTTTTCTGAGCAAAGAAAGGAAAACCCATTTTGGAGGGCAGCTATTGGTCAGTATCACATTGACTAAATGTGGGCCACCATGAAGCGAAAGTACAAAGTTAGTTCCCATACGAATTCATAATCAATTAGGGAGAGAGACACAAAAACAGAAAACAATATAAACAAAAGAAAATGATAGAAAGGTGCAACAGCAGAGCTGGGCTTAGATAACCAAAATTGCACTGAGCCTTCTGTTTCAGTTCAGCGTAGAAGACATTTATCTCTGCTCAATTGTGATTTTAAAAAATAGTCTGTAAAACAAACAGGCTCAACAATTTCATGAACTTGGCCCAATCCTTTTGGCCAAGGTTTTTATGACAATTTTAGTGTGTGGTTTCGTATCTGTGGAACAAGCCGGATAATGGACAATCCAAGAGTTGATGCTTTAAAACTAGCATGAGTTGTAGATGGCCAAAAAAATTACTTCTTTTGGTACACTATACCGTGCTATTCAGAAACTATCCTCAGCTTCCCTTGGGATGCATGCTGGTAACAGAAATCACTTGCTGGAAAGTGATTTGGATTTGAATTCCAATTTGGTGCAACCTTAGAGCTTATGAGAAAGAGAGGTTCTTGACAAAGTCCCTGTTATGATAGTCTTTGCAAATGAAGCACCTGTTGGTCCTTTTCTGGGTGTGTTATGGAGACTAGCATCTGCCTACTACCTTTGGATGGTGTTGGATGTGCCCAGTGTGAGTCTCTCGGTGTCCACATGCTAACAAACTTCTGCTTCCATCCCCCCCCCCTCACTCTGTGGGTCTAGGCCACTTAATGGGGTTTCTATATTGGTTTCTGGGCTGTGTTCCAGTTTCTTAATACTTACCTGCACATTTTTCTGGAGACCTGGTCCCCTGCCCGGTTCCTGCTTCATTCTTCTCTCTCAGAAAGTAGACCTTACTACTTTTTTTTGAAACTTATTCCAATCTATTGAAACTTCCTAGAACCATGATATTAGAGCCTTATTCTTCAGAGGCCCTTGATGCTAACACTTCGGGTGGAACTGCCTTGGCTACATTCCTTTGGAGGTGACAACAGTAGTGCTAGCCATCTCCTCAAGTTCAACTTTCCAGCCCCAGGTTCACTATTCCCATAGGAATGTGCTTTCTGTTGACTTGCCTTGAGTTCTTGGATACCCTTGAAAATAGGATCGTGAATGTTATGATGAACATCTCTACCGAAATTAATACGCAGTTTTACAAATGCTGCTCCTGTACTTCTAAGATTGGCACAGGAAAGAAGGGTAGGGAAGACACTTGGTTATAGATGTTGGACATGGCAGAGGTAGTTCAAATATTTCTGAGCCCCTCCTATGTTTGTAAGCATGGTACTAGGCAAAAGGGATCTTACGGTAAACCAGACACAGAAACAGCTGCAAAAAAAAAGAAGGTTTTGCTTTCATTGGAGAGCTGGGCAAGTAAAAAAATAGTAACATCACAACACGTACATGCCGTCTTACATGCAAAAATAAGATATTATGGATCATAGGGAGGATTCCTAACCCAGTCTTAGTTCAAGGAAGACTCCTTATTGGAAATAACAACTACACATTGATATTAAGTATTAAGGCAATTGCTGGGTAAGGTAGAAGAAATGGAGAGAAGCTAACATGGTAGGGGAAGGGTAGCTACAGAAAACAATATATGCAAAAGAAGAGATGACAGAGAATATGATACATTTAGAGTACCAAAAGTATCTTATAGAATTCCAATTGTTAGACATAGGTGGCTCTGTAAAGCCTAGAAGTAGACTCAAAAATCAATTTAAAATATCTAGCATTCATAAAATTCACCTCTAATTTCTCTATGTAAGGCTGCTCAAAATATTTATCTGGTAAACATACCTAAACTCTGTGACTTCCCGTCTCATAACTGGTCTTGATGTTTCAGTCTGCCATCTTAAAATCTGTCCTTCTGAGTCTTTTTGCCTTCTGGGTCTTCAAGGGCTGTAATGAAGCAAAAATGAAAATTCATAATAAAATACTGCCCCACAGCTTGGTTTGCTCCAACATAACAGTAGTCAACAGTCCTGATGGCCATGTAATAAACAAAAGCAGGGTGCTGTCGATAGGGTGAGGTGGTATAGAGAAATAACAGTGGGGAATGTTGGGCTGGGAAAGATCTTGAATAATAATTTCAGAACAATTGATAGAGAATAAGGGACTTATTTTATTCCCTAGAGCACTGCATGAGACTATGTATACAGAATACAGGACTCAGTTTTTTGCCTGTTTGCTTGGTTTTCTGTGGCCAACTGCTATAGTCAAATCGACTAAAACATTCATAACCATTCTTAAGCAAAACAGTGAAATCATCTTCTGGGCTTTTTTTTACTTCCTCCATGATACTGACATTAGGTACCCAGTATTGCTTTTTATCTTTCCCTCTCTCCTCCATGAAAATGTCTCTCTTGGATCCCTAAAGCCCAGCAAGGTACAAAGACCTGATAAAAATTAATACTGTCATGGAATTATATTTTAATGGGTAAACGTTTGCTTCCCAAATTTCTTGACATCAACTGGCAAGTTGGTAAGAAATATTTCAGAGAGAGGACCCCTGAATGGCTCATTTGTTTGTGTCCAGCTCTTGCTTTTGGCTCAGGTCATGATCTCATGGTTTGTGGAATTGAGCCCCACCTCAGGCTCCATGCTGAACGTGGAGCCTGCTTGGGATTCTCTATCCCTCTCTCTCTGACCCTCCCCTGCTTGTGGGCACATGCTATCTCTCTCTCTCTCTCTCTCTCTCTCTCTCTCGAGCCTGCTTGGGATTCTCTATCCCTCTCTCTCTGACCCTCCCCTGCTTGTGGGCACATGCTATCTCTCTCTCTCTCTCTCTCTCTCTCGAGCCTGCTTGGGATTCTCTATCCCTCTCTCTCTGACCCTCCCCTGCTTGTGGGCACATGCTATCTCTCTCTCTCTCTCTCTCACTAAATAAATAAACATTAAAAAAAGAAAAATTTCCTTGCAAAACAAACAAAAAAAATTTCAGGGAGACGCTGACACCTTCCTGCTAACAAGGAGGTGGACATCTACTAGGCTTTAAAGATATGCTTCTGAGAAAGTGTCTTCTTTGGCAAGAAGGTCACTACATCTGAACGGTGCAGATACAGATGATAAGCCCTGGTCCAGAAAAGTATCTCACCAAGGAAGGTCAAGGAGATAACGGATAGGAATGGAAAGACCAGGCAGAACTGAGGAAGGTTGAAAGGGAAGACTCTGGTACCAAGTTCCCAAATACCAAACTGAAATTGAGAGCAGGACTGAAGTCAGGAAGAACCAGATGCCCAATTATCTAATTAGGAGGATCAGGGTCAGAACCAGACTTGGCAGAAAGATTGACGATGGTGAATCTCAGACATTATCTTTCTTGACTTTTAAGTAGGCAAAATATACCTATCTGCCAGGTACTCATTAAAGTGATGAGGCAATCAATAGCCAAAGATCTCCTCAAGTCTTTTTGACATTCAAGCCCACCATTGCCCATCTCTTCTACTTATACCTCTTTATGATCTTGCTCCTCTCTCTCTGTATTTCAATCCTCTATTCAAGGTGAGGACTCTTCCACTGGTTCTCTTTAGTACTTTAACAGCTTGGATATTCTTGCCACGACCGGCGCATCATCATAAGCTAACCTCTAGCTCCAGCCTAAGATCTGGAACCACATCTGACTTTTTCCAGTTTTAAGGATGGGACATTGAGGCATTAGGATTGCTCTAGAAACCTGAGACAGAATGAAACTTACAGGTGAAGGAATCTAGCAGTCCATGCTTTAGGAAAAAGATGCAAACAGCCTGGCAAGGACCAGACACACCTTCAAATACAAATGGCTTCTCGGACAACATGCAGTGTCTCTTACAATGAAAATATAGAATCTAGAACAGACTTCCAAACATGGATTTATTCTGTTTTTGTCACATTGTAAAAAGTCATGACCTCAGCATTTGCTCGGTAGTGACTGTGAGCTTTCCCTTTTCAGCCCCGTGTGGATAGTTTTCTTTCTGTGCTCCCACTTCACTTGCTCTCAATGTTATGCTTCTGAGCTCTTGTTTTACTCATGCTATACCTCCCTATGAGTCACTGAATTGCCTAGGAGATAGATAGATACACATTACAGAGAGATACACATCTCAGAGATGCACTGACAGCTCAGAGCCTGGAGCCTGCTTCAGATTCTGTGTCTCCCTCTCTCTCTTTGTCTCTTCCAAGCGTGTACTCTGTCTCTCTCTCAAAAATAAATAAAACAAAAAATTTTTTAAAAACCTGATTTGGGGGGCACCTGGGTGGCTCCGTCAGTTAAGCATTGACGCTTGGTTTCAGCTCAAGTTGTGATCTCATGGGTTTGAGGATTCAAGCCCTGCATCAGATGCTGCACCAGCAGTGCGGAGCCTGCTTGGGATTCTCTCTCCCCTCTCTCTGCCCCTCCCCCACTCATGCTGTCTCTGTCTCTCTCAAATAAATTTACAATACAATACAATAAAACCCTGATTTTTGAACTGTTATTTTTAACTTTGTGCTAAGAAGGTAGGTAATTTTTAATTTCAGTTGCTTTTCCATAACATCTAGGAGCATGCTCCACTCTCCAAGTCAATGATGGAAATCTTAAAAAGAAACAATGGATCTAAGCCTTACACCTGAAGGAGACCTCATGTCCCTCACTCAGACAGTCCGCTCACATTTGTATGTTTCCATTAGTGAGAATATCTCCATGGCCATGAAGATTCTAATCTGAAAAGCTGTTTTTATAGTATGTCATTGGCAAGTCGACTTGCTGAAGAGCATTCTAATCAGGAATGTTGAAAGCCTTCCATAAATGAGATGACTGCCACCAATGTTCTCTTTTTTCTGTCCCGGGTGGCAATAAAAGAGAACAAATAAAAAGAGAAAACTATAATTGGTCTGGTAATTGAGCCGTGAAAATGCACTATAACGAATGGAAACTGAAAGGAAAGCCACAGAAATGGTGGCATTCCAAATAATTCACCTAGTGTTCCAAATAAGTCACCAATTCATCCTAGCTGGCATACCTGAAAACAGGTTTTGTTTTTTTTTAACTTTTTAACAGTAAGGAATATCAGCTACACTATAGAAGCCAACTGGATTCGCTTCAGGATTTCTTCACTTCACTAGTGGAATGTGAAGGCATATCTGAAAATGCTGTCATTTTATTCAGAGCTCCATTAATTTGACCTTTTGTCCTCATACCACAAGAACAAAGGAAAACTTTTTTCTTATGGCTGGCTAAAATACAATAATCCAAAATTTTTCCTACCTCCTCAGTCTTTGTTTTCTACCTTACTCCTTGTCAAAGGAAATGTATTACCATTTACACAGTGGTATCATTCTGCAATGAGAATGCATCCTTATATAAAGAAAGCATGTCTCTCCTTAGTGTTGCAGAAACTCCACTAGGCTGGATCATTGATACAATCCCTGTTGAGTGAGCCCTCGGGGAAGAAAAGATGACCAAAATAAGTAGCAAAAAGAAACAAAATGGTTTAATTTCAAGACCTAAATTGTTTGGGGAAAGAGTAATTTCTGGGCATAGTACATCACCATGGCTAGTAACATTTCTTAAGCCAGCAAATCAAGTACCATGGATATGATTTTGAATTAAAAGCTATGAGTATGAGTAATACTGGGAACCCTGGGACACAGGTAGGTAGTGGTAATCATAGCTGAAGGTAACATTCAAGTGCATGACCTTGACTTGCCACTATTACTTTCTTCCCACCACACACACACACACACACACACACACACACACACTGAAATATTAGTCCTAAACAGCTAAAATAATGCGACAACAGTGCATAGGGATGACCTAGCACTGTTTGAATAATCATACCATGTGGCAGCACCTGCAGATTATCCAATACTTCCCTCCAATATCCTACAGGTGTTTAAATCAAGATTGGCTTTTCATGTGAAGATTTAGTTGCGATACACTCAGCGGTGATTGTTCACAACAATCGGTTGTAACAATCAGTTACAAAATCAGTTAAAATATTTACTGAACACTCCTGGGTTCTAAACACTAGTAATTGGGATATGACATGGAACAAGGCAGAGCCTCCGCCTTTAGGAAGCTTATATTCTAGGGGAGACATAGGTCCTCCCCCAAAATACAGATTAAATAAGTATAAAAACAGTTTTATGTGTTCATGCATATTTTGAAGAAGATAAAATAGGGTAATATGAAGAGATTTATGTGAGAGTGGAGGCGGTTGCTTTAGCTAAGTCTGTCAGGATAGTCTTCTTTGAGAAAATAAGAGTTGATATTTGAGTTGGATAACATTGAAAAAAGACAGCCATGACAGGATCTGGGGCGGGGGGAGGGGGGGAAAGTTCTAAGCTGGAGGTCAATTTAGTGCAATGTCCCTGAGATTGTTCGTGGTATGTTCAAGATACAGAAATGTTCAGGATGCAGAAATGAGGGCCGTGTGGCTGGAGCAGATTGCGTAAGAGGAATGGCAGGCCGGGGGGCGTGAAGTCAGGGAGGAGGGGAATGTCAGGTCTTCTACTGTTCAATAGTCATAATGCTAGGGGATGGTTAGATTTTCTTCTAGGAATGCTCACGAATATTTTCAGAAGGGATGTTAGCAAGAATAGGGGTGACCAGCAAGTATCTCTGGATTTCTCTTCAGTAGGCATTCAGTCTATTACTGCAATTTAATAACCTGCTGCAAAGCAACTAGCTTCTGATGATGGGATGGCTTTTCTCCGAGCTTAAGGTGGATATTAAATTGTCACTCCAACGGTGAACTACTGGGACTGAATTATATGAAATACTCTGCAGGATGGGATAATCCCAGCCAGAGTGACCAGGAAGAATAGGAGAGTCTTTGGTGACAATATTGTAGTTAAAGTCATACCAATTTTTGAACATTTTATTGGTAAAGTTCAACTACAATAAGGTACACTAATCTTAAGTGTACCAGTTACTGATTTTTACTTAAGTATATACTATGTAATCACCATTCAAATCAAGATATAAAACGTTTCCAATATCCCAGAAGGATATTTCATGTCTTTCCTTATTAATAAAAGGACTCTCTCTCTCCCTTTCTCTCTTTTTCTCTCCCTGTCACAATATGGCAGACATTTATTTAACTATTTCATTTATCTTTAATTTAACTATTAAAAGGATCTTATTTTAACCACAATGTTTGAGCCAAAGTACATTCATAACTTTTTTATAAAACTTATCTCAATTTTTTCATCTACTATCTCATGAATATTTCCCAGGTATATAGGCATATTTTACAGTTTATAGCTGCAGAATATTGCATTGTATCGATAAACCAGATTTTATTTAACTAATTCTCAACAGTTCTGCATTAAGATTAAATCATTTTTGAGTTATCTTCAAACAAAACAGCCATGAAATCCTTCTGTTATCATTATAAACAAAGGACCTGAACAAACACTTTTCCAAACAAGACATTTGGATGGCCAACAGATGCATGCAAAGATGCCTGATATCATTAAGAGAGGTCAACACCATTAATCATCAGGGAGATGCAAATAAAAACCACAGTTAAATATCATCTCACACCTGTTAGAATGGCTATTATCGAAAAGATAAAAGTAACAAGTGTTAGTGAGCATGTGGAGAAAAGGGAACCCTGTACACTATTCGTGGGAATGTAAATTAGTGCAGACCACTATGGAAAGCAGTATGAAAGTTTCTAAGAAATTAAAACAATTGAACAAACCTATAACCGGCAATTCCACTTCTGAGTATTTATCCAAAGAAAATGAAAACACTGAGTCAAAGAGATACATTCACCTCTAGGTCCACTGCAGCATTATTTACAATAACCAATATATGGAAACAACCTAAGTCTCTCTCTCTCTCTCTCTCTCTCTCTCTCTATATATATATATATATATATATATATGTATGTATACATATATATGTATATGTATATAATGAAATCTTGCCATGCTTGCAACAATAAAGGTAAATATCAAGGGCATAATGCTAAATGAGATCAAACAAACAAACAACAAAAAAAGACAAATATAAAAACAAACAAAAAATACCAAGCTCATAGACACAGAGAACAAACTGGTGGTTGGGAGAAATGGGTGGTGAAGGGTTGGGTGAAATGGGTGAAATGTGTTTTGTTTGGGTTTGGGTTTTTTTGGGTTTTGGGTTTTGGTTTTTATAAGTAAAAATTGAACACAGGATTTAAAAAGAAAAAAAAAGTGGAGCACCTGGGTGGCTCAGTCAGTTAAGCTCTAACTCTTGATCTTCACTCAGGTCTTGATCTTGGGGCCATAAGTTCGAGCTCCACATGACTCCATGCTGGATGTGAAGCCCACTTCAAAAAAAAAAAAAAAAAGAAAAAAAAAGGAACTCCTGGGTTCAAATCCTGATTCAATCACTTACAGGCTTTCTAATCTTCGCTTAAATTGTATGCCCCATGTTTGTCATTTGCCAGATCAGGACTTTCTGCATTAGGGTATGAAAACAAAATTGGATAACACAAAGGAAGGACTTAGAACAACCAGGCCTGGCAAACAGTAAATGTTCAATAAATGTTAGCTAAAAACAAAAGAACAAATTGGGAAGGCTTATTCTATCTGATTTCAAAACTTACCATGAAGCAATACTAACCAAGTTAGTATGGTATTAACAGTGGGGAAAAGATCGGAAAGGGGTACAAAGGAATTTTATGGGTTGAAGGAAATGTTCTATATCTTGAGTTGGCTGTTGGTTATGCAAGTGCAAACATTTGTCATAAGTCACTGAACTGCACACTTAAGACCTGCGCATTTCGCATGTAAAAATTTCCCCTCAGTTATTAAAAAGTTAAAGTTATAAAAGATACTCATAAATAAATCTTCCGCCCGAAAATCTCTCGTGGTGGCTGTTAGTTTTAGAAAATAGAGAGCACCCTACGATCTGTGCCCAAGTTCAACCTGTTTTAAAATACATTTTAATAGAAAGGCCCTCTTTAGGGCTCAGAATCTGATCTCATGTCTTCAAATGCAAAGGTGTAGTTATACATTAAAGGTGAGAGGATTAAAAATAGAACCTTCTAAATTTCCCTAGAAATAGACCTGCCCATGAGGCGGCAGCAGCAGCAGCAACAGCAACAGCAGCAGCAGCTAGATTGATCTCTGTTCCCATCTTGCCTCAGCCTTGCTTTGAAGACAGAAGTGGGTCATTTAGTCTCCATGGCTTTCACAGAGGCTGCCAATATGAGGGTTAGTCAGGTCACTGGCTTTCTGAGAAAGGTCCCCCAAGAAACACACTCAGATTGTCTGCTCCCTAACTGAATCTGGTGGAATGTAATTGTAAACATGAGTATTGGAGGGGGAAGTGTGCCCTAAATTCACCTGGAAAATCGTAACTAGAATAATGTATTTTTTTTCTCTGACCCAACTTGCCCAGCTCCCCAACAGATACATTAAGAATTGTGTGAAATTTTGATATAGCACTTAATATAGGGATGCCTACCCCCGCCCCCCACCTTACGCCTCTGGCTACCAGGAAGGGTAAGCAAATACTGTAGAAAAGGAATGGATTCCAGGCCTGCCAAATTGGGGCAGGGATTGGTTGGAATGGCTGTAAGCGATAACTTTCTCCATTCCCTCTATGAGGCACAATAGAAAACACATCCTTCTATTATCCAGCTGTCACCCTAGATTCCACAGAATCTAAAATGATCGCCATTTGTACAAAAAAGATTCAAGTGTACCCTGAATTTTATTTTAATTATGAACCGAGAAGCTGTGACAACAGACACATCGAGCCATCTTGGCAATATTGTCCTGTACCACAGAGATAACTGCTCTTGATGACTATAAGGAAATTTGACTACTTTTCTCTCACCTGTGTCTCCAATCATAAAAATTTTGAAAAATTAACATCTGAGCAGTTGTTTATCTGAATTCCATGATGTAAGCTGATCTTACATAAGGCTCCTTTGGCCAGAGGGTGATCAGTTAAGCCATGAGAACAAGAAATCATTTGCAAATGCTGGTACAGAGAATACCCCCCCCTTTTTTTTATTTACGTCGTGAGTCTTCCTTATCACCTGTTTTGTTACTTAGCCCATTTCTCATCCAAAAGTAAACTGCCTAAACCTAGTGTCTGGCTTTTTAAAGAAGACTTCGTGGAGATGATTCAATGAAAAGGAGTTCCCCTTCAAAAGCGCACACACACACACGCACACACACACACACACAACCTCCCAACAAGACTCTCCATCATTTCTTCATGATCCTATAAAAGGGACAAAGGGGAAGACAAACATTTATGGAGAGGGAGATTTTTCTCATAATGGCCCCAATAAATATGTTTGTTGTAGAGAAATAAATGTGGAGGAAAGACATGCAAGCCTGATGTTGAAGAAAGGCTTGTTCATGCTTAATACATTGGAGAAATTTTCAAGAGCTGTTCAACCATGTTAAAAAATATTACCCCTGTAATGCTGCCAAGGACAGGGAGACCTATGGTGGTCAGCTGAGTAAGTGCTGGCCGTCCAAGTTAAAGTGCCTGGGGGCAGAAATAATTTACGCACCCAATTTTTCCAGCATGTCAACAACTGAAATTTCAAGGAGGAATACATGTATCATGGGCATATGGGCTACTTGTTTATTATACACACACACGTGCACACACATATATACACATACACTAGAGAGTCCCTGAGATTTGCCCTTTTTTCTAGAGAGGGAAAAAAAAAGCAGAGGAAAATGTGTTGTCGACTTCCAATGACAAGTGCTCTGCTGTGTCTCCGGTGTTCCAGGATCATCTGTGGGCTATGAAAACAATAAAAAAAAATCTAAGGATATAGGATAATTCCAGCAAATGGGACTATAGGTGGTGTGGTATGCGTTAGTCACAAATAATAAAAAGAAAAGTCATATTTCTGTAAGCTACTTCAAACTTTATCCTCCAAAGGAAATTACTGCACATACTGAAGACAGAAGACTGCTATAGTTCCTTCTTCCCAATGATCCTGTTCACCAGTAATAAGATAGTTAAAAATTCAGATTTCACAATGGAATTGGGTTGGTAAAAAATCCTTCTCTGCCTGTGGCAAAATTTATTGCAACTCTGAAAGCTCTCTGCCAATCACAATTATAATCACGAAACTGAACTAGTATTGCAGGTCATATAACCAAGTCTTCAAGGAGAGGATGACAAGATGGATAGGAATTTAATGGATTTATGGTATTAGACAATGAAGAAAAATACCTGTCTGGACTAATCATAAACTTTTCTTTAGCTGCAATTAACCTCATGTTGAAATACTATGTGGAGGCTATGTAACTGATAGCACTTAAGGACAGCAATGAATGTGTAATTGTCTGGAGCTTTTTGGAAAAGAAGAGCTCTTGAAAAGGAACATTTGCACCAAATAATATAACATTACACTTGTATTTAGAATGTTCTCGAAAGAATATTGTAGAGCTTTCGCTTACAGTAATTATACCCAAGCGTTGGTCCCAGCACCATAAAGATAGTGACCAAAATATATCTGTTGCTCAAAATTTTTTGCTAAATACTTAACTGGCCATGTAAATGATAAGAAGGGTATCATGTCTATTCAATTAACATTTGAAGCAGATACAGCAACAGAAAGAAACCGGAAATTAAGGGACAGGAATCAGCATCTTAGGAGCAGAGATCTTACCTTTTGTTGTTACTACTGTCAGTTTTTTCTGTTCCTCCCCATTTCACATCCAACGCTTCTTAACACAATACCTGGAACATAACAAGTGCTCAAATATTTGTTAAAAGTATGTTCAACAAATAAAATAATTCCCAGACACTGTGTCTGGTAAAAATGGTATCTGGTCCCTGACCCAACATTTCAAGCCATGTCATCGACCTTACCTTACCCTGCCCCACCCCCCGGGAAGGTAGTTAGTCCTATAACAATCAGGAATTGTCTTCTACCAGAGTGGGAGGGAAAGAATAGTTAAATTCGGTCAAAAGACTATTGTGGCTGTTAGATTTTACTGGATTTCACTTGTTATCCAGGATATTTCCACATTCTTGGTCATCGATTCTTTACCTGATTTTTTTATTTCGACTGCTTGCATGACCTTTCCATGCAAACAGTTTTAAAGGTATGTCCTCTTCCTGATTTTTGTGTCAGCCTTGGACTCATAGTTTTCTTTAACCTAGATATGCACATGTCCTTTGATCTAGCAAGGCACACAAACTTTCTTGGTCAGTGCATTCTCTCCATCTCCCGCTCTCTCTTTCTCTGTTTCGGAATTTTGCTTTGATCCCTAATTATGTTTAGAATCCCAGACCATGGTGGAGGGTTTCTAGTCTTGTCCAACGTAATGGAATTGGAGAATGGGGCTCCAGTAACATACATAAAATATACAGAGAGATACGTTCTTTGCTTTCAGAATATATTAATTGATGGTCTTAATTTGGATACACAGAAATACTTATTCATAGGCTTGTGATTTTTTTTTCAATTAAAAAGATTTTATTGTTAACCATAAGAATAAAACCTACGGAAAGCCTAGTGGAAGGCAGCAAGTATGGAATGATTATTTATTAATTGTCAAATGATTGGAATTTTTGCAACACAGACTGGGTTTGAATTTACTAGTAAATACCTGAAACAGCTATTTTTGAATGTGTGTGCGTGTGTGTGTGAGTGTGTGTGTAAGTTCTGTTTTAATTTGGAAAGTATTCTGTAATATACCGTGGAGTGATCATATCATTCATTGTCCAAACCAGACACTTCTGACAGGGGGAGTTTTCACGACGAATAACTCCTGCAGAACAACAGGTTCAAGTTGAGACTGTTCTGAGAAAACTAGGATGTATGGTCACTCCCAAAGAAGTGATGGGAGTCGTTTTAACAAAACTGACAGACACCTGAAGAGAAGCTGCATGGCAGCATGCACCTGAAAACCTCTGGCCAGCAGGTGCCCACCTGCAGCCAGATTGTGAGTCATCATTCTGGAAGACATTGGGTTTTCAGTTTAGACTTTAGCAGTGTTTTGCGATACGTTTCCTAAAGACCTGCCAAGTTCTGGGTTGAACACATGGACTCTCAGAAATCATCCATCTTGAATGATTTGGGACAAAAATAGATTCCAAAAGTCCCAGGGAAATATGACAAGATTTCTATGAAACAGAAAGGAGGACTAGAAGCATATACAACAGAAATGATAGGGCAGGAACATGAGAAATATTGGGAAAGGAAGCAAACATTATTAGAGGTAGCTGATGGTTATGGGTATATAGATAATTTACATGTATCATATGTAAATATGATATATTGATTATATTAGAAAATTAAGTTCTAAAAGAAATCTTCTGTTACTGTTTTGATGTGTAACTTTTTGGTTATTTCCAAAATCAATAGTGTGGTCTGATTTACCTTGGGGTCCTTAAAAGAATTCACTATCTTTTCTTATGCACCAAAGTGCCCCTAAATAGCAGATCCCCTCCAGGTGTGAATCCTGTCCTAGATACACACAGTTTCACATCCTCATAGTATAAGGTACTGAGACAGGTAGACTTCTAAAATGGCCCTAACATCCCCCTTCGCTGGTCCACCTGCCCTACACAATTTCTCCTTCCCTGAGTATAGCAGGGACCTGTGATTATGATAGGATAGTCCCTTCCTTGATGGGGTAATGTTATATGACAAAGATAATGGGATAGTCAGTTTCATGCTCACCTTACTGAAAAAGTTGATTTTTGATAAGGTTTCACGTGAGGACAAAATAGGCTTGTTAGACCATTCTGAATTGAATGAAGCCTCCCAGTCACAGACTGGGCTAGAAAACCACAGGCTATGACATTTTCACAATGGGAGGAGCAGAAAAGACACATTCTCTGCACACACCAGATCCCAGAATATCAAGGGGCTTAACTGAGCATGCTCATAACTTCTCTCACACTCACCAATCAGATAGCTCTCTCATCCCACTTTCCTGGTAACCGGGGGGGGGGGGGGGGGGGGGGGGGGAGGAGCAAGAGGCAGAAAAACAGCTCTAAGGGAGTTACCTCCATATGGTATAACGAAGGCAGAGGAAAACAAGTCTTCCCTCACCAGACAACTAGGGATATATGTAGTCAATCTCTTTCTGTTACATTATCTTGAACCTACAATGGCTTAAACGCCCCCCTTCCCCATGAATTGAAAGAATGATGTGGGAATACATAAAGAACTGTCAATTCAATCATAAGAAGGCAAACAACCTGATTTAAAAAGAAACGAGAGATTTGGACAGATACTTCACCAAAGAAGACGTATAGCCAATAAGCTACTAAAATATGCTCACACCATTAGACATGAGAAATAATTTTCTTAGGACTAACTAAGGAAATGAAAAATTGACACAATATCAATACATGCCCAGTAGAATAACCAAAATTAAAAAGTCTGATAATATGAAGTGTTGACAAAGATGTGGAGCAAGTAGAACTCCCATATATTACTGGTGGGAATGCAACATGGCACAGCCACTTGGCAAAAAAAAAAAATAAATAAAAATTGGCAGTGTCTTAGAAATTTAAACCTATATTTACCTTACAGTTCAACAATTCCATTTCTAAATACTTACCTGAAAGGAATGAAAATATGTCCTGGGAAAAGAGTTGTATGTGAATGTTTATGGCACTTTCTTCATAACATCCAAAGGTTGAAAATAATCCAAATGATCATCAACTGGTGAATGTGTAAACAAATTGTGGTATATCCATCAAATGCAATACTATTCAGCAATAGGAAGGAACAAACTACAAATACAAGTAACAATATGTTTGAATCTCAAAATTATTATAGTAAGTGAAAGAAGCCATTATAAAATATCATATTTTATTCATGGACGGGAAATTCTCAAGTAAAGAAAGCCTATGGTTCTAGGAAGCAGGTCAGAATTAGCTGAAAACCAGAGGTAGGGAGGAGGGTCTCACTGAAAGGTAGAACGAGGGAACATCTGGGATTATGGAAATACTCTATATCTTGATTTGGATGGCTGTTTTGTAAAACCACAAGAGACTGACATTTAAAATGGATTTTATTTTACACAAGGATTGAAATTTCAGTCCTAAGATTATTCCATCTCTTAGGATCCTGGAGAGTGAAAATCAGGGCTTAGTGCACATGGTTATATAAGTTATACGATGGCTCCTGTACAGCTAAATGCTGAATGCCCTCTTGAGAACCCCCGTACTCCAGCTATGCACTAGCTTGTATTGTTTCCCTTCCCTTGTTTCACCCAAACAAGGGCAGAGACCATCCCGAACATGAATTGGTAATTAAATTGCCTTCTAAAGTTTTAGTTAGGAAATCTTACCACAGAAGTATAAGCACCCTCAACTAAGTACAAGTCTTCGCCACATTTAGTAGAATGGAGACTGAATAGATACTAATACATGTAGTGGACACATCGAGTTTGCTTAGTACCTTGTTGTTTGGACATTATGCCTCCATGCTATAATTATCCAGTGGACTCAATACAAATTACATGGGCTGATATTGCCTCTCCCCTACCCCAGGTCCCAAGGCTGGGCTCATAACTCAGATCCAGGAAGAATATTTCATCCCCCTAGCTACAGTATTTGAATGCGTGGAAGGTCATGTGACCCAAACAGGCCATCAGGAGATACATTCCTCTGGATTGTAAAGTAAAGAGACCATGTAAAACTAAAGCTCTTAGTAGCTTTCTTTGTACTTCATAGAAAGAGCCTGCCTGGGAATGTAGCCAGAAGCTAATTGCAAAACTGCGAGATGAAAACAAACAGAGCCCTGACAATACATTCTGGGCATTTGAATCCCGCCACGCATGGACTTTTCAGGTACGAGAGCCAACAAATGTCTCTTATGTTTAAGCTGGTCTGAGTTGAGTTTCTGTCACATGCAACCAAAAGACTGCCAACTACTACAAAATATAGAATATTGCAGACTTTATACGGTAGAACAAAAACTAAAATGTAGAAAAATTCACTCAAAAATGTAGGCAGTTGATATATTGAATATTGAATTGGAGTCAAGACCCTCACCCTAAGTCTAAAATTAACACCGACTGCCTTTGTAACATGGAATCAATATCCCAGACTTTCTAGGACTGGTTTTCTCAGATCCAAAATGAGAGCACTGAACTGATCCAGGTTGAACTCTAAATGCTGCAGGGACTTCATGACTGGCAGAATCAGAGCCCTGAAACTGTTGGTGCAAACAACTCTCCTCCAAGACTTTCCAGGACTGTGTATGTTATCAACTACTGATAAGCATAGAGACCTTATTTTATAACTGTCCAGAGAAGGTCTGGGTCTGGGTAGGATGAGAAAGTCGCCATAACAGTAACACTGAGACTTGTCTGTGGGAGTTCACAGCATGTATGGGAGCCCTCTTCAGGGGACTTTAGGAAATAACTGAGGTATATTCGATCAGCAACAGAAAGTGAAGATATCTGTAGCCAACAGACCAGTGGTGGCTCAAGCTTTGGCTACAGGGTCATTAAAGATAACTAAAATATGAAACTATACTTAACTCTGTTCATAAAAAATGAGAATTAAAATAATGTTGAATCATATTTTTAACATATTAATTACTGAATTTAAAAATTATTCCAGGGACACCTCAGTCGGTTGGTTAAGTGCTGACTTCGGCTCAGGTCACGATCTCACGGTTGGTGAGCTGGAGCTCCCCATCGGGCTCTCTCTCTGTTATGAGCAAGGAGCCCGTGTCAGATCTTTCCCCCTCTCTCTCTGCCCCTCCCCTGACTTGCACTGTCTCTTTCTCTGTTTCAAAAATAATATAAACATTTAAAAAATAATTAAAAAAAGAAACACAAAAATCACTCTAAACCTCAGTGGCTTAAAATTACAACCACTTATTACCTCTGATGATAGTATGGGTTGACTGGACTCGGTAGGGTGGTTCATCGGGAGGTCTGACTAGGCAGGAACAATCAAGAAGGCTGATTGAAGTGGCTGGTTCTGGCTGCCTGGTAGCTCATCTGGAGCTGTTGGCCAGACTCGGTTCTCCTCCACAGGGCTTGATCCTTTTTGTCAGGGTTCCACACGAGTGAGTATTTCAAGCTTGAAGAAGCAAAAGCTGCAGATCTCTTACGATCAGCTTCAGAAAGTGCACAGGATTATTTCCACAGCATTCTAGTGGCCAAAACCATTGGGGCCCAAACCTCAAGGCGGGGAATATAGAGAGATCCTACCTCTTGATGGTGGAGATGGCAGAAATTTTGTAGCCATCTTTATGTATGTATATACGTATTTATTTATTTATTTATTTATTTATTTAATTTGTTTTGAGAGAGAGAGAGAGAGACAGTGCGTGAGAAAGGGTGCTTGAGCAGGGGAGAGGGCAGAAGGAGAGAGAGAGAGTCCCAAGCAGGCTCCACACTCAGCGCAGAGCCCAGCACAGGGCTGCACCCCACAAACCCGGGATCATGACCTGAGCTGAAATCAACAACCAGATGCTCAACCTACTGAGCCACCCAGGCACCTGCAGCCATCTTTAGCCCAACACAACTTGTATAGAAACAAATTGGAGGGGGGCGCCTGGGTGGCGCAGTCGGTTAAGCGTCCGACTTCAGCCAGGTCACGATCTCGCGGCCCGTGAGTTCGAGCCCCGCGTCGGGCTCTGGGCTGATGGCTCAGAGCCTGGAGCCTGTTTCCGATTCTGTGTCTCCCTCTCTCTGCCCCTCCCCCGTTCATGCTCTGTCTCTCTCTGTCCCAAAAATAAAAAAAAAAAAAAAACAAACAAAAAGAAACGTTAAGAAAAAAATTGGAAGTATCTATAAGAATATAAACGTATATGTACTTTGACTCAGCAATTTATTCATTGTAGTATTTTTTGTCCGCTAAATGACCATCAATAAAGGGTTCATTAAACAAATTATGGTACATCCATAGAATGCAGTGACATGCGTCTGTTAAAAACTGAGATACGCTTTATAATATTATGTGAAAATATATCTAAGATAAATTACATGTAAAATATGCATATTATTTTGTGAAATATGAAAATATTTCTAAACACAGTGATAAACAACAAAAAGCACATTGTGAATTTCATTAAGATTTCTGGGATCAAAAGGGTCAAAGAATTCAAAAGAATAGATCCAGTCTATAATCTCTTACCTGCAATCCTTGAGGCCAGGTGGTTTTAGAATTCAAAATATTTTCAATTTTAAAAATGCATTATTGACCTTATACCCCTTGTATAGCCTGAAGCAGCACCCCCTTAATCACATACATTGATATTTTGGTGGTAAAATATTCGAAGATGCATGTCAAGTAAGATAACATAAGACCATATGTGGGGATTTTTCAGAAAGGCAGGGAAGGAATTATAGGCTTGCTCACACAGACACACACACACACACACACACACACACCTTTGCCTACATAATATACACATAAATGTAAATATGTTTATCTAATTGTTGGCTTGAATATGGAAAAAATATCTTTTGAAGGACATACAAGAAAAATGGTAACACTGGTTGCTTCCTGAGAGGAAACTATGTGATCAGTGGACAGGTGTAGGAAGGTAAATCCCCTTTCATAACTTCTGAATTTTATACCATCAGATTGTCTTCTTGTTGAAAAAACAATTGAGGGGCGCCTGGGTGGCTCAGTCGGTTAAGCATCCGACTTCAGCTCAGGTCACGATCTCACGGTCCATGAGTTCAAGCCCCGCGTCAGGCTCTGGGCTGATGGCTCAGAGCCTGGAGCCTGCTTCCGATTCTGTGTCTCCCTCTCTCTCTGCCCCTCCCCTGTTCATGCTCTGTCTCTCTCTGTCCCAAAAATAAATAAACGTTAAAAAAAAATTTAAAAAAAACCAATTGAATAAAATTACATTTTTCCAAGTCCAAACACTATGACACAGCAAATTCCACTTCTCGGTATCTATTCCCAGAGAAATATAAATCTAGATATATAAGGAGACACGTATAAAGGTGTTAGCACAGCACTGTTGTAACATGGAACATGTTAAGTATGGAACATGGAAATAATCTAAGTATTTATCTAGTGGCATGGTGAATAAATCATAGTATTGCTATATTATGGAATACTATGCAAAACTTTAAACCTTAAGACTTCTATATAGTGACACGGAAAGCTTTCCAGGAGACGCTGTTAAACATTAAAAATTTAACGCTCATAAAAAGAGCTATGAATTCAGTATAAAAACATTATTAAATATATATGTAATACACACACCTATATAGATGTTCTAATAGTAGGATAGAAAAGGATCTGGGGGCCAAGGGGGAGTCAGTGTGGTGCTTTCATACAATGAAAATTATTTATTACTTGTAAAATTATATATTAATCAAATGAAATAATATTAAAAGTAAATGTCTACTTTTGTCTCAAGTTGGTAGACTAGACTCTTTTTTTTTTTTAAGTTTATTTATTTACCTTGAGAGAGAGAGGGGTCGGGAGGGGTAGAGTGAGGGGAGGGAGAAAGAATCCTAATCAGTCTCTGCACTGTCAGTGTAGAGCCCCATGTGAGGCTCAAACTCACGAATAAACTCATGAACTGTGAGATCATAACCTGAGCTGAAATCAAGGTCTGACTGAGCCTCCCAGGTACCCCTAAGATACTTTCAAAGAGTAGCTCTATGTGTGCCTTCGTGGGGTCACTTTTGTCTTCTTCTAACAGACTTCATCCCACTTGATTGAAACAGAAGATAGGGACAAGAACAGCTAAAGCAAACAGAGGTTATAAGAAGAATGTACTGGGGCGCCTGGGTGGCTTGGTCGGTTAAGCGACTTCGGCTCAGGTCATGATCTCACGGTCCATGAGTTCGAGCCCCGCGTCGGGCTCTGTGCTGACAGCTCAGAGCCTGGAGCCTGTTTCAGATTCTGTGTCTCCCTCTCTCTCTGCTCCTCCCCTGTTCATGCTCTGTCTCTCTCTGTCTCAAAAATAAATAAACGTTAAAAAAATTAAAAAAAAAAAAGAAGAATGTAGTTATAAGTAACAGGAAGGAAGATTAGAAGAGACAACTAAATAAAAACAAAATAACACCATTACTTCCACTACCAAGATGCCAGGTAATTTGCTAAAATGTGCCATTAAAATAATAATTTTACAGAATGAAGTGCATGTTATTCAAACCAGTGAAGCATGGGCTTGTTAGCTGTCCTTCAACACATTCTTGAAAAAAAATAATAAAAGCCCATTTTCAAATAAGAATGAGATTAGTAATGTGCTATAAACTTTCATATAGAATCCTTCTTGAGTTGAAACAGGTGTGGAAAAAAATGTACCTTTTTCTATATTTACTGGAACAGTAGAGTGAAGGTTTCCTTTCATCATTAATTCATTTGAAGACAGGTCTTGACCTTCCCTGTGAGGTACACAAATTCTGCACAGCATGGTAGACGAGACAGATATTTAAAGAAACACAGGAAGCAAATGTCGAGGAATACGGCTGACTACTAATTTGGACTTGAGGGAGGCATGCAAGGGTGATTAAAAATTACCACTAATGGGGTGGCTGGATGGCTCAGTTGGTTAAGCATCTGACTTTTGAGTTTGGCTCAGGTCATGATCTCACAGTTGGTGAGTTTGAGTCCCAAGTCGGGCTCTGCGCTGACAGTGTGGAGCCTGCTTAGATGCTCTCTCTCTCCCTCTCTCTCTCTGCACCCCCCACTCGATCTCAAAAATAAATAAGTAAACTTAAAAAAAATACTGCTAATAATATTTTAACATGTAATACTTTGAGTCCTTACCAATGCCAGGCACTGTGCTTTAAGCTTTACATACATTTGCTCTTTAATTTTTTCAGCATGATGTAGATATTGTTATCCGGGTTTTGCAGCAAGGGCTCTGATAGTTAAAAGACTTAAGTAATTCCTTCATGGTCCTGCAGCCAATCCAGTGAAGCCTGGATTCCAGCCCACATCTTTCTAACTTCCATGCCCTTACTTTTTTTTTCTTAATTTTTTTTAATGTCTATTTATTTATTTAGTGGGGGGGAGGCAGAGAGGGAGGGAAAGAGGATCCCAAGCAGGACCCACACTGTCGCCAAAGAGCCCGACATGGGGCTTGAATCCACAAACCGAAACCAAGAATGGGATGTTTAACCGAATGAGCCATCCAGGTGTCCCTGCCCTTCCTTTTTTTAGGAGTCATTCAACATCACTGGTCTCAGCCAGTGGTTTTTGATGGATTGTTAGGCTTGCACTATGCGAGTTGGGGCTAGGCATAAGAAAAGGTAGCATGAAAACCAACTGGTGGTTTAACTTGGCTGGAACTCAGGGATTATGAAGGAAAGTGTCAGGACATGAGGCTAGACACATAGTCAGAGGATGAACCATAAATTGTTCTATGCCAGTAAAGGGATTTGCATTTTACCAGACACACCATAGAAGGCTATGGAAATGTGAGGACCAGTCAGGATCACAACTCTTACACAGAGTGCAAGGTATTCCAGAAGTAATCTGAAGTAAAGAGATTAGTTAGGAAGTAGGAAGATGTTTAAAGAATCCAATCAAGACCTAAAAGTGGCTTGAATCAATAAGAGTGGAGAGAGGGTCAATGTGAGAACCCTTTAGTCTCTCGAATTCATTAGCTGCCAACCTTACCAACCTTCTGAGAGAAAAGCAGTAGAACCGTGCTAACTAAAACTCACGTATCGGGCTCCAAATGTACTAAGCTATTAGCATTCACATTCCAACACTGTGGCTACAGCCATATGTTGCTATTTCCTACCTGATTTTAATTCTTGGGCCGTTGACTCTGGTCCCTGAGCAACTCTTTTATTAACATTGGGCTGAGATAATGTTGATTTGAATTGTTAGGATTTCATAGCTCAAAAGATTGAAAGATAGAGTGCAGAGTTAACAAATTTGTCAGTGGCTTACAAAATGGAATGTACCGTCATTGCTAAATATCAGCTAGCTTGCTAATATGCAAGGTCTATTGTGTTCCATGTTTCTCAGTGTCCCTGGGTAAAATCCCCAACAGGTCTTGAAGTGGGAAAAAGATAAAACTCAAGCCAGTTAATTTTGCTGCTTGATTGCAGCCATAGTAAAAGGGTTGGTACACAGGAAGATTGAAAATATTGGTTAGAGTGAGACTTGGGATTATTTGTTTTATCCAATTATCCAAACACCATGGAAAATCAAGAACCAGTCACACTGTCAAGAACACTCGTGTGAAAAGAACACATCTCATGTAAATGAGTGCTGTAGTGGATTACTTTGGGCTTCTTTCTCAAGCTTAAGGGTGTTGATATTTTAAATGTGCCAATTTTTTAAAAGTATCATAGCTACTACTTGTCACTATTCAGGCAAATATGTAGGAACTCAAAGAAATTTTAAATGCAAGGACAACTCTTTTCCCTAAGGAAAACTATTGGTTATAAATCTTTTTGTTATCCGAGAAAAGAATTTAAATATTTTCTTTCTTTTTTTTAATATGAAATTTATTGTCAAATTGTTTTCCATACAACACCCAGTGCACATCGCAAAAGGTGCCCTCCTCAATACACATCACCCACCCTCCCCTCCTTCCCACCCCCCATCAACCCTCAGTTTATTCTCAGTTTTTAAGAGTCTCTTATGCTTTGGCTCCCTCCCTCTCTAACCTCTTTTTTCTTCCCCTCCCCCATGGATTTCTGTTAAGTTTCTCAGGATCCACAAAAGAGTGAAAACATGTGGCATTTGTCTTTCTCTGTATGACTTATTTCGTGGGTTCAAGCCCCACCTTGGGCTCTGTGCTGACAGCCCCGAGCCTGGAGCCTGCTTCAGATTCTGTGTCTCCCTCTGTCTCTCTCTGCCCCTTCCCTGCTCATGCTCTGTCTCTATCTCTCAAAAATAAATAAACATTAAGAATTTTTTTAATATTTTCAAAATTTTTAATCCTAATAACAATCAATACTAACCTAAAAGACTTGCTCTAAGTCCTCCTGTCACAGAAGAGGCAGGGTGTGTAAGGAGTAACCATGTAGACTGAGAGTTGAGGCACCGGCTTCCTCCTCTGCACCTACTGCCATGTTGGTATATCACCCTATAGCCCAGGGCTTCCTCATCCCCAGGTATCAACTGGGTGTACAAATGTTAAAAAGAGCGGGGTCCATGCCAACCACCCGGTGAAAGATGAAGATTTCAGTGAATCGACTGTTTTTGGTTTTTTGAGACCATAGCAACAAAGAAAGTGTTTGATTGAGTTTTTCCACTAAATTAAGGGACTTTGAGTTTTGCTGAAGTGATGGAGTTGGGCAGCACTTTGGTTCTCTTTTCTTAGACTGACCCCACATCTAGTCAAGCCCACACCCTTAATGATTTTATCCTCCAAACATTCCTCATAACTGCCTTCTCCTTTCAACAGCCACACCAATTCCCTGGCTTGATGACATGGCACAGCATCTTTCTACCAGTGTTGCAGTACCTGCTTAATTGACCTCCCTGCCTCCATGTTTGCCTTGCTTAGATCTCTTCTCTTATTGTAGCTGGGGTCATTTTTCTACACTCAATCTGACCTGTCTGTGGCTCCCTATTTCCATTGGGATAAAGTCCACATTCCCTAGCCCAACCTGCAAGAATTTTCCTGAAATGCTCTCCTCTGTCTTCAATTTTTGTTCCTCTTCCTACTACCTGCCTTGTGTTTCATGCCCCAGTAACACCAAACCTCTTGCAGTTCCTTGTATATCCCAGGCTATTTCATCCAAGACTTTCTTCTGCATGGGACATTGTTACCACCTGTCTTTTTTTTTTTTTTTTTTTTTTTTTTTTTCAACGTTTATTTATTTTTGGGACAGAGAGAGACAGAGCATGAACGGGGGAGGGGCAGAGAGAAGGAGACACAGAATCGGAAACAGGCTCCAGGCTCTGAGCCATCAGCCCAGAGCCTGACGCGGGGCTCGAACTCACAGACCGCGAGATCGTGACCTGGCTGAAGTCAGACGCTTAACCGACTGCGCCACCCAGGCGCCCCTCTTTTTTTTTTTTTTTTTTAGTTCACTTATTTATTTTGAGAAAGAGAGAGAAAGAACACAAGCAGGGGAAGCACAGAAAGAGAGAGAGAGAGAGAGAGAGAGAGAGAGAGAATCCCAAGCAGGCTGTGCACTGCCAGTGCCGAGCCTGATGTGGAACTTGAGGCAGGGCTTGAACTCACAAATCGTGAGATCATGACCTGAGCAGAAATCAAGAGTTGGACACTTAACCAACTGAGCCACCCAGGCACCCCTCATTCCCACCTGTCTTTACCCAGGTCACACTTCTAATTACTTAAGGATTCACTGGCCATCATCTCCGCCTGGAATCCTTCCTTAAACATTTATTTGATTTCAGCCTTCACCTTATTTCAAAGCCCTCTGTGCATGTCACTACCCATGAACTTATTTCTATACTAACATGGCATTCTCTCACAAAGCTACAAGTTCTTTAATAGCATGGACTGGATTATTATCATCTGTGTCTCCAAAACTCAGGACAAAGGAGGGTTGAAGGTTACATTCTGTAATGCTCTTTGCTCTGATTCTCCTTCACTCTTATGTCCTCATTGTTTTACTTCTTCTTTAGAAATTTAAAGCTGGACTTAGAAAGCATTTTTCCTATTCTTTTCCCTCCCACCCCATTTACAGAAAGGAAAACTGAGATCAGAGTTATGTACCCAACTTCATACAACCAAATAGTGGCAGAATCAGAAATACAGCCCAGCTCTCCAGAGAACAAGAGCTATGCTAAGTGAAATAAAAGGTATGGTAAAGTTCTTGGCAGAATGCCTAGCACATAGTAGGCACTTCATAAATGATGGTCCATTTCTCTTCTTGGTCTAGTTGTCATTCCATGATACTCCACTGCCTTTCTCTTCGAGAAACTCTTCCCGTTGCTTTTTTTTTTTTTACTCCCCAGTCTCTTGGGTAGATACAGCTACAGAGATTGTAGCTCTGAAAGTACTCGAGAGGAACAGTATTTTATAAATCTAACATTGCCAACTGCTGAAGGTATGCCATTAAAAATGGTAACTCGCCAGGACCAGAAACACCCCAATGAGAGTGCAGAGTTTTCCTGTTACATTTAATTAAAAGATCATTTTTATGACAACATCGTATTAGGGGTGATAAAAGGATCGTAAATTGCTTCATGAGGTCACCAAGAAAGTTCCAATGCCCCATTAGTTTTCATTGTCCAGTCCCCAGATATCAACACTCACTTTTATCACAAAGTACATAAAACATACGACCTTTCTGGTTGCAGTACACAAACGTTCCCCAAAATCATATTGAGCTTCTTTCACATCCTGAACTTATTACCGCCAAGGGCACATGCAAAACGTGACTAATATTTTACATGCAGTAAAATGATGAAGTCCTGGAAAATTACGGATGTATGTGATTTGATCTATGAAACTTCACATATCCTTCTGTAAATATCACAACTCCAACCTCCTAATTTTGCTTTTAGAACTACAACCTTGGGGCGCCTGGGTGGCTCAGTAGGTTAAGTGTCCGACTTTGGCTCAGGTCATGATCTTGCACTCCGTGAGTTCGAGCCCCATGCCGGGCTCTGTGCTGACAGCTCAGAGCCTGGAGTCTGTTTCAGATTCTGTGTCTCCCTCTCTCTCTGACCCTCCCCCGTTCATGCTCTGTCTCTCTCTGTCTCAAAAATAAATAAACGTTAGAAAGTAAAATAAAAAAAAAAAGAACTACAATCTAAAACACGCAGTGGAAAACCGCACGTAAACAACACTGAGAAATAGGAATGATAACTACATAACCGAAGCATGTGAATTTGTTGTTTAGAATGGAAAGCATTTTAATCTCATTATTTTATTTTATTTTTGTTACTTACGGAAATACAGATGCTATTCTGCAAAGATGTATTTTATCACAGTCCCTAATAAACGGTTTTATAACAGTATCAAAGGCTAAACTATTAACCATGATTTGGTGAAGAACCCATTCATTTCCACAGAAGGGACTGAATCTTCTGTGTCTTTGTATCTTTGGTTTGGACATGCCTGCTTAATATTCAAAAAACCACAGTGTGAAGGAATTTCCAGAAGTCAGGATCTCCAGAGTGGCTTTACAAAGGACTAAATTCTAAAGCCTTTATAAAATGATTTTATTAAGACCTTCACTGAAAACCTTGATTTCTTTCTTTCTTTCTTTCTTTCTTTCTTTCTTTCTTTCTATCACCTGGTTTGCTCCTCTTTCCAAAGGAAGTGACCAGCCAAAACTGTCTGTATGCAACAAAAAGATAAAAATTTCAATTAGGCTCAGTGCTGTCATAAGCAGACCACATGAGAAAGCTTGAGATAATCCACATTACATATTGATGTCTATCAGCACAGAGACCACAGCCGTGTTTCATTCCAGGCCCCTTTTGTAGGTTTGGCAGCCACTGCACCCAATAAAGGCCTAATCATATTAATTTATGCCCCTATCAATTATACATTCAGATTCCCCAGATAGCTTGTCAGTTTTTATTCACTATTTTCCGAAAAATGCGCCTATCACAGTTACTGTGCAAATAGTCGGACTGTCAGAAAGAGAGATTTAAAGAATATTACTTAAAAGAGGTGGGCTTCCTTAATTTATAAATGTTGTATTATATGTCATACATGTGCTAGTTTTAAAATCAGGTGCATTGTGGAGACGGATGTCACATGAAGGACTTTCAGGAAAGCAGGGGATACCTTCTCAATCACTTCGTCTTGTGTTAGTGGTTCTTTACAGTGAATAATCTTTGGCCTATCTCTGTAACACATCTCGGGTATTTTTACTTGTGATGATCGCTTATTTTTGTCCCGCAAACAATAATGATCAATTACATAAGACTTTAAAGGGCACAATCCCCACATTCTGTTTCGAAGGTCTTATGAAAGTGGTTCTCAGAGTGTCTTGTGGCTGGGCAGGTACAGGGTGCCTCAGCAGGGTAGGAGACTCACTCTCTAAGTCAAGGGATGAGATAGTATCAGGATCTCCAGGAACATGGGGCGGTGAGACATTTCTGCATTATAGAGCAATTCGAGTCATAAAATTCTGGGAGTCGGTCAGTGAGTTAACCAGAGCAGAGGGTGGGGAAGCAAAGCAAGTCTAGCCTGGTGGTTGTATGTTTGTCCTTTTCTTGTCTCCATTCCCCAAATCAGCTAGCTGCCCTCTCACTCCATGCTCATAGGTTTTGTTAGCTGACCACTAGCTCTTGATGACATAATTCTGAGTTGGCTCAAAGCTGAGCCTTTCCAAGAAGAGGTGCAAAAAAAGATCTCTAGGAGGGTGCCTTGAGTAGTTGCCTAACCACTATACAGCAGAATAGGGAGGCTGGATTTGTTTAGAACATGTTGGGCAGGGGAAAGTCCTTCATTCATTGAACAAAAACACAGATGTCCATAAAAGACTTGAAGGCTGATTCATGGAGCTTAGATTCTACCAGGAGAGTGGTAAACCAACAAAGGTATATTGCAAATTATGTTAAGGGCTATGAAGACAGATGTGAGATAGTACAAGAAAGCCAAACAAGGGGCCTCACTTTGATGGGACAATCCAAGAAGGCTTCCCTGAGGAAGTGACGTTGAAGCTGAGAGTTGAGTAGGAGTCGGCAAAGGGAAGAAGAGCAATGTGAAAAGACATATTATCTCCACTTCCCTCCTAACTCTGCAGAAATGACAATAAGAAATTGAAAAGTATACACTACAAGGACAAAAAGAGCAAAAGGAGAAACCACAGCAGATATATTAACAAGATATTGGAAGTTGGAGAGTCGAGTCTTACTTCGGATTCTTCCCGAAAACAGAGGTGAGAAAGGCCTTATTTGAGACGTGAACCAAGACAGCAAAAATGAGGGGGTGGGGAATGTGAGATAGGAAAGGGGCGGTCCTGAACTGGTTACCTCTGAGCACAACTGGGTCTCAGGTTCTTTGGGAGCTTTCTGAGGAACCATGTAGAACTGGCTCAGAGCAGGTGAGAGCCTTTATTCGAGACTCTCTCCCCCAACCCTCAAGGGCTGCTTCCGGGACTATTAAAACTTTCCCACTTCCGGGCTGTTTCCAGGCAGGGGGTTCAGACAGTCCCTGGGCAGCAAAGCCCACAGAGACTGAGGCCATACTTCATGTGGGATACAGACTCTCCATCACTGCCCTGAAGTCAGCTGGACTGAGGGTTTGTGCCTCACAGTGACCCACAAGTGTCTGCTAAAGGCAGAGAGCAAACAGAGGAAGCTGGACTCTGACTGCCTTCCGGAAAAAGGTATTTTTGAGACCGAAGCTCTCATCACCAATCTCACAACCCATGAAATCGGGGGTGGAGGTCGTGTTGACAATAGGGAATTGCTTGAATGTCTGTGGAAGAGGTGCCCGAGACCCCTCTACCCCCTTCGCCCGCCCCAGTGTCAGAACAACTCCTCCTCCACCCCCCCCCCCGCCCCCCGCCTGAAGAGTGGAGGCTCTTTCCTAGGGACCCCAGGGGGTCAACACTAGAAACAACCACTAGTAGTTATAATTGTTCCCTTGTTCCCACTCCCTGGTTATCTTTTTCTCTTTCTTTCTTTCTTTCTTTCTTTCTTTCTTTCTTTCTTTCTTTCTTTGTTCTCTGAGTAGCTTTAGTCTTTGTCTCTACTTCTTTCCCTGTTTCTTATTTTGTTTATGCGGTTCTGTTATTTTTTTTAATTGTACAGATTTTATTTTACGATTTACCTACTGCAAATCACTATAAACTAACAGCTGTCCGTGATGAAGCTGGTTGGATAAAATATAAGCCGAATACATCAAAATTGTATATGGACAGAATAATGGATAGGTGAAATACATTAAAATTTTAAATCAAAACTGTCTCAAAACACTTTTAACCTTAAGTCTTGATGATTTATAGCGGCTCCATCACAGGGCCTCCCCTGTGGCCCCCAGGCGCCCGCAGCACAGGCGAGGTAGCCCAGCACACAATTCTCTGGTTTTCTGTAAGGGTCCTCCCCTACATACTGTGAATCTCAAATGAACGCTTGTGTGTGTGCGTCACCAGGAGCTACTGAGAATCATATGAATGTTTCCTAATTGACACTCATCCCAGGAGAAGGAAAGTCTGCCTACTCGCTCTTCAGCCAGACATCTACTTCCGTTGCTTTCCTTGTGATAGATAACCCTCAGAGGATGCCGTGTCGAGCTTCTTCCCACCCTCCTCCATCCTTCCCACCCCGCTTTGGCTCCAAGCCTGAAGGTGCTGTGGATTACTTCCACAAACATATCATTGAATAGAGCTCGTCATATGGCCCACTGAGGTACAAGGGAAGCTGGGAAATGAAGGCTTCCTGTTCCCAGAAGGAAAACAAAAATAGCAAGTAAACATATTGCCTGTCTCTGTGCAGTGACTCTGTTCGATGGCCAGTTTCAGAATTCCAGAATCCCTGGGATATTATTCTCCTGCCACTTCACCCCAAGCCCATACGATCTGCACTCCTCTCTATTTGCACACTGACGTCTGGGGGCCAGATTTAAGTCATCCAGTGCAGTGCCTGGGATGTCCTCTGCCTACTGCCAAGAGAATGGATGTCCCCTGCAGTATATGAGAGGATGTTGGTGAATGCTGGCGTGGAATTAGAGGAGACAAGACTTGTTTCATTTAAGAAAAGTGAATGGCACAGGAGCAGACAGATGAATCTGATGTAAGGAGGCATCACTGTGAATATCTCCTGGAAAGTACAGCCACCAGAACCGGTGGATCCAGAAAAGATGAATTCCACGAGGAGAAAGAAAATGGACGAAAGCAGAAAGGAAATGTCCTAGTTAGCTTGGGCCGATATAACGAATACCATAGACTGGATACTTAACAGATATTTCTTTCTAACAGTCCTAGAGGCTGGAGTTCAAGATCAAGGTGTTAGCAAGGTTGGGTTCTGGTGGGAGCCCACTTCCTGGATTGCAGGTGGCTGCCTTTTCACTGTGTCCTCACATGGCTATGGGGGGAAGCTCTGTGTCTCTTCCTTTTCTTAAAAAGACACTAATCCCTTCACGGGGCCTGCACCCTCGTGACTTCATATACATCTAATTACTTTCCAAACTTCCCACCTCCTAATATTACATTGAGGGTTAGGCCTTCCACCTACGAACTTTGGGCTACAGGTGAAGGTGGGGGTAGGGAACACAAACTTTAAGTCCATAACAGGGTGTTAGTTGAGAAATAAAATTTATTGATGAGTGGCTTTTGGCAAACATGTCATAGGGTGCCTGGGTGGCTCAGTCAGTTGAGCATCAGACTCTTGGTTTTGGCTCATGTAGTGATCTCTTGGTTTGTAGGCTGGAGCGCCCCATCGGGCTCTGAGTTGGCAGTGCAGAGCCTGCTTGAGATACTTTCTGTCCCTCTCTCTCTGCCCCACCCCTGCTCATACTCTCTCTCTCTCTCTTTCTCAAAATAAATAAATAAATTTTTTAAAAAATTATTTAAAAACAACATGTCAGAAAGTGCAGAAAGTAAGCATTAGGACCTTCCTATTTATTACAGGATATTTGATTACTTGTTATTAATCAGAACAGAGAAGTTCAGGATGAGCAGCTGGCAGGATAGTAACCCATGGATCTGGGTACCATTTGTTATATCTTACACACATCACTGAGAAAGAAATCCTTTAAAAAGAAATTTGACATCGTAAATTCCTTTAAAAGATAGTAAATTTTACCTGAGTGTCTAAAAGACAAATTTGTCTCATATTTTTTAAAGAGTTTTCTATTGTTTTATCAACTTAAGTTATGCAGATTTCACATAAAACTTGGCTCAACTGGGGTCTTTGTATTGTAGGCAGCTCTCAATTTTCCATGATGGGATAACACTCTTCACTTGGCATTTGTGAATTTTATTTAACAGTTGTTGTTAAAATATCCACTCTATGCAAGACACATTTATTGGAGTGAACAAAATAAAGTCCCTGTTCTCATGGAGCTTACACTCTTTTTCACAAAGACACGTGCAGGACAAGTAAATGAACTAGACAAAGATCAGATGGTCATAAGTGATGTGAAGAGAATTCAACCAGAGAGTAAAATAAATGGTCAGGAAGTGGGAGAAAGTCTGTCTCAGAGGAGCACATTAAGCTGAAGAGCCCACCATGCCAACATCAGGGGGAAGAATATTCTAGACAGTGGGAGCAGCAGATTCTCTGAACCAAGAACAAGCTTGTTCAATTAAATTACAGAAGTACATTATGGCTCAAGAGTTGAGGCAAGAAAAGAGAGCAGATGGCAGGGGATGTTGATAATGGGGGAGCCTACGCATGCTTGGGGACAGAGGTCAGAGGAAATCTGTACCTTCTGCTCAATTATGCTCTGAACCTAAAACTACTCTACAAAATGTCTATTAAGAAGAGAGAGAAAGAGTAGATGTGTTGAAGAGGTAGATGGAGGTCAGATCACGCAGTACTTCAAAAGCCATAGTAAGGATTCAGAATTATCATCTATGTGTTATTGTAATTTTTCTCGTCTCCTGTTTTGCACATCCCTCTTTGCAATGCACCTTTGCATTGGTCTCATAAATGCAGACCTCTTTATGATCTCATAAAGAGGTGGAGGCTATTTCTCTGCCTCTAGAATCATGGTTTGCTTTGGCCAATGGGACATAAGGAAACATGACATAAACATAGGCTAGAAAAATGCTGGTACATTGGGGCTTGCTCCCTCCTGCTACTCTTTGGAACTTGGAGACCACCATGGGAAGAAGTCTAGACTAGCCTGCTGGAGTGGTAGAGACCACATCTGAGAAGAAAGGAGCCATCCCAGTTATATCCCCTACTCCTTGACCAGCTAGGTAACAACAAAATCTGTGAGTAAGGCCTCTCCCTACAGCATTCAGCCTCAGCTGATCACTTTATTTTTTTCAGCTGAACACTTTAGACCATTCAGTCAACAGAAACACACAAGGAAGAACTAAAATGAGTTTGTGTGGCTTTAAATCACTAAATTTTGGGGTGATCTGAAATACAATAGAAACTAATTTCGTGTGAGAGGAGTCCTCTGGAGGGTAATAACAAAGTGGCCTACACGGATTTGCACGTATGTTTTTCGAAATCACTCTAGCAACAGTATGGAGGGTGGGTACAGGGAGAGCAGTTAGAAAATTAACAAAGAAGTCCAAGTGAGAGACGAAGGGGGCTTGGGCAAGTCTGAAAATATTAGTAATAACAATTTCTGTGATCTTGTCCAGTTTTATGGTTTTAAATGTCATTTACTCACTGATGACTTCAAATGTACATGTGCAGCCTGGACCTCGTCCATGATTCCTGACTCGTATGTCAAGTGTGCCTGCTGGATATGTGCATTCTGATGTCTACTTGGCATTCCAGTTGAACAAAATCCATGATTCTACTGATCCCACCTGCCAAGAAGACATCAAGCCTGCTCCCCTGATAGTCTACTATTCTCAGTGATTGACCATCCCACGCTTCTAATTGCCAAACACCTTACAGTCATCCTTGACACCTTTCTCTTGCATTCTGCAACCACTCCATCAGCAAGTGCTGTTGGCTTGACCATCACAGAATGGATCATCGATCCAATATGTACCCTGATCCAAGCCATCATCCTCTCCCATATGGACCATTGCTATTTCCTCCTGAACACGTCTGTCTGCTCTCTGCCACCGTCGTCAGCTGGGTTTGTTCTCTAGTGCTGCATAACAAGTTACTACCCATGTAGTAGCTTCAAACAACACCAATGTATTATTTATGGTATTTGTCTATTACTTATTATGAAAACAACAACTTGTTTTCTCAGTCTGTGCGTCAGCGGTCCAGGTCCAGGTTAATTGGGTCTTCTCGGGGTCTCCTCAGGCTGAAATCAGGTTGTCAGCAATCTCTTCTGAGGCTCTTTCAAGCTCACAGGTTGTTGGCAGCATTTCATTCCTTGTGATTGTATGACTGAGGTCCTTGCTTCTCATCAGTTGACCAGGGACTCACGCTCAGCTCCTAGATGCTGCCGGTAACGCCTCACCCTGGGGCCCACATAGACACTTCACAGCGTGGCTCTTTGTTTCCTTCCATGCTGGCAGGTTCCGGCCTGCTGCTGCTGCTTTCCTTTTTAAGGGCCTACCTCAGGCTGGAGCGGCATAATTTCCCTTGTGATCAGCACAGTCGATTGATTAGTAGCAAAATCACAGAAGTGATACTCTGTTGTATTCACAGATTCCACCCACACTCGAGCAGTGAGAATGGTGCGGCATGTGTCCAAAGTGGGGAGGGTCCTCGTGGCCCATCTAGAATCCTATCTGCCACACCAACTTTAACTCGGGTCTCTGAGGAGCAGCTAGAGTAATCCTGCTTTAAAAAAAAAAAAAAAGTCAGATCATGTCAGTCTTCTCCTGACAACACTCTAATGGCATCCCATCTCAGTGAAAGGAAAAATCCAATCTTTTTCTGGGTCTGCAAGTGCTCTGGTTCTCCCCCAGTTACCTGACAGTTACCTCCTCTCACTCACCCCCTTGCTCAAGTCATTCCGGATGTCTTGGCTCCTTGCTGGTCCTTAAACACACCAAGCACGCTGTCACCTCAGAGTCTCTACACTTGCTATTGCCTCTACCGCAATATACACTCTTCAGATATTTGCACACCTCGTTTACTCATGAGTTAACAGATTCTACCCACCTGATTAAAAAGGCATTCAATAGTTCTATGGTTTCTGTAATAATTCTATGTGTCTCTGAGTCACTTTCTGTCTCCCTGATCCCATTTAATTTTTATTTCTCGTGCTGACTCAGTCTGCATCCTCCAAGAAGCAGATGCTAAGGTGGATTTAGATGTGCAAGAGCTTTACTGGGGGAAATGCCTTAGAAGGATAAAGCGAGAGGGAGGCGGAGAAGATGGGCAGAGCCTTCGGACTTGAGTGCAGGTCCGATACCAGTGAAGGAACAGAGGAAAGGGGGGAGGGTTGGTTAGAAGAGCAGGTAGGGAGGGCCTCAGATTGCAGTGTGGCCCTGAGAAGGTCTTGGCCAGCCTGATGAGGAGCCCTCACGTGAAGACAGCCTGTTAGTGGAGTCTCCTGTGAGGAGAAATGACCTAGCTCTGGCACCCCTGATCAGTCAGTTTAGAATCAGCCCGGGGGAAGAGGTGGGGGCAGAGAGGGGGGTACACAGTAGGTGGTCCGGAGGAATGACAATTAGAGATCAGCAGCCACCTCTGTTCCTCATAGCTGGTTCTCTGAAAGGAATATCAGTGACTCACTTCCGTAGTAACTGTAGCAGTGACGTATATTTATTCATTTCTACCACCGCCTCCCAGCTCCCATTAGAAAGTGGGTTCCTTAAGGCCAGAATCTCTGCTCTGTTCACTGTTAAATCCTCAGAAACTACAACAATGCCTATCCCATAATAGCCATTCTACAGTATTTGTGAACAAGGGACTGAGTAGTATTTTTTGAGTGTTTACGGTGTACCAGGGATTGTTAAAAGTGCTCATACTTTGGGGCACCTGGCTGGCTCCGTTGGGAGAGCATGTGACTCTTGACCTCAGCATCATGAGTTCAAGCCCCACATCAGGTGTAGAGATTACTTAAATGAAAAAAAATTTTAAAGTGCTCATACTTTAAATTGATTAATATCACAACAACTTCACGAGATATGTGCTATTTTGCCTCTCTGTCACAAGTGACAGAGTGGAGGTATAGAGACCCTAAACAACTGAACTAAGGTCTCACTTCTAGCAAGGAGCAGAAGCAGGGTTTGGACCCAGTGTACAAGCTCCTAACCTCCGCTCCATACTTACTCCCAGAGAGAACGCATGCGTTCAAACTCAGGATACAGTTGTAGTTGAAATCAACTGAGATACAAATGAATTTAATGCGAAAAATAAATAGAGAAATCAGAGAGCTCTTCAGTATTTGTCTTGGGCAATTCGCCAAATAGTGGGTTTTGAAATGAAAAAGTTTAAAGTTTTCTAATCTTCTGTAGGTTTGAGGGGGATTTTTTAAGCAGGTTAGTTTTGAAAAATGTATTAACGGGTCATGAAATCATAAAGTAAATGTCTGAATACCTAAGACTGGATTTCTAGGGACCCGGAAATATAGATTTGAAAATCATCATTATAGAGTTGGTATTTAAAGCTATGAGACCAGATGAAGTTACTTGGAGAAGCTATGGAGATAAAAACGGGAAGGAGACTCAGGGAAGAGCCCTAGATAGATCTTAAGAGAATTATTATTGAGTGAAAACAAAAAGCCAATCATGACACATATTGTATAATCCCATTTAGGTAATGCACTCCAAGGAACAAAATTATAGAACAGATCAAAGTTGCCTGGAGGTTAGTCTTATGTGAGGTGGGTGGTGTGGGGGTGGTGAGGTGTGACTATAAAGTAATAGCATGGGGAAGTTTTTTTGTGGTGATGGAATATTTCTGTATTCTTTATTTTAATGTTTATTTATATTTGAGACAGAGAGAGAGAGAGAATGGGGGAGGGGAAGAGAGAGATGGAGACAAAATCTGAAGCAGTTCCAGGCTCTGAGCTGTCAGCACGGAGCCCGACGTGGGGTTTAAACTCATGAGCTATGAGATCATGACCTGAGTCGAAGTTGGACACTCAACCGACTGAGCCACCCAGGTGCGCAAACATTTCTGTATTTTGATTGCAATGATGGCTGCATGAAATTATACGTGGGATAAGCCTTCTGACAACCATCAACAAACATGCAAAAAAGTGCTTGTAAAAACTGGTGAATCCCAAATAAGAATAGCTGTGTGGTTATATGTATTATAGCAGAGTCAGTTCCCAATTTTGAACAAATACATTCTATTATGTGAGATGTTATCAGTGGGGGGATCTTGGATGAAGGCCAAACGGGGACTCCATGTACCATTTTAGTACCTCCATGTGAGTTTTAAACTCTTTCAAATTAAGAGTATTAAACAGTATGAAGAGATTCTCTCTGGAAAAGTGATATTTGTACATCTATTTAGATTTCCTAAAATGCTTTTCCATACAATTCTATAATTCTTTATGGCCCCTCCCCAAAAGAAATAGATTCTAACTAACTTCCTTTTGCTCCTGGACAGAAATATTTAATGAAAGAAATAGGATGCAGTGAAGAATAATTTATGCAGAAGGCCATTTCATTCACTCAGTTAAACTGGAGAACCCATGATATGCTGGGCAATAAGCTAGACAGAGAAAGAGGCACGTGTCAGTAAATGGTGCACAGTCCTGGCCTTGGGGACATCTCATCCTAGCGTGGGACAGGCAAGTAAACTAATAGCTACAATGCAGTATTTTACAGGTGATTTAAAGTTCTCATTGTGATTACCTTATTGTGGTACATATGGAAAGGAAAGCAAGTATCAGTTTAAAACTCTAAAAATACTCTTTTTAAAAAAAGGCAGAGACATTAACCTTGTATTAGTCTTCAAGGTCTAAGGACAAGATTATTTTGGCTTCTAATTTTACCAGACTTCAGCTCCTAATACTATTAAATCATTTCCTAAGCAAGAAAAATGACTTGGGTCAATAATAATTAGGCTATGCTTCTACTGCTCAAACCTTAGAAGTAAATAAGCCATTGGAAAGCCTGCCCAGTTTTGATGTGCACTTAGTTAAGTTGCAATTGGCAGGAAGGGATCCCTGGTACAGATGGTAGGAGGGGACACAAGAGTAATTAAAGGACTGAGTCCGGATTCCAAGGAGCTGCTGCTGGAGTTGGTTTGTTCTTTTTGTTAAGATGCAGATCAACCTCTTCAGTTTTCTCCTAATAGAAGCCTTAGCAGGGATCCAGCAGAGACAAGCTGTGATTCAAAGAGGAGAAACCTAGGGGTGCCTGCAAGGCTCAGTGGATTGAGCATCCCACTCTTGATTTTGGCTCAGGTCATAATCTCACGGTCATGAGATCAAGCCCCACATCAGGCTCTATGCTGGGCATGGAACCTGCTTAAGATTCTCTCCCTCTCCCTTGCTTGCTTGCTCATGCTGTCTCTCTCAAAAAGAAATCAATTAATTAATTAATTAATTAATTAAATTCAAAAGGGAGAACCCTAAACCGTGAGAATGACCTGCCTTGTCACCAGCGGCAGGAGATTAGGAGTGACTGAAGGTTAGTGTCACTTCTTTTTTGCCCACTATACTCAGTGAATTATCCCCTTTTCCTTTAAAAAAAAAATGGTTGTAATTTGATAAGGAACAAGCTGTTTACATAGTCCCAAGTAATTTTCCCAAATTATTTATAAATCTAAAATACTACCTTTTAGGGGCACCTGGGTGGCTCAGTTGGTTAAGCATCTGACTTCGTCTCAGGTCATGATCTCAGGATCATGAGTTCAAGCCCCACATCAGGCTCTGTGCTGACAGCTCAGAGCCTGGAGCCTGCTTCCGATTCTGTGTCTCCCTCTGTTCCTCCCCCACTCATGCTCTGTCTCTCTCAAAACAAAACAAAACACATTAAAATACTATATTTTAATAATAGAGCCACCTAGCAGGCACACCTTAGTGAATCATAAGAATTAACATCCCCAGCATCAGGACAGACTGACATCACTCAGTGAGGCATTGAGAAGGACACAGCATCACTTCTGTGGTGCTCCTGCCAAAAATGATGAGGCTAAATCTAATCATACAGAAACATCAGATAGAGCCATACTTCAGGACATTCTACAAAATTAGTGTCCCGTACTTTTCAAAAATGTCAAGGTGAAGAAACAGAAAGGCAAAAGAAATGTTCAGATTAAAGTAGACTCAAGATGTATGACAACTAATTGCAATGCATGATTCAGTATTGGATTCTGGACTGGGGGTGGGGGGACAGGAGAAGGGATAAAAATAAGGACATTATTGGCACAACTGATAAAATCTGAAAATGGACTGTAGACTAGGTAATAGTATTATGTCAATGTTAAATTTCGTGATTTTGATTTTCGTATTTTAAGTACGTAAGAGGATGTCCTTGTTTTTAGGAAATACACAGTGAAGAATTTAGGGGCAAAAGAATGCAATCATTCCAAATTTCAAATAATAAAAATTCACGTGTGTGTGTGTGTGTGTGTGTGTGTGTGCAGAGAGAGAATAATAGTGCAAATGGAGCAAAAGGGTAATCGGTGAATCTGGGAGAAAGGGGAACATGGAAGTTCCTTTCACTATTCTGGCAACGTTTCCCTAAGCTTAAGATCAAATCAAAAAGTACGATTTGAGGAATATGTCTTTGTCATTGAGTGCTCACTTTGGTTAGCTCCTTTTTGTGCATTTAGTTGCATCAAGGTAGCAATTTTCCTGAGCTCCTAATGGGTTCTTGGAGTCCATTCAACAACACAAAGAGACAATAATAAAAGTTTGCACAGAGACTGTAAAAGCCCAGAAGAGAGGCTCCCAGCTCAGGCTGTGTGTGGGTAATAAATTGCTTCCCAGCACTGGTGATCCTTGAACTAAGTCTTAGAGTAGGAAGAGTTGTTAGACAGTCAATGGAAGTTTTCTTGGTGGCAGCAGTGTTCAAAAAAAAGATTTTGTATCTTTTCTTGCCCCTAAAATAACACTCTCTGTCCTCCCTTCTCCGTGCCTGGGAGGTTGATGTCTATGGACTGCATCACCTGGACTCCCTTGCTCTGTCTCCCAGAGGTTTTCTCACTGGAAGACACTAGCAGGAGATGCAGGGGCAAGCACAGAGGGGAGTTGGGATATTATTCCCACTGTGGTTTCAGCAGTGCCTATGGAGAGCTACTGCTCCTGTGACTTGACCCCTTTCCTAGTTCTGGCATTCTCCAGGCTTCAGTGTCTCCACATATCCCTCTTGCCTCTTCAGTCACGGAGTAGTAATGGCTTCCTGTTATTGCTAGTTTCTTGGTGCATCACTAACTTCATTAGTTCCCTTAATTTCCCAATTTCCTGAAAATAATTCCTCATCAATTTTTTTTAGTTAAATTCTTTTAACCGAGCCATGTGTTTCCTGGTAGGATCCTTCCTAAACCACAAAGCGTAGCTGAAGCAGAAAGCATATGGAGGAATGGTGGGTGAGGAGACTCACATGAGGCAGGGGCCAGACCAGGAAAAGGCCAGATTTGGCCTTTATCCTGTTACTGCAACATTCCAGACATTACAGAAAACAGACATGACAGGGCTGTGTGGAGGAGAGACTTCTGCAGCTAGACCTCAGTTGTGTGACCTTGGTAAGTGACTTAATCTGCCCAAGTGTTTCCTCATTTATGAAGAGATTAACCTCACAGGGTCCATGTGAGGAATAGATGGGGGAATAGAACAAGTTTATCTTAAAGTCCAATCCCAGGACCATCTCCTTCAAGAGTCTTCTCTGACTGGATTACTCCCTAGTGACCTCTTCCTTCTCTGAATGTCTGTTGTGCAAAGAGTCACAATCCATAGTTTACATCTCAGTGTTTGTAATGATTTCATGGATGTATATGTCTATTCGGTTGCTGTGATTCTCCAGCTAGATCTTACCATGGTTCAAGTAAAGGGCCATATTTTACACATCTTTGACTTACCCCATGTTGGGCATATGAAAGCCTTAATATACCAGTTGGTCTACAAGTGGACAGAAATGGTTTTGAGTGTCATGGTATTTAAGGGCGCATTCCTAATTCTCTCCCATTGTTTCTGACTTCTCTACTTCTGCTATAATATTGTAAAAGTAAAACAAGTGAAAATTCTTTCCTTTCTTCCTTTTAGCATACTTTTTAGCATCCCCTATATGTACATAGCTACAGACATTTTAGGTCTGTTTCATTAACTCTAATCATTTAGGAAAGGGGAAATTGGAGTGGATATACATTTCTTTTTTTTAATATGAAATTCATTGTCAAATTGGTTTCCATACAACACCCAGTGCTCATCCCAAAAGGTGCCCTCCTCAATACCCATCACCCACCCCCCTCTCCCTCCCATCCCCCATCAACCTTCAGTTTGTTCTCAGTTTTTAGGAGTCTCTTATGGTTTGGTTCCCTCCTTCTCTAACCTCTTTTTTTCCTTCCCCTCCCCCTTGGTCTTCCGTTAAGTTTCTCAGGATCCACAAAAGAGTGAAAACATATGGTATCTGTCTTTCTCTGTATGGCTTATTTCACTTAGCATAACACTCTCCAGTTCCATCCATGTTGCTACAAAGGGCCATATTTCATTCTTTCTCATTGCCACATAGTATTCCATTGTGTATATAAACCACAATTTCTTTATCCATTCATCAGTTAATGGACATTTAGGCTTTTTCCATAATTTGGCTATTGTTGAGAGTGCTGCTATAAACATTGGGGTACAAGTGCCCCTATGCATCAGCACTCCCGTATCCCTTGGGTAAATTCCTACCAAACTCCACACCCGAAAAACAAATAATCCAGTGAAGAAATGGGCAGAAAACATGAATAGACACTTCTCTAAAGAAGACATCCAGATGGCCAACAGGCACATGAAAAGATGCTCAACGTCGCTCCTCATCAGGGAAATACAAATCAAAACCACACTCAGATATCACCTCATGCCAGTCAGAGTGGCCAAAATGAACAAATCAGGAGACTATAGATGCTGGAGAGGATGTGGAGAAACAGGAACCCTCTTGCACTGTTGGTGGGAATGCAAACTGGTGCAGCCACTCTGGAAAACAGTGTGGAGGTTCCTCAAAAAAATTAAAAATGGATATACATTTCAAAAGTTAAGCTATATTCATGTTCCCCAAATTGCACTGGCTGAAATGATAGACGGAACTTCAGAAGTGGACAAACAGGGTCCTTGCTATAGCTGTGTCAATTTGCTATTTCCTTTGCTAAAGTTGTTTTGATAATTGGTTTTTTTCCCCTCCATCACCTGTAGTCCTAGATCTTTCCATTTAACCAATTTTTCCTTAAAGATAAATGAGAGGCATAAAATAAGTAGAACGAGGACTAACATTACCATAGCACTTACTTGATAATTTTCTCACATTGTCTCATTAATGCTCAGGGCATCCACAAGGTCACTAAATATGATTATTATCACTTTTGGCCAAATTAAAATACCAAGGAACAGAGAGGCTAACCGAGTTCACCACTCCCTACACACAAAGTTACTGCGTAAATGTAACTCACTCTAAGATTCAGCCTGATATTCATGGTTACTTCTCTATGCCCCTCTAAATGCCTTCTCCAGCAAAAAAAAAAAAAAAAAAAATTAGATGAGATCCTAAACCAGATAAACTAGAGTTGTTTTCTTAGGTCTGGAGGATGTCTCCTTCTTTGTTATGCTCAGGAAACAACTAAAGGCAGCCCTAGCCTGGACACGGTCAGCAATGGAACTGGTCCATCACATGGACACCTGGGTAGCTCAGTTGGTTGAGCCTCAGCCTCTTGATTTCAGCTCAGGTCCTGGGACTGAGCCCCACATCAGGCTCTGCGCTGAGTGTAGAACCTGCTTGGGATCCTCTCTCTCTCTCTCTCTCTCTCTCTCTCATTCTCTCTGCCCCTCTCTCCCATTTATATCAGGCCAGTGTAATTCCCTCAGGACTTTTGCCTGTGCTCCTTTCCAGACCAGACACCCTCAAAAAGTAGGGTTTTCCACTAGTCATGCAGTCCTGCCTCCGGGATTGAGGTAGGAAAGTAGCTTCCGAGCTTTCCTGACTTCTGTGCTGAGAACAGGGCAACTATTCACCAGAACCACAACGCCAAGAAAGGAATGTCTCCTAACTTGCCACAGTGTATTTATTCCCCTGTATTCATCAGTGACAAAGTGATTAGCACAATACCAGTTATTGACCCTACCTACAGGAGGCTGGTGGGTTGTGTACCTGAAGACAGGGAGCAGAGTGGATATACATGCATCTGCATTCCTGGGGTGAGTGGTCAGCCTGGGCAAGATGCCCAGCACAGGACCAGTCTGAAGAGACAGCAGGCTGCTTTGGGCCCAGTGGGAATAAATACAACGATGTTTGAAAAGAAGCAAGAAATCTAGATTTATGTGGTAGGATGATTTATAAAATTATGTGAATTTTGTTTAAAATGTTGTATGAGGCTAACATTCCATTGGTAACCACGTTATGGCCCCTTTGATAAGGAGAGATGCTATTTGACTGACAAGCATGGTACTTGTCTTAGTTTGGGGGCACCCAAAGTGGACCCTGAGACAAGGTCTTAGGTGCAGGCAGTTTATGGGAAGGTGATCCTGGGTAATACACGTGAATAAGAGGAAGGAGAAATGTTCGTGGAGTGTGCATTAAAGGACAAGTTACCTCCATGGACAACTGGGGTTCAAACTTAGTGGGACCCACTGAGAAGCCTTGAGGAACACACTTGAGCATCAGGAAAACGGGCTGGTTGGGGCATGTACATGGACCCAGATCCCTCATTGGCTGAGTTGCAACAATTCTCAGGAGCAACTTCCAGATTGCCCGTGCTTACAAGGTAGCAAGTTCCATGGGACCAGAGAAAGTCTGGGGCAGGGACCAGAGATGTAGGTCAGGTGGGAAACTTCTGCATGCTGGGAACTGTCTTATGCCTGCAGGTAAAGTCAGGTGGGCCAAGGCCACGCGGAGCCAGGCATTGGCAGCATGTGCTGCACCTTTCTTGTCCAAAAGATACAGGCATGAAGGGTAAACATCCAAGTAGAAAACGTCAGGAGCTGAGGATAACAGGATGCTGTTAGGACCGCTCCTTTTCTATGTGTGGGTCTAGCTAGGAGATAGACAATAGATAGAAACAAATATTCTGGTGCAGGTTAGAACTGAGAAGAAGAATGTGTCAGGGGAGGCCTGGGTGGCTCGGTAGGTTAAGCGTCTGTCTCTTGATTTCAGCTCAGGTCATGGTCCCAGGATTGTGAGATTGAGCCCTGCCTCAGGCTCTACACTGAGTGTGGAGTCTGCCTAGGAATCTCTCTCTCTCTTCTTCTCTCGTTAAAGAAGAAATCATACACAATCCTGGTATGGGTGGGTTAGATGACACCCTGAGAAACTGAGAAACTCACACCACAGCCTCCTACTGCATTCACCTCTGGTCCTCGGCGGGGCTCACTGGTTGTCTTACATAGTTTTGCTATCACTGAATTTTCAACGCTTTGTTCATTTATTTTTGAGAGAGAGAGAGAGAGAGTGTGTGTGCACGTGAGTAGGGAAGGGGCAGAGAGGGAAACAGAGGTCCCAAGCAGACTCCTGCTGTCAACACAGAGCCCGATGCAGGACTCAATCCCAGTACCTCAAGATCATGACCTGAGTGGAAATCAAGAGTGTGGAGCTCAACGCAGTGAGCCTCCCAGGTACCCCTTGCCATCACTGAATTTTTACTTCCTTTGAGTCAAGAGAGTATTTGAGTATTGGTTATAGTTGTGGAGAAATTTGCACAGGTTTACTATTGAAGTCTCCAAGATAAGGATAGCTGTTTACATGTCCTGAACTTTGAGAGGCAAACTGTAGGAGTATACGTGTGTGTATTCATGGGCATGAATGAATGATGCTCGGGTAGGTGGGGGACCAGTGATATTAGAAGCTGTTTTCTTTTTTTATTTATTTTTTTTAAATGTTTTATTTATTTTTGAGACAGAGAGAGACAGAGCATGAGCAGGGGAGGGTCAGAGAGAGAGGGAGACACAGAATCCGAAGCAGGCTCCAGGCTCTGAGCTGTCAGCACAGAGCCTGACGTGGGGCTCGAACCCACAAACTGTGAGATCATGACCTGAGCTGAAGTCGGACGCTTAACTGACTGAGCCACCCAGGCGCCCCTAGAAGCTATTTTCATAGGGAACCAGCATCAAATAAAATCAAGTATTTACTTTTTGCAAATGCTGACATAATGGTGTCTGGGATTTTTTTTAAAGGAGTTTCTTGTTTGCTTGTTTGTTTTTGTTTGTTTGTTTGTTTATGCCATTAGTATAAGGTCAGGTTCTGTTGGACTTTCCAAGGATGGTAATTTTTGTCTTTGTCCAGTAGTTCACCCTCAATATTTACAGTGTTTGTAGCTGATTATTTCCACCCCCACCCCCATGCTTACCTATACTCTAAAAGTCTGCCCAGTGCATTTAAGGGCATTCCGTTTTGCGATGATTCCATTCTACCAATAGGTTGCTAGAGTTGATTCTGTCCTCTGGATGTCCTTCAAGACATGCTATTGAAACTACTGAAGGCTGCAACACAAATATTTAATGCCAAGAGAGGGTTGATTGCATTCAGTAATGTGGGGCCTGGGTAGTTTCACTTCACATGATAGGCTCGTGGGTGACGTGTGACCAGAGCCTTCCCTGTCCTCATTAGCCAGCCATGCCTCTGTCGAGAAAAGGAATAGTGTTAGTCATGGACTGGAACAGGTCTGTTGGTTTTCGCTTCCACCTTGCGTTTTGGAAGCAAATATATATTGAGGATGTCTATAGAATCTCCCCAGATGTGTCCTGTTTCCTTCCAAGAAATGTACGTGAAGCATATTGAGAGACCATATTATCATTTCTGTATGTACCTTAAGAAAAGTTCCATCTAGCCTGGAGTCGGCTTTAGCTGCGTGCTCCTGTTTAATAACTTTGTTTCAAGTGTTCCAAAAAGATATGTTCTCCTTGACTTCTGAGGATGTTAAATGTTCTTATCGTTCAGATGGCTGCTGAGCTTTTACAGAGGCATCACTAATACCAACATGCTGTCTCTTAAGTGGAAAGTGTTAATGAAACTCTTCTACCCTTAGTGGAGACTTCAGTTACAGTCTTTCTTCTTCCTGTAGTAACAATTCATATGAGTAACAATTAAATATCATATGAGATAAAAGTAGGAATGATGTAGAGAGGGGAAGAAAAAAAATAATGTAGTAATGGTTGTTGTGTATGTCTGCTCAAGTGCCGTAGAAAAATATCACGAACTGGGCGGCTTCACAGAAATATATTTTCTCCCAGTTCTGGAGGCTGGGGGTTCAAGATTAAGGTACTTTCAGTGTTAGTTTCTGGTAAGACCTCCCTTCTGGCTTGAAGATGGCCACCTTCTCACCACTGTATCCTTACATGGCCTCCTCTCTTTGTGCACATGGAAGGAGAGAGAGACACAGAGACACAGAGACAGAGACAGAGAGACAGAAAGAGAGAGATCTGATGTGTCTTCCTCTTTTTTCAAGGATACTAATACTATAGAATTAGGCCCCACCCTTATGACTTCATTTAGCCCTGATTACCTCTACAAATATGTATATGCAATAAATCTTAACACATCTATATACAATGTGTATATCTACCTATAGATAAATTCAGCTACGTAGTATATACTTATAAACTGAAACCTCAGGTTACTTCTCCCATAATCCACCAAATGAAATACAAAAGTATAAATACATATTTTAAGGCTTCTCGTCTTTGAATTACCAAACTATAGTCATTCTCAGGACTTAAGCTGGACAAACTTCTGGTTTGTTATTCACATTCATTTTTCACTTGGCAAGCTTTCTCCTTTTACAAATGACTAAAACATGCCTCTCCCATCTTTCCATTAATACTTGTCTTCATTTTTCTCTCAAAGTTTAATGAAAAGGTAGTTTTTGGGGCATGTGGGCAGCTGAGTCAGTTAAGCTCTTGGTTTTGGCTCACGCCAAGATCTCACAGTTGATGGGTTCAAACCCAGCATTGGGTTCTGTGCTGAAAGTATGGAGCCGGCTTAGGATTCTCTCTCTCCCTCTCTCTCTGCCCCTCCCTGGCTTGCTCTCTCTCTCTCAAAAAATAAATAAACATAAAAAAATAAAAAAATAAAAAAGGTACTTTTTGTGAGGGGAAGGGGGAGAGGGAGATAAGACAGCAGGTGGTGACCTCCCTACCATGCCCCCTTCTCCCAGACATGTCTCCCTTCAATTCAGCATCCTGTGAGCACTACTAGGTAGCATTAGTCAGATTTGTCCTTTTTGGGTGTTCTTAAATATTTGTTTGTACTTCCTCGAAGCACAGAGATTAAGACTGAAGCTAGAAGACGCCAAGCAGCTCATCAACTGAGTAAGAACAAAATTAGTCAAGCTCTTTACTTAACTGCATCCACTGTCTGCTGACACAATGACCTCACTTGGGCTACATGGTTTTTGGATCCTCCGACAACACAGAACATCGCCAGTCTATATTCATTAGTTACTCTCAAAGAATGTCGACAGAGGCTATGTCTGTGCCATAGAAAACTAACTGGTTGACAAGTAAAATCTTAGATCTGTAAAATTATCTACTGAATGCCAAACAACTGAATTCACTAAAAACAACAACAACAAAAAAAGAAACAAGTCACGTTTTGATCCGAATTTGCAGGCGTGGCCGAATTTCTGACATGAAATGACCTTCTTAACTTTTTTGTGGGGAGAAAGTAGAGAAATTTGTTTTTTGTTTTTTTTTTTTTTTAATTTTTTTTTTCAACGTTTATTTATTTTTGGGACAGAGAGAGACAGAGCATGAACGGGCGAGGGGCAGAGAGAGAGGGAGACACAGAATCGGAAACAGGCTCCAGGCTCCGAGCCATCAGCCCAGAGCCTGACGCGGGGCTCGAACTCACGGACCGCGAGATCGTGACCTGGCTGAAGTCGCACGCTTAACCAACTGCGCCACCCAGGCGCCCCGAGAAATTTGTTTTTAATCTCAGAACACTTGCAATATATAAATACATATATATATATTTCTATATGAAGAAATATAGATATTCAGTAATCACATTCATTCTCTACATAATGAGATTTTTTATTGGTCTAGTGAAATAAAAGAATTTCTTCAGTACAGAAGATCTTCTATAATCAGTATATCTCAGATAAAATTATGATCAAGAGTTTACACATACTGATATACACATACAGAGTAAAACCTCTTATATGAACCCACTCACAGTAAGCAAAGCAAAGAATAGTATAGTATACTACCAATTTTCAGGACTTTCTTACACCAAATCTTTATATTAGGACCAACTACCCTTGCAATTTCTTTTTTTGCAATCAACCAAGGAATAGCTGACTGCTTGTTTTGAATCCCCCAAATTATGTGCCCTGATGGGTATGTACTATTATTGGTCAGGTTGATTCACCACCCTCTGTAAAATCAAACCAAACAGAGCAACTGATCTACAAGCTCCTCTCACTGTGTAGAAAACAAAAGAAACAAGGTTACATTCACTGTGGTCCCTTCCACCAGTTGCCTGGGGCCAGCTAGCAAGAGGCAGCAACAAGGTCTCCTGGCTTTAATGATGCTTCTGTTGAAACCATTTGAAACAGTGTTTTCTTCAAGTGTGCTCTGGGAAATACTTGTCAAGTGACATGCTCCACAAGAGGAAGATTCTATGGTCAAGCAAGTTGGGGGAATACTGACCACTTGTCTCCCTCCAGGACATTCTTCACGTATGTTAGCTTATTACAGGCATTGCAGAGCCCCAGAGTAAAGCAACCTATTGAACTTTATTTAAAACAATATTTTCTAAACATAGATAAGTATTAAAATTTTTTCTCATAACATTCCTTTGGGAAATGCTGGTTTACAGAATTTTAGTCTGGTCTTGAACTAAGCAAATTGATCTAACTGTTCAATGATAGAAAAACATCCAGGGAATTTTCCTTTTCGTGGTTAATTAATATAATGGAAACCACAAAGCTACTCAGAAATTCCAAGAGAAAGCAATTATGACAAGGAGCTCATACCATTCCTCAAAAGAATAAAGGCAATAAATGACACAATACCAGATATCTAGTACTGCTTTATTTCTTTTCACTGCTATCAAGCCGGTTTTTCAGCTGATTCAAACCCTGTGCTGCACCAGCTGACCCAGTGGGATCACCACAGGCTATTTCACATGAATTTACCAGCGTAAAGTGGTGGAGAGTCTCCACTGTATATATTTACACACCAAGATTCTACACTGAAGAGAAATGTATGCTGTAGTATATCTGAGTAATGACCCTTTGGACACTCTTATTCTGTGTCTTTTGGGTTGTGCTTACTGCCAATACATCTTAGAGATGATATTTTCCTGTGAAGGGGTGTGTGTGTGTGTGTGTGTGTGTGCACTATCTTTGATAGTAATGCCATTTGAGGAATATAAGAAAAGCTAATACATCACGCCAGTGGTTTTTTTCCAAACCTGTATTTTATCAGTGCTTTGTTGTACCAAGAAATGATGGCATGAGTAAGTATTTGTCCTGTCCTTTGCTTTCTTCCAAGTAGTATGTTTTCTTGGCTTTACTGTCATCTTGAGCCTTATTTTGGAGGGCAGAAGAATGCTTAGGTCATGTTTAGTTTTTATAGCCTCATTTAGCGGAAATGGATCCTTTGGGCCCAGTCTATGCCCATTGCCTAAATTTAAAGTTCCTTTTCTTGCAGGTGGCTTAATTTATATTTGTTGATGGCACAATGAATGCAAATAACCACACAGGTGACCTTTAGGAGGCTGTGAGATCCAAACCGGTTATGTGAGTGAACTTAAATTCAGAAAGGGGTTGTGATACATTTTTAGCGTTTCTATAAATACTCTTTTCTTGAGGAAGGAACATGTTTCATCGCCCAGGAGGTATTTTGGAAAGATATAGAGAGTTAATCCATGGCAAACGATCAGGTATTTCAATACCACACTGCTAAATGAGTGATATGGTAAAGGGAAACATGAGCTGAATTATGGAACCAGTAGAATGGATTATCTGTTCAGCCCATTTCATCACATTCCTTTACATCCTGGCAGGACTATACCTTTACCTAAAATGAGAGCCTAATTAAGACTGAGTCATGGCCTAATATGATGTGATATTTGAGAGAAATAAACAGTTTTTTTCATGATCCGACAGCTCTTCTGTCCAAGAATCTGTCCAAAATGATGCTTTGGCTGCAGCTAATAATGGAATCTGGTAAATGAAATACCTGATTAACCAAACCATTGATTAATATTCTATAGGTTGCCAAAATACCTACTGGTGGTTAAATAGTTTTTTTTCTCAGGAAATAAAAAAAGGTGTTTATAGAAATGCTAACAATGAAGGAAACCCTAGGGCACCTGGGTGGCTCAGGCCCTTGAGCATCCAACTTGTGCTCAGGTCATGATCTCATGGTTTGTGAGTTTGAGCCCTGCGTTGACTTGCTGCTGTCTGTGCAGAGCCCCCTTTGGATCCTCTGTCCCCCTTTCTCTGCCCTTGCCCCATTCATGCTCGCTCTCTCTCTCTCTCTCTCTCTCTCTCACAAATAAGCAAACAAAAAGGAAGAAACCCCTGTCTGGAAGCAACAATACAGAAGTTACTTGATCCTAAATGTTCTGCTCTATTTGATTAGAGCTAATCACATAAATCTACATATTGGAAACTAATAAAGCTTAATTCAAATAGAAACATCTCTGATCTAAAAACTGATTTTAGGGGTGCCTGTGTGTCTTGATGGACAACTCTTGGTTTCGGCTCAGGTCATGATCTCACAGTTTGTGAATTTGAGCCCTGTGGCAGACTGTGCCCTAATTAGCACAGAGCCTTCTTGGGATTCTCTCTCTCCCTTTCTCTCTGCCCATACCCTGCTCTCTATATTTCTCTTTAAATAAATAAACATTCGTCCAACACCTTGGAATCTAGTATTGTGACTGGAGTCACCCTGACCCCTGGAACTCCAGTAGTGAAGACTGATGTTCCAACTTACCCCAATGTATCCAGTCGTCCGTCCCAGTAACCCACCTATACGTCAGTCTTATGGAATGAGTGCTTTCGACTTGTTGACAGTTTGGAAGCTAGAATCTGATCTCTGAAGTTCGTCCTAGTTGCCTAACTTTTGGGCTGGCGAATCAACTGTCTCTGTATTCCCCACCACCAGCCTCCCAGGGGCTCTCATCATCTCCTGCTGGTGGTCTACCCACACTCTGCTTTGTTTGCAAGGTGACTCAACTGATTTCACCTCTCCAGCTGTGTTCTATGACATAGCAGGTGTCTCATCTGTAATGAAATTGAAAAAATAAGTCTATAAAATCCTAGTCTTCTTAGAAGGTAAAGTCTTCATTAGAAAATTGCCCGATAGGAATTTTAGAATCTTTGTTGACTTGCTAGGATCATTTATGTGTTTTTTTTGAAAGGATTTTAGCATGGTTTCAGTATTTATGTTAAGTAGGAGTATTTAAATTGTTTTTTTTTTTTTAATTTTTTTTTTCAACGTTTTTATTTATTTTTGGGACAGACAGAGACAGAGCATGAACGGGGGAGGGGCAGAGAGAGAGGGAGACACAGAATCGGAAACAGGCTCCAGGCTCCGAGCCATCAGCCCAGAGCCCGACGCGGGGCTCGAACTCACAGACCGTGAGATCGTGACCTGGCTGAAGTCGGACGCTTAACCGACTGCGCCACCCAGGCGCCCCATAAATTGTTTAAAGTTAATAAAGAATGAACACAGTTTTACCTGGTAACTCACTGGTTGGAAACCAAAAAACAAAACTATTATTGAAAGAGAATAGGTAAAATCTCTTATGATGAAATTGGTAAGAAACAACTTTGAAATATATGCAATCAGAAAGCATATATTATATTGGGCCAAAAAAAAAAAAAAAAACCCAAAAACCAAAAAACAAAAACAAATGAACATTGAAACTTGATTGGGTTACTTGTCCTTTCCTGTGCAATAAAGTAAGAAAAAGAAAAGACATACAAATTGCAAAGGAGGAAATACAATCATTTGCAAACAACATGGTTGTCTATGCACAAAATGCCAAATAATCTGTAAACAATCTAGAACCAATAAGTGAGTCCAGCAAAGTTGCAGGACACAAAATCAATGTGCAAAATTAATCATATTTCTATATAGAAACAATAGACAATTGGAAACTAAAATTGAAATCAATAACATTTAAAATAGCTTCAAAAAGGGGCATCTGGGTGTCTCAGTTGAGCATCTGACTTCAGCTCAGGTCATGATCTCACAGTTTGTGGGTTCGAGCCCCACATCAGGCTCAGTGCTAACAGCTCAGAGCTTGGAACTTGCTTTAGATTCTGTGTCTCCCTCTCTCTCTGCCCCTCTGTGTGTGTCTCTCTCTCAAAAATAAATAAACATTAAAAATTTTTTTTAATAATAAAATAGCTTCAAAAAGAAAGGAAATGCTCAGGTATAAATCTAGTAAAACATACAGAAGCTTGCTAAAGTAAAAACTACAAAAAACTGATAAAAGAAATCAAAGAAAACCTAAATAAATGGAAAGACATATTCAGTTTATGGGTTTGAAGACTCTACATAAGAATGAAATTAATTCCTCCCCAAATGATCTGTGAGTTTCATGTAATTTCCATTAAAATACTGGTAGTGTTCTTTGTAAATAGAGATGAGTTTCTAAAATTATATGGAAAGGATTATAAAGAAAGAATGCAGACTAGCAAAAAGAATTCTAAAAAATAAGAATAAAGTTGGAAGATTCACCCTTTCTGATCATTAGAATTACCATATAGCTATAGAAATCAAGACGGTAAGGGTATTGACAGAGTGATAAACACGGAGATTAATGGAAAACATCAAGAATCCAGAGACATACCCACACAAATAGGGCTAGTTGATTTTGATAAAAATGCAAAACCAATGCAGCGGAGAAAACACATGCCTTTCAGTAAATGGCATTAGAAAAATTGGGGATGTATAGATGAAAAAAAAAGAGCTACAATTGAATTCTCATACCTTGTACAGATTTTAACTCAAAATGCATCACAAATCTAACCGTAAAATTATAAAATATTTAGGAGAAAATCTTGGTGCCCTAGGATTAGGCAAAATTTCTTATTCATGATACCAAAAATGCACACACACACACACACACACACACACACACACACACAACTGATAAACTGGGTTTCATAAAAGTAAAAAACTTATTCCACTAAAGACACAATTAAGAGAATTAAAAGACAAGCTACAGATTAGGAGGAAATAGTTGATTTCTAAATTAAACTAAAGTAAAGGTCTGTGACAGATCCCAGAGAGCTTTATACATAGAAAGAAAGTCACAGAATGATAGATAAAGGAAAAATGTTCATTAGGTAACATTCACAGCATGTAATTTTTCAGGATATTATTGCTATTTAAAGTAATTCTTTTTTCCCAAAGTAAACAACTTCTGTGGCTCTTGCTCCATAACTAGACTAAAATCTAAAGTCTAAACTGGTTATTCTAATAACATATATAGTGAAATGGGAAGAGTGTCTAACTAGGAATTGGAAAATATGGATTCAAGTCTTAGTTTCTCCTAAGAAAGTATACTGATCTTCTCTGATCTGCAATCGTATTTAAATGGGAATAACATTTAAATGTATTTGCCCTCTTTGCCTGTGTCACAGAATTTTTATGAAGACCACAGAGGTAAAAATGTGAATTTTGAAAAGTGTAAATCACTATATACATAAGGTATTATTATCATATTTAACGGATGCAAATGAAGAGCTCCAAAGGAGTATTAATTCTACTTGAATACATTTCATTGTGGAAAGACAAGACTTTATTTTATCTGAACATTCGAGGTATTTGTGCTTTTGATGATTTCCTTCCAGTCCAGCTCAAAGGTGACTGTTTTCTTATTCTTCTGCTTAAAGTCCATTTCACCTCCTGTTCCCTCATGCTCTCCCACCCTGTCCCCAAAAATCTCCTCTCTGAAAATAATTAAAAGTCTAAAATAGGAAATAACCCCTTTAATAAAAAAGATAATCTCTCTTCTCCACACCCCTCCGCATCAAAAAAGTAATTGTGAATTATAGGATTGTGCCCAGAGAGTGCAGAAATATTTGTATTAACATGTAAATATGAGCTGTAGGTGAGATTGGCTTTTGGCATGTGTAGATCTGATTTATTTCTTAAAATCTTTTTTATTTAGAAATAAATACAGGCTCCAAAGAAGTTGCAAAACAGGACAGAGAGGTCCCACATATCAATTGCTTTGCTTCCTCGGAAGGGTCACATCTTAAATAACCAGAGGTTAACAAAACTAAGAAATATACATTGGCACAATTAACCAGACTGCAGACGGACAGCTAAAGATACAAGTTTGCGGATGACAGGGAATTAAAGGGAATTTTAGAAACCAGAAGACAGAACCAAGATCAAGCAGAAGGAATTAGAATGTGGTTGGAAGACAGAAGACGGAGCTCGTAGGCAAACGTGAAGGAGAAGGGGTGGTGTTTGAGGTGGTGTCCAGAGAAGTAGGTCTCCTTCAGTTTCTCAGCGATTTAAGATGATATAAGAATCATTGTTAAGTTTACACCAGAGGTTTCGGTGAAGGGTGAGGAAGAAAGAAGAACAATTCAAATATATCCTGTCCCTGAGAGTATCTCAAATTGAACTGATCATGTTGAGATTTTCTACCCATAGCTTGTCTAAATTTTCATTCTCCCAGTGTCTGGGCAACCCACACCAGGAGCAAACGCCGTAGATGGGAAGGACGTATTGCAGAACGAGGAGGTTTACGGGGAGAGGGAGGGGAAGAATCACAATATGAGGAGCCCAGCCTCGGGAGGAGAAAATCCGAATCCTTTTGGCAAGTGGTGAAGTAAACATTTTCGGCTTGCCGGGGGCTTTATTTCCTTTCGGCTTCAATGAGAATTCTTAAAGCAGCCCAGATCCAATTCTGTTGCACCAATCGGTCTCAGCCAAAATGTGTGAAGAGAAGAGCAAAAACACTTCCGGTATTCCAGGATGACAGAATAATTTGAGTTTCACTTTTATTTATACTATTCGCTTTAGTCTAGACAGAATCATTTGTTCAACTGGTAAATGATTTCAAGATCCCTCTGCTCTCCTCAGAATCGTTCTACACAAGAGTCACACAAAGAGTTCGAGAAAAGTCTAATTTTTGTGTCTTTGAAGCACTTCACCTGATCTTTACATTTTGACCTTGTTGATATTTTCAGAAGCCATGTGTGGAATTGTGGACTTGGTCAATAATATAATCCAATCATCGATAAAATACAAACTTCTTGTTTATTAATACATGATTAAAAATGTATATGTTAAAAGATATTGACCGTGGCCAAGTGTGTGGATGACAAGAACAATTATGGTTCAGACTCCTAATCACTGTGTGAGCCGCCTACCCAGGCAAAAGTCAATAGTCTGTTTTAAAGTCACAACACATCCTTTCTTCTTCTTCTTCTTCTCCTTTTTTTTTTTTTTTAAATTTAAAGTCCAGCGGTGATGCTGTTATCTCTTCTATCTGCATTTACTTGTATACCTTTAATTCACTGAGGAAACACTCCTGGCACCACCATCCTGGCTGTGGCCCAACACTAGGCTCTGGTGTGACAGAAAAACTCCCTGCCCACAGGGGCCATGCTCCCTGCGTGCTATCTAAATCTCCGAACTGAAACAAAGCGTAGGGAAACCAGGAGTATCGATGTTTTACCATCCTTATTCAAAGATCAGTCATCAGTGCGCATGAGCTCTGAGCAGAGACACTTTGGGCTCCACTTGCTTTTTCCTCAGATAAACACATCTTCCCGAGGCCGTGCAGATTGGGGGGCGCTCTGTGTGACCAGGAAACCGAATGAGGAGGACTGACCATACCAGCCCCCCGGGTGCTTCTTTGGCTGAATTAACCCACTAAGCAGCCCAGACAACTAAAGTTTTGTAGGGACTACAATTATGTTTCTATAAATACAGGTAGATACATACACGTGTGTGTGATTTATATTCCAGTAAATCTGAAATAGTTGAGCGGAGGGCTTCCAGGGGGTTGTAGCCAAGCTAGATGATTACTGTTTATATCAGATATAAGGAAGAATCTGTATTTCTTCAAGATGAAAGAAGAGGAGAAAGTCTTTTTTTTTTTTTAATCCTAATCCGGGAACCATTCTTCCCAGCAGATTAGAAACTACGAATCACCAATGTCCAGCCTCTGCCCCCAATGTCCACAGGTAGGAGAGATGGTGAAATTACAATGCTTCACAGACCAAAATCACTTGTGAGTATTAGTGCTGGTGGCATCACTTTGCAGGGCTCACTTGAAGGAAAGCAATCCTCTTAAATGCAGACTTGGAACAGATCTGGAAAACAGCTATACTTTAGCAACATAGGTGATACAGGCCTTGCATGAAGTGTGAACTTCGAAGAGCTAACGCTAAAATTTGAGAGTCTGGGCATTCTTTGCAATTATTATTAGAAGCCCTCGTACACGGAAATAACTTCAATTTATCCTCACATGACAATTGCACCCATAGGAAAAGAAGGACGAAGGAAAAAGAATATACAGTAAAACCTTGGTTTGTGAGCATAATTTGTTGCAGAAATATGCTTGTCATCCAAAGCACTTGTGTATCGAAGTGAAACTCCCCATAAGAAATAATGGAAACTCAGCTGATTCATTCCACAAACAAAAAATATTCATCTGAAAATGATTATAATATGGTAATATAATACAAAACAATAAAGAGACTACAAAATATAAAGAAAAATAAACAAATTAACCTGCATTTGCCTTTGAAAACCTTTGTGGCTGGTGTGAGGGAGACAAGAGAGAGGAGGGTTATTGTGTAGGACAAATTTCACTATCACTAACAGATGTTGACTACAGCACAGTATTAATAAACTCTTCTCATAGACTGTATTGAATGTAACTGGCAATAAGGCAGCAGAGGAAAGGGTCTGCAGGCAGCCTGACCTAGAATGAAGCAAAGCATTCCCAGGCTCACTCTTGGATGGAAAAGCAAAGGACTGTCCGTAGGTGCTTTGAAGCGACAAAATACACTAGTGAAGCTTGTGGGCACTTTCCAACGTTCTGAAAAATCACTGATTTCTTCCAAACACCGCAGCCTGAGACTGAGCATCTGAACATGGGACACTATCACCCACAATCTCACAGCAAGAGAGAGAGAGAGAGGGATGAACCATTGACTCAACTGTGCTCATGTGACATTTGGCCCCACGTACTACTCATGCTGCAAGTCATTGCTCATTTATCAAGTTACAATGTGTTAGAAATGTTTGCTCATCTTGTGGAACGCTCACAGAACAAGTTACTCGCAACTCCCAAGGTTTCATTGTAAAGGCGTTTCCTAAAACCAACCATGGATAAGAGTTTCAGTTTGTTTAACAATTAGAAAACCCGTATGGAAGCCGATATCCTCACTTTATGCCATTTGTAATTGCCTACAGTATCTTTTTGCTGATACTAAATCACACCCATCCATAGTATAACTTTAGGCATTATCAAATAATCCTTTTGTAGCCATTATAAAGTTCCTGCTTCAGTTTGAATGAAAGCACACTGAAAGACGAAGGTGTCATTGGAAAAGGTCAACCAGCTGCCTGCCAAGAGACTTCCTGAGATAGTGTGTATAGCTCATTGAGAACTCGCCGGGTCCAGAATATCATTCTTAATATCAGAAACTCGCATTGGATGCTACGTCAAAAGCATCTACTTCCAAGGGTTAGATTCCTATCACTACAAGTAATGAATGCCTGATGTATAAAACCAGACAATGCTTTGAAATGTGGGTTTAGAATGAACCAGACTGGTGTTTGAATCCTGGCTCTGCCATTTACTTAGCTGTCTGACTTACACAAGCCTTTTTTTTTTTTTTTAACCAGCAAAGTGGAGATTAAAACTTGTTTTAAAGACTTTTTAAAAAAGATTATTTGTAAAATGTATGTAAACTGCCTGACACACAATAAGCACTTAATAAATGGTGGGTATAGAACATGAATTTACAAGGAATAATGATATACCTGTTCTAGGATACAGGTCTTGGGTATAGCTGTACAATCTCTGGACCATTAGCCCTCTCTTACCTGATCACACCCATTTTGTTCAAAAAATATATCCTCAGAAAAGATGCTTCTCAAAACAGGCTTGTTCATACTGAATTAAAAATCACACACCATTCTTGTCTTTCTGAGGCTAGATTTGTGCCACCTCATTGGGAGTCTCGAGTGCTCCCTAACTTGCCATATTTTATAGGCAACTCCTTGGTAGACATTCCCAGTGTTTAATCACATCACCGCATATTAGCCAACCTTATTTGCTTTCTTTCTAAATTGTTTAGAAGAATTTCCCTCACACCTTCAAGCCCTGCCCACTTTCTGTAGCTAAATAGTCTTGCTTGCAGATAGATATCTGGTCTAGATGGCCCCACCTGACAGTGAAACTTATTTTTATGGCAAATAGAGTGGACAGACCAGATAAATAGCCAGATGACTGCCGTATATAAAGGCTTTCCCTTACCTAGTGTGCTTCAGATACATTTTTAGGAAATAATAGATATGATTTTCCTTTTCATGAGCATACCCAAAAATCTGTTAAAAAAAAAATGAAACTGAATCGAACCCGTAAATTCCTAATGCAGACCGGCAGGTGTTGGAGAGTAGAGCACCTCTGTATATCTCCGCTTCTCATCAGTAAAACAGGGATAATGGAGCCTACCTCACGAAGTTGCATGAGAGTTAACTGGGAAAGTACATATAGCTGTCCCAGCACAGTGTCTGGCACAAAGTGAGTACTCAGTAAATGACAGGGCAGATGGCAGTGATGGGGACTATAATGGTAGAGAAAAATTAATATTATCCTCTTTCCCAACTAAGCTAATTCGTGTTTCCCAGTTGTATAGTATACCGTGCTCCACTTAGTAACAAAATATGTTCGTTGTCTGTCTTGGAAATATTTCTTGGGGGTGAACCCCGTGTACTAATTCATGCTATTTACAAAGCTATCTTAACATTTAGTGTTGCATGCATATTCCTTCGTTATTAGTGGATAGAGATAAAATATTATAGAAAGATTTTGCAAAGCAGCAAGACCTAGGGTCTCAGAGTTAGGATACGCTAGAAACAAGTTATTAACATCATAATTATTGAGATTTTTTTAATTAATAAACTTTATTTTATAGAGCATTTTTAGCTTCACAGCACAATTGAGTAGGAAGTATAGAGTTACCACACACTCCCTGCCCCCACACATGTCCAGCCTCCCCTATCAAATCCTGCCCCAGCAGGGACATTTGTTATAATTGACACTTTGTCATCACCCAAAGTCCATAGTTTACATTAGGGTTCACTCTTGGTGTTGCACATTCTATGCGTTTTGACAAATGAATGATGACTTATATCCATGATTGTAATATTATACTTAATTTCCCCACCTAAAAATCCTCTGCTCTTTATCTATTCATCCCTCCCTCTCCCCTAACTTCTGGAAACCACTGATCCTTTTAGTGTCTCCATGGTTTTGCTCTTTCCAGAATGTCACATAGTTGGAATTATGCAATATGTAGCATTTTCAGATTGGCTTCTTTGACTTAGTAATATGCATTTAAGGTCCATCCATGCCTTTCCTAACTTGGTAGTTCTTTTCTTAACCTTGAATAATATTCCATTGTCTGAATGTACCACAGTTTATTTCTCCATTAACTTACTGAATGACCTGTTGTTTGCTTCCCAATTTTAGGAATTAAGAATAAAGCTGTTATAAACATCCATGTGCAGGTATTTGTATGGACATAAGTTTTCCATTTATTTGAGTAAACGACAAAGAATGTAATTGCTGGATCATAAGGTAAGAGTATATTTAGTTTTGTAATAAATTTCCACTTCTTCCAAAGTGGCTGTACCATTTTGCATTCCTACCAGCTTTGAATGAGTATTCTTTTTGCTCTACATCATTACCAGCATTTGTTGGTGGTGGTATTTTGGATTTTGGTCATTCTAGTAAGTGTGTGGTGTTATCTCATTGTTGTTTTAGTTTGCCATTCCCCAATGACATATGCTATTAAGCATCTTTTCATGAGCTTACTTGCCATCTGTATATATCTTTTGGTGAAGTGTCTCTTCAGATCTTTCATCCATTTTTTAATTGGATTGTTAGTTTTACTATTATTGAGTTCTCAGTGCTCTTTGTATATTTTGGATAACAGTCCTTTATCAGATGTGTGGTTTTCCTTCTCATTCTCTTGATATTGGCTTTCAGGGAGTAGAAGTTTTAAATTTTAATGAGGTCTGACCTTATCAATTATTTCTTTCATAGGTAGTGGCTTGGTGTTGTATGTGAAAAGTCAGCACCATACCCAATATCATTTAGGTTGTCTCCTATGTTATCTTATTGGAGTTTTTAGTTTTGTGTTCTGTATTTAGGTCTATGATACGATTTGTGTTACTTTTTGTTAACAGTGTAAGGTCTGTGTTTAGATTCATTTTTGCATGTGAATGTCCACATTGGTTGGACAGTATTTGCTCCATTATTTTGCTTTTATTCTTTTGTGAAAGATCAGTTGACTATTCTTATATGTATCTATTTCTGGGGTCTCTAACCTGTGCTATTGATCTATTTGTCTATTTTGTCACCAATACCACACTGTCTTCAATACTGTAGATTTAGTAAGTCTTGAAGTCAAGTAGTGTCAATGTGCCAACATTGTTCTTCTTCAATACCACATTGGCTATTTGGGGCCTTAGAATCAATTTGTTCATACTCACAAAATAACTTACTCAGCTTTTGATTGGAATTGCACTGAATCTATACATCAAGTTGGGAAGAACTGACATCTTCACAATGCTGAGTCTTTCTATCCATGAACATGGAATATCTCTTATTTATTTAATTTTCTTTGATTTCTATTTATCAGAGTGTTGTAGTTTTCTTCACATCAATGTTGGACATATTTTGTTAGACTTAGACTTAAGTATTTCTTTTTGTTGGCACTAATGTAAATGTAATGAGTTTTTAATTTAAAATTCTTTTTGTTTATTGCTATTATGTAGGAAAACAATTGACTTTTGTATATTAACCTTGTATCTTGCCACCTTGTAGTTGCTTATTAGTTCTAGAAGGCTTTTTTGTTCTTGGTGATTCTTTCAGATTTTCTACATATAAACAATCATGTCATCTATGAACACACAATTTTTTCTTTCTCGATCAGTATACATTTTATTGCCTTGTGTTCTGTTATTGCATTAGATAGGACTTCCAGTGTGATGTTGAAAAGCATGTTGAGAAGGGATAGGCTTTCCTTGTTCTTGATCTTAACAGGAAAGCTTTTAGTTTCTCACCACTAAGCATGCTAGTTAGAGGATTTTTGTAGATATTCTTTATTAGGTTGGGAAGTTCTCTTCTATTCCTGGTATTCTGAGAATTTTTATGATGAATTGGTGTCAGATTTTGTCAAATATTTTTTTCTGCATCAATTGATACCTGTGGCTTTCATGTGACTTTCTTCTTTAGCTTGTTGATGTGACGGATTACATTAAATGCTTTTTCAAAAGTTCAACCAGCTATGTATATCTGGAATAAATCCTCCTTAGTCATGGTGTATAAATCTTTTTATACACTGTTGGATAAGATTTGCTAATATTTTGTGGAGGATTTTTGCATTCATGTTAATGAGAGATTGGGTTATAGTGTTATTTTCTTGTAATGTCTTTGTTTGATTTTGATATTAGGGTGATTCTGGCCTCATAGAATGAGTTAGGAAGTATTTCCTCTGCTTCTATCTTTTGAAAGAGATTGTAGATAATTGGCATAATTTCTTCCTTAAATGATTAGGGGAATTCACTGGGCCTGGTGCTTTGTGTTTTGGAAGGTTACTAATTAGTGATTCAATTGATTTAATAGATATAGGCTCTTCCAAATTGTTTATTTCTTCATCTGTGAGTTTTGACAGATAAAGTCTTTAAAAATTTTTTTTCCATTTCATCTAAGTTATCAACTTTGTGGGCATAGAGTTGTTCATAATACTCCTTTATTATCCTTTTAATGTCCTTGAGATATGTAGTCATCTTGCCTCTTTAATTTATGATATTAATAATTCATGTTTCCTCTTTTTCCCTCTTTCTTTTTCTCTATTTTTCCCATTAGCTTGGCTAAAGTCTTATCATTTTATTGGTCTTCTCAAAGAACCAGCTTTCAATTTTGTTGATTTTCTCCATTGATCTCCTGTTTTAAATTTCATTTATTCCCGCTCTAATTTTTATTATTTCTTTTCTTTTGCTTACTTTGGATTTACTTTGTTCTTTTCTAGTTTCCTAAGGTGTAATCTTAGATTATTGATTTTAGGTCTTTCTTATTTTCTAATATATGCATTCAATGCTTTAAAATTCCCTTTAAGTGATGCTCTTGCCAGATCTCATAAATTCTGATAAGCTGTATTTTCATTTTTTTTTTTTCAACGTTTATTTATTTTTGGGACAGAGAGAGACAGAGCATGAACGGGGGAGGGGCAGAGAGAGAGGGAGACACAGAATCGGAAACAGGCTCCAGGCTCTGAGCCATCAGCCCAGAGCCCGACGCGGGGCTCGAACTCACGGAGCGCGAGATCGTGACCTGGCTGAAGTCGGACGCTTAACCGACTGCGCCACCCAGGCGCCCCTCATTTTTATTTAATACAAAATATCTTTTACTATCTCTTGAGATTTCTTTTTTGACTCATGAGTTATTGACAAGGGTGTTGTTTAATCTCCAAGTATTTTGGAATTTTCCAGCTATATTTTTGTTATTGATTTCTAGTTTAATCCTATTGTGGTCTGAACAGACATTGTATACTTTCTATTCTTTTAAATTTGTTAAGGTGTATTTTATGGCACAGAATGGGGTCTATTTTGGCGAATGTTTCATGTGAACTTAAGAAGAATAGATGATCTGTTCTTGTTGGATGAAGTAGTCTATTGATGTCAATTATACCCAGTTGCTTGATGGTGCTGTTGTGTTCAACTATATCCTTACTGAGTTGTTGCCAACTGGATCTGCCCATTTCTGATACAGGATTATTAAAATCTCCAACTGCAATAGTGTATTAATTTATTTCTCCTTGCAGTTCTATCAGTTTTTGTCTCACATATTTTGATGCTCTGTTGTTAAATGCATAGACATTAAGGATTGTTAAATGTTTTTAAAATATTGTGCCCTTTATCATTATGTAATATCATTATGTAATATCATTATGTAATGTCATTTATGTAATGTCAACTTATCCCTGACCCAACTTTCATTGTTCTCCTTTGCCTGAAATTAATATAGCCACTCCCATTTTCTTTTAGTGTTTGCATGGTATATTTTCCTCCATCCCTTTACTTTTAATTTCTGTGTGACTTTATATTCAAAGTGGGTTACTTGTAGGTAACATATAGTTGAATCTTATTTTTTTGATTCACTCTGACAATCTTTGTCTTTTTATTGGTATATTTAAAGCTTGGGTGTTTAAAGTGATTATTGATATAGTTAAATTAGTATCTACCCTATATGTTACTGTTTTCTATTTGTTGCCCATATTCTTTGTCCCCATTTTTGTCTTCCATGATTTTGTCTGCTTCTGTGATTTTAGTTTTTATTTAAAAAAATTTTCTTAGTGTTTATTTATTTTTGAGAGAGACAGAGAGACAGAGCACGAGCAGGGGAGGGGTAGAGAGAGAGGGAGACACAGAATCTGAAGTAGGTTCCAGGCTTGGAGCTGTCCACACACAGCCCAACGAAGGGCTAGAACTCATGAACCTTGAGATCATGACCTTAGCCAAAGTCAAATACTCAACTGACTGAGCCATCCAGGTGCCCCTGCTTTTGTGATTTAAATGAACATTTTGTATTATTCCATTTCCTCTCATTTCACTGCATATCAATAATAAGTATAGATTTATTTTTTAAGTGGTTGCCTTAGAGTTTGCAATGTATATTTACAACTAATTCAAGTCCACTTTCAAATAACAGTATACCATGGTTTGTACAAGTACATTATAATAACAAAATAATTCTATTTCCTCCCTCTTGTCCCTTGTAACATTGCTGTCATTTATTTTCATTTATACATAAGCTATAATCATCAAATATATTACAACTTTTATTATTTTTAATAAATTGTTATCTCTTATTTCAATTAAGAGCAAGAGAAAAATGTTTTTATTTTATATTCACTATTCCTTCTCTAAAGCTCTTCCTTTCTTTATGTAGATCCAAGTTTCTGATGTATATCGTTTTTCTTTTATCTGAAGAACTTCTTTTAACAGTTCTTATAAGCAAGTGTACTGGAAACAAACTCCTTCAACTTATGTTTGTTTGAGAAAGTCTTTATTTCTCCTTCATTTTAGAAGGATAATTTCAAAGGGTACAGAATTCTAGATTGGTAGTTTTTTTTCTCTCAATGCATTAACTGTTTCACTACACTCTTTTTTTTGCTTGCATAGTTTGTGGAGGAATAAGATGCAATTCTTGTTTGTTCCTCTTTAGGTAAGATTTCTTCCTCTGGCTTCATTCAAGATTTTGTCTTTGGTTTTCTAAAGTTTGAGCATAATATACCGAGATATACTCTGGTGTGTTTTATTTTTGTTGTTGTTTTGTTTTGTTTTTGTTTGTTTGGTTTTTGTTTGTTTTTAACATTTATCCTACTTGGTGTTCTCTGAGCTTCCTGTATCTATGGTTTGGTGTCTGACATCAGTTATGAGAAGTTCTTAGTTATTACTGCTTCAAACATTTTCTGTTCCTCTTTCTTTCCTCTTATGGTATTCCCATTGTGTGTGTTACAATTTTTGTAGTTGTCCCACAGACCTTGGATATTTTATTCGTTTTTTTCTTTTTTCTCTTGGCTTTTAGTTTTCAAAGTTTCTTTGGTCACATTCTCAACCTCAGAGGTTTTTTCCCTCAGCTGTGATAGGCTACTAATGAGACCATCAAAAATGTTCTTCAATCAAAAATGTTTTCGATTTAGAGAATTTTTGATTCTTTCTTAGAATTTCCATATCTCTGCTTACATTATCCCTCTGGTCTAGCATGTTGTGTACTTTTCCATTAAAGCCCTTGTCATATTAATCATTTTTTTTTTATTCCTGGTTTGATAATTCCAAAATTCCGGCCATATCTGTCCGATTCTAATGCTTTAAACTGTGTTTATTGCTTTTTAGTATGCCTTATAATTTTTGTTGAAAGGTGGACATGATATACTGGGCAAAAGAAACTGCAGACAATAGGTTTTTGGTAATGCGATGGTAAGGTGTCGGGGTGGTGGCCATGTTGTGTAGTCCTATCATTAGGTCTCAGTGTTTGGATGAGCTTGTGCCCCTGTACTGTGAATTTCACCAGTGTACCTCAGTTTCACCCCATTAGGTGGGACATGATGGCTAGAGGGGGCTGGAGTTTTGTATTTCCCTTCTCTCGGGTAGGTTAGGCTCTGATGAGCCCCAATAGGTTAGACTATGGCAAAATAGTTTCTCCTGAAGGCAGGCTTTGTGAAAACAAAACAAAACAAAACAAAAACTGACATATTAAAAAGTGATTCCTTTTCCCTTCCTCCTTCCAGAAGTACGAGGCAATTTTATCTGATATTCACAGTGAGTACCCAGTAGAGCTCCTGGGAATAAAAGTCATAAGTATGTGGGATCTTATCTGTGATTAGCTTCTCCTGGAGTTTTAAACTCTCAGATTTGTCCATACTGAGCTCCCAGCAACTTGTCAATTGCAGTTCCTATTTTCCTACCCCCGTACTGATTCCCAAGGAGGTTTTCACACTTGGAATTTTACTACCATAAGTTGTGATTGGTTGTTTTCATCTGTCTTTCCAATTTGGGGGATGGAATTTTTCCCTGTGACCTCACTTCTCTGATGGGTCTAAGATTTGTTAATTTTTCAGTTTGTTCAATTTTTTCTTGTTAGAACAGAGTAGCAACTTCTGAGCTCCTTATACGTCAGACTACAATTAATGACTTTTGAATGTCCTTATTACCTAGTTCGTAGTTCTTGGGGGTATGAATACATGGCCATAGAATTAAGTACTGACTTAACAAAACTTCTGTCCAGTTTTGGTTTAGATTTGCTGAATCAACGGTGACCCATTGTAATGGCCTATGGTTTATCTTTGTTAGCCATCATATTTCAAAGAGCCTATGATGTTGTGTCCTGTGACAAGGAAAGCCTTAGAGGAAGAAAGATAATTATTTTGAAAACAACCAAGATATGAATAGATAAGGAAATAAATAATTCTCCCAGATCCCCCATATCCCAACATCTATTGACACGATTAATACGTCTAGAAATGTTTAATGGCAAAACACAATCTGAAAGCAAACAAATTCTTTCTTTATCTTAGAGAGAATACACACTGAGGCAGTAGCATCTGATTTGTAAATGTGTTAAATGACACAATATCAGGCAGGTGTAGTAGTGTTCATCATACCTAAGTTCTCCTGGTAGCCTTAATTAGGTCTTTTGTTCCCTGTCCCTATTCTCTAATAAATCTTGCCAGAGATATTTCATTTGGGTTGTAGACATACATACATCATCTCTTCTGTACTACTGCAAAAGATGTGTAGTTTGAAATTTTTCAATGTTTATTTATTTATTTTTTGAAAGGGAGAGACAGGCACAAGTGGGGGAAGGGCAGAGAGAGAGGGAGACACAGAATCTGAAGCAGGCTCCAGGCTTGGAGCTGTCAGCACAGAGTGGAGTACAGACCTCCAACTCACGAGCTGTGAGATCATGACCCGAGCTGATGTCAGACGCTTAACCAACTGAGCCCCCAGGTGCTCCGGTGAGATGTGTACTTTAAAAAATAAATAGTTTTCTTTGGTTTGTGCAAATTCATCTGCCTTCTCATCTGTTCGTTTTGTTACCTCTGGCACATAATTGTTCATGGCGGGTCTGAGTTGGGGGACGTAATAATATGCAGCTGTTGAAAAGAGTTAGCCACAGGATCAATTCTGGCGCATGTTCTAAACTAAACAACTAAGCTAACTAGCCCTAATAATTGGCTGTTCGTTCTAGGTATCACTGAAATAATTGAATAAAATAATTTAGCTCATTAATTTTCCATTATGCAATATCAAGCAACCATTTGACCCACATTATACTGGATTACTGTTTTAAAGCTGAAAAGTTAAAAAAAAAAAAAAGCCAGCGACTTTTGTTCAATGGAGGGCAGGGGAAATTTGTTTTGATACTTAAAATATCTAGTATTCAATTGAACAGCAGAGATCTTAGCTACCTTTTGGTTAGGTCAAACCAATCTAGTGCTATTTGCAAGCATCTGGAAACAAGACATAAAAACAATTATTTAGGTTCATGCATATTTATTTGTTATCAGGCATGCCCACTTATACAGTAGTGCATATTAGTTCCAAGCGTTGTAGAAAAAAGAAACAGATGACATCATTTTACTAATTATTGTCATTTCTTTGTTTTCCTTTAAATATCTTCTCTGATGACCAAAAAAGCTACCAAAAATGGAGAAAAACCCACAATATCTCTAGTAGGATATCTTCATGATTCCTAAGGATTATTATCTTTTAGTTACTTAGTTGTGTGTGTGTGTGGAAGATTTATGTCTTACTTTGTAATACACCTGTAATGCATTAGTACTTCAAAAATTTGAGCGTGGTTATTCTCAAACAATCTCAAAGAACACTGAATGTGAGCAGATATGAGGTGATTTTTAAAAATTTGCTTATGTTAGTCTCTTGGTTTGAGTCCGTATGCTTCCTAGTCACCCTGACTTGATGACTACACTTTAAATGTACAGTTTTATTTTAAAAAAAAAATGGCCTATGTGTTGGGGTGCCTGGCAGGCTCAGTTGGTTAAGCATCTGACTCCAGCTCAGGTCATGATCTCATGGTTTGTGGCTTCAAGCCCCGTGTCAGGCTCTGTGCCAACAGCTCAGAGCCTGGAGCCTGCTTCTGATTCTGTGACTCCTTCGCTCTCTGCCCCTCCCCCACTTGTGCTCTGTCTCTCTCTATCAAAAATAAATAAATGTAAAAAAAAATTAAAAAAATATTTTAAAAAAATAGCCTAGGGGTGCCTGGGTGGCTCAGTCAGTTAAGCGGCCGACTTCGGCTCAGGTCATGATCTCGAGGTCCGTGAGTATGAGCCCCGTGTCGGGCTCTGTGCTGACAGCTCAGAGCCTAGAGCCTGCTTCCGATTCTGTGTCCCCCTCTCTCTGACCCTCCCCCGTTCGTGCTCTGTCTCTCTCTGTCTCAAAAGTAAATAAACGTTAAAAATTAAAAAAATAATAATAAAAATAGCCTATGTGACTGAACAGAATCAGAACAAATAAGAACTCAGTTTCTTTCTGATTTCAATTTGACATTGTGGTTCCTGCTGTTTACAGATCACTGGAATTCAGAGAGAGAGTCAGACATATGAAACAAAGTTCAGGCAGGATTAGATGCAGACCATTGCTGTGGATATGAGACGATGGCCTTTGCACGACTCATACAATCTCTGAAGAGGCACACATCTTCTAGAACTGCTCTTGCGGTTTCTGATGCCACCCCTACATGCCAGCGTGGAAAGGTCTTAGCTACCCTGAATCAAAAATATTACCTGTATCAAGTATCAAGAAATGAAAACGAATGCCATAAAGGAGAGTTTAATGAAGTTTCTCTGTTAAGTCACAAAGCAAATTAGCAGAAGAATGTTGATGACGGCATAGATATGGAATAGAACCGCCACGACCCCTTTCTTTGGGTAATTCTATACACAGTTAATCCATCCTTATAGGTTAAAAAATGTAACCAGAAAGGCTAGTTACTTCACATATTCCAAAATCCTCAAAAGATACAGGTTGTTATAGGCCATTTAGATGCTGAGGGCCTGAAGGACACAGGAGGATTCATGTGTCTTTAAAGTCTATATGGTTCTCCTATAAGCCACTTACCAGCTTCCTTTGAGAAAGACAGAAGGGGGGGAAAAAGATAAATGCTCACAGGAACTGATGATATAACACCGTGCAGCTGCTAATGCATATGGATGTGTCATGCAAATGTCCCCAGCAGAAACACATTCTTTAGTTTCAACCTGCAACCATATTCAGCAATAAAAGAGTTTCCAAATCAAACTGCTGACTCCCTTTTTTTCCTCTCTTATCAAAACACCCCAGCATACATCTTACCAGGCGGAGTAAATCAAAAGAGCCAGCTGGAGTTACCAACTCCTGTTTGTCCCTGGATATCAGGTGTGTGCTGCAATTTTGCAGATCAATTTGCGAGCTGAAATAAGTAGCTGTGGTCCACTAAAACTCAAAACAAAGCCATTTGGGTAATGCTCCTGCTAACTTTCCAAAGGCCTTATCTTTGCAAAGGGACACTGTAATTTACTAACTTGATTGTTTTGTTTTTTTTCCGACACATCTGAAGATATGTGTTGATTATACCTTTCTCTGAACATAAAAAGATCTGGAGGAACTCAGAGGAATTATTGATAACAGATCTTCGCTTTCTTGTCTATATCTTTTCTGTTCTTTCAGTTTTAAATTTTTGCAGATTCTCCGATACATTGATTGGAAAAGCAGCTTCCAGGGAAGGACAAAAAAAGGAGAATAAGAAGAAAAAAAGAAGAGAGGTGGAAGGAATTTGGGGAGCAATCTTGTCACATTAAATTTTGCAAAGCATCGACATAGTGAGAGCATACAGCCATGAATTTATTGCGACATATACTTCTCCTCGTGCTGGTGCTGAGTATTTATTGAAAAGTTCTGTATTGGGGAATGAAAAATGTCAAACAAGAAACTTCAACTGTTACCTGGAGGGGACGTTAAACGGTAACTTGGGAGTGATTCACTCCAACTTTTTTATGGCTAAGAGAAGGAATACCACTTTGACATTTTTTTATAGGGAGGTATGCTGCAGCTGAGCATTTAGAAGAGCGAGGCCGTTGAGATTAGATGCGGAAAGAGAACATGAGTACGTATCTGGGGATTAACCCGCATTTGTGCTCTACAGGGAAGCAGGGTAGGCACTCACTTGGAAGGCACCACTCCAGTGAAACGCCATCAATTCTGAATGAAATTACTTAGGGTGAATTGCCTATCTGCGGGTGGCTCCGGCCGTGCCGCGCTCCGGGTTTCCTCCGCCCTCCAGCCCGGATTTGACTGGCCTGCCTGGAAGATCACCCCCGAATAGTCGAGCCTTGGTGACCGGGCCTAGAGTCCTAAAACTAGCCGCTTGTTCCTTTGCCGTCGCTGAAAGCGGTGCGCTCCAAGGAGGGGGGACACCCATTCCTTGTTCTCAGACGCGGGCCCCGGAGGGTGGTTTAACCTCGGGGAGCCCGGGGCGAAGGGGAGGAGGCTAGGAGTAGGAAGGCCAGGACCACAAAAGGCAGCCGCTGTCTGGTTCTCTCCTTCCACCAGGCTTCCGGGCCATCAATTCTCCTCATTAACAGGAGAACTCTGCATTTAAAGAGCTCAGGCCCTCGACCTCAGCTCAGGCCCAGGTCAGACCGGTTGGAAATGGTTCAGGGCGAGTCTCCTTTCTTCCTCCTAAGTTCCCCGCCCAGGGTCAAATCACATTAAGGGCTGTAAGAAGCCCTCTTCTGGAGCCGGTCGATTACTCTTTTTTCTTTGTTTTCCTAGAGGTAAGGCGAGAAAAACGTTCGCAGGAAGAGAGCGAGCGGTTGCAATTTGCACCCCCTCCCGCCCCTCGACGCAGGCAATTCCTCGCACGCACCTGGCGGCGCGGGCCGCGCGGCTTCCGCGCGGCTAATATACATATTTCGAGGGGGAGGCTGGGCGTCTGCTTCTTCGCCGGGTCAATGTGTTAATTAAAAGTTGGTCCGAGTTGGTCAGCACGCAATCCCAGATGTGCTTAACAGCATGCAATTAACACATAAGGCAAATCTTTTTGAAGATACCAGAATTGAAAACCCCCCAAAGAAACCCCGCCCGCCCCCGCCCTTAACGCGAAATAGCAACGGCAAGTAAGGGAAAAGTCATTAAAAGACGTAATTAAATGTGGGCCGCCGTTCTTGGAGGGGGTCGGGCTGGAGAAAAAATTCTCTAAATCTATATTTTTCAAAAATAAATAGCAAATTGATTTTTTTTGTGTGTGTGTGCAGGACGTGCAGGCCCAAGATCCGTTTCCCTCCGTTCCCACCCCATGTATATTAAACAGCCGGCGAGCGGCGGCCGCGCGGCGCGGTGACCTAGCGAGCGCCCGGAGTCCCCGGCCTCCACGCGGGTCCGCGCACGGCCGCCGCCGCTGCCGCCGCCGGCGATTGCAGAGGGGCGTCTCGCAGCCAGATTGGTTTCTACATCCAGGGATAATTACCGCACTCTCACTTGCCTAGCGCCCTTAATGTTTTCAAAAAGTGCAGGGGGAAGAGTGAGAGTGAGCGTAAGCGTGTGTGTGTGTGTGTGTGTGTGTGTGTGTGTGTTGTGACAGAGTCATTCTTGATTAAAATTTATTAAAACTTAAAAGTATTGGTGGAGACACTTAACATCATCATCACCCCCAGCGGAGAGGCTGGTCCGGGTTCCGCTCGCCCAAGGCTGCCTCTGCCAGTTCACGCCTGCCGGTAGTTTTCTACCTTATTTAGCCCCCTGCCCTGACTTCGCAGGCCTCCGCGAGCCAGTCTGTTTCTACCTGTCTTTTAATTCGGGTTTACTCGTGTATTCCCCCCCCCCCCACCTCTCATAGCAAACAAAGACCCCGATAGTTTTACCCCTCCCATTCTTCTGCTACACACATTCACGCGGGCACGCGCTACGCGCGCGCGCGCGCGCACACACACACACACACACACACACACACCACTTTGCAACTTCCTCGCTTCCCGGGTCTTTCGGAAGCCAGATGAGGACTTGGTGCCCAATTGGGCACATGGACACCACACCGAGCCCTCAGCCAACTTCTTGGTTATCATCCTAGACTTGTGAATTAGGATGGTTTGGTTTCCGGGATGATATGGGATTCCAACACCAACACCACCCATAAAGGTACCAGGGGTAGCCATTCTAACCAAATAATTGTATGTGTCGCATCTGAAGGGCGTGCCTTATTGATGACACCTAATGAAGCAAATAATGGATTTGCAGTATCTTAGCTATTCATCTGGTCGTTCTAGAAACCTGGGTGTTAAGGACAGATGGATAGTGATGGATGGAGAGAAGGAGCGAAAGAGGGCAGGGTAGAGGGGGGGAGAAGGGGTCGGCTGCAGATCCTTGGAAACGGATCAGATTTGTTGAATGTCAGCTTGAAGAAGGCAGTCTGAACCATGATTTAAACACGGGCAGTATCATTGTTAACTAGTGTCCAACGACTACCCCCCCCACCCCCACTCTGCCTTCCTGCCTCTCCCTTCTTTTCTCCCTTTTGTAGGATACAGAAGGTGAATAATGAAACCATTTTGCTAATAGTTTATGAGCCATGAGATTGGAAATGTATATGGATAGACCGGAGCACCAGACTAAAATCATTTGAAAGAAGCGTGAGGCTTGGCAGGGAAAGAAACCCGCGGTGTCCTCTCTCCCCAGCCCGGAGCGGAATGGGACGGATGAGGTGGCCTGGTGCCTCTCCGCTCCATCCGAGGGCAACGGCTTGGCCCATCCTCCCGCCAGCGCCTTACTCTCCTCCTCTCCCCGAGGGGCTGGAGAGAGAGGGAGATGAATTGGGGCGATGGCGAGATAGCGCGAGCAGGAGATAATCGTTATCACCAGGATTTTTCTTCCAGTGATGGGCTCTAAAAAGATCTATCACACTGGGCAGCTTTCCCCGAGGCAGAAAACAATAGACGTGAACTTCGCGCTGAACACAGCCAAGGGAACGTTGCCTTGTGCGTCGTTTTTGTCTCCATAGGGCCTGTTCCTTTAGTACGATTACCCAGAACCTTAGAGAAAAGCCGCAAGCACCCACCTGACCTCCACACTCCACCAGCAAGGTTTCCATCCGCTTTCCTTGCGGAGTTAACCGAAGGGAATGGGGGGAGGTGTGGGTGGGGTGAAAGGTAAGGCGCTGGCCTGGACCCTCTCTTCCCAGCCCACCAAGGGGATCCCCACACCTGGGGAAATGCTCTAAATCAGCTCGAAACAGTGACCCAAGCCAATGGCCCGCGAGAGACCGCCCCATATCTGGCCCAGCGTCCGGGAGGGCGAGGGCGCGCCGGGAGAGGGCGGGGGCGGGTTCCGCTAGACGCGGCGGGCTCTAGGCCGGGCTTCCCAGCTGGGGTGTCGATCGGAGCAGGGAGGCTGGGACAGGTACGTAGCAAGGGAAGCGCCAGCCAGGCTGGTGTGCCTCGGGCCGCCCGGGCTCCGTCCACCTCCGTCTGGGAGCACCCTTAAGTGCGCTTCAGACCGGGCCCTTGGGAAGCGCGGGGAGCGCAGCCTTCAGACCCCGCGCTCGCGGCGCGGTCTTGTGCGTGTGTGTGTGTGTGCGTGTGTGTGGAGGGAGGGGAGGAGGGGCTGGAAATGACCCGCGGGCCTGCAAGAGTAGAGTCAGGGGCGGTGGGCGCACCCCTCAGGGTGAGTGGCCACTGTAACCCCTTAGCGCCTCTGCTTTTTTCCCTCTCCTTACAAACTCGGCTGGTTTCTGGGAAAAACAAAATAACTTTTCCGTTTCTGGGGAGGGAACAGGCAGAAAGCGGTGTTGGAAGAAGCGTGAATGGGGCAGCAACGCAACCACAGCAAGTGCGTTAGGAGCCCTCTCTAATCTTCTCCGGGGGATGAGGGGTAGAGGTTAGGCATTTGACACTTCCGTTAACAGGGGGCGGGATGGTGGTGTCGGGCTGGGGTAGGCAATGGAAAGAAAAAGCAGCACTGTTCGCTGGCTCCCTCTTCCCTCCTCCCAGCTAGAGGCCGCCTTTAGGCCCATTAGGCGGGCTTGGCCCCCGCTCCGCAGGCCTTGCTTGGAGGACGGAGCCTCCAAAGGGAGCAGAACAACCTCTTTCAGCTGCGGGTTTTCACCTGCTGCGCCCTCAATTTCTCCAACCCCCACTCCCGCCCCTATTGATGCACTGCTGACTGTGGTTCCTGTGAAACATCCAGGATAAATTTAGTGAAGCAATCTCCTGAACTAGGGAGTTTGGAGAGTGAGTGTACGCCGTCCTCGGGGGCTTTAGTTTTGAAGAAGCACCTGGAAAGAAAATGAAAATCGAACCAACCCAATCGCCATTGGCAATCCGGCCTTGGCGCAAGGAAAGGGGGCGGGCGGACGGCTAGCGGTGTTCAGTACTCCTGGTCAAATAGATCTCTTCCGGTCGGCAGGTGTGAGCGGGCTCGGCGAAAAGGTGTCCGGCTTCGGGAAGCCAGCGAGCCAGACCTTGGGGCACCAGCCGGCAGGACGCGCTTCTTCGAGAGCTTGCGGCCCCCAAGGCAAGCAAGGACTCAACCCCAGCGTGCGCCTTCGGTCTCCCGGCCCCGCCAGGGCCGAGGGTTCAAGTAAAGTTGCCGAGAGGGGGTTTGCTAGCACCGGAGGGTTACTGTTGCCCTGGGAAAGGAAACCTGTACTCTAGGAACTCCTTTGTGCCCTCTCCACTCACCCTTTCGCACTTCCCTCCCAAACTCGAGATTACCTAAATTCCCTTCCTGGCATCTGAGGAAACCCCCAAACGCTGGCAGTTTTCCGCTTTCCTTCTGTCGCTCCAAGTAATCCCCAGGGAAGCCCGGCTCCGTGTTCCCCTCCCCCACCCCGCACTACACTCAACCCCTAGGATCGCAGCTCTCCAGGACCTTTGCCCTTCATGGCAGGTACCTGCGCGCCTAGCAGCGTGTGGGGGTGGGGGTGGAGGGGCTGCAGCCAAGGTAGGCGGAAAGGGAGGGTCAAAGAGGCGGAGTGCCCCCCTTGCAAAAATACCAAAACTACCGTAAATTCCACAAAAATTAAACTCCACCTCGCTTTCCGAATCTGTCCCCTCCCAAATCCTGTCTGGAGAGGGGCGGGAGGGGTGGTCGGGTCGTCCCCGGAAAGGGGGATTGTGCGCAAATGTACGCCCGCTCCTCTCATTTGTTAGCTGATTCCGTCTAAAAGTTCGCTATTTATAGGCTACTTGCGGCAGCCCGAATCCCCGTGCCCGCTTTCCTGCGCGAAGTGCGCGAGGTCCCCGCGGCGCCGAGCGGCCCGTCTCGATTGTGTCCCGTGATTTGTTTTGTTTTTGTTTCTGCCCTCGCACCGCAGGCAGCCGGGGAGAAGATCCCGGGGAGTCCCGAAACCACCCACCCGCAGTAGTTGAGAGCGGCTCTGCAGTCCGACCATGTGAGTCCGCGCTTGACCCCGCTGGGCGCTCGCGGGTGGCAGACGCGGGGGAGGCGCAGCGGCTCCGCCGCCGCGCCCGCGCCCCTAGGGCTTTCCTCCGCCTGTGCCCCGGCCCCTGCGACCTCCACCTCCGCTCAGCGCTCTCACCCCCTCTGATTTTTCTCTTCTGTTTCTCTTTCCTTGCATCTCTGACTCTGCCCTGCTCTCAACTTCCAGCTGAGTTTGCATCTGGGCACAAAAAGAGACAGCACTGGCCTTTACGCGGGAGGCGGGGTGGGCTGGGCGTGTGTGTTTCATCAACAGGGAAATTGTGTGGGGCTGAGGGCGGGGGAGGGGCGTGATGGAGCGGGTCTGGAGCGCGGCCCCGCGCGCTGGGGGAGGGGACTAGGAGCGTTTGGATCCAGACCTTTCCTTTTACCGTGGCACGGATCGCGGGATGAGAGTCAAGTGCTCGGGAAGCCTCGCCATTTAGGACCCTCCCTCTGCGATGCTGGGACAGATGTCTTAATCAAAATCTCGGAACCACCCCAGTAGAAAGGAGGGAAGGACGTGGGTACAGGATAAGGCTAGCTGGGAAATAGGGTCAGCGTCAGTTCCCTAAATTCCACGTAGAACTGGGCGTTGCGATGCCCCCTTTTCCCCAGCGGCTGCGGACAGGACTCGCTTGCGCAGACCGCAAAGGCGCAGGCGGATCTCGGCGGTCCGTGGGCCTTGCCCTTGTCCTGTTTTTTATAAACGCCAGAACCTTGGAGGATGCCTATGTGTTTTAGAAGTGGGACGTCAAGAGGGCGGGGAGCCGGGCGGGCAGGAGCGTTTCCCGAGTCCCCGGCGCGAGAGGCGCGAGAAGCGCTCGGCGCGCGTTTATGGCGCGGGGAACGGCTGTGCGCGCGGAGCCGCCGCCAGGCCGGCTTTCTCGCAGGCGCGCGGCGTCAGGCGTGAGACTCGAGCCCCACGGGTCCAACCGCCCTCCTCTCCCCCGCCCCCGGAACCGTGGCACGACGTGCGGGGGCGGGGGCGGAGGCGGTTGTGACTGAAAATAACCCGGGGCTCAGATCCGTTTGGCCGAAGGACAGAGCCCCAGAACGGAGGTGGGGAGGGTTAGGAGCCAGTGAGGGGAGAATTGCGGCCTCCCCTCTCTCGCGCGCGCGCAGGGCCCCGCGCCCTCGCCGGCTTAACTTCTTACCCGCCTCCAATTTCTGCTCTCCCAGTGGATGTCACGCTTGCAATCCCCCTGTGGCCACATCTCCAAAGCGTTCAGTCGGCCGCGTGGCTAGACTGGTGGGCAGCGAAAAGCCAAGACGGGTCTATGGCAGTGCCTGGGAGAGGGGACCTCACTGTCCAGCGTGCGTGCACCCAGAGTTCCCTGGCACAGAGGTGGGGGAGGGGTCTGATCCCAGCCCACGTCCCTGCTTCTCTCCAGACCTGGCCCTGCAGGGACATTCTGGTTCTGACAGGACGGGGGCCGCCCATACCTGGCCCAGAGCTGTCCGGATTCTCACCCCTGCCCGCCCAAGACAGCTTTCAGGAACTCAACTGCCAAGTTAAAAGCAGAAGAAAGTTTCTGCTACTCTCCCTGGGCCACATGAGCGGTTATGGGTAGATGTCAAACTTAATGCAACTCTGCACCAGAAACTAGCGGTAGGGACCGGTAAATGTCCGCATTCGGGGCCTGGGGGAGCGACGTCTCAGTATCTCCCCCTCCCACCCCACCCCACTCCCGACCGTAAATGCCACTCTGCTGTCCCGTGGCGCGTTTTCTGAGCCTCTCCTCTTTACGCAAGTCTTAAGAGGAAGACAGGGAAGGAAGGGGAGAATGACATCAAAGAAAGGTGGAAAGGGGCAAGGAGAGAAAAAACGCGCAGTAAAGGGACCGGTATGGTCAAAAAGAATGACCTCTAGCTAGCTGTTTTTTCTCCTAGTCCCCCTTGAAAAGAACACACACGGCGTTTGGAGGCGGGTGGAGTTGCCCAAGACAAGAACCCCCAGCCCAAGTTCTCTGGCCTCGGCTGGCTAGTGGGTGCATCAGCTCACACAGTGACTCACTTGAACTCAGCCTCCTCTGCTCCCGACCCTCAGCCACGTTCAAATACTCTGTCCCCAGTGTTCCAGGACACACGCCACTCAGAAGCAGGTCAAAGATGGAAAAGGCCCAGCTTGTCTTTCCCAACCCTGGCGGTTCTACTTTGGCATGGAATCTGGGGCCTGAAGGTGGGCAAGGCCCCCCAGGCTTTCAGACTGGATAGTGCTGGGAGAAGGGGGCTCACCCAGCAGATTGTGCTGTTAGGAATTCCGGGAGCCGGTAGGGCTTTTTTCTGGTCTCTAATGGGCTCTTAGAACATGGCAGCTTCCTTGGCTTAACGAAGTAAGATGAACTTGCCCCAAGCTCTGGTTTAGCTCTCTCCTCTGCTGCTGTGCTGCAGGATCCTTCTTGTTCTGTCTCTAGGCTTCAAGTTATTTTTTGTCCCAGTCCTTCTGTGCTCTGCCTCTGCTGAGTGGCCTCCAGCACCCCCCCCCTCCCCGGGGTTTTACCTACAGGGGCTCTGGATAGGAAGGACCCCGAGTTTTCTACCTGAGTGTGAGTGAAGATGACTTTCCACCCTCCAGACAGAACTAGAGAGTTCTGTGCCCAAACTTTGTGTATGGAAGGAGGTGAAGGCAGAGAAAGAGGAGGCCTTTTTGTTTCCAAATGCACTAGTGAACAGAAGAAATACCCTTTTCTCCAAAATAGCTCATGTTTTCAAGGAACTGTGAAAGTGGCAGGATAAGGGACTGTCCTCATCAAATTCTTTGGGTCTGTGACCTAGAAGCCTTGAGAAGAGGCCGTAAGCAGGGAAACAATGCAGAGGCAGGGTTTGGCAGAGGTGGTCCACTTGGGAGCAAGGCCTTGCCTTTCATAGATGGCCTTAGATCATGGTTATAAATGGTGTCACCGTTTTATGAATAATCAGTTGACAGTCCCTAAATCATGTTTTCATGGTGCCATGAGCTGCTGTGTCGCAAGGGTGAGATCACCCTGAACGCTCCCAGAGGAAGAGAGTGTTATGAGCCCTAAAACTTTCAGCTGCACTCTGCCAGCCCCTGTCTTCTTAAGCCCCACCTTTAGTCCCTTGTCTGCCCTCCTGTTCTCTCTACAGCAAAGCTGGGTCTTCTGGGGACTACGGTGGTATTAGAACCCAGACCAGTTCCCCGTCTCCCTGTCCCCAGACAGAGCTTTGACTGGAAAAAAAAAAAACAAAAACAAAAAGCAGAACAAGAAAACTGTTTGCTGTGTGTGGATGGATGAAGGCAATAGCCACTTTTCTCAAAAGCTGGAGCAGCTCTGTTCTCTGTCACCACGAACAATCTTTCTTGGGTCAGAAGCCCCAGCACTCCAGCTGTGGGGTAATTCCTAACCTGTTCTCCCTCATAGAGACTCCTTTTACTAAGAAGTGAGGGTTTAGAGGATTGGAGTACAGTCTCCATCAGGATTCCATTTGGTCATTAAATTTACACAGATCTGGGAACGGACGCCAGGCCTGAAAGGGAAATGGAGAAGGGGAATTCATGAGAACCAAAGGAAGAACCGAGTGATTCTGTTTGACAAGGAATTTCCATTACCTCAGTGCTTTCCTCCATATGTCTCATCCTTTAACTTCATTTCCCCTCTTACGTGAAGAAACAGAACTCTCAGTTCAGGTGACTGTTTGGCCAAATGTTCAGATACATATTCTGGCTGAGTGTTGTTAAAAATCTGACCACTGAATACATAATGCGCTCCTCTGCCTCACCTAATTTTGACATAAAATATAAGCATTTATTTCCATCAAATTCTTGTTCACCTTCAACAGGTTGGTTTTAGTTTCTGTATTTCTCAAATTTCCTTACGATAACAGTACATGAACCAGATATGTTCAGCTTCTATGAGACAGGATTATTCCCACTACAATTCTCCAGGTACTTCTGGTTAAAACTGCCTTTGCTTTTCACCTGAATGAGACACATACTTGAGATGGAAGTGCGTTTCTTTGTTTTAAACTTGAATTATTTAAATGCCTGCTCTTTTCCCTCCTCCTGCCTATTTGGAATAAACCTGGTCAGACTAACATTTAAATAGTTCCCTCATAAAAGGTAAATGTGCCTTTTTAATACAGAATTTTTCTTTGCGATTAAAAAAAATCATGGCGTATGTTAAAAATTATTTAACATAAGTTCAGGAGATTGTGAAATTCACTGACAACGAGATTTCTTTTCAGAACTTTGTGTGTGACTTGGTCATGCTGCTTTGTAGTTAAATCCTCCCATCTAACTGAATCTGCCATCAACTGCTTATTAACAAGTATATATTCAAATTAGATTTTTTCCCAGCTTAAAGTTATTTTTCAACATTTTCCATTGTATAACCTAGTTGACAGGAAGGTTTGAAGGACAGAAAAATTAAGATTTTAAGCATATGGTATATTCTTCTGACCCATTCATATAATCTATTTTATGGTTAACATTTAAGTAGTAAAAAAAGACATTTCTTCTTGGGAGAAAATATAGGTCTTCTTTTTGGGGGAGACTTACTAATTAGTTTTTTCTTAATGTTCTTTATTTTTTCTATTAGATATATCAATGTTCTCTTTTTATTTGTCTCACGTGGATTAATGATACAAATTACTGATTTATCGGGGCACCTGGGTGGCTCAGTTGGGTGAGCTTCTGACTCTTGATTTCAGCTAAGGTCATGATCTCATAGTTTGTGAGATCAGGCCTTACATTGGGCTTTGTGCTGACAGTGCGGAGCCTGCTTGGGATTCTCTCTCCCTCTCTCTCTGCCCCTCCCTGTTTGGGTTCTCTCTCTCTCTCTCTCTCAAAATAAACATTAAAAAATACTGATTTTTGATAAATCATAAACCTCCCTTTACCAGAGTCATCAATATTCTCTTATTTCAAATTAAAGATTTTAATGCAATTTAGAAGGGAGAAGGTTCCCACATATATTCGTTAACCAGTGATAGCCAAATTCGCTAAAGTTTTGATAAGAAACCCCGCATCAGAAAAGAAGCTTCTACTGACAAACTGACAAACCAAAAATGTTGTTCAAGAGCAAAGGGCTAATGATAAATGGCACCATGAAATGAAGGGAACAAGGACACGTTGTCAGGCACTGACCTACATGCAGTCTTTTGCTCCTTAATATCATTTGGGTGATACATTGTGCGCAGTTGCTTTGTATGGGAAGACGGTTCTTGCTTTTCCTGTTGAGGGTTCAAGCCAGTATTTTTTTTTAATGAGATAAAATTCCAGATATCCTAAAATATTTAAACCATTTGCAAACATATAACGTAACTCATTAGATTCACAATGATGTGCAACCAACACCACTGTTTGAGCCCAGAGCATCGTCATCACCTGTACCCATTCAGCAGTCTCCCCATTCCCCCTCTCCTCACAACTGCTCACCTGCAGCCTGTATGTATGGATTTGCTTGTTCTGGACATTTTATAATTGAGAACGTTTAGCATTGGGCCTTTGGTTTCTCGCTTCGTTACTTAGCACAGTGCCGTCGAGGTTCGTCCATGTTATAGACGTTTCAGTGCTTCACTTCTCCTTCTGGCTGAATGATCCTGGATTTCATGGATATACCACATTTTGTTTATGCAGTCCTCTGTTGACAGACATTCGTGTTGTTTGCATTTTTTGGGTGTTACGAATAATGCTGCCGTGGACATACGTTTACAAGGTTTTGCTCGGATGTATGTTTTCAGACCTGTTGGGGATAGTCAAATTCCCGGGTCGCATCACAATTCTGTGTTTCGCTTTTTGAGGAATCCCCACACCGCTTTCCAGTGCCTGCACAATTGTAGGGTCATACCATAAATGTCTGAGGGTTCTAGTTTCTCTACATCTTCACCAACATTTATTTATTTTTTTTATTTAAAAAAACAGTCATAGCCACCCTCGAGGGTGCAAGTGGTATCTCACTGTGGTTTTAATTTGCATATTTGCCATGACTAACGATGCCACGCACCTTTTCATGTGCCTGTTGTCCATTTGAGTGTAGTCGGAGAAAGGTCTATTCACTGCCTTTGCTCATTTTTTTAATTGGGTTGTTTGTCTGTTTGCTGTTGAATTGTGAGAGTTTGTTATATATTCTGAATATTACATACTTATCAGGTATATGACTTGCATACATTTATATTTTCTCCCATTCTGTGAGTTGTTCACCTTCTTGATAATGCCCCACAATTCATAAAAGTTTTGAATTTTGATAAAGTCCAATTTGGTACTAGTTATTTTTAACAATAGGTGCATTTCTCCTCCGTGAGGAGACTCAGTCTTAAACACAACACAAAACAAATATTCAAAACTCCATACCCTAAAAAAAGAGAAGACTCTTCTGTAATGCGCAGAGAGCAGCTTTGTGAAATGCAGGTTATCAGGCAGTAACATAAAGTTACTGCTGTTCAAGGGAAGGAAACAGCTACAGCTACACTGACCTTTTTCTTTGAAGAAGTCCTGAGTTATTCAGATAAGATGTCTACCCTGCTGAATGAGATCTTTGATCTCAAGAAGACAGTAGGTGTTTTTTAAAAAAATATCATTATCGAATCCATCTTCCAAGAAATTTTAAATAGTATCCTCTGTTTAAATAACATTAAACATCTGCCTTAAACCAACAACAACCAGGAAAATGAAAGAAAAGGTTGACAGGGTGTTCCTAACTTAGCAGTTTTTACACACAGCCACACACGGGCCTGTGGTCAGGTGATGTATCTGTAAAGCCCCTGGGAGAAAGGTCTTAGAGTCAGAGGAAAGAGAAACTAAATTCTTGCAATGGAATTTAAAAGCAAAAATTAATAAAAGAGGAATATAAAGGGACATTATTGAATGTAAAGGTTTTGATTATTCTCTCAAATTGGTTGGTTTTGGGTAATTCACATTTGGGTTAAAGATAACCACACAGGGGGTTGAATCAGATGTTCATTTTATTTCAGTATTTAGTTATTGAGTAAGAGGGTTTATGATGAACACTGATTGAGACATCTCTGGTTCTGTCCATCAGAAGTATTGGACCAGATTTGTACATCTGCCATTTTAAGGGATACACTGTTGGGTAAATCACTGCACACTAAGCGTGCATGCCCAGGGTTCCTGCGTGAGTCACGTGCATGGCTGTCATCCTGAACAGTCCTGAGGGTTCTGAGGGAGACTCTGTTTCCTTGTCTACAGAGTCACATGTTTATCCACCACTTATGGTGGGGAAAGATGGGATAACATGTGAAAATTATAAGGCATTTTGAAGTTTAAGTGTGAGCTTCCTTTTTTATGTGGCACTTGCAATGTTCCAGATATTATCCTAAGATTTAATGCATATTAAAAAAAAAAAGTTCTCAAATAACCCTGTGAGGTCGATACTTTCCCCTTGTTACAGATGAGAAAACCAAGCCCAGAGGTTTTGTATAACTTGCCCAGGGTCATGGAGCTGATAGGTGGCGGAGTTAAGTTTTGAATGAAGGCAGTCGGACTTGAGAGTCTGTATTCTTACTACTATATTATGCTGCTTACATCTAAAATCTAGAGATTTCTGATGAAAATTGGAGTCTGATTAATGGATTCAGCAAATATTTATTGGGTACCTATTACAGGCCCGACTTTTCTGGAAACATTGGAAGGTCTAGGAATGCCAGGGCGGCATTCCTGCGTTCTCCCACAGCAATAATCTGCTGGAGTCAAGCTGTCACTGCCATCTTTTGATGGGGTCACCAAACTTGGCTTGATTCATTTACTTGGTTACCTGTGTGAGCCCTGTATCAATCACATTTGTTCCTGCTAACATGAGACTGCTAATAGGCACGGGAAGTAGATGGCAACCAGAACATTAAGCACAAAGGCAATAATAAACAATAGAAAATAAACATTATGGCATGAATTCAGTTCTCCAAATTCACTTGCTGCTCTCATCAACCACAGGTCGATGAGCCAACGAAGTTTGTTGGGTATCCACTGAGTGCTTGAGCTATGGGAAAAACATTTAAAAATTTAAAGTTTAGTATCAGAAGAGCAAGAAAAGCCAACACACACACACACACACACACACACACACACACAAATGACAACAAATTAATATATAGGATATAGAGTAATACACTAATTAGAAATTATTAATAGTCTTTGAAGCAGAGATCTTTCAGTGATTATTTTTTTTCTTTCTTATTTTATATATGCAAGGTGGATAATAAGCAATATCAGATCTATTCCAAAGGACAGGCTTCAGAGTATACTGCACAGTTAGGAAACAATCAACCCTATTTCTAGTGTTTTCAAAGGATTCTTTGTAGGGCGATTGAGCAGTTTTCATAGCAATTATCCTGAGTGCTACAGGCTCCAGAGAGTATTCAGAATGGAAAGAGAATTAAATGCACTGAGGACTGTATTGTTGTTACATGTAGTCCATTGCATTCTACTCTTTGAACAATGATTAATTATTATCAATGAAGATACTTGATAAATGGGAAATCTTTCCTTCTGTAAATATATAGATGCCAAAGAATTTAGCCGTTAGCTGACATAAGAATGAATTGTCCACTTTTTAAAATTTAAATTAAAATTTTATTAGAGAGAGGGTAAGGGAGAGGGGCAAAGGGGCAGAGGGAGAGAGGGAATCTTAAGCAGGCTCCACACTCAGGATAGAGCCTGAAAAAAGACTCGAACCCACAACCCTGGGATCATGACCTGAGCCGAAATCAAGAGTTGAACGCTCAACCTACTGAGCCATCCAGGCGCCCCAAGAGTCCACTTTTTGAAGGTCTGGTACAAGCAGAGGAAATATTGTAACATTCTGGGTGTTGTGGCCAATGTCGCACAGTTTGGCTCTCACCATGATTTGGGTAATTACTGTGTCCATAAGCATGAGCCAAATGTTCTGAGGAACAGTTTGCCAGGCTGACTGATATGGATGCATACGCTATTGGTCCAGCTCTGTTTTGTCTGTCTCTAAATAATCAGCAGAAAATCTTTCTGTGTTGAATGCTTGCTGTGATAGAGTTTGGTTAATTCCCCACAACGTTAAAATAACTGTGAACTTATTGATTTGTTGAACAGTGTGTGTGAACACCTGCTAGGTTTCAGGGCATGGTTTCACAAATGGTTTTCCCCTTATTTAATGCTAGGAGGTAGGTCTGTTGGAGCTAGGTATGTAGATTAGGGAATGTATTATGAGTCCCAAGAGAGGGAAGGAAAGCTGAGAGATTACTGCTATGGCCACATGAGTAGTGAGGACACAGATCTGAGTCTCAAACCAGGCTCTGGTACCAAGTCAGGGGCTCCTTTTCCACAATGTCTCTTGTTCAGCATTTCTGAGAGCATGTTCTACCTGAACAGCCATGTCAGGATGACGGTAGGATATTTGCGTAAAATGCGGAGTGCTGGGCTCCGCTCTAGAAACACTGAGTCTCCAGGACTTGGCATCTTGAACAGTCCCCTCAATAGATTTTTATACACAGTAAATTTTAAGCATTGCTGGTCTAGATACTAAAAATTTTGAAATATACGATCAAGTTAATTTGACACTGACAAAAGATAGTTTGAGAGGAAAGGAGAAATTTTCTGACCACAAACAGTAAGTGCCAGTGCACTATTCAGTTACCTCACCAACTGGGATTTGAATATGAGATTTAAAGTGATCTTCCTATTTGGGGAGGTTGTCTTTATGTGAAGTATTCCATAGAGATGTGAAGAGTCATAAATTTAGCATGTTCTGTGGGGCCTTCTTTCCACAAGATATTCATTAATTCATCAAATATTTATCAAAGTATCCAGTACTGTGTTAAGCACTTGAGGAACAGCAGTGAAGAAAAGAGCACGGACCCTGACCTCATGGGACCCACAGTCTATTGAGGAGAGACGTTAATAAGCATTTTGCTTCAGAAGCTTTCGTGTAGACAAATATATTGTGGGTTCAACAGGTTTCTTCACGGCAGGACATGTCAGAGCCCTCGGTGTACTAATAGGCGCTATGCTTATCTGAAAGAAGGCTATTGTTTGTGATGTTTTCCAGACTGATCACAGGATCCTGCATATACAGAATAACTCCTAGGTCTAGTGTTCTAGAGAATGCTTTTTTGCATCTCACTCTCCTTACACATTTCGGTGAGATCCCTCCCCACCCAAATGGGTGGCCCCAATGGGGCCCAAATGGGTGGCACTGGTAGAGATATGGAGTGTATCTTAGGCAATGGAATCTCACTGCCCCTTCACCCTCCAGGGTAGCTTTGTTCTGAAATCCTGATGAACACTGGAATAAGCAATGGGCAGACTTTAGTCTGAGAACTTGTGTCCAGGAATCTAGATCGTCCCTGGACTGTCTTTGAAAGTTGGACTGGGCGATGAATTTGAACACGGAGTGGATCCCTGAATATGTCTCTGATTTCTCTAGCCGGAGAGGAAAGGCAGACCGATTCTTTCAGGTTCCTTCAGGAATTCAGAGGCCATCTGGGAGCATCTGGTGTGGGAAGAGTAGTGTTAGTGGGTTCACGTGCCAATCTCCCTACATGGAAAACTGCATATTGTTGAGGAGCACCCAGCCTTTGGTTGGGTGCATGTAATCAGATTGTGTGCTGAGAAATACCTCCTGCCTATGCATGGTCTACTTTTACCAGGATAGTTGTTGGGAAAAGGAAAATAATAGGTATTTTCAGTGGACCGCCTGAAGTCCAATTACTTCCATTTTTTTTCCTTTTTCTTCTTTTGCTAAGGCAGTGGCTGGCTATATCTGAACAGAAGAAAGTGACTTGGCAAATGCTCAGGTAACTCAGAGAGGTGTGTTCACCTGATGGAGGGATTTCAATAGTTTTGTTGTTGACATTTATCAAATTACCCCGAGAACTGCCACATCACCACCTTGATTCATGCCTGTGGAGAGTTCTTAAAGAAGCCTCTTCAGAATTGTTTGTTTTTCTTGGTTATGATAATATTTAAAGATATGTTGCTTTATTGTTCGTTAAGTACGTGCTTTATTCATAAACAGGTTTTACCACACATGCTTCCTCATGGGTACACAAAGTTAAAGAAAGAAATGAAGCAGATATCCCAGTAACTCAGAGAGCCCTCACCTGAGTATATAAATACTTGAAGCAAAGTGCGGTTTTCCCCCCATTCCCGAGTTGCCTGAATGACTGTTCAGCTTTTCATTCTTTGAGGAGACCCCAGATCTCTAATTGTTGGTCTCTTAAGTTCAAAGTCTAAGTTCAGTTTACTTTTTTAATCACTGTGAACAATAGGAGTTAAATGCAGTTGCTGTCTTCAAGGAGCTTTACATCTTCTTAGGCTTGGAGGTTGTCAGGAAGGGTAAGTACATATGTTTTGGGGTTATTTTTTTAAACTTTTTAAATGTTTATTCATTTCTTGAGAGACAGAGAGACAGAGAGAGTGGGGGAGGGACAGAGAGAGAAGGAGACACAGAATCTGAAGCAGGCTCCAGGCTCTGAGCTGTCAGCACAGAGCTCGATGCAGGGTTCGAACCCATGAACCATGAGATCATGACCTGAGCTGAAGTCAGATACTTCACTGACTGAGCCACCCAGGTGCCCCACATACATACCAAACAATACCAAACAAATATCTGATAAATGCTAAATTTGGAAGTATGTAAAAAGCTTGTAAGTACGGTGACAGTGGTTGAAAGGAGCTTAATCTGGCCATGAAGAATTACAAAAAGCAGACTTCTGGAGATTTCTTTGAGATTGGTCTTTGAGTGGGGCACCTGGGTGGCTCAGTCGGTTAAGCACCCAACTCTTGGTTTTAGCTTAGGTCATGATCTCACGGTTCGTAGGTTTGAGCCCCATGTTGGACTCTTGTGCTCATGGCGCAGAGTCTGCTTGGGATTCTCTCTCCCTCTCTCTCTGCTTCTCCCCTTCTCATGCTGTCTGTCTGTCTGTCTGTCTCTCTCTCTCTCTCTCAAAATAAATAAATAAATTTCAAAAAAAAAGTGGGTAGAATTGGAATTGTTGTAGCAGAAAAGAAAAAAAATATCCTTAGGGTTTTGCGTATAAAGATAAAAATGTGAATAAAGGCATGAACATGGGAGAATATAAGGCCTATTTGGAACACAGAGGTGTATTTGGGATGGAGGAAGAGGGGGAAGTAACAGGGAAGAAGGTAGGATCTAACACTATTGAGGGTCCCTTAGACATGATACACAGTTAAGTGTATTATCCATTCCTTTTTGCTTTTCATCTTCAAGACCAGCAGGGGGATTACTTTTGAGGCCATTGTTCACCACTCTTTGTGTGCCATTATTGTACAGGGCCTCTACTGGCAAGTGACTTCCAAGGGGGAGCTTCATTTCCTAGGCCCCTTTGCCTCTAGGTGGTTTTCAACAATGAAGTGTGGAGTAACTTTCAGGCTGAAGTGGTTCAGAAGCATATGTGCCCATTCTACCATGGACTGTGGAAGGGAAAAGCCTGGAAACAAAAAACTTCAAGATCTTAGGGGAGAAAGAGCTGCTGGATGGAGGAGCCTGGGTCCTGCTTAATATGCAATTGGGGTTCACATAAGTGAGAAATAAACTTCTTGGTGTTGAGCTACTGGGATGTGGAGATTTAACTTTATAGCAGTTAGTTACCTTAATACAAATATTATTACAGGTTGATATAATATAGGCTCATAGATATAACTTACTCAAAATCACATTAATAATAAAAAGTGGGGCCAGGATACAAATCCAGGTTCTTTTTTAAATTTTATTCCCATGGATTTTATTACTTTCTAGATGCTAAGAGGTGTCGGTTCTCCACTGTTGGTTCAGACTTCTTTTTGGAGGTCCAGACTGGTGTAAACAGTTGTCTACTGGATTTCTCTACTTGAAAGTGTGTATTAGGGCATAAAAGAAACACTTTTAAACTCTACTCCAATATACGATGAATTAAATAAGTTAAAAAATATATATATATCCCCCCCCCCCCCAGAATAAGTGTTTTTAATGGAATGCTTGGTCTGGCCTGTCTGCTTCACTGACCATTGGTTCTTTCCATAATGTTTTTCTGCTAACCCAACTCCTGGTTATCTGAGAAGAAATCCAGGGCAAGCAGTTTCCTTTTAAGCAAAGGACACACAGGTTGGGTACTTTGGCTCCTATTCTATTGTCAAGAACTCAGTCATGTGCACATAGGGAGGCTAGATAGTGCGGTCCCTGCGAGGTGGTTATGTGCTCAGCTGAAACTGCATTTAGACGGAAGAGGAGAAGGACGTTGGGGGACACCATCATTCTGGCATGAAGGCCCTCAGATATTAAGTTTCATTGGGTTTAGAAACACACTCACCTATCTATCCAAACTGAGTTCACGTCCTGTACTCCCTAACTGGGTTAATGGCCACACCACCCTCCCACATGCCCAGAGACCACGGTAGTATACTTAGACTTTTTCTTTTACCTTACTCTCCGTTATCAGTCACTTTCGTCTCTTAAATATCTTTCGAAGCCGCCTGCTCTGCTTAACCCCCGAGTACTGCCTTGGTTTGTGCCTTTTTCATCTCTCACGTAGACTTGGAGGATGGCCTCCTAACTGGTCACCCTGTCTCCAATATCAACCTATCAAGGACATCCTTCACACTACCATGAGAGTGATTTTTCTAAAATGCAAATCTGATGATCATTTTACTCCCTTTTTACAACCCTTCAGTGATTTCCCATGGCAAAAGTCCAAATTGCTTTGCAGAGCACAAAAGGCTCTCTGTGGGTTAGTCCCTGAGTCTCTCCAGCCTCATTTCTGACACTTTACTGTTCCCCTCCTCCAAACAGATCACACCCACAGCTTCAGTTATACTGAGCTATGTCAGACTGTTTCATTTCTTTGTGTCTCTGCTCATGTGTTCCTTCTGCCTAATGAATCATTATGTATTTTCAACACCGGACACAGCTGACACCTCTTCCGTGGCATTATCCCAACTTTCCCTAGGCAGAGTTCATCACTGTTTCCTTCTTGTTTCATTTATTCCATGGATTTTATTGAATATCTGTCCCTTTTAGTCACTGTGTTAAGCATTGGATGTGATGAGGAGAAGTAGATATGGTCCCTGCCCTTATGGGGCTTAAAGTCTAATGGCAGGGTTGGAAATTGATTGGATATTCCCCACAAACAAACATAAAATGAGAGCTATGATACATAGCTATGAAAATGAACAAAAGGGCACAATGATTAGCCTACAGTACGAGAATTTAACTTGGTCAGGGAGAACAGGGGACTTTTACCAGCGAAGAAGTGCGCTTAAGTGGGGAAGGAACAGTGAATTAGGTAGGCAGAGGGAACTGTGTACAAAACCTTTATGTTAGGGGGGAAATTTGGGATTCTAGAAGAGGAAAAAGTTGCCTTTGATACTCTTAGGGTTCCTGAATGGTACTGAAAAAATTAAACTGGTAAAGACAGATTAACAGAAGATTGCACACATTTATTTAATCTAAGTTTAATGTGACACGGGAACCTTCATGAGAAAATGAAGATCCAAAGAAATGATTAAACCTGAATGTTTTTGTGCTAGGTTTGAGTGGAAAGCCATGGAAAGATACAAGGCAAAGAGTATGAGCTAAGTGTAGTAAATGGAGGGAAAGAAAAACAAGGCCTATTCATTTGATTTCTTCCTGGTGTCCCTCCACCTTGGACACAGGAATGTTTCTTTCCTGTGGGTGCAGAAAGGGCACCTCTCGCACGAGGTTCTGATCTGCGTCAGGGGAGAAGCGTGAGGGAAGGTCAGAGAGACCTTCTTGCTCTGCTGTTTGCTCACACTCTTTCAGCTTAAAATATTCAGTATGTCAAGATACCATATTTTGGGGTAGCATGTCCTGAACACCATCAGAATATGTGAAGGGGTTGAAAAAAGACCAGGTCCGGTGGGGGCATGGGTGGAGGGAGGAGGTACAAGATGAGGCAGGAGAAGTAAGTAGGGGCTAGACCCTGAAGAACCTCATAGGCCGTGTCAAGGAGGATTCTCTTTAAGAGGAAGGGAAAGCCAGTGTAAAATGAGCAAGAGAAGATCATGGTCAGGGTTGTCATTTGTGTTTTGAAAGAATTCATCCTGGCTAATGTGTGAAGAATGAGTTTGAGAGTGAGCTGAGTGAATAATGCTCGACTTGTTAGTTCAAGGAAAATATACAGATATGCTGAATTAGGGCTGTGATAACAGGGATGAAATAATTCATATTTAGGATTAGGTATGGTAGATGAGGGAGAAGGTGATATGGAGGATGGTCCCTGTGTTCTTGGATGGATGACAAAGCCAGTCGGGGAGATAAGGAACACTGGAAGAAAACTAGTTTGGAGTGAGTTTGAACATGAGATGCCATGGGGATATCTAGGAGGAGTCTTTTTTTTTTTTTTATAAGTATATTCTTTTTTTAATGTTTATTTATGTTTGAAAGAGAGAGAAAGACAGAGAATGAGCAGGGGAGGGGCAGAGACGGAGGGAGACCCAGAATCCGAAGCAGGCTCCAGGCTCTAAGCTGTCAGCACAGAGCCCGACGCAGGGCTCGAACTCACAAGCTATGAGATTATGACCTGAGCTGAAGTCAGACGCTTAACGGACTGAGCCACCCAGGCGCCCCAGGAGTCATTTCATTGTATATTAAGTGTACTTGTATTCACGTATTCTACTTTACAATTACTTTTGTGTGTGTTTTTTTTTTAATTAAACTGAACTTTTCAAAGGAATGGAGCAGGATTTACATTATTATTAATAATCTTACTCGTTTTTGGGCCCCCTGGTACCTATGACTCTAATTTGTACATAATATTTTCTTAGTAAATGTTTGTGACTAACTGACCCCCAAAGTCCACACAGTTTCTCCCACGTCAGTAAAAAGGGCAAGAAAATACTGGAAAGGCAAGTTAGTGCTCAGTTGTAGAGTGTTTTAAATCCCTGGCTAAGAAGTTACATTATGACACAACATGTAATTAAACCTTAAGTTTACATTTACTTTCCAATTCAACCTTTGTTTCAAATAATGCTTCTGTTATTTTTAAAACCATGTAATGTTTACTCAAGGGACATTCTCTCCTAAGTAAATCAAACCTAGCCAAGCTACAAGAAAAGCACAGAGATCATACTTGGAAGACGAACCATGCCTTTATGTCGTAGGACTAAATGAAATTAAAATGAATCTACTGGAAAAGGGTTGCCAGATACAAAAGAAATGTAACCTATTTATTTTTTTACTCTCTTTCAATTTTATATCGGAGTTAGGCGTTCAGTCATTAGGGCAGATCTGGAGAGGGATTCAGACATTTACATGGTCTGTTGCTGGGTTATTTTCACAGCATGGATCTGAAGGGATTAATGTGGAAGGGCTACTACTGTTTCTTGCAGTTAGAGCGATAAAACGATATTTTGAATCTGTTGAATTTAGTACCAATGACACAAACAGCCTCTATCTAGAGTAAAACAAAGCTAAGTCTATAAATGCCCCAAATGTGTTTGGGACCCTTTCAAATTGGCTTGTACAAGGCCTTGTTGGAACTCAGTTTTTGCACAGTGGTTCACGGTGCTGTTTCAGTTTCAGTAACCCAGAATAGAATGAGAAGTTTTTGGACTCTAAGCCTGAAATTGGATAAATCATCCCTTATTGTTTTATTAGGAATCCATACAGTTGACCCTTGGGCAACACAGATTTGAACTGTGCAGGCCCACTTTTTAAAAATAAATACAATATGGTACTACAAATGTGTTTTCTCATCCTTATGATTTTCCTGATAACATTTTCTCTAGCTTACTTTATTGTAGGAATACAGTATATAATCCACATAGCATATAAAATATGTGTTAATTGTGTCATCAGTAAGGCTTCTGGTAAACAGTAGGCTATGGGTAGTTATATGTGGATTTTTTTACATTTTTTTTAATGTTTATTTATTTTGAGAGACAGAGAAGGGAGTGGGGAGGGGCGGAGAGGAGAGAGAGAGAGAGAGAGAGAGAGAGAGAGAGAGAGAGAGAATCCCAAGCAGGCTCTGCACTGTCAGCACAGAGCCCGATGTGGGGCTTCAACTCACAAACAGTGAGATCACAATCTGAGCCAAGATCAAGAGTTGATCTTCACTGACTGAGCTACCCATCCGTCAAAAATGTGAATTTTTGATGTATGGGGGTGTGGGCTCCCCAACCCCTGTGTTGTTCAAGCGTCAGCTATATTACTTAAGGCTTTATACCTGTCTTACCCCCACATGAAGTAGGAAGATGACTGAGACCAAAGTGGGTGTTTTTCCCTGTTCTATGCATTTTTGTGTGATTCATTTTCTTTGTTTTTAAGATTGCATAATCCCTATCTAATGTGAGCAGAGGGGCTAGTTAGTGTTTGGCTTGAATGAACCCAGAGTTTTTTTCTGTAGATGTTAATGATGAGAATCAGAATAGAGTATCATGTGACTGATGGCCCAATCATATCGATTTTAATGACTGGCTGTGGCAAGCATGACTAAATACAGCTGCAGACTCTGAGGCCAGGTCTACACAATGTAAAGTGTAGGCCTGGCAGGTCGCCAGGAACGTCAGGCCGCAAGGTTGGCCAAGCTGAATATAGGTCTTAGAACTGTTGGTGTTCGCATTAAGAAGTTTAGTAGAGTGGTTAAGAGCGTAGGATCCAGAATTAGACTGTGTGGGTTCATTTCTTCCCTTACCTACTTCCTAGTGTGATAACCTTGGTCTTCCAGCTAGATGAATCTCTTTGTTTCTCAGTTTCCCCACATTACGATGAGGTTAGTAATACAGTTACTGCACAGGGTTGTGGGGGAATTAAGTATCAGTAAGGTGCTTTGAACAGGGTCTGGCACACAGTAAGTGCTAAATAATTTCTAGCTACTGTTACTACATTAGGAAGATGCCTCAGATGTGGGCTTTGTAGAGCAAAAATTTGTGAAAGCAATGCCAGTACAACTTTTGGTGACACATAAAGAATTTTGAACTTTTTGGTGACGCATTAACTATCCATCATCTGCTTGACGGAATTATTTTAAAGACTGCTGTCTATAAATACTCTCTAAGAGTATTGTGAGTATCAAAAAATATTCTAGAGAAGTTGAAGATCTAGGTGTCATTTAGTGAAGGGTAAGGACCTGAAGACAATTTAGTTTGGTGACAAGAAAACCAAAGGAAATTTACCAGGCTGGGCTTGGAAATGGGTTTATAACAATTGTAATGACACAAACTGTTTATTGAGTGCTTACTCTATCACAAGAACTTTAATTCCACTTAATTCTTTAATTCTGCTTAATTTTAAAAATTATTTGACTTCTCACAACATTTCATAAAGTATTGTCTCCATTTTATATATAACTAAATAGGCTAAGAGAGGTAATGTAGCTTCCTGAAGGTCATTTAGTACCAGAATCAGGATTTGAACTCAGTTACGGTAAATTGTAAAGCCAGTATTTTTAACCGCTATTTCTTTCTTTCTCTATATACACTGCTGTATATAAATGAAAATCAATGGTGTGGTACTTAAAGCACTTTGAAATCCCTATGAGTTAAGCATTCTTTATGTCCCGATTTTATAGATAAGTAAATGGAGGCTTAATAGAGTTGATTGACTTTCCCATGATTAATCTGTTACTGCATATCCCATTTGTAAGCCTTCAAATTTTCTAATTTATCCACAACCTTCTAGCACTAGAGATTCTTGCCAATTCCATATTTACCACTGACCCAGTGGGCTGATGTTGGGAGAGAGAGAGACACCACAGAAACACCAATGGGTAAGTGATTGAAGGAGGAGGGCAGACAGCATGATGTGGAGAGAAATGCAGAGTCATAACTATCCTGCATTGTCTCTGCAAGTTAGAAAATATACAGCTTGGTAAAAATTAAAAAATTTAAAAAACATTTAAAAAAGGAAAATATCCAAATGTTTGTCACATTCTCAGTAACGTGATGACTGACTCCTTTATTTTCTGTTTTTCATTAATGATGTCAGAATCATAACAGAAAATATTTAAGTTAGACTTTAGTAAAATTATTCTCAGTGTGTGAGGATTAAAATTCTATGGTGAACTGCTTTTCCCATAAGTTTGTAAAACATAATGATCATCTTATGTAATAGCATGCCGTACTTCAAGTAAGCATCATTAGGGTCAAAAAATTCAGCTTTTTGATAAATATTGTAAGTCCAGTAGATACTGCATGAGCCAGCTCATTTCTTTAAACACATCAAGCAACTCATGGGTTGTTTTTAGTTTGGTTTAAAGTAGCAGCAAATCATTATATTCTAATTGGGAACTTGCCAATGAGATGACATCCGGAGTTAGGACCCACCAGCAATCACTGTTATCTGTGGTGATGACTTTATACATACATTTCTCTCAAGATAATTAAGATATTTATATCCATAAAATGGAAAAGTGCCTGTCTTAATGTATTTTATCTATAACACCTACACAGAATGCAGACCTTTTAACAGGCATAGTATGAGATCAGGATCTTGGGGAAAAAAAAAAACACACACATACACACACATTAATAAATATTTCATTCATTCTTTCTTCCCTCTGTGTTCACTTACACCAAAAAGTACCATTGAGAAATAGCTCATGGGTTGGAAATTAGCCTGCAATAAACTCATTCATTCATTCATTCATTCATTCATTGAATTTATATCAAACAGCAGCCAAATAGCACTGTTCCAGGTGCTGGGGAGCAAATGAAACAGACAAAAGTTCTTGGGTTCATGGAGCTTATATTCTAGTAGAGAGACACTTGGTAAACGATATGAGTAGGTAAATATACAGAATATAAGATCTCTGTAAGTGCTCTGAAGAAAATAAAAGGAAGGGAAGGGGATATGAAATATTTGGGAGGGTGAAATTGAGGTCAGGTGGACAGGGAAGGCATCTGTGAGAAAATGACATTTGAGTGTGACCTGAAGGAATGAAGTCATCCTTACAGATGTCTGCGGGGAGAGCATTTCAGGCAGGGGGAACAGTAACTGCAGAGGAGTAACTGCTGTGGGAGGAGCTGGCCTGGCACGTTCGAGCAAGGAGGACAGTGAACAAGAGGACGAATACAGGAGACGCATCAGAGAGGTTTAGGTTATGAGGTGGAGGGCTTACGGATCCTGTGGGGCCCTGTAGGTCAGAGTTTATAGAATTTGACTTTGTATCATGCCCGGAGAGGGAGAGTACAGCACATGGGGAGGAGCTGTTTTGGAACATCCATAGATGAGACTCTTTTCATTTCAATTGATATTTATTGAAATGAAATATCAGCCACATGGCATGCACTGTGCTATGTTCTGGAGGCCCAAAGAAGAAAGAGAAATAGATATCCCTCGAGTTACTCAGTCTGGCGGGGAAGATAGAAGAGTTGAACACTCAGAAATGCTGCACGCTAAGCTTCCTTCCGTCAAGTGAGAGTTTTACACAGTTGTAGCCCAGCCATATTTTCCCCCAAATCTGAGGGAAGGCTCACGGTGACGTACCAAGAGACCCCTCTCACTCAGCAGCACGGGGTGACTGCCCATCTCCTCATCTCCCCACAGGCAACACATCTCTCCAGAGAAGACAAGACACGGTGAGCTATTTGACATTTTAGATCTCCATGCATGAGTGCCCGTGTGTCTCGTTGTCTTGAAAATGTTCTTGAATGTTCTTGAAAAGTTGTAGATAAATTGAAATTGGGTCCAAGTGAGCTATATCCAGAAAGAATTCCAAGTCATCGGTAATGCCAGTAAATTCATGACCTATCATCTTGTGAAAGGAAGAAGCACTTCATGTTGTTTCGGTAAAGGCTACACTTTCTCACCAGGAGATGGGTGCCATGAGACACCTCAGTTTGGGAGGACTCGTTGCTTCCAGCCTTGCCCAAATTGCTGCATAGCAAGACGATAGGATCTTTCTGGCTTACAGGCTCGCACTGCTTTCTGCATCTAGGCCACGGGGATGTTGATTATTTTCTTCTTGCTTCTTCCCGGTGATATTCTTCTTTCTAGCACTTATTTATACTTTCACATATCAAACTAGCACGAAACTTCAAATTTTAACAATTTTTCTTTTTGTGCCATTTAAGAAAATTTGTTTATTTAGGGGAGAGCACAAGCAGAGGAAAGGCAGAGAGAGGGGGCCAGAGGATCCCAGGTGGACTCTGTGCTGACAGGCTGACAGCAGCGAGTGTGATGTGGGGCTTGAACCCACGAACTGTGAGATCATGACCTGAGCCGAAGTCAGGTGCTCAACCGACTGAGTCATCTGGGTGGGCAAAGCCTTATCTTTAAACAGTGTTAGAGGCACTACTCTCTTGGTCCAAATTCATTTTTTAAAAAATGTTTATTTATTTTTGAGAGAGAGAGAGAGAGAGAGAGAGAGAGAAGGGAAGGGGCAGAGACAGAGAGGGAGACATAGAACTTGAAGCAGGCTCCAGACTCTGCCCTGTCAGCACAGAGCCTGATGCGGGGCTCGAACCCATAGACTATGAGATCGTGACCTGAGCCAAAGTCTGAGGCTCAACTGACTGTGCCACCCAGGCTCAGTCTAAATTCTCAAAGAGAGGAGTAGCAAAGGATTTTCAGACATCTTTAATCAACCACAGTTTGCCCTCTAGTAACAAATTAATTGTATTCTTCCAAATAAAAAATACTCTCATTCTCTCCCAAGGTGCCCAGAGACTTTTCCCATTGTAGCATTGGTGTAAAGGTCAGGATTTTGTCAACGAAATCAGGTCCACACATCAATGGGGCTCCCCAGAGGGCAGTTTCTTGAAAATGGTCTCTCTTAATCTGAAGGCCTATGAACTAAAACATAAGTTACTGCCCCACCTACATTCTCCACTCAACGTATAGTGGTGTGTGGGGATAAAATAATTAAACACTCCCACTCAAAAAGGAGGAGGAAGAGTGGGAGGTACACAGTCATTACTGATCCATAGCAATTCTGAAATTAAGGTCACATGTTGCCAGTTCCTTGATTAAAGTCCAGTCTTGCTGCTTCAAAATGATTTTCTGATCTGATTTCTATCCTTTGTTATCTTGGTTTGTTCCACCTTTGAATCAACCTTCATGAAAAAAATAAACAAAAAGAGGTCCGTGTTTGTAACTGAAGAGCTTTCTCAGCTTGTTTGCTATCGGTAGAGGGTTGGGAGTCTGAAAGCCTCTTTCCTTTTTTTTTTTTTTTTTAATGTTTATTTATTTATTTATTTATTTATTTATTTATTTATTTATTTTTTTAATTTTTTTTCCAACGTTTATTTATTTTTGGGACAGAGAGAGACAGAGCATGAACGGGGGAGGGGCAGAGAGAGAGGGAGACACAGAATCGGAAACAGGCTCCAGGCTCTGAGCCATCAGCCCAGAGCCCGACGCGGGGCTCGAACTCACGGACCGCGAGATCGTGACCTGGCTGAAGTCGGACGCTTAACCGACTGCGCCACCCAGGTGCCCCAATGTTTATTTATTTTTGAAAGGGAGAGAGACAGAGTGCCAGCAGGGGAGGGGTAGAGAGAGAGACACACAGAATCCAAAGCAGGATCCAGGCTCCAGCTGACAGCACAGAGCCTGATGTGGGGCTCAAACCTGAGCCAAAGTGGGAAGCTTAACCAACTGAGCCACCCAGGCACCCCTGAAAGCCTCTTTTCATTTTGTATTGTCTTTCTGAGCCCTTGTACTGATAAAATTCTTAAAAATTTTTAATGTTTATTTATTTTTGAGTGGGGTGGGCAGAGAGATGGGGACAGAGGATCCAAAGTGGTCTCCAAGCTGACAGCAACAAGCCCTATTCAAGGCTTGAGCTCACAAACTGTGAGATCATGACTTGAGCCCAAGTTGGATGCTGAACTGACTGAGCTACCCAGGTGCCCCCTGATACAATTCTCTTAAAAGTAAATGGGTTTCCTATGACTTATTGTCATTTACTCTGTTAGTTAAAAGTCTCACCTATGTATCCCTTTAAGATACATCCTTACATCCTTCTCAGTCTTGAGTTGTGTGTGGGGTTGGTATAGAATAACACCTAAGATGCTTAGAAGTTCTGTTGTTTAACAGAGAAGGTTTAAGAAACTTGCTTTTAGAACCTTACAAAACCCTTTCATAGCTGAAAATTTCTGTGGGGGCACAAGTTCAAATCTTTCTTAACACGGACTGTATATTTGATCTTTATCGTGACACAATTAAGCATTTCTTGCTTTGAGAATCCTGTTTCAAGAGAGACTAGAAATGGGAGAATGTTTCTGTGAAACCCAGCAAATCCTGGATCTAAATTCCACTAAAAAAAATTGAACAGTATTTTCTTTAATCCATTTCTGTCTTCTTGAGTTTTCCTAAAGGCACCTAGAAGAAGCCAGATAGCACTTTCAACATTCTGCCTGGAAATCTTAGTCATATCCTTAAGATCATTAGGTACTTCTGTTTTTTGTTTTTCACATTATTATAGGCAAGAGTGTGATAAATGTTCTGCCCGTACTTAATTCAGGTGCCCTTTTCTGCAGCCTCCCACACATTTTCCTCTGCCCTAGTTTCCGTCTTCATGAGGTTCTTCCACCTCCCACTACCCCTCTCCTTGAGGCCTTAACAGCCAGTGCTCACCACGCGCTTCCCCAGCCAATGCAACACGTCTTAGATTCTACTTGTGGAAACAAATTTTACCCGTTATATGCAGTTATCTGAAAACTCACGCTGGAACTTAGTGGCTTAAAACCATCACTTTATTTTGCTCATAATTTTGTGGATCTGAAATTTGGAAAGAGGTTGGCTGCGTGGTTGGTGCTTGGAGTCTTTTTTGAAGTTGAAGTCAAATTTTGGCTAGGGCTACGGTTCCCTGACATAGCTGGACTCCAAATGGGTCACTCATATGGCTGACAGTTGATGCTGGCCATTGTCTGGGAGCTTAGCCATACAGCATCTATGTGTGGCTTCTCCTGGTGCCTTGGCATCTCACAGCATAGTACCTAGATTCTAAGAGGGAATGTCTTGAGAGAGAGTGTTCCAAGAGATCGACATAGCAGCTGCATAGTTCCTTATGATTCCACTTTGGAAGTCCCAGAGTGTCATTTTTTGTTAAATTCTAATAGCTCAAGTTCAACGGGTGGAGCTAGTGTCCTTTCAATGAGAAAAAGAACAAATAATTTGTGGCTATCTTTAATTTTCCACATTCATTATCAGAGCTCTCTCAAACTGCCCCACTTTGGGGGAGATATTGGTGACATGCTTTCAGAGAGCCGGTAGCTGAAAATTTGGGAGCTTGTTCAGGGGAGAGTGTGGTCTGGAGAGGTGCGTAAAGAATTCCAATCCAGAGAAGGCTTCTTGCTAGAAGCTTTCGGCCCTGACAAGGTAAGTTTGTGAAATCTTGCAAACCTTTACAAGATGCCTTTCTTCTTTCTTCTGTGGCTCATTCATATTGTTCCCATATTTTGAATGCCACGGACTTATCTGCACATACATTTTGAAATTGTGTGAATCCTTGTCAGAATGGTCCATTTGTTAACTTCAGTGGGACAGTCCATTCTATTTTATAGTCTCTACCAGGACTCAGTGACCTTTTAACAGTAGTGTGTCAAAATCTTGACCTTTTGTTCTGGAGAGCTGGGTGCTAAGAAGTCTGGAGTGGTAAAACCCTGTGGTCATATCCCATGTGGGAGGGGGTGTGGAGGCTGCTGAGCTTATGCTAGCCACAGAGGCTTACTGGCTCTCAAGGTGTGTGTTGGTGGGTGGTGGGAACAGGCAGCCCAGGGCAATCTCAGTAAGCCCTTGTCTTTGTCAGCCTTTTTGCCATCTTGGGCTCCTCGTCCCCAGTGACTGAGTTCTGTGCTACTTCTTAAAAGAGGACCAAGCCCCAGAATACTTTTTTTTGTATGGCTGCACACTTGGAGCAAACAATAAAAAAAAAATTCAGGACTTTTCTGAAGCCAGTTGGACATTTGACATCTAACCAGGAGTGGCATTAAAGAAAAGATGTGCGTGGAAGCAGGGCAGACCCTACCAGGGACTCCTAAAGCCAGGAGTCGGGCAAAATTCAGGATCAGCTGCACGAATGGCTTGGAAATCGAGAAATCACAGTGAAAATCAAAGGCAGTGATTCCCGGTAGTCGCCAGTAAGCTAGGTTTGGAGGATGAAATGATGGAAGAGGCAAATAGGCAGAGTTTGCTATAGTTACCAGCAAGCTGAAGTTCTGTGAATCAGGAGGGCAATATGGTGAAAAGCAATCACATTTTGGAAACCCAAATGAACAAGTTTAGGTGATTTGAAGGCATTTCCTTATTACACATGTGGCATAGTGGTTTCAGTTCTCTCCGATCAACTGGTGATGGCTTTTCAGAGTGCTATGTTGAGAACGAGTCAGGCCATGGTTGGTATGTGCGTGAAAGGGCACCACGACTGATTGCCAGCGTCTGCCATGGATGGGGTGGTGTAGGCAGGCTCTGTGCCATGTGGTGGTCATCTGTGGCCACCATGATGGAGAGGCTGCCACATGAACTCCAGGATGTGATCTTGGAATGCTCTTTAGTGAGCCACGGAGTAGGCTAGGTGAGGTGGCCTGGAATTAGAAACTGATTGAATAAGAATAATTTACCCCATAATAAGGTCGGAATCCACATACGTCAATTTAAAGACCCTTTATGGTGTGTTCTGGAAGCCACAAATGAAAACTGCTCAGAGTTTACTGACACCAGAGCTATTCGTGAACTATGACCATTTAAACCACTGGCCTTTGGGATTTTTTGGCCTTTTGTTCCACTGATGTTTCTAGCTTTGCTAACCTCACCTATCTCCATTCCCCAATTTTTTCTTGATCATTGGATGCCTTTGGACTTCTTGAGCTATAGTACTTGGTTCCCTCTGCCATAAGGCCAGGTGGATGAAAGCAACCTCGTTCAACCTGCAGGGCACGAGTGTGTCTGGCGATATGGGGAAATTGTTGTTTAAGAAAGTACGTGAGTACGTTTTGCTACAGCACCTGTCGAGAGTATCCCTTTCAACCACTGTTAAAAATTGAGAGGGGCGCCTGGGTGGCTCAGTCGGATAAGCGGCCGACTTTGGCTCAGGTCATGATCTCGCGGTCCGTGAGTTCGAGCCCCACGTCGGGCTCTGTGCTGACAGCTCAGAGCCTGGAGCCTGTTTCAGATTCTGTGTCTCCCTCTCTCTGACCCTCCCCCGTTCATGCTCTGTCTCTGTCTCAAAAATAAATAAACGTTAAAAAAAATAAAAAAAAAATAATAAAAAAAAAATTGAGAAAGCTTGTTATTTCCCAGGCTCTGTTGATGGTATCTTTAGACCGACTGGGTGTTTCCTTTAGTTCAGTCCAGAACATAAGCAAGCAAACATATATGGATACATTTGACTGTGAGGAACAGAAAAAGGACCTTGACTTGTACTTCTTGCTTGGCTTAAGATGGTCTGTGGACCTGGACCAGTAGGTGTTGAAAAGGAGTACATGGAAGAGATTGTAGAATATGTAGCCCATTTCCTTGTGTTTTTCCTCAGTGACCATGTAAAGCAGCCTTGCATGGCATCTGAATGAAAGGAAATTCCCATTCCGTGCCACCAAGTTCTCTTGGAATATTTTCTTCACTAGTTTATACACATTCATTCTTGAACACGTTGGTGGGAAATCAAGCTGATGCTCAGCTTGTATACACTTGCTGTTATCCGAAATCTGCTGGGTTTTAGACTGTCACACCACATTTTGGGTTATAGGCTAGCAGATATCATGTGCCCGTGCAATCTGTTGTAAGTTATTGTAGTGAGTTGTTGTTGTTGTTGTTTTTGTTGTTTAAAGACCCATTTGATTTAATTCAACAGAGTTCTGGCAAATACCATCAAAGAGCTATAATGAACTATGGAAGTCCACACGGTAGAATGATTATATGTGGAGATGGGGAATGACACGAGAGGGTAGCATTTAAGAAGAAATTTGAAGGATGACTGGGATTTTGACAAATAGAAATGCTGGTGGAGTTTGAGACAGAATCAAAGGTTTGGACATAGAGGCCATTGTATACGGTTTTGCTTCAAAAGGTTAAGAGTCTGTGTTAAAGAATTAGGAGAAAAGCCAGGGAAGAGCTTTCAGATTTGTGTAGAGACCTGAATGCCAGTTTGGGCATTTGTTTTTAATTTGGTAAGTTATGGGGAGGTACTGAATTTTTTTAAGCAGAGCAGTAATGTTGTCAGAGTTGGGAACGACCTGCTTTAAGAAGAGTTCATCTGAAATGGGCCACTCTGTTTATGAAGATTTTTATCTATATAAGCACATAAATATGTACATATAAATTTCCACAGCCAAAGGAAAAGGCTGTATTTTATGGCATAAAATTATATTTTTTGGCTCTGACTCAGCAGTCATAAAATCTAACTATTTCCAAGCATAAGAAAGATGGAAAACACTCTTTATAACATCTTAAATAATTGTATGGAGGCCAATCCCATGGCCCTTGTGCATAAGTAGCTCACACTGAATTTTAGGGGAGTTTTTAAAATACATTTGAGCATTAAGTTAGGGCCTAGAAACAGACCATATATCTAATAGGTAACTTCTCTGTGAACTTCCAGCCGTACTATCTACAATGAAATGCTCATATATGCATTTAAATGCAACTATTAAGAAGAACTTGAACCTTTTCCTGTGTCTGTTGACTAATAAAACAAACTTTCCAAACTAAGCCCAAGGGGAAACAAGTGTCATATTTTATGTAGGAGTTTCAGCTCCCAAGTTAAAGGAGATGACTAGAAATCACCCAGGACTCTCTATGAAGGAAGCGCTGGCATTTGATCCTGTCACGCGTAAGTTACGGTGGAGCCTTGAATATTGGGTAATGTCACCACTGATAAAAATTCGTATGACCTAAGCTGTTAATCCAAGGCAGAAAAGTTGAAGTTATGCAGAATCTGGGGAACATTAGCAAGGGTTATCTCATCAGGTGTTCTTAGGAAGACAAGACTTGAAGTCCAGTAGTGTCCCTTGGCTGTGGGATTTGCTTTCCATCGTTTCCGTTACCTGCGGTCAACTGCAGTGTTCAAGCGGATGATCCTCCTGAGGAAGCATCCGAAAGTCAGTAGTAGCCTAGCACCAAGTCCCATCACAGCGCCTACGTCATTCACCTCACTTACCTCATCACACAGGCATTTTACCGTCTCACCTCATCGCAGGAAGAATGAGCACAGTACAGCAAGACATTTTGAGACAGAGAAAGGCCACATTCACATAGCGTGTCTTACAGGACTTAGTTATTTATAACTGTTCTGTCTTATTAGTTATTGTTAATGTCTTACTGTGCCTGATTTAGAAGTTAAACTTTATCATAGATATGCATGTACAGGAAAGCAGTGTGTACGTGGAGTTTGGCACAATCTACAGTTTCGGGCGTCCACTGGGGGTGTTGGGACATAACCCCCTCACACAAGGGGAGACTACTGTACTTTTATGTGCTTATCATTAATTTTTCTGATGTAACATAACACAGAGGCAAGTTTTTCTTGTTTATGTCTTCCAAGTTCCAAGGTTAAGCCAGGCCATTAACATCAGCCAGAGGATATTGAGATTAGTCAATGTTTGAGCTCTGCTGTAATATCTCTGCCTCGCTTGCCAGCAGATGAGGATATGGAAAATGATCAGTCTAATAAATACACCCAGATCTATTAAAACTGTCTTAATTGTTCTGGTTTTTTAAATTTCTCAGTTCTAGGCAGGTGGTAGACTGAGGGCGAGGGAGAGGAGACAAGATTTTAAACAATGGTAGTCATCTAGAGCATGATAAAAGCATAAAAAGAGGGCAAAATCTGTTGTTTGCCAAGAAGGATTTTTACAGTACTGTCTACTTCAGAGTGATTGGAGTGAGTCTGGCGGAGTTCAAAGCCAGGCAAAGGAGGGTGTCAAGGCTAAGGCAGTAAGGTTGGAGGAGAGGTGATGGTCACAGGGGGGAGGGTGGCAGAGTTCAAAGCCAAGTGTCCCATGCCAGTGAGACTTCAAGCTGGCCAAGCAGCTTGTAACAGGATAGTTGATGTTACCAGGGGGACTCTGAAGGGAATGTTTGTTTCCAAAAACCCTTTCTCCTGAAAAGTGAGCCTCTTTATCCTACACAAGTCAGAATTTTTCATCTTCCGTTAGATCCTAAAGTAAAATCACCAGTGTCTTTTACACCTTTGTCATCTCAATTCATACTTAACTAACTACTTTCAGGAAATAGTCATGGAATCACTTAAAAATGACCCTAAAAGCCACTGAGACCAGGTGTTACAGGGGTGTGTGTGTGTGTGTGTGTGTGTGTGTGTGTGTGTGTGTTAGCCGAGGTTGAGGTCAGTGTGTGATGAAACAGAGAGGGACAATATAGAGGAGGTCTAGCTTTCATACTGCCATTCACTCAGAGATGCCCCTCTTTGATCTCTTAACATTGAGAGATTCCACCTACCATTACTTTCAAAGACAGTGCTTGGTTCCTTTGCTTGAAAACTGTTTGAAATCTATTGCTCAGGGACTATTGCATTTGAAGGCTTTTACCTAATTTCAAGATTTTTTTTTCTTTAGTCGTTGGAAGAAAACGTATCTTTTAATTCTTTAGCAATTAAGCCTGCCATTTTGGTTGCCAATTAGGGAATGTTGCACTGATGTTTAATTTTCACAAAGCGAGTGAATTTACTACAATCTGGTTCAGCCACTGACTTCGTTGTTAAAATAATTATATGGTATCAACGTTTATTGTATTTATCTAGAAAGTGACATAAGGTGAAGGTGAGCATTTTTATTAGTTTCTACTTCATGAAACCTCTCATCTTTCCCTGTAGGAGACTCCAAGGTCACACAGCCTAATAGCTTCACATGCTTGGAAATCACCAGCAAGAAAAACTGAGACTCGGGACTAGGGGTGGCTGCTAGAATGGGGCAAGTGCTGGGCTGATCATCCACATGTGGACCGGGGAGGATGTCTAAGCAGGAGAATAGTGCACAGACTATGTTACCATGGAGACAGGTGGGCACTCCTATGGGAGCAGCATCAGGGTAGTCAATGAGTGGTAGGTGATGGCTATTCCAGCCAGCCAAGTTGTCCAAGGGAAAGCGGTCAGCACCCATCCAGGCAGACTCCAGGCTTTAGAGAGGACTCATGCACATGGCTAGTATTCAGGACCCAGGACAGACCATTCTGATTAAGGCTTAGGAGTTGAACAGCTCAGTCCACATCCTGACCCTACCACTCACTCATCATCTTGATCAAGTTATTTAACCTCTATTTACTTTCGGTAAAGTCAAGAAATTGAGATAGTGCCTCCCTTTTAGGGTTATTGTGGTGTTAAAAATAATAAGGCACTCAGCACATGAGTGAACCACGCTAAGAATGCAACATCTGATAGCTTTTATAAAAAAATGGTTATTAGGGTAATGCCTAGAGCAATGTGGAGATTTGACGATAGGAACCAGGAGTTCAGTTACTGGAGATAGGTGACCCTGTCAGCAAGAGACTGGAAGAATGATGATAATGACATGATATCTAGCCTTGTTGAGTTGCCTCTGACTAGAGGTCAGGATGGATATCATGCTTCGAGTGGAGCTGAATTTGCTGGTGGGTCTGACTGGGTTTCTTTGGGAATGAGAGTGTCACAGGGACTAAGAACTAGATGGGATATTGCACTTACTTTAATTGTCCAACTGAATCCACCTGGAACCCATAATCCTTCAAAAGCTCTTTCCTAGAGAGTAACCTATCATGTGAATGTTCCCCAAGATTTGCCTCTCACCAAAGAAACCTCATCTGTAAGGAGGACTTTTATGATGACTCTCAAACTGTAGAGTTGATATAACCGTCATTTTATTGCAGAATTTCAAAAGCTCAGCTATGAAATGTATCCTGAATGGGAAGAATGTTCCTTTTCATCATGTGATGATGTCACTGTTTTCTTCTTACCCTGAAGCCCCTGTGACCCTGTGCCACCTAACACCTGCTACCCCAGGCTCTCTCTTATCGCTGTCTCTACTCCAAGACACTCCATTTCTCTGACTTCGAGATCTTGTTTGGGGGCTAGTCAGCTGATAAGATAATGAAGTCATGCTCTCACATAGCCCGTTATCATTTACAAAGTGTGTTACCCCTCAGGTCTCATGTATGTCTCCCTCCTCCCTTCTCAGTGTGGTGAGGCAGGAGTCATCTGCGTTGAGCGGGTGAGGTAATGAGGCTCAGCTAGTTCAACTGCCCAAGGCCAGTCAGCTGGTAAATGATAGAGTCAAGTCTAGAAGCCAGGTTTTCTGAGTACAAGCTCTGTGACTCTTTCTACTCCAACCATGTTGACTGACTGCAAGCTGATGGTGGCAGCTCTTTGCTCCCCTTCCATTTTCATTTACGTATTAAACAGCAGCTTCCAGGCCTTTCACCACGTGACCGCACTCTCACTAGGTACCAGCACTCTGCACCTGGCTCTCCAAATGCACAGTCTACACCAGAACTGTTCACAGAGGCTATAGGGGACACAAAAGACAGTTTTGCCTTTGACTTTGTTTTCTTCTTGACTCAAAGTATGTGACAGATGTAAGAATGCGTGACGCTTAAAAGAACAGGCACTGAGGGCACAGCAGTGTCTGAGAATGTTTGCAGAGCCCTGTTCTGGGAACGGTCGTGTGTTCTTATTGATGGGATCCAGGATCAGAGCAAATAGTGGTTTTTTTTGCCCAAAATAAGTCAGATCGGTTTGCTTCCCTGCTCATTTTCCTTATCGTTTGCCAGTGCCCCACCCTATCTCACATCTGCTTCTGCTCCGGCCACTCGGGTCTGCTTGCTGTTTCTAGAATAGAACAAATATGCAGGCATCTCAAGATCTTTACACTTGATGTGTCTTCTGGGAATGCCGAAGAGATTGCATTCTTTCTTTGGGCATGAGGCCATGCCACTTTAGGATTGGGAGTCAGGGAGTGGCATCAGTCACCTGTGTAATCCACTCTTTGACATAAATACGATCATGTCCTTCCCCTTTCAGAATCCTGTAGCTGCCTCCCCTCGCAGCACGACACCCAGACCCCATAGACCGGCTGAGGAGCTCTCTGTCTCTCACTCTGGCCTTAACGTTTCATGTTCTAGCGCTGCCCACAGAGGGAGGGTGACTGAGGGAGGATGCGTTCGCCCTGTACTCTTCCATCAGCTCCCTACTTCCTCCGAGCAAACCCAAATAAACATTTAAGAAACTTACAAAAACTGCTTATGTACAAACCAAGCTTCCAGACAAATCTTCAACCCAAGCCTTCCAGATTGAGTACTTAAATCCATCCAACACAGAATGGCAGGAGCCATGGTGAACAATATTATTTGGAGTTTCCTACTCACAGCAAATTTCCCCTTCTGCTGAGAAATGCTTTCTTTTCTTTTTTCTCTTCTTTTCTTCTTCCCAGCTTTATTGAGATAAAATTGACTTACAACGTTGTGTAAGTTTAAGGTGTACAACATAATGATTTGATGTATGTATGTATTGTGAAATTACTACCACAATAATCTTGGTTGATACATCATCTCATATAGTTACTTTTCTTTCTTTCTTTCTTTCTTTCTTTCTTTCTTTCTTTCTTTCTTTCTTTCTTTCTTTCTTTCTTTCTTTTGTGGTGGTGATAACTTTTAAGATCTAGTCTCTTAGCAACTTTCAAATACAGTAAAACCTTGGATTGTGAGTAACTTGTTCTGTGAGTGTTCCGCAAAATGAGCAAACATTTCTACTAAGTTTTAATTTGATAAATGAGCAACATGTTGCGGTAACAGTAGTACATGATGCCGCGTGTCACAAGATCACAACTGAGCCAATGGTTCTTGAAATTCGCTTTGATAGGCAAGTGCTTTGGATGACAAGCATGTTTCTGGAACGAATTATGCTCACAAACCAAGGTTTTACTGTATACAATACTGTATTGTTAATGATAGTCACCGTGTTGTATATTACATCCCTCCAACTTACTCATCTTACAACTGGAAGTTTGTATCCTTAGACCGTCTTCACCCATTTCCTCAGCCCTGGCAACCACCAATCTGGGTCTCTGTTTCTATGAGTTCCACATTTTTATATTCCCCATATATAAGTGAGATCATATAGTATTTGTCTTTCTCTGTGTTTCACTTAGCACAATGCTTTCCAGGTTCATCCATGTGGTTGCAAAAGGTAGAATTTCCTACATCCATAGAATCAGTCACATTTTCTTTATCCATTTATCCACTGATGAAGACTTAGATTATTTCTATGTCTTGGTTATTGTAAATAATGCTACAGGGAACATGGGGGTGCAGATACCTCCTTGAGATGGTGATTTCACTTCCTTCAGATATATACCCAAAAGTGGAATTGCTAGATCGTATGGTAGTTCTATTTTTAACTTTTAAAGGAACCTTCATACTGTTTGCCATAGTGGCTGTATCACTTTGTGTTCCTACCAACAGTGTGCAAGGGTTCCTTTTTACCTGCTTCCTTGCCAGACTGTTACCTCTTGTCTCTTTGATGATAGCCATTCTAACAAGTGTGAGGTGATATCTCACTGTGGTTTGGTTTGCATTTCTGTAATGATTAGTCACGTGGCACTTCTTTTCATGTATCTGTTGGTCATTTGAATATCTTCTTAGAAAAATGTCAGTTTAGATCTTTGTCCATTTTTACATTGGCTTCTTTGATTTTATCTATTGAGTTGTATGAGTTTCTCATATATTTTGCATATTAACCCTTATCAGGTATGTGGTTTGCAAATATCTTCCTCTATTTCATAGGTTGCCTTTTCATTTTGTTTATTCTTGCTCTGCAGATGCTTTTTAGTTTGATATAGTTCTGTTTATCTTTGCTTTTGGGGTGTCATATCCATATAATTGTTGCTGAGACCAATGTCAAGGAGATTTTTCCCTATGTTTTCTCCTGGGAGTTTTATGGTTTCAGGTCTTACTTTGAAGTCTTTAATTCACTTTGAGTTATTTTTTGTGAATGAGGTAAGCTAGGCGTCTAGTTTTATTCTTTTGCATGTGAATATCCAATTTTCCCAGTACTATTTCAACTAGGCAGTGCAGAGAAGAGATGGGAGGTAATTTCATTCGCCCAGGAAATGCACAAGGGGACCCAAACTAGAGAAGTGGCAGGTCATACTCTGTGGGTCCCTGTATCCTCATCTACAAAGGAGGAGTGTTAACACTGTGTACTTCATAGGGTTGTTGTGATGGCATATTGTGCTGAGAAGTCAACACATATTATTATTTTTAAAATATTAGCAGTAGTCCTAGGTAGTAGTAAAGAGCACAGCCCTGTGCCATGCTGCCAACATTGACTCCCCTTTCCTAGAGTTACTTGCTCATTGAACCTCAGCAAGTTTCCTAACTGATTTGTACCTTTGTTTTACATCTTTAAAAATGGAAATCATAACAGCACTTAATTCATGAGGCTACTGTAAGACTTATGTGAATTAATGCTTCTACAGGGTTTAGACCTGGCATGTAGTAACAATAGTTACTATAGTAATAAACAATAGTTTAAAATACACATACACACACACACACACACACACACACACATGCACAAAGCGGAAAGAAAAATCATTGAGGTAAAATCAAGAAGACTTTATAACTAAGTGAATGTGCAGGTGGGTGTATGTGTATTTGTTGGCATGGGAGGTAGCGTAAGGTAGAAGAAAAAAATCTGAGATAAATTTGGTTTGGTACCTAATGAGTCTATGGATAATGGTAGATTGACTCCAAATTAGAACAAATATGCTAGAATAAATTTGAAAAGTTAGGCCAATATTTAATTTAAGTTTTTATCTGATAAGTTTGAAATGGTGATGGGTGTGTATATATTAATGGTAAACAATAAGAGGTTGGGATTTCAGATCTAGAATTTATAATTTAGGAATGATTAGCACATAAGTACTAAAAACAGTTAAAAAATAATAGTTAATATTTTCTGAAAACTATGAGTGCTGTGCTGAATATTTAATATATATTATATCACACAATCCTCTCAGCATTCCTAGGATATAGGTACTCAGATTAGTTACATCTCAGATGAGGAACACTGAGGCACAGAGCAGGTAAGTTACTTGTCCCAGTTCACCTGATTAAGTGATCAAGCAAGAGTTTGACTCCAGGCAATTTTATTCTGTTGCCTATACTTTTATTCTCTTTTGGACTGTCTCCAAAGCAGAGGTTGAAGCCATGAAGTTGGTCAAAAAAGAATGGCGAGAAAGAGGATGTGTCCAACGTGGATGTTTTTGACCTAACCATTCACACTCTTTCATTTGGGGCTTTCTCTTGCCAACAGTTCCTCTTTGTAGAACAAATAGGAAGGGGTCAGTAGTTGTTGGGGAAGAGAATGAGTAATTGGATGTTAGAGGTTTTGGTGTCATGGCTGTAGAGGAAAGTTAATTGGCTCAGGCCGTGGTTCAGATGCCAAACCCTGTCCTAGCAGCAAGGCACATACACCCACAGTTCACAAAGAAAATTGGATGCATCAGAATCACCTGAGATGGTTACTCAACCACAGAATCCCAATTCCCAGCCCTGACCTACTGCATGGTGAATCGGGGCCAGTCTGGCAAACTGGGAGATTCTGATGGGCAACCAGTTTGTTACCCACTCCTCCGACCAACCAAGACTACTGGGATTGAAATGTGGCATTTTTGTTACGTAAAGTGCAGCCATAAAAGAATGATACTGGTTTTCTTGTGAGTTTTAAAACAGCTAGGAAGGTGATTTTAAAAGAGGAATTCCCAAAATGTTTGAAGCAATCACAGCCTCACTGAGGTCATCACATAGCCTCCCCAAGTGACTATTTTGTAGGAACTGCTCATTTGGATTTGTAGACTCTGATGTGTTTAATAAACACCACTTTTATTACTAAAAGAGCCTGCCTTCATAAATGTGGTTTTTCTGGATAAAAAGGAAACATAGAGGAGCAGAGCACGCATGCAACATTATTAGTATGTATTCTCCGCTTCATCATTACTCTTGTGTTTGGAGAGGAATCGGCCAGTTGGGTCATTTTCTGAGCACCATGGACCGTCATCATCCATGCTTATATTTGAATTGCACTTTGACCTTTATAGAGAACAGCTCCACAGTGATGCCATGTGTGGTTATAAGGCGGAGGCCTTGGGAAGTGGGGTGGGAGGACCCTACTGACACCTGAGCTATAGGCCGATTTCCACTAGACTTCTATGGAACCTTTCTCAGAACGTGATTTGACCTATGGGGAATCTGAATTCAGGCAGTGATTAACGTTGTTATATCTGGGGCTTGCTGAAGTTTCATATCTCAGCTTGGATAGTTTTGGTAGGTGGAAAATAGTTTCCTGGCCTGATACATTAGGCCTTCCTTGGTGTGATTAATGCATGGCCATCCATGTTTCTGTTAGGTCTCCCAGATACTGTTGGAAACATCTGCCGTATACACTTTATCTCACAATAATTACACAGAAAATTAAAAAGAATCAATTCCAGTTTAACAATCTTTTTGCTTAACCATTTTTTTGCTCTGCTTATAGGTCTAATTGCTTTAATTCTAATTTTAGTTTTTTGTAAGGTAGGGATCATATCCACCCCATTCGATTGCATTCTAGGAATAACTACAATCAGAAAAGATATCTGTAAAGGGAGCCTAAGGAGAAGATACCTTTATTTGAGTTTCTTCCTCAGAGCCTTTCTCTTTGGCCCTTCTTTCATTCCTTTTTTTTTTCCTCCTTCATTTCTTTAACACATACTTGTTGAATACCTACTCTGGGCCAGGTACGCTTCTAGGTGCTAGTGAAATCACGGTGGGAAAAAAATAGCCAGAAAAAGCCCTGCCCTCATTAGAGCATATAGACAGAGTGAGGCAGATAGTAGACAAAATAAAGAAGTAAACCTGTGAGCTATTTTGGAAGGTGTTAAGGATTATGGGAAAAACAAAACAGGAAAGCAGGTGGGGAGGACTGGGCTGGGGAGAAGAAGGTGGTGTTTCTGTTTTAAATAAGGGGTTTGGTGGGGGCGGGGAGCATCCTCTCTGAAGGGGTGACACTCAGCAAATGTTGGGGGAGGTGAGGAAAGCAGCTATTAATGGCACCCCATGGGACATTAGTCCTAAGAAATGCTGAGTTTAAAAAGGGTTTCACTGTCCAATAAGTTGGGAAATAATAATTTCTAGATATTTACAGTGCTTGTTAGCATATTAAATAATTTGAAAAGCCTGCTGGAGAGAAACCTATTTAATTCAAACATATTTAAAATATTTTTCTTCCTCCCTCCTTCTTTCCCTCCCTCCCTTCTTGCCTCCTTTCCTAACATGGCAGAGTGGCTAGACCATAGCTCTGAGCCATCCTTCCAATGTGGATATGACCCCGCCAACCAGTAAGGTTTCTGGAGCTGCGTGGTTCAGGAAAATTGCATCCATTCTGGAATAAGCGTGAGACCTGAATCTGCCACTTTTCCCTGAACGAGTCGAACTTCTCTTGGCTTTGGTTTCATCATCCGTAAATTGGGCATGATAATACCAACTGTGCAGAGTTGAAGATTAAATACAATCAGGGGTTAAAGCACTTTCTAAATTGTAAAGTACTACAAATACAGGTGTCTTCTGTGCTTTTCTATTTGCTTTTTTGGTACTTGGGACGAGTCGGTCTCCTGTTACTACCCTGTCTAGGGTTCTTTTACAAAGAGCTTGCCAAAGAGGGTTGAAGGAGAAGGAGCAAGAGTCCTGGGTGTGTGGAGGAGTAAAGAGCTGCTCTCCTGGACCCGAATCCAAACTTGTGCCTTATTAGCGTCAGGCTCCAATTAGACTAATTCACTGGCCAAAGGCCCACTTCTCTGCATTAGCCAGTGGTTCCCTAACATTGGTGTCTGCTGGGATCGCTTAGGGTTTAAAAAAAATATACCATTACCTGACTCCAACCCTCAGACGTTCTGATGTAATTGCTGTGGGGTACAAATTGAGAATCAAGATTGTTTAAAGCTCCAGCGTGATTCCAGTGTGCCCCAAAGTTTGGAGACTACTGGTATAAGTTAACCCTTGTGATTCTTTTTTAGTAGCCTGGACAAGAATAAAGGTTACAAGTTGATCATGGTTGTGAATCAGTGAATTTGGTTCCTTTTTCTTCTGGAAGGGTAAACAGACAGGGAGGAAGAAAGGGAGGGAGGAAAATTTACTTTTATCAGGCACCTGTTTTGACAGGGCATCAGGGCCTCTTATACATTATGTCATTCAATCCCCTTGGTCACTCTGTTACTGAAACATTATGATTCCATTTTAAAGACGCAGTAACTGATCACAGAGAGCTTACGATCATTCTCCAGGAATTTGAGACAGGACCTTCGGTTCTGTGTTCCCGGTCCTTTCCGCCACTCTGTGATAGCCATTCAGCCCTCCTTCCTGTCCCCAGGGCTGTCTCCCACCCTCTTTATCTTCCTTCACCTTAGCTCTCTGGAAAAATCTGGTATCCAGCATTTATGTGTTAGCATCAAACAAAGTCAGTGTTGATATGTTTTTTGGAGGGAAGTGCAGTTTTGCATTTTATGTTTAAATATGACCAGGAAATGGCCTAGTTTATTCCCTTATAATAATTGTATTCATAAAAGTAGCATAATAAGCAGTATATGCAGGAGTTTTACCAGAGAGAGGCCCCTTCTGAGCAAAGCACTGGTATAGTACAGTTTATGGCCTATGGGTAAGGCTGGCCCTGCTTTTCCACTTCTCAGATTATCTAAAGAATTTTCATGGAATAGGAACAGATGTCGGCACATGCTCTCCCCTGGTAACAGTTTATTCATTTAACATTCGTGGAGCACCTACTGTGTGTTAGGCACAAGGAGTAAAAGGTAACTAAAATCTCTGTTACACTGAAGGCAGTTACCACTGAGCAGCAAAGGCAGACATATGAACAATAATTCAAGTAAGGTGAGTATAGTCATGGAAGTGTGTTGATGGAGGTGGGGAAGAGGGGTGGTGGGGCCCACTGGGCTGTCACAGAGAGGAGAGTGGGAGAGGACATCCTAGAAGAGTTCATCCAGGAGGGGAATTTTGAAGCATGTGGTTGGGTTTCCTCACTCTACCCAACTGGTAGTCACGAGGACACCAGTGCCGGAGGGATCATTCCCCGAGGGCAGTTGCCAAGGAGGAAATCCAGGCTGGAAGCAGTTGAATGACTTTCCCAGGATCACAACAGCAGTAAGAGGCAGAAATTAGACTCCCAATCAAGTGTTCTGACTCCAAGTTTAAGTGTTCTTTCCATGACGCTGAGTTACCTCTGCTGGTTCAGCAACTGGCAGGGTCACGTAGCCGAGAACATAGTTGTAACATGCGGCATCAGGTGACATCTTGATGATTTTTTCCAGTTGAACCTGGTTGCCAAAGAAGAGTCTTTCTCCCTTCTGAACCCAGGCAGCGAATGCACTATCTCGAATGAAAAACAGAGCCTTGAAATGAAGAACTCCAGAAAGCCCTAGGTGTAAAATAAAATCTGAGATGTATAGTCCTATTCAGAGATTTATGGTACGAATACAGGTGTCTATAAATATTTAAAATCACCAACACTATTTAGCCTTGGGTATTATATGATTTCGTATTTCACAAATTAGATTTTATTCAAATAAATGCAATTTTATTTCAGATGCTAAGTCATTTGCATTCCTAATCCTCCCTCTCCACCCCCACCTTATTACCAGTTCATACCACTGCCCATTCACTAATAATTCCCAAAGAAGTTTCTCCAGCCACAGATTTCTTCTAAATCTTTCCCAAGGCCAGTGGAATCTGGCTATTTCACAGGCCTTTAAACCTAACATATCCCAAACCAAATTCATTATTTTCTTAGCATAAGCTTAATTTGTACCTCTTTAACATGCTACCATTAATTTAGCTGTCCAAGCCAGATAATTCAGTCTGTCGATTCCAGATCCCTGCCAAATATCCCTCCAAGCCACCTCACTGCCACAATTCTCTTTCAGACCCTCATTTTTTGCCACTCCACAGCTGAGTGGACCTTACCCGTATTCCTAGAAACAATGAGTATTTTCCTGTGCTCGGTTCATCTTTCTTAGCACACAGAGAATGGTCCAACCAGCTTAAACAAAACCAAAAGCCTTGTCTTATTTTATTTCATATTCAAATCTTTCTAAAAGGCCGATACATTGTCCTGTGTAAGTTACGTAAAATACCCTGACAATAAATTTCTTTGATGATTGAAGCTTTTATTGGGTCTCAAGGCCATCATTCTGAACACAGGTGATTATTAATACATTGCCCGTGGTATAGTCAGCACAGCATTCAGCTTAAAGGAATGTATTATTCTCCTTATGTTCAGTTTTAAAATAAACTATTCTTACCTCAGTGGTTCTTAACCTTTCTGGAGTCATGATCCCTCCTCAGAATGTGATGAAAGTTATCCGCCTTTTCTTGAGAATAATGGCGTCACTTGCAGGCATGCTTGCACGCGCACTTGTGCACCCACACACCCATACACATACTTTGCCTACAACCTTAAGACTTAATCGGTCCATGGATCCCTAGACTAGAGCTATCATGCAGTCTGGCTTGAGTGCCCTTGCCTCATGCAAACATTTTTATTTTTTTCATGAGAGACGCATGGTATAAATTTATTTTAAATAGGTATGCTAATTACCCTGGTCCTGGTTGTTGCAATTGGCTGTACTGTTTTCCCACGGTGTGTACCAGGCCTTGAGTGTGGCCTGGGACAAAGCGATTTCTGCACAATCATCCTGAGTCTTCCTTCAGCTAGCTATAGACCTTTGTGAAGTCCTGTAAGTAGTAAATAGAAGTTAACTGAGATTCTCAGCTAGGGGACCTTAGTTTCTATTAACTTTGTAAAATTTTTTAGAAAATCAACTCTGGTGTAAAATACGGTCCATCTGCCATAATAATATTTTGTTATGTTGGAAGAGTGCTTTCTCTTCTGCTATTTCATTTTATCCTAACAAAAACCGGAGAGGGTCAAGGAGTTATAAATATTCAATAGAGATAAATAAGGAAAGGAACGCGGAGAAAGGCTTTCCCAGAGTTAGTTGCAATGAAGAAATATGTAGGTGATCCTGCTCTGGTTCTAACCCCTGAGTCTCTTCACTGTAAACCTGTGCTCTTTAACTACCTTCATGATTTAATTCAAGCTAACCAGGAGATTAAGGCATCCAGGCAAAAAAAATGCATTCATATCAAATAAGATCTGTAAAACAATATGACTGTGTTAGAAAGAAAGTTATAAGCAAGCATGAATGATAATTAATAACATTCTAGCTGATAGGGTGGGCTATTGGTATACTTAGTTAATTATTTTATCTCCTATAAAAGAGACTATCTTAAAATTTTTTAAAAAATAGTTATTTTTATTTTGGGGAGACAGAGAGACAGAGTGCAAGCAGGGGAGGGGCAGAGAGACAGGGAGACACAGAATCTGAAACAGGCTCCAGGCTCCAAGCTGTCAGCACAGAGCCTGATGCCAGGCTTGAACCCACAAAGCATGGGATCATGACCTGGGCCGAAGTCGGACGCCTAACCGACTGAGCTACCCAGGCACCCAGAGACTATCTTTTAAAATGTAAGTTTGAACATTTTTTTGTATATGGATTTTTTCCTGAGCTATCCTTAAGTATACTCAGAAATTAGAAATATGATCTTTATTAACTTTACCTGAGCTCCTTAGCGTATTTTTTATATCCTCCAAAAAAAGAAAAAGAAAAAAAAAAAACAGGGTTCCTAGGCTGAGCCCTCTCTTTCATTCTCTCCCACATCCTGTTTCAGATTTGTAGAAGCTTAGAGTTGGACGGACTTTGGAGACTGATTAAATCTCTTCTTGTGCAAGAGAGAAACTGAGGCCCAGAGTTATTAAATAATTTGCCAGAAGTTACACACAGCCAGTCAGTAGCAGATGCAATAAGAGATCACAGGTCTGATAAGTGATTCTCACTTATTTTCCTATCTTTCTAAACAGAGAAATTAATCTGACACTCAGAAAATTCAAAATATAGCAGAGAGAGGCTCATAATGGCTAAAAATGATTAAGTTTTGTCCACCCTCCCCACACACACACTCATTAAATTCTACCTCATCATAATATGCTTCTCCAATTAAATAATTTCACCTCTGATTTTACTTAGCTGTTTTCTAGGGACTATCTGAAGTATAGAGAAACAAGTTTGCAATGTTTTCAGTTAAAAGGATGAAACTTTTGCTACATAAAAAACTTCCAGCTTCTGTCAGATTGAAGTGACATCTTAGCTCTCCAAAGGGCAGTTTTGTGTCAATTAGTACATCAGAAGCTATTTAATGACAGCCAGTGTTGTACTTAGGCAAACCGGAAGAAGCAGGGAAAAAATGCATAATGCTGTCGGAAAGGAATCGGGAGATGAAGAAGAGATGAAAAAATAAACCCAGAAACGGAGAACAGTGATGTCATACATAGAAGTGAACAGCATAGAACAGAGAGAGAATGATCAATACACCCACTAATAGTGAATAATGGCTTGTGGGCAAAGTAGGACTTGAACTTGGCCTTGACCAATAGATAGAACTTGAATAGCAAAGAAGCAGAAGGGGGCACTGAATGCTTGAGCAGTGACGTTGGGGTTAACAAAGGGTGTGAGGTGTGCAGTGGATATGCAGCCTGACTGAACCATGGGTGCAAGATGTGAGGAGGTTGAATGAAGTTGAACAGGTAAAGAGCTTGATAGTGAGGGCTCAGGGCACTTGAATTTGGATCCCAGCTGGGTAAGGCTGGACGAATTACTTAACTTCTCTGTGCCTCAGTTTTTTGGGGGTAAAATGAGGATACCTATAATCCTTCTCTCATGTTTTTGTTGAGAAAATTTAATTGGATTGGCAAATTCTAAACACTAGCGAAGTTTAGGACCACGACTTTTATGCATTCCATCCATCTTAGTAAGCATTTTTGTCTTGCCCTTTGGTTTGGTTGGAAAGTTAAGCTGAACATGCTACAACAACATTAACTATTATATTTAGGGTGAAGCCAGAAAGTAAAGACTTGCACGTAGTCTGAATAAACAACAGAGAGCAGCTCTTAGCCAGAGGTGGCTTAAGAGAATCCGGTTTAGGAAGGATCTATTCCAACTGGAGTCCTCTGCCTAGATCTACCCCTTTGCTCATTGCTCAAACATCTCACCCCCTGGCTGCCTGCAGTGGCATGTTGATTGGTGGCAACTAGCGTGGAAGGCATTTGTCCGGGCAAAAAAAAAAAAAAGGATTTTCAAGGGATTAAAGTTAGTCAAATTTTTATGGTTCTTTTTTTTTTTTTTTTTTTTTTTTTTTTTTTTCCAGTGAGGCTTTAAAGGTCCTGTTCTAAGGCTAATAAGTAATAAAGCTGGAGAACCAGGTTGGTAGCTTGAATATTAACGAGCCTCTCTTGAACAGTATGCTAAAAAGTTACCAATGACATCAATAGACGCTCACTACAAATAGGCCCTTGCCTTCCTTGACACTGATGCCCTCTACGCACCAGGCAAGACTGCACCAGTTCATTCTTCTGGCATTGCAAGGAGACCGATAAGCCGAGCCAGAGGGCTGTGTCCAATTGTTAAGGGTGAAGCAGCACCCCATTCAAGTTTGGGGATCTGTCTACTGGTCAATAGTCCTCAGACCCTCTTGGGTCTACTTTGGTGAGGCTCTTCTCCGATTCTGATTGTCTGATCTTTGCAGAATTGCAGTACCCTCCCTATGGAATTTGCTTAGTGATTCTTGGCATATGACTCTAGAGGGAAAAGACTAAAAAAGGGAAAAGACCTAACAAGTTACCGGTTATTTTCATCAAGTGTAGCCAACCTCTCAAGCAGGCAAACTAGTCTCAAACCTAGAGCAGCTGCAGATTATCTTGGATGAGATCAAAAGTTTTTCTCCCCACCAGCTTTGCTTTTCAGATTTGACACTCTCTCCCACGCTTTATTTTTTTTGCAACCTTGGCTCCTGCTGTCATCTTTGGGATTGGGAATCCGTGGGAATAGTGACTTTACCAATCCATGATGGTGACCAAGGTCAACAAAAAAGAAGCGTATGGAAAAAAATTCCCAAGCCCATTCTTCTACTCCAGACGGGGAATTAACGATAAAGAAGGGCCAAGTATTTGCCAAACCTGCCACTAGGTTTTTATTTTTCAGTAATGCGCATATGGTGATTGATATGTGCAATGTTATGATTAATAGGAGCCACGTAGAACAGACCCGTGTACAAATGACAGAAACTAAATATTATAAAAAGACCTGCTCTGTGCTGTACCGGTCACGTGGCCACACCATCTAAAATACATTCTCACGTTTGCAGAAATAAATATTAAGGGTTATTGTGGAGACCTTTCCTACGGATTCCAGAGAGCGTAATTATAAAAAATGACAAATGCAGTGGAAAGCCGGCAACAATATCTTTGCCGTAAGACAAAGTTCTCCTGCTGTTGTAGAAGAATTCAGATGAAAACCTAGTTATCCTTTCTGCCCTTTCAAACTCCCCTGGTGGGTCAGGTGCCAGGAGCCCCCCAGACTTCCTGATGTGTCTGCAGGGCCCCCTCAAAGAGGGGGCTTGGGCTTTTATTCTCTCTCTCTCTCTGTCTCTCTCCCTCTCCCTCTTTCTTCCCTGCCCCCTTCCCATTTTTAAAAGGCTTTAAAGAACATCTCTGGGAGACAAAAATAGCTCCAGTTGTGAGAGGCCTACACACTCAGAAGGCAACTGAGATGCAAGTCAGCAAGTGCGAGCCGCGAACATGAGTGTCTGGGCCGGGGTGGATGCTCCTCGCTGTCTCGGTGCCAGTTCTCTGCCTGGGCCCGGTGGGTAGACGGGAAAATGGTTTTTCAGGGGCGGGAGGTGGGTCGGGTGCGGCTGGGGGTCCGCTAGCGGAAGGAATCGAGAGCCCCGCGCTCGGGCCGAGGGGCTGTTCCTTCCCCTCCCCCCACGTTTTGAAAATTTATTTTGCCCAGGCGGGGATTGGCGACGGTCAAAAGGGAGCAGTTGGCACTGAATGTCACCCTGAAGGTAAAATGAAAGACAAAAGATGAACGCATGCTTGCTTTCCGTTTGCAGCGGCTGCGGCGGCGGCGGCGGCGGCGGCAGCAGCAGGATTTAAAGGGGCAAAAAACCCCACACGCACAGACACACACAGACACACACACCCAGAGGCGTCAGTGATGCCAACGCAGTAATGCAATCAAATCATGACAGTGCCGGGGATTTTTTTTTTAAACACAGATATTTATTTTTAAAAAGGGAGCGAGAAACGCATGCAAACAGAAACGTGCACATACCAAGTAACCACCCGAGGAGAACCTGGCAGCCTCTGTCTTCTTCTGCCAAGTTATCATTGAGAAAACAGACAGGCATCATGACGTCCTGGGTCACAGGGAGTGCGGACCGACGCTACCAAGAGAAAAGGGAGGCGCCTCGGCGCTCCGGCTAGCCGCGGGCGCCCCTCTGCCCCTCGCAGCCCGGCTCGGTGAGTGCACAGCCGCTCGCGACGCGGACCCCGGGGGCCAGGCCGGCCCCGCGCCCGCGGGGGCAGAGCGGGTGGCCGTGCCCTTGCCACCGGCGGGCCGGCCAGCACCCCCTCGCCTGCTGAGGTCGCGGGAGCCCAGTTAAAGGAGGCGTGTGTAAGATGTGCAATGTTCCTGCATGGGGGTTCTGTAGACTTTCGTAGCCGAAGAAACCGGCTTCGGCTTCTTTAAAATCCCCGACGACTCACCTGGTTAAGCTGCTGCAGTTCTGACCCTGCCAAGGTAACTGGTCCAAATCCTTATCATCAACATCTGGAGACAGACATTGGCATCTGGGGCATTCTTGATTTGCAGTCCTGGTGGAAATCGCTATTGCTACCTCCTTCCCCCTTCACTTGTTTAGAGTCTCTTGGAAAAAAAAAAAAAAAAGCAACCCCTCCCTCAATAACACAACCATAAGTACCGTCCATCTCTTGTAGACCTGCCTTGCCATGACTGCAAAACTGTCAGCGTGCGTGTGCCGGAGACACAGATGAATTCTAATGTCAGTGAGATCTGTTCTTTAAACACCTCTCCCATCCCCCTCCCTGGATAGAGACTTCAGGCTTGGGAAAGTGGCAAAGAGTGAGGGCAGAGTTAGGGCACTGGACTGACAGGGGTTGGGGTGAGTCCTCCGGGCTTCTGGCGGGGGAGGGGCGGTGGGGAAGGGGTCGTTGGGGGAGAGGGTGGTGTCAGGAGTTGAGGACTGCTGTCGTGAGCTGGAAAATCCTTCTGGTGATTGCTGCTGCCGTGGTCCCGGGTGTCTCTCCTCCTGTCCTCTATGCCTCATTCCCTCCCGGCTCCCCATCCCGGTCACCTTCCCGAGGGAGGCAGTCCCTGAAGTTGCACGGAGGTCACCCGACCATCATTTAAGTATTTCAAACCACCTACCCCCGTTCTCCCCCTCAAGTATGTCAGAAGCGTCTGCAGGATAGAGTCCCCCCCCCACCCCCTCCATGTTTGGTGATGGGAGATTCTCAGAGAGAGAAAGACACAGAGGGCAAATCCCCCCTCCTCCCCTTCTCTTCTCCCTTCCGGCAACCTTTTCCTAGCTGCACCCCCCTCCCCCCTTTCAGAATCTTAATGAGCAATTCTGGAAGAGTCCGGAAGGGCCTGGGAGAAACCCCCCGCATGCCTCAGTGCTGTGGAATGATTATGTATGTGTTTATTTATTGTGCTTGCTTCGGTTATGTTGTGAATCGCCACATGGGTCTGCTGAAACTAGGGAGGCACGTTTGCTGTGTTTGTGTTGTAGTAGCAGGACCAGTGGCTGTACAATAGGACACAGGCACACACAGAAAGCACATGATTTTGCTAACCTGAACCAGGGGGCAATGTTGAAAATAGCACCTTTTCTCTCTGTCTCTCTTTACAAAAAAATTAACAGAAAAGAAAAAAGAAAAAAGAAGAAGAAGAAGAAAGGAAAAGGAAAAAGTCTCAGCATGTGAGTTGAGAGGAGCTGTTAGGTCCACACATGACCCCCTACTACTTTCAAAACACCACTGCTTAATACTTTAAGTCAGGATCAAGAGACATGAGGATGTTTTGAAGTGTTTCAGAGCAGCTGAATGACTTGGTCTAGTTTTGAAGAAAAACTCTCCTTTGTTTCTCACGCTGCCCAAAGACCAAATAGGGGAGTGTGTTTGGAACATGCCCAAATTCAGAAGCAGCAGGCAAGAGAAAAGAGGAAGAAAAGTCCTCAAGGGGAAGGCAGGGAATGGGGTTGGGGAACAGTGGCAGGGCTCTTTTTTCCTTTTCCCTGTCCAGTAGATTTGATGTTATCAAAATGAGTTAGCCAGCCTAAGAAACAGTCCTGTCATTGTGGGAAAGAGAGGGAAATTTAAACAGTTCTCAAATCTGGGCTGAGGAATGGCCGGCAGAAGTAAGGTGCACGAAAATGTTGATGTAGGTTAAGTGACATTGATGGGGCTTCTTGTCCTACAGATATGAAGAGTCAAGTCTGTCACGAAACAGGCCTAGATGACCTTTCAAACACGTATTTGTGTGTTACCCATGACTGTTACTTGTACTGACACAACTCTCCTAACTCTTTAAACTCATGTTACATAGATGTGTGTATGCTGAGAATAGCGTCTGATAGCTTGTAAGACTATGCATTGACTGGGGCGATGAATGTGGATGACAGATGATCTGTTTTCTTTATTGAGTCACAATAGCTTTTAAATCTTTGTGCATGGTGCGTACTGGAACCTGCTGGTCTTTTTTAACAGGAATTGCAAGGGGAGCAAACACACTTCCTGATGGGTGGTGCTTTAACAAAACAGTGCAGATCGATCCATGAGGGTTCCATGTGTGTGCCACTCAATTTATTCTGTACCATTTTTCCAGAAATTAAAAGGTTACCAAGAGACTACCATGTTCCCATCTCCAACTGAGCACCGCTTATTACTGCAACAGTATTTCAATATTAAGTGATCTTCGAGATATTTCGTCTTTCATTTCGAGTTCTGAATTTGAATCAGTGTGAGGACGGCGGTACAGCCAGATAAGGTGTAACTAACTCGGCAGACAGCTGAAGGGTGGGGAAAGTGTGGCTGAGAATATCTGGGGCCGTTCTCTGTAACCTTGTTGACAGGGACATTTTGGTTGCAGCTAGAATTTTAGCAAGAGCCTGCCAGTGATAATGGGCTTATGTTTGAAATTGATCCTAAGTGTCTCTTTTTTTCTCCTTCACAGACGTGCCGTGCACACCTTAGCTGAACACTCAAGGCAAAACTTTCCTGATGTCCCATGACATTTTCTAATATAGACAAATCCCTGGATTAGGGTGTCACAGGAAAAGGGGTTATTATGAGGTTCTCCTTTTGTTTACAAATGTGTTGCTACAAGTAGCTTTCGTTCTGTTGGCCTTACAGATTGGTCTATAAAATTAATTTCAGTTAGACATTGAAGAGCTCGCTATCCTGGTCAGGTGAATTTATGATATCACAGAGGAATTTTGTACTTGTTTCCAAATTGTTGGAAAACCGCGGGAACACAAAGATTTTGAGGAAAACGCCAAAAGCCACATTAATGAAGAAAAACAGTGTTGAGATACTTTTGAATAATAGATAGGATATGGAATGGTCAACCACAAGATAAAACTTTTACACGGTGTTTTTATGGCTTTAAATTGGCTGCATTGTAAACTAAGCTTACTACTCTATTAAGTCATTATCCTTTTCAATTATTTAACATTTCTGGCCAACCTATCTTCTGTGGTCTTTATCTGGACACATCAGAAATGATATGTACAGTCGTAATTGCTTGTTGTTAGTGTGGGGACTTTGCCATGGAGCAGGGTTTAATGTTAACTTCTTGGGACAAATGTTACAAAGAATGCACAGAGGAGAAAGAATGTGATGGAAACAGACCGAGCCCTATGCAAATGGAGATAACCACAGCATTGAGATGTACCTGATACAATTTGAGTTATTCTCGCTAAGAAACCTTGACAGTATCTGCCTTCTAGGTACTGTGCATTTGGAAATACTCTATCTCCATTTAAATGCAGATCTTCTGTTTTCTCCAGGGAGCAGTTGGTGAATCTTTCAGTTGAACCACTGGTGTGAGAAAACCAACTGAAAATTTCTCCATGAACAATAGAATCTGTCGTTTTGAAATAATAATTACCAAGTTTTATAACATTGTGATTTTTAAAAATTCCTTTAAATTATCTTTATAAAGTCAAAATGATGTACCCGGCCCCAGTGAGAACAAAGAAATTTTGTCTTGTCACTTTGTTGTCGGGTTTATAAAGCTGTGAGATAATTCAACTTTGCGGTTCAGTTTTTAGGTTAACACTGCCATCCCGGTAGAGTAAGTGGGACTGAGGAATCAGGGAGTCATGCAGGGAATTATGAATAAGTTCTACGTGTTCGTCACGCTGTCATGCTAGTGGGGGGGTGGGTGGGGGTGAGGTCCTGTAGGAGAGTGTAAGGGCCTTTCTCTGGAATGCTTTTCTTTTGATTAGTTTTGAGTCTAATTTATAAGAGTACTTTGTGTCGGAATCAATGATGGTGGTTGGCCCAAAAGGAGAGCCAAAGCCCATGTGCCCCTTGTTTAAGAGATATTGCAGGAAGTAACACAGGCCTTTGACATAGAACATAGACATACGGGCTGATGGTTTTAGATGTTCAGATTCAGGTAGCTGGAGAGGCCTTTGCAAATCTTTAAATAAAAATTCCTGAAGTGCACAGTGTGATAATGTTAAGTCTCTGTGTGTCTTGATCACAAAGCTAGGGAAGTTTTCTTTTTCTTGGAGATTAGATATCATTCATTTACTCAACCCTGATGATTTCCAGTTGTGAAAGCCCCCTAGCTTCATAGCTTACCTCCTCCATTGTATTGGGTATAAAGCTCACCTCCCATATTCCCTCTGACACGTATACCTTATACACGTATTTAATAGTGTGTATTTATGCCATTATATACAGTATAAAACCTGTAGTTTTGAAGAAGAATCATCAATAGTTTTTTTTTACATTTTTTTAATGTTTATTTATTTTTTTTTTAATTTTTTTTTCAACGTTTATTTATTTTTGGGACAGAGAGAGACAGAGCATGAATGGGGGAGGGGCAGAGAGAGAGGGAGACACAGAATCGGAAACAGGCTCCAGGCCCTGAGCCATCAGCCCAGAGCCTGACGCGGGGCTCGAACTCCCGGACCGCGAGATCGTGACCTGGCTGAAGTCAGACGCTTAACCGACTGCGCCACCCAGGCGCCCCTAATGTTTATTTATTTTTGAGAGACAAAGAGACAGAGGGCAAGTATGGGGGCGGTGGGGGGGAGCAGAGAGAGAGAGAGAGAGAGAGAGAGGGAGACAAAGAATCCAAAGCAGGCTCCAGGCTCTGAGCTGTCATCCCAGAGCCTGATGCAGGGCTTGAACCCACGAACTGCGAGATCATGACCTGACCTGAAGTCAGACCCTTAACCGACTGAGCTGCTCAGGTGCCCTATCAGTAGTTTTAAATCAAGCCTTTGCTTATATTTCTGTTACGAAGGATACTTTGTTGATTTAAACAAGGGAATGATCATAGTTACCGTAAAAAAAAAAAAAAAAAGGTTGAATGTCTTTGGAATCTCTGTGATAAAGTGCAGGACACTGGAGATCCAAAGATATCTTATTTACTTACGGACGCTTATGGCTGTTTCCGATGGCACACACGCTGAAATAAATAACCCTGGGTGGGACTCTAGGAAGGGTGCTAATTAATAAATGTGCTTGTTTTACTTCTCTTGCACAAATTATTTTAACTGGGCAAATATGCATATCTGGCACAGTCATGTGTCATTGTTTTGAAGATTCAGATTCAGGATGTTAACGTTGTATGAAGCGTAGCAAAACTTTCATATTCTGATTCTGATAGATACTTCTGCAGTAGAATAAGCAGTGTTTCCAGATATCTGTGTTACCAGAGCGGCCCGCTTAAATTCAACCTCACTCTAAGATATATTGGGTTAATAAGGCTGAGTTTATGACCAGTATAATTTATGTTCACAAATACCTGTTTTTATTAGCACAATTATAGATTGTAAAGCAAATTTCCATATATGTTAAATACTAAGAACAAGAATTCCATTTGTACAGTGAGTTACAGTATATAACCATACATTATCCTCAAGCTGCTCTTTGGAAGAATATTTATTGCACTTTATTAAGAAGGCAATCAGTTTTTACAATATAAACATTATAAGAAAATAGATCCTTTTATCAGAGTTTCTTCCCTCCTTCCGTCCTTCCCTTCCTCTTTTCTTCCTTTTCTCCCTTCCTCTTTTCTCTTTCCTTTCTTAATGGGGAAAAATCTAATGACTTTTTTTTTTTGGTAGGGAGTGCACAATTGTTTATCACACATTTCTATTAAAAAAGGAGCTTTAACAAGCAATCCAACATGATTTTTGGAATATATCTTCTGTCTACCAGTGTTCTTGAGGAAAACGTAAGGTTGCAGAAATCATTTCATGCCCTGTATGTTTTCAGACATAAATCAGGAAAATTGTTAGCGGGTTATAGCTCTTCTTAGAGACTGTGGCTATAGTAAACACAGGCTATATATTTTTCCAAGTTATTATGTGTGGAGGGAAATCCAAAGTTGGCTATTTAGATGAATAGTTTAATTCAGTGATTAGAAATTCATTTTCTTTTTTTTTTTTTTAATTTTTTTTTTTTCCAACGTTTATTTATTTTTGGGACAGAGAGAGACAGAGCATGAACGGGGGAGGGGCAGAGAGAGAGGGAGACACAGAATCGGAAACAGGCTCCAGGCTCTGAGCCATCAGCCCAGAGCCCGACGCGGGGCTCGAACTCACGGACCGCAAGATCGTGACCTGGCTGAAGTCGGACGCCTAACCGACTGCGCCACCCAGGCGCCCCTAGAAATTCATTTTCTATTTACTATGAACATTTATTTTCCAAAGGTTGTAGAAACGGGACATAATACCTGATGATCCTTTGGATCAGACCTCCTCACATTTAGACATTTGCTTTCTTTCGCTAATGTGTATATGCCTGAACATCGATCTTCAGCTAAGGATCGGTTGAAATGGTCCTGAGCATAGTTTCTAGTATGATCTGGTTGTCTTCTTTATCCAAGACCAGTGAACTCTTGTTCTTCATTTCCAGATGAAGGGGTTTGACTTGATGGTCTCCACCTTACTTCGTTTCTGTGATTCTGCATTAAGTGATTGATTAGTAATGAATCAACCAATTCATTATACTCCTGTTTATTTCCATTCGATAAAACTAATTATTTACTGAAGTCTGGCCTTTGCCATGACCAGAAAAATTAGCAGGTAGAGTAGGAAAGGAGCTCAGGTGCAGTGGTTTGAAATGAAAACCTCACAAAATTTGGACACTCGGGTTTACATAAAAACTTTTCATTTGTAGATCAATTCTTGGCTGTTCAAAACTCACTTTTTTCCCCTACATAAAACAATCTTAAATGCTGACTACTTTCCTAGGCTAGACTATAAAAGCCTATGTTAACTTATTGGAGTGAAATATTGTATATCAGTGATGAAAAAATATGAAAAAGAGTTCTATTATGATACAAGTGATAAACATAACATAAAGGCAATAAAACTGAATGATAGTTTATCATTTATCTAGACTCTGGAGGGTTGATGTTTAAGAGAAACACACATATAACTGGAAGTTAAGAAGATAGATGGAAACTATTGCAGAGTGCGTGAAAGGGATTTTTAGAAACTTTCAGGATTTTTAGAGGCTGCTTGTGAAGTATATGGCTTTTCTTTCCCTTGGAAGAGTGTAGCATTAGCACTCTTTCTAAGTTTATCACCTGTGATAAGATTTGTTTTTTGACACCCAAATGCACTGAAAGGCAGAAGAGTGAAGAAAAATGGAGAGAAAAATTATTCTCTGAAGTAATTGGCCAAGAAGTGGGAGAAGTGAAGACGGAAGGCATATGAAGGTAGAAGAGAGAGGCAGTGCATGTGCACACACACACACACACGTGTGTGTGTGTGTGTGTGTGTGTGTGTGTGTGTGTGTGTGTAAGTCTGGTCTGCATTTAATTGTTCATTGGATGAGAAACCACAAGGAAAAAGGGGGAAACTAATGTATGCACATTCTTCCTGAAGGGAAAGTACAGGATGTTAGTTGTGTGGGAATACTTACAAATTAGAGCATCCATTTTAACATTTTTCTGGGTCATTTATTGCCTGTATGGTCTTGTGAAATCATTAAATTCTCTGAATTTGTCCTGCCTGTAAAAAGGTAAATAATAGAAATATCTGTCTACAAGTTGGCTGTGAGAGTTGAGTGAGATTCATGGGTATAAAAGCTCTTGAAAACTATATTTAGTTTTATGGGGGCGCCTGGGTGGTTGAGCGTCTGGCTCTTGACTTCGGCTCAGGTTATGATTTTGTGGTTCCTGAGTTTGAGCCCCACGTCAGGCTGCGCTGACAGTGCGGAGCCTTCTTGGGATTCTCTCTCTCTCCCTCTGTCTCTGCCCCTCCCCTGCTTATTCTCTCTCTCTCTCTCTCTCTCTCTCTCTCTCAAGATAAAAATGAATAAACATTTAAAAAAAAAAACCTATATTTAGTTTTATGCGGTGAGGAAAAGTCATTGAGTCAACCCAGGTTTGACAGAGTCCTAGGCCAATTTTTGGCTCCGGGGTGGTCTTTAGTAGGCATATTTCTTGCTCACTGTAGTCTCGAACTGTGGTAGGTACTTTTTGTATTACTGTGTTTAGGGAGGAAGCAGGAAATAGTATGCAGCTGGGCAGTTGAACATGGCATATTTTAACATATACAATGTCAGTACCTAGGGAGCATATTTACTTTCTCTTGCTGATGGCCACAGCTTGTCTAGAAAAATGAATGACTCTGGAAACAGAAAGAGAACATTCAAAAATTGTTTTCCTTGTCTCAAACACAGCCCGTCATTTGCACTTCTGCCATGATGTTGATAATAATCTGAATTTCCTGGATTTTTGTTAAGGCTGAAGGAATCATTGTTTGGCAGTAAGTACTTGTAATAATGATATAAATTCCATTAAAAAAAAGATTTCCAGGATACAACAGAACTAATTAACATAATACATGATTTGAACTCCAAGCTCTAGATACTATATAGATGTCTTTCAAAAGTATTTTTATTTTTATGTATGATTCACTGATAAATGTCTAGCCAATTCTTCCATTAGAATTGGACTGCATTTTAAAGCATAAAATGAAGCAGTAGATAGACAATGATTCAAGAAATTTGGGCTGTTGGTATAGGTACTATACTAAAAAAAACAGATCCAACAATTTTCTTGGATTCTACCTGAGACTTGCCCAATGCTCTGCTCTGATTCACAAGATAATGACCAATGGAATTCTACACTTTGTGATCTGTTAACCTAGAAACTGAAGTGAACCTAGAAATCAGAACGTCTTGGGATCAAGTTTGAAATTAACAGTAAATATTTCATCGCTTTTATGAAAATTCAATGCACAGAATATATATGAAGAGAGAGATCTTTGGGTGGTTTAATTATGAGGCAATGTTGAAAACTTTGGCATGTATATAATTATTCGGAAATAATTGAAAACATAGATGGCATGAGTCCTGGAAGGCCACAAGTAACCTCTAAATCATTATTTTCTGGGGATTTCTATCTTTCCGTGACGTTGATTAGAGATAGTAAAGTGGACTCAGCTTGAGTTTCTTTTAAATATGGGAAAATTTGGGGGCATCTGGCTGACTCGGTCGATTAGGCGTCCGACTTCGGTTCAGGTCGTGATCTCACGGTCCATGAGTTCAAGCCCCACGTTAGGCTCTGTGCCGACAGTGCGGAGCCTGAAACCTGTTTCAGATTCTGTGTCTCCCTCTCTCTCTGCCCCTCCTCCACTCGCACTCTGTCTCTCAAAAATAAATAAACATTAAAAAAAGTAAATCTAGGAAAAAATTTAAATACATAGTATGCTTAGTATCATGGTACATCTGTCGGAGAATACAAGGTAATTTTAAGGTATAGTCTGTCCATGTAGACCTTTAGGGAAGTATAATACATATGCATGGAATAGTACAATAAGGATAAGGGTATAATATAGAAGTATGAAAACAAATGAATGCTCTGTGGCAAATTCATATACATACTCTGAAGAGTATGCAACAGAGTTGGAACTCGGGCTGCCTTTCAGGCTGCCATTTCCTAGCTGTGTGACCCTCACTCCTTTAAGCTGTGGTTTTCCCATTTGCAAATTGGGTATAGCTTCATCTGCCTCCTGAGACTGCTATGAGGACCAAATGAGAAAAGTATTTGAAAATGTTTTTCTGCTTTGTGAAAGAGACGATGCAAACTACAGGAAGGATGGAAGAAAGAGGGAGCTCTTGTAGACTGCTCTAGAGAATAGGGACCATGTCTCAGTTGACTTTGTGGCTACTCCCTCCCCGCCCCCCCCCCCCCCCCCGCAGTGTGTGGCAGTGTGCTTGTCTCCCAGAGGAGGCTCAGTAAATGTTTGTAAATGCATGCATGCCAGGCATTGTAGTGAGCCCTTGACATGTGTTATCTTTTACCTCTTCACAGCAATCTCCTCCGGTAGCTATACTGTTGCCATTTCATAGATGAGGAAACGTTCAGACATTTTAGGTAACTCTCAACCTCATGCAGGTAGGAAGTAGCAGGGTCAGGATAAGGAGCTAAATCTACTCGGCACCAGAGCCCGGATTCTTTTATTACAGTATGTGGGCTCTCAAATGTCAGGGCAATATTATTTTTGAACAACAGCATGGCCAAAATGAATAGCAAAGGCCTTGGATAATTCACCAGTTGCCCAGGCAGCTCCTGGACTGGCTTTCAGATAAGTAGGAGAGCATTTCCCTATGCCTCCTGACACATTTAATGTGGCCTTTTGTTAAACTGTCAGTTCTGATTTCTGCCCTTTGAAGTAAAACGCACAATAGAGAGAAAATACCATGTAATATACCACAGCCTAGACTTGTCATAGGGACAGGAGGGAGAAGAAGGGCAGCAAGAAACACACAGATAACCAAGTGGTTAACCAGTGCCTTGGATTAAGTTTGTTACAGCAACCGGTAGTAAGTCAGTGTCTCTCTCTCCCTCTTCCTCACTCTTTCTGTCTCTTACACCCTCTTGCTTTCACTCTTAGAGTTAGCAAAGTCTAGAATCTCCGTTCTTTTCTCTAGTAAGGGTGGTAGAGAAGATAACTCCACTACTGAACAGCAGATTCCACGTCCTTCATCGCTCGCTTCCTCTCAGTGTCCCTATAGCCTCACGACAGAGCCTCACTAGGGGCTTCTACCGAGTGAAGTTTGCAGCCGTGCCCAATTTGTAATGAACGGTCACAAAATGGCCTCCAACAAAACAGTCATGTTAAAGCTCCAGTCTCTGAAGTGGGAAGCAGAATGCAGAATGAATTAGCACCCTACCCTATCCTGTATTTTTCCCCCTCAGCTTATTTGTAAGGGACATCAGAAGAATGTCACCTGGCCAGGATTAGTAACACACCGTGGATTCCAAGGGTTCTGTAAGAAACAGAAGGAGATGCACTTTAAAACCTGGGATGCATTTAGAAGCCGTTCTGTGACAATACGGTCCACGGTAGGTAGGGACAGCAGAGATAGAGGCTCCGTTGAAGATAAGTCCAGAGAATACCTCACACGGTCGCCAGAGTCCAGTTGGTAACGGTGTTTGGTTTCCCAGGAACTGCGCTAACATACCCTTGATGAAACCCAGCGGGGGGGACGCTTTTCGTCCCGACCTGTGGTAAGTCGGCTGGGTTGAATTGTGTGAAGTTGTCAAAGGTTGCTCTCCTCTCCAGAACTCGGCACCAGCTCCGCTGAAATGTGATGCCACTGGTTTTCAGTAAAGGTTCCTTTCTGCAGGGCTGCAAACACAGATCAGCTGCTACTGTGTATATACAACCAGGGAGCAAATCAACCAGCACAGTTAAAGCAGCCTTTTTCACCCTGAGACTTTCCAAGATCTCTTCTTCACGCAGGAAGTTTCCTTCTCTGTTGTCAGATTTAGCACTGTTCTCTTGTCATCAGATCCGAGCTAGGCTCCCTGCTGCACAGTAGAGAGGCTTCCTTAAGACATTTGTCCTTGAAACTGCACCAAACTCTTGGAAGAACCCAGAACGTGTAAGTATGTATGATTTAGGCAGCAATAGCACAGGGCAAAGCTGCAATCAACCATTATACAATATCCGATTAGCAGTGCAGGAGGGATTTTTCCGACGTTGTGTTACGTTCATTTTCAATTCGTTCTGAGGAAACAAATCAATTCTAGCTTCTGATACAGTGACTTTGCAGTAGATGGGGTTGTAATATGTTAGCTTTAACTATTTGCTGTTCTCATTTAGCATTTAGATGTTACTTGTGGGACAATTACTGTGGGCATTAAACTATAAAACTTCTAAATTTTTATTAGCAATGAAAATTGTTGGTCATGTCCATCTCGAGAAACAAGTTTGCTGTGGGGAATGTTTTTAAAGAATTAACCACGTAAATTCACAGACGATAGAATGAATTTGTATCGTTCTTGCTCTCAATAAAACATATTAGTTTGCAGTTCTAATTTACTCGTAAAGAGCATTCCACCGAGGTTTTTGTCTTAATTGAATCCTACCCAGTGCTGTCTGTTTGGTATTTTACTGTCTTGCATGTATGTGTTTAAGTTACTTTGCTGGGATTGCAGCCGTGGTTAAACCTGTATTTGGGTACTCTTTAGATCCTAAGAGCATTCACCTGAAATAAATGCTCACAAAATTTTGAGGGGGTGCAGGACTTGTTTTAAAGGGGGGTCGTATTACCCTTGAAAGATTTTTAGATGCACAACGTGAACGGCTGTCAGATGTAGACCACAGACTGAATACTCTGAGACTCTAAGTGAAATCTTAGCTTGTCCACTTTCGTCACTCCAACCAATAAAAGCCCGTGCCCCCTTTCTATCAATTTTTAATATGCGCCAATACTTATGTTTATAAGATTAATTTCTCTCAGATTAGTCTGATTGATAGCTGGATTGTGGTTTCTTAAGAGCTTGCTCCCTGAAAGCCACAGCAGAACTGCATGCCATTTAACTAGTGAATGTAAAAACGGGTAACCATGGATTCGGCCACCACTAACTGCCAGTGCAATGACTTGTTGTAAACAATACAAATGAGCCAGGAGAGCAGAGGCAACCAGACATGAAATGATTTTAATAGAAATTACGGTAAAAGGTCATGTGATGTGGTATCTGCTTCTGTTCAGTTTTAAAGGGAAAGTCTTTCTTTTCTCCCCACCACCCCCCACCCCCACACACCTCTTTCCAATCAACCCAAGTAGATGTCTTCACAAACTTGGCAGGTCCCACGCTCTGCTTCCATGGAGGAGGGTGGCCGGTGCAGTCCCGAGCACAGTGTGGTGACTTATGGATTTTCACTGGTAAGTACCTTTATTTTAGAAACAAAAAAGGAAATCTGTGTATGCCAGGGCTCCCTTCGTGGAAGGTCATGCTAATTGTGTGCTAGGAGTCCTCAAGCTTTGATGTAAGAGGAATAGGTCATTTTGTTCCTTAGCTTTTCTGTGATACAGTTGTCTTTTCTCTCCCTGCCCAAGTCTCTAGATTATTTTGCAACCTCGATCTTTCTGAAAACTGTTATTTGCTTCAGAAGCAACTTCTGCAGTATGGTAATGAGCACATGCAGATCCCGGGAGCTGTACCGTGCCTAACTTCAGGGATCTCATCCACACGCAGACCTTGGCCGGGCTCGACAGGGACCAAGTTGAACAATACCATTTGCATTTCTCTGGTAGAGATGGTTTCTGTATGTGAAAATTAGTATATTCATAGACTTGCCTCCCACCAAGAAATACTAACGACTTGTACCTGGGTTAAGTGTTAACCTCGTGGCTCATCCGGTGTGCTGATAGCAGCTATGCTTATTAAAAGAAAATGAAAGACGAAACTCTAGCCATGAAAGCTGGGGGAGGAGGGGGAGCCTTAGAAGCCAGATTTGGAGGGCAGACCAGTGTGTAGGAACGAGGGGGCTCAGTCGCTGTGTTGGAGATTCACGGGCACCCACAGGCACTTTAAGCAAAAGACTTGTCTCTAGGTGTGTCGAGTCTCAAGGTGAAACAGACCTGAACTGGTCTCTGGAGCCACACCTCCTGCCACACGCAGGTGGTACACATAATCGTCTCCTCCCAGAATAAAAGATAATGCTGTGTTTATATGTTACCTCCTTTTCACATACGGATACTTCTGAATAGATGCATAATGGCACATGTACAGATGTCATACGGAGTAATGGAAGTTCACGTGTTGATTTGTCTATTACTGCCTCCACTTTGATAGCCCAGTCCACACGTGAAAAAGCCCTGGTGTGTAATTTAGAGTCTCAGGAGGATGTAAGAGCATCAGCCCCTCTATATGCGCTAAAGAGTTTTATCTAGTGAACTGGAGGTTTCTTTAAACCTGTGTTAACATAATGCTTATATTTAAGCTTTATTTAAAAAAAAATTAAGCTTTTTAAGACGTTGGAATGCCTCACTGCATGCTTAGACTGAAGAATTCTTCAGAATGTCATGGTTAGCTGTGACCTCACGGTTTACTATTCTAATACTAGCTTTGCTTATCAAAAATAAACGAAAGAAGAGATTCTAGTATTTCACGCTGAGGGAAAAGGGTGCAATTTCAAAGCAGATGTAGAAACCACAAATAGGGTTTTGGGTAAATTATAATTAAAAATACCTTGTTCTTACTTTTCCTGGCCTTGATTCTCCTAGCCGAAGGATAAGAATAAAGTGGCTAGTGGCAAAATCTTTGGAGTCAGACCTGGGTTGCAGTCTTTTCTCTGGACCTCACTCTGCTTAGGATTTGTTACTTCATGTGTTTGACCTTCCGTACCCTCATCTGTAGATTGAAGATAGTAATACACAGCAGTGGGTGAAGGAAAAGGTTGAAGAAGATCCTATCACATCTGGCACATAGTAAGCGTCCAATAAGCTGTTGCTAGTTTCCTTATTTTTTTTTTAATTGAGGAAACGTATGCCTAAATAGAATCCTGCTATTAGTGTTGGGCCAGAGAAAGACAGTATTAACACCCTAAGTTGGTCTTTCTCTACAATTGTGCGCTACATTAAGTTGTCATCACTTGGGACATGGTGATTCAGTTTGTAGCACAGTGTAGTGTTTTAGATAACATTTACTGAAAGCTGAAAGTAGTATTTTATTACTGCGTGTTTTTTTTATTTCTGTGCAAATTATTCAAGAAAATTATTATTTTTTTTTTAATTTAAGATTTCTGATGCTTTGGGTATTGAGGCAACATGCACATTTTGTCTATGACCCTGTTGCTAGAGCTGAGAGCAGAAGGACACTTAAAGGTATAAGAGACTCATAATTACATCAATCCTAAAAGCTTAAAACTAGTGGCAGATAATTATATGCACTAAAGAACAGTAATAATTAACAGGCTAGCAAACATGGAGGTTATGTGCTACCAAGGAGACATTTCTTGAGAGGACTGTGTGCACGTTCACTGTGTCCTTTGACCTTCCTGAAACCTAAGCACCTGCTTCTCTCTTTCCTCCTTCTCTCCTTTCCTTTCTTTCCTCCTTCCCCCTTCCCTCCTTCTATTTCCTCCCTCTTTCTTTCCCTTCCTTCCCTTCCTCCTTCCCTCCTTCTATCCCTCCCTCTCTCCTCTCTCTTTCCCTCCTTCCTCCTTCCTCTTTCTTTCTTTCTTTCTTCTTCTCTTCTTCTTTCTCTCTTTCTCTCTTTCTCTTTCTCTCTTTCTCTCTCTCTCTTTCTCTCTTCTTTCTCTCTTCCTTTTCCTTTTCCTTCCTTCCTTCCTTCCTTCCTTCCTTCCTTCCTTCCTTCCTTCCTGTTATCTCTTATATATTATCTCAACTATATAGCATTTTATTGTTCTTTGTGAACCATCAACGTTCAAGGAAGAGAAAAAAGAACAGGAGACCCATGGTCCTTTCATGCTAGCTCTGATTTTATAAATGGAAAGTTTAAGAGGAGTCAGAAAAATCTGTTTTTCTTCCTCCTGCTATTGAACCGGAGAGGCACATCTGAGGTGACCTGCAGACCCCAGGGAAGCCTTGCTCAGTAACTGTTTGTTGATTCATTGATTAAACGGCCTGGAGAGAAGGGACATCAAGCACGGAGATTCCCTTAGTACTGAAAGCTTTGAAACCCCAAGCTGCAGTGTGCAGTAGATGGCTTCTCGGTGACCTTCCAACAACTAATCTCGTTTAAGAACTGAATCAAAGCGGTTAAGGGATTTTGTCAGATGGATTTTGCCTACAGTTGGGTTTTTGGCAGTTGTGTGTAGAAGGCGATACATTCTTCACAAGGATATGAATTTTTTTTTCAGAAAGGAATGAAGACAAGGTGCCAGCAGAGATCTCTGGAGGGGGACTCTTGTTTATCTGTGGTACCATTCAGGCAGGGACAGCTGCAAGGTGGACGACTTTCTCACACTCCCCAGCCAACCTTCGCCTTTGCCTTCGCCACCCCGGTCTGATATTCTGGTCAACAAGCTCACTTAGGCAGTGGGCCCCTCTCTGTAATCTTCTCTTCCAAGGGCAGAGAAAAAGCTTGTGATCAGAACTGATATATGAGTGGCAGCGGGTATCTTCTGTCTGTTTCTAGGGACATCATAGAGTGTGGGAGTTAGAGCTGGAAACTCTTTATATTAAGGGGTAAACAACTTGCTGAAAGTCACACAACTTAGGAGTTGTAAAAACAGGGCTAGAACCTGGGGTTTCTGATGCCCAAGCTAGTGTTCTTTGGGGGCTCCTGCCAAAAGAGAGAGCTTATATTATAGTGGGAAAAAAAATCTAGTTTAGGAAATGATGAAACTCTCCTAAAGGGATGGCTCAAATGAGTAATATGGGTCTGGTTCTACTCCTGAAGCCATAATGTAGAAACCCTGTGATCTTCAGGAAGGACACTTAAACATTCCGAGCTGTAGTTTCCTTCATTGTAAAACTGGGATTAAAATAACTCTAATGCTTGTATTTTAGGTTGTGTTCAGGATTAAGTAAGATTACATACGTAAAGTGTCTTGTCCGATGCTTGACATAAGGTAGATGTCAGCAAACGTTATAGCCATTTCTCTTTCCTTTCTAAGGTCAGTGTTGGCGTCATCAGTGGTAGAATCATGGGAACGGCTTTATGTCTGCATCTGGAATGGTGTAGCTCAGTGGTTTTCAACATTTTCTTCTGCAACACATTCAGAAAACATACGTGAAGAATGGCCACGTGCCTGTCAGATAGTGATCAATAAGTAATATTATCACGGGAGTGATGATAACGGTGGTGGTCGTGACGACAAGGATGCTGATGTTGATAGGTGATGTGCACGTACCACAGATGAGCCCAGGGCACAAGCAGCTTCCAAAGCTTTGGCTTGGATTGCACTGCTCTCCTTCCTACACTAGAGAGGAAATGCAGATGTGGTGACCAAGACCAGTGAATTTTGTAAATGCAACTATACTCCTTTCCATTAAAAAGAGAGTAACCAGCAGACTTCTGTACTTTATTCCTGGTAACAAATTACTGGCAACGTACCAGCTGGTCTAGAAGATGCCATCTTTCCTGGAGGCATGTGATTTTGAAAGATGCTTTACCGCACAGCTCTGGAACTAGACTACGTGGGTTTCAATTTTGGATCAACCGCTCACTAGCTGTGATGATCTAAGGAAACGAGGGAACCACTCTTATAAGACTCTTCTGTTCCCTCACCTTTAGCTGGAATAATAATGGCACCCACTTCCTATGATTGTTGTGAGGATTACATGGGTTAACACGTACAAAGCACTAAGAAAACGTGTCTGGCACTTTTTAGAGATTTCCATCTCCAAGCTGTTTCATGGGTAGTATCCCATTCTCTCCCCAAATTACCATTATTAATGTTATCCTTGGTGTCGTTAATGCATAGAACTGATTTTTTTAGTTTTAACATAATAGAAGCTGCTCTTTATTGTGCACTCACCATTTAACCAGGGATTATGCCATTTGTTTTACATGGCATCTTAATTGATCTAATTCCCCCATTACTCTTATGAGATAGTGTTACCCCCATCTTATAAATGAGAAAATTGAACCTCCAAGAGGGGATAGAACTTACCTGGCTCATGAGTGACAGAGCCAAGCCTCCAATGTATAATCTTCCCTATGTCTCTTCTCCACATTGCCTCATTAAGTTGGAGACAATTTTCAGAGGTGGTGGGAAAGGTGTATTTTCTGGAATGAAAGAGAGACCCAAGAATCATGAAATGGATTTACTCTAGCACATTTAAAAGACTCAAACCAGAAACAGAAAAGATGGTGATAATAAAAAGCAACTTAATTTAGTTATTCAATAAAAAAAATCTAGAAATATAACTTAATTCTATCTTTTGGACAGGAAAATACGAAAGACAGAGGTGGAAAAGGATAAAGGATAATGAGGAAGAGGTAGACAAGGTAGAGAGACAGAGACAGAAGCAGAATCAGAGAGAGAGAGAGAGAGAGAGAACAAGGCAGAGGCATAATTAGATGCCTCTCATTTAGCACACAAGCAGTTCTGGAGGTAGATGGTCTAGGATCATCACCCTGATTCTAGACGTTATTTTTTCCAAGACAACAAAACTGAAAATAATGGTTTTGAGATTTACATTATGGTATTGTACCTTTAGATGCAGTGTACTTTTCTACTTCATCATGCTACCTTTGGAGACAGAGAGATTCATACCAAGGTATAGACACATGGGAAGAAAGAATTATGGGTACATCGACATAGGGACAAATACTGTAGAACCATCTTTTGGCTTTTTCAGATATTAACTCTGAAGATGTTCTATTTTTTAATTTATTTTTGAGAGAGAGCACATGCACATAGGAGATGGCCAGAGAGAGAGGGAGAGAGAGACTCCCAAGCTGTTTTCGTGAGCAGAGCCCACTGTGGGGCTCAGTCTCACAGACTGTGAGATCCTGACCTGATCCAAAATCAAGAGTCGGTCGCTTAACCGACTGAGCCACCTAGGTGTCCCAACACTGATGATTTTCTAAAGTCGTGTTGTGCTTTTGCAACTGTAGGCTTAAGTTGAATTAATCTATATGTAGGAGACTTGGTGTTTAGTAATATTTAATGCTTTTTATTTAAAAGTAGTTTTTACTTGTTATTGATTTTCAAAAAAAATCTTATGACTTAAATAAGTCACATTTTCTTCCCAATTTTACAGATGAAGAAATTGTGTTTTGCAGAGATTAAATGATCTTCCTAAAATCATGGCAACTTATAGCAGATATGAAGGTCATTCTCTGGTTTTGAGCCTTCAGAATAAGATTTTTCCCTTTCCTGTGATGATCTCTTTCAATTGGTATGGTTATCACTTAACCAACTTATAAGAACTTGGGGACACATGGAGAGAGGAGGGTCACACTTGTGTGCATAATGAGGGCCTGTCTGGGAAATGGAAAGACAGGGCCCTTTTATTCAGGTTTTGCTATTGCCTTGCAGTCTGGAATACCATCATCCGATCTTTAAGGAATGGTGTAAGGGCTGTGGTTTACAACATTCCCCGCTCCCCCTCCCAGGTTCCAGGCTGTGCACTGGAGAGAATCCTGTGCCTTCTTGTGCTTCAGCCTCCTGGGGTCCACCAGCCGCTATGGTGTCTTCCCCAGACAGTAACCTGCTGCTCCCACATTATGTCCGACTGGCATTCTGTTTGTAGAGCAGATGGAGTCCCCTTCCGAGAGGTACTTCCCACTCTGCATGTTTGTCTTGAGGGTGTGGGTTTGGGTAAGTATAGGGGACCAGGAAAAGAGGGAGGTACCAAACTGTTGTGTGAGGAATGCTGAGATGTCGTCCAAGGAAAGAGAAGCAGAAATCCTTGTAATTTCCAAGGTTGATGTCAAGCCAGCCCACCTTCTTAAATCAGTTTAAGCAAAATCCCTGAGGTTAGGCCAAGAGGCAAAGGCCCCAGGGTCCTTTTTGGGGAGGGGGAGAAGGTACCTTCCCAATTACCCTTTTTCAGTGTTAAAATGGTAGAAGTGGAGAGGAGGAATTGAAAGGGAGTAAAGGTGGCTTTCCATCTTTTCCTTTAGAAGGTCATGGAACCACATGGCCAGTTTTGAGTGAAGACGCCTGAGAGTAATTGTGCTGTTGAAGAATCATTTTCTTCTGACTGTGTTCACTGAAATCACATGCAAAATGACTCCCTTCCACGATTTCTCTACATTTAAGTACTTCTTCTAATAATACATGATATTTGTGCAGTGAAAGTTTATGAAGTCACAAATTATCATCTGCCTTTTACAGCTGAGTTAACTTAGCAAGATTAAGTGGCTTGTTCAGGGTAACAGTTTGGTAGAAAGAGAGAAGACTAGAAACTGAGCCTTCTGACATCCATATCTAGACTGATTCCACCTCTCAGAGATTCCAGTCTTGTGAGAGGGATGGTGCAGGGTGGGACTAAAGATGAGTGTAAAGAAAGTTAGGAAGGGGAAGAACACCCTGAGAATGTTAGAAGAAATACTTGCAGTGTCTTGTTTTGTGTTGAGTGTGGTATCTATGGCTAACAATGGTGCAAATATCTGATTCTGTCCTCCACTGAGAAATGAGGGAAAGGAGAATTGCCCCCTGGAGGCTCATACCAGAATGCAGAATACCTCTCTCTACCCAGTCGTCAGGCTTGCCTCTCTTTCTTAGGTCAGGCAGTAGAGTGGAAATATACTCTGCTTCTCAGAAGAATGAATTGAGGCAGCTCTAAGTAAGAGACAAATGACCTTGTACATGAAACTTAGCTTTCATGTTTCCCTGTAGTCCCACCCATTTTACTGTGTAGTAGAAGAGTAATCCTCGTCCGTAACATCATCTCAAAATACCTAAGTGGCTATGAGGGTGGACGGTGCAACATTCCTTCTTCAGAGTGATTCATGCCCTTACAAGAAAATTGGGTTGGTCTGATACTTAGTTAAAATATGAGTGTCATTTTTTTTTCCTTTGGAAGGGAACCTTATAAGTCACATGGATATTAGAAGGTGAAATTAATGTGTGCTCTTTCTCATAGAGCTCTATTTTATTCATATCAAGTAAATAAGATCCTAATACAGCTGCGAGTAGTAAGGTGAACTTCTTGGCTTGGCTTAATTCTAAGACTATGACAGAGAAATTAGGTATTTGATAATGGCTCTGAAATCTTCAAGTTGATCTGGCATTAGTCAGCATTTGACCACAGATTCCCGGTAGGACGTCCATTCAAGCTATTGCTAATGCTTCAAAAGTACTGTATGTGACTGGCAGAGCGGACAAACCAGTGTCATAGACATGTCAGCTTTTTGCCCTCAAGCCATCATTAACGAGAAGCAGCTACCAGCTAATATTTCAACATTACTTTTAGAATGTCAAACTATTAGTCATCGAATAGGCAACAAATACGTTCTGTTAAAAGATGCATACTTAAAAGCACAGTGGGTCTTCGTCTGTCTCAGTGTTGTTTGTACGCTGGAGGTTTACTCTGTCTTTCTCTCCATTGGATTACTTAATAATCATTTTAATTTTAGTAAAGTTTCACTTTACTACTCCTAGAAATTAGAGGAAAATATTGCCTACATTCATTTGCTATGTTACACAGACCCAGGACACAGCAAAGGTAAAAGATAAAAGATCAATTCTTATGGATCTCCTAGTTCCAAGCTTTTGAGGCTGCATTATAGAAACTTTGTAATTATTGTGGGTAATCTTGCAGAAAATTAAATGTTGAGTTTGCATATGTGAAGAAGTTTGGACTGTTTTGCTCACCATAGCTTGTTAGTGCTTAGCATCGCACTGTCCCTGTCAGACTGTGGGTCATACTACACCGTTGGTACCGTGCTATTTGTGGCATATGTGAAGTCCTCAGCAGGGGCACAGCATCTTATGTTTGAGGCATATTCTACAGAACTTGTATCTGTAGTTTACTCATCTGTTTCAAAATGCTAGACCAGTGGTTTTCCACTAAGGGCAATTTTGCCCCCACCCAAAGGACATTTGGCAATGATAGAGGACATTTTTGGTTATTACAAGTGGGAAGAAGGTGCTATGGGCAGCCTATTGAGTAGAGACCAGGGATGCTGCTGAACATACAACGCATAGGGCAACCCCCCCTCCATAACAAAAATGGAGAATAGTGTTGAGAAGCCTTGTTCTAGATTCTTCCAAAGTTTAAAAGGTAAAGGAGAAAGTAGGTAGCTTAACTATTTTCAGATTTTTAAAATCTTTTAAAAAATATTTATTTACTTTTTGAGAGAGAGAGAGAGAGAGAGAGCAAGCACACGAGCAGGGGGAGGGGCAGAGAGAGAGAGGGAGACACAGAATCCGAAGCAGGCTCCGGGCTCTGAGCTGCCAGCACAGAGCCCGACCTGGGGCTCCAGCCCACTAACCGTGAGATCATGACCTGAGCTGAGGTCGGATGCTCAACCCACTGAGCCACCCAGGCATCCCCTATTTTCATATTTTTTAAATGGCTGATTTTTTTTTTATTAGAAGTTTCCCTATGGGATATAGAATAAAGATGAAAAACACAAACATGTCACATATTTGCTTTACAAAATATTTGAGGTGTGATATATGTGTTGTGGCTAATTGAGCTACATATGACAACCACTGATCCAATAATATTAAGAGCCTTGGCTTATAGAGAGCTTACTATGTACCAGACATTGTCCACAGTGTCTGCCCATACAGTAATTCAGTTAATCTTCAAAGAAACTCTGTTGAAGAGGTACCGTGACTGTGCCTTTCAGTACTCGGACACTTTAAATACTCGAGTCTGGAGGACTAGGGTGAACTCCTGGCAGGGAGCATAAGGAACAAGGCATTGGCAGCACTGACCACAATGTATTTGGAAAAAGGAAGGCTTTATTTTTCTAAATGCCCCTGGTTGCTCAAGCTTTTATTCTATGGTGCTATTATTGCAAAAGTGCTTCTCTGGGAAACTAGGATTGCCATCATAAAGCAGGCTTATATTTGCTTCTAGAGGGAGAAAAAGAAAAAAGGTTTTGTAACTCTCTGCTTGCCAGTTTTGCACCCGGTCCCATGCCTGGCTGTGTTTTCCCCTCCGCTCGCCGTTCTTGACCGAGCTGGTCTGCAGCTTGTGTGCAAACGACAGAGCGTGAGTACCCATCGCAGCTCAGCCTTGGAGATACGAAGGGGTTGCTCACACCTATGGCCGTTACCTTCTAAGTTGTTTGTCCCCCGAGCCTCATTGCCAGGGTTTTCAAGGGATATAAGACTCTCCTTTTAAACTTTTACCATCGGAGTGGGTTTAATCCACTAAAACCTCATGTTTGAAAGAATAATGGGTAACATTTCTCTAAGCAAGCCTCTTGGGAGATTCTCCTAGAGCACATTTAACAATGGAATTTTCCTTGGAAGTGCCACAGTGAAGGTCATATTCCCAGAGGGGGTTTCTTGTGGGAATTGGCATTGAGCTAGGTTTGCTGCCTCACACCTACTGAGGGTTTTGAGTCCAGAGAGTTAAGTTTGTCATAGCTGAGGCATCTTACCTTTGCCAAACTGGTCTATTGTGTTCAACCTCAGTTGCCATCAAAACCCGGAAAGAAAAACATCACAAATCACTAGAAATACATCAGCATTCTGAGCAGCAGGATTTATGGGCCACTAATGGATATCCTAGGCTAGTTACCTTCCCAGTAGCAGTTGAAACACATCTGCCTTTTTCTTACTGTAAAAGGCCTTTCTGTCAAGGAATTATGGAATCCCCACGCCTGGGAGTGGGGTTGAGGAAAGTTGGTACTCTGGTCCTTGTTTTCTTTTATATCTTGCCCTCTTCACCGTTTTGCCTCTTTCTCTTCCTCATTGAAAACCCAAAATGAGTGTAGTAAGGATCCATTCAAGTTTGGAGGGGTCTGTGCAAAGACCGGCATAACTGGGGTACAGAGTGGGCTAGAAAGAGACCCAGCTCACATATTCCTTATCTTCTGTTTCAAAAGATAGTCATCGTGGGGCGCCTGGGTGGCGCAGTCGGTTAAGCATCCGACTTCAGCCAGGTCACCATCTCGCGGTCCGTGAGTTCGAGCCCCACGTCAGGCTCTGGGCTGACGGCTCAGAGCCTGGAGCCTGTTTCTGATTCTGTGTCTCCCTCTCTCTCTGCCCCTCCCCCGCTCATGCTCTGTCTCTCTCTGTCCCAAAAATAAATAAACATTGAAAAAAAATTAAAAAAAAAAAAAGATAGTCATCGTTCATTTTTTTTCATAGCAGACTTCTCTGCATCTAGAGGCTGATTCCTATATGCAATTCCTATAGGTTATTTTGTCCATCGAGTTCCAGTAAAATCTACAAAGAATGCTCATGCCTTGGGGGAACTTCTGATATTTTGCATGTGTTAGCTTTAGCCCTTTCTTGAGCTCCTGGGCCCACCCACTCTGGTCTTCTGTGGAGGAAAGGCCTGAAAGGCAGGTAAATTATACCCACATCAGGAGGACTATAGCTCCTTTGTGACTTCTCCCTGTGATGGTCTGTGATTCCATTTGGTAGCCACAGATTTGGGTTCTGCCCCTGGCTTTGCCACTTATTAACTTGTGCCCTTGGAGCAGATTAGTTAACACTGCTCAGTTTCCATGACTGTAAAATGAAACAAATCTTACATATACAAACAAGATCAAGTGATGTGAAATATGCAAAGCCCCAACTTTCATGGATAAAGAGTTTTTTGGTTTCTGGGATAATACTACTGGCTATACTACTGGAGAGTAGTTGTGCTTAGCTCCTGGAGAGTTGATTGTGCTTAGTTTTGTAAAAAAAAAAAAAAAAAAAAAAAAAAAAAATAGTGCAGGGGCTACAAACTAGAATCATCTCTGGACTCATTAGAATGCAGATTCCATGCCTGTAGCCCAATGGTTTGAGTAAGAGTCTCTAGAGGGTGGGATCCAGGAACTCGTATATTTAGAAACACCTCATGTGACTCTCACACCCTTCAGAATTTGAGGAGCGCTGGGTTAGCCAACAACCTTTCCCGCTCCGTGATGCTCTTTCCTTCCTGGTGCGTTATAGCCACATCTAGAGAATTCTAGGCTCTCTACTTGCAGGTTCTTCTCATCCCGGTGGAGTCCATCTTTGAGCCTATTAACTCTCCCAGCTTATAAGCAGTCCTTCTTATGGTAGGCCCCACATGGTTGGGTAACCTAAATAATGTGATAATGAGAAGGGACCAAAGGTCACAAGATTGTTAACACGTGTGAGGGGATTGTAGGCTTAGCCTATCAGGTGAGGGAAAGGTTAGCACACCAACTGTATCCACACTTCAAAGCCTGCGGACAGTTTGCTGCGCTAACTTAATTATCTGTGCTATTGATATCTTTGATGAACATGTCTATACCCTGGATACAGTTACTTCACAGTAGGAGATAGCAGGAGGTGGCTTGTTCGGTTGCCAACTTCCTAAAATGCTTTTTAGAGTCAGCTGGGTTGCTTAGGCCTCTCTTGCTCTTGGATTAAATATAAAAATAACTATGTAAAGCATATCAACCCTCTTTTCCCTGTCTGCTGAAACTGCAATCTCCTGTGCTTTTTCTAGAACCCATTAAAGAAGGAGGAGGAGAGGAGGGGTGACAATATGTAAAACCCCAAAGCCCACAGCAGATATTTGCCCAGGACAGATCCCGCTGTTGGCTCTCAGCTGAGGGAGAAGAGAAGCCGGTCACCTGAGTACATACTAGTTCCTTTTTGACTGGCCGGGGGGGGTTGATTAGGGAACCATGAGCCTTGTGTCTATGTTCTTTCTTCTCTCTGGAGCCACGTTAGTCAACTGACCTCTCCGCCAGAAGCTTGGAAGGGAAAGAAACGCAACCCAAATCAGGTGATGTTTTCATTTCGAAACCGTGAAAGTGTTTGCTGTTAGGAAACATTTGAAACTGTAGGCTGAAGGGAGGTATTTGTCTCTACCCCGTTTCTGCCGATCCGAACCGGCCTTGTTGCTGTTATCACAAAAACAAGAGCACTGGTTTGCAGCGTTCCAAAGAGAAGCACTTCAGTCTTGGACACTCCCCTTTGACTGTAGCTCTTGAGAACAGATTTTCTCTGCCAGGTGTCACTTTGGTTTTTTGTTGTTGGTGGTGGTTTGTTTTTTACGTACTTACAAGGAGTATTTTTGTGTCCACGTCCCTGAGAGGTGGGCATTATTTTGGAGCAGCTGATCGGTTGACTTTTCTGCAAGTGGGTGTGATATGAAATGTAAAGAGACAGGATTACTCAAACCCCTCACTGCACTGAAATTGAATACAGTGCCCTGTTCTTTGACACCAAAATGTAGCCTGCTGTTGAGAAGCTAGGGTGTTTAATAGGCAGAGACCAGGGGAGAAATTTTCAGCTTTTCATCCTTTCAGTCTTGTAAAGTCTCTCACACAGTATGCCACAGCTTTCAGAACATGGTCATTTTCATGATAAAAATGCCGTGGAGAGAGTGCCAGAGCGTCACGCAAAACCAGTTGCGGCTTCCTGCGTGACATTCCAAATATTAATACAAATAGAATTAATTCACACGCCAGGGGTGTCTCGGGAATCCATTTTAAGTTGGCACTTAACTTGGGCTTGAGATTTCCCCGTGACTGCCCATGTTGAAAATGTTTGCTAAACAAGGCAGGGCTGGGCTGCCCTCAATCTATAAATTCGCTCAAACTAATTCATTAACTAACACTTGATTTTAACTAGAAGCAAACATGGGTTAAAGCGTAGACGGCTGTTTCATGCCCTTGGTTAGCAGTGAGGTTGCTGGCAATGTTATACCTGGCATATCATTTCTAATTTTTTGGGGGGGAAAGCGCAAGGATTATTTAATGACATCATTTCTTAGTTCATTAAGGATTTACCCTAGGTTTTAAAATATATCTGGTTTGTAGATTCAGTAAAGAGGATGCTGATTCCTTGTATCTTGCATTAAATTTAGTTTGTGGCTAGACTAAAGTAAGACTTCCTGTGTCTTTCTAGTTCTCCCCGGCCTTGTCTTTCTATTTCTGCACAGTGAATTTAATAAAGAAACTATCTTGGAGTAATAATTCTGACAAGCCCTGGACATTCCTTTGGGGGAAGAGGACTTGACCTTTTCCTGTTTTTAATAAAACCTCTGTGAATTTGGCCTAGCCTCTTCTGCAGTCCAGTGTAACCGTCTTTTTATTCCATATTTAAGGGTGGGATGAGCCCATTTATTTCCTCTGAATTAGAAGCATGAAAGCAGTCCTGGGAAAGATGGCTCTTGGGAGGTTTGTTTTACTCCTGTCTGTTACATTTGGTACTTACTTCCATGCACTTAGCTACTTTGCTTTATTTCACCTCTTTTTTGTTCTTTATTTGTGATTTAATATTTCACCTTTTTCTGAAAGAACTGAGAAGTAGTGCTTTTATAATATGGGGCCGAATTATGCTCTGGTGATTGGCAGCCCATTTTATCCTAACTGTGACACTGGCAATTTTAAGAGCTTCCTTTTTGTCTTAGTCTTGAACGAGGAGAATTTTACACATTATTACCTCCTGAAAATCCCGTTGGATGGATAATTTGGAGTGGAGGAACTGGAGACCTTTTGGGGAAAAAAAGAACACATCTACAAAATCTCTATGATTATTCTTTTATGGTCACTAAAAATATTTAGCATACTAAATATTATAGCCTATTCGTGAAAGTCTGATGTATTTTAAAATAGAATAATGGGTATAAAATAATCATTTCTAAGGGATATCTTCTTTATAGTCTCAGAAAGATACCTGTACATTTGTTTTGATGGGTCAGGCATACTCAAAGGCATTTATTCCCTCGTGTCTGTCTATCTGGTGTTGATTGTGTAACTCAAAGTTGACTCTTGTCTCGTGAGTCCTGGCATATTCTCTGAGCACGAGAGCAATGTAGATGCTTGGAAAAGCACGGGGTCTGGATAAGCTTATTTAATGTATGGAACACAATGAGCAGGTTTCTATTAAATCCCAGTAAACAGGATTAGGGTGGCTCCATCATGATAAGGGCACTGGTTCATCCCCCTTCACCGACTAAGACCACAGAGTTATTGCCAGGGTTTATCTTGCATCGTGTTCCCTTAGCTCTCTCAGCTTCATTATACAAATCTGAGAATCAAGTAAATGATGGAGACATTAAGAAGTTCAGAGGAAAGGCGAAATCACTGGACTCATAAAAATCTTTAAGTAGATCTACATTATCTTCCTAAATTAAATATAACTCTGCAAAGACTTTTGTTGACCTTCACAATATGACCTCAATCATCATTTCCTAGCATTCTTTTCCACTTCAACCATGTGTTTTGTGAAGTCTTCTCAGCAGGAGATTGGATGTCAGTGAGAAACACAGTCTGTTTTTAAAAATATATATTTTTTATTGCAAATAGAACACAAGCAGAAAAACTATATGAATCAAATGAGTGTCCTCATGTGTCGCATATTTACATATTATATATATATGTTGTACAAAATGTTGTGTACATAAATGTGTGTGTATATATATATGAAAATTGTGCGTGTATTGCATGGTAGCCAGGACAAGAACTCAAGTTTTGCCACCCATAAGCCTCACCCAATCACAGCCTTTTGTAACCCCCATAAGTAATCGTCATCCTATTATAATAATCACTTCATTGTATTTTTAGAAATACACTCATCACCCAGTGTGCATCCCCAAATGCTACAGTTTAGTCTTGTCCATTAAAATAAATAAATAAATAAAAAGGATATACCCTGTAAATCTCTTTTACTTTGTAAGTTCCTCCTTAATCCCTTTTGTTTCCTTACGATTTATCTGGGAACCTGGGCCATTTGACCAGTAGACTTTCCCTGAGCCTAAGTTTTACTGACTACATACTCCTAGTGCACTTTAACACATTCATCTGCCAACACTGCACCTGTGCCCCCCCACCCCCCCACCCTGCTGTGTTTCTTGCAAATTGGCAGCTGGATCCAGAGACTGGGTTACACTCAAGTTTGATTCCTTTGGCAAGAGTGTAGGTGATGGTAGGCAAGGCAGCGATCATTATTGAAGCTCAAATTGTCCCACTTTAGCCAGGGAGGACCTTTTCAAGTTGCATCTTGAGTCCTTTTGTCATTGCCTTAACAGCCTCTGATAACTTCCCTGCTATCTGATGTATAGGAAGTTCCAGGTTCATCTTGTACATTTCCTGTCCTAGATCTGGAATCAGCCATTTCTCCAAGAAGCTGTAGTTTCTTTGGGTAAGAAATGTTATCCCAAGACTATAGACTGGGTGCTAGGGATGCTTATTGCTGCTGCATTGGTCATTGTTTTCTAACCTTTTGTAGAGGACAAAATTGGGATCTATCTGTGTATCTATCTACCTATCTACCTGCCTATATTCCTGCCTACCTACCTACCTATTTATCAAATAAACACATCAAAAATATAGCTAGGTAGACATATCTATATTTTTATGAATTTATTTTATTAAATATCTTATGGGAGCACCTGGGTGGCTCTGTCGGTTGAGCATCCAACTTGGCTCAGGTCATGATCCTAAGGCTTGTGAGTTCAAGCCTTGTGTTGGGCTCTGTGCTAACAACTCAGAGCCTGGAAACTGCTTTGGATTCTGTGTCTCCCTCTCTCTCTCTGCTCCTCCCCCTGCTCTGACTCTGTCTCTCTCTCTCTCAAAATAAATCAACATTAAATAAAAAATTATATTAAATATCTTATGAACTTAGGAGTTCATATTGATATTCCAATTCAAATTTGAGATCACAGAGTTTTATTTGACCTCTTGCACATTGCATTTATAGATCCTTCCTTTCCCATGAATCTTCATTCACAAGGACACAGGGGATCTAATATTTCATAGATACCACTTGTTTTATACTATATTAGTCACACACTAGTCTCAGGAGAGCAATGCTAATACTAGTGCCAATGCAGTTACTGAAAACATTAAAACTTTTTTTTTGCATACAGTCCCACCCACCAATCCTTTCCTCATTTTAAAATAGTTGTGCTGTATGTACCTCGTCAGAGCATATAGCCATTAGATACTCTGCTGTCTACCTTTTAGCGCACTTTTAATCTTAATTCCACAGGCAACTATATATTTTAATATTCACCACCAGTCTTTATGTTGGTGGTCTCTCTAATTGTTTTGATTGCCTAAGTTCATTCTTTAGCAGTGTTCTTCAGAAAGGAACAATATTCTTGTAGTTCTGGCCTATATCCATAACAATTTGTGTGAACCCTTTACACTTGCAGGTCAGTTTTGCTGGATATAAAATTATTTTCTTTCCTTTAGTATATCAAATAGGAAGCTTAATTTTCTTCTGGCCTAAAGCATTGCTTTAGAAAATTTATTGATAATTTAATTTCCTTTACAGTGTAAGTCATGTACCCAAAGGGTTTTATTAGAGTGTGTTTCAGTATTGGTTTCTTTAGGGGGTCAGTATTGTCAGGTACATGGTATAAATATTCAGTGTCTTTTCAAGTTCTTTTTTAATATTCCAGGAAATTTTCTTGAATTCTAGTTGTGTTTGTTATATTCCCTTGCTTAGACTTCTTCAGAATCTCTTTTTATCCATATGCTCAATTTCTTTGTTCATCTTACTATTTGTCTCTTTTTCAAACCTTTTTATCTTTAATATTTATTAGGGTATTATTTGTTGTGTTTATTTGTTCCCAGTTTAGTTGACATTTATGAAAGTATTTCCCTTTTATTTCTTATTCTTTTCTGAGTTCTATCACCATTTTCACAAGTTCTTGTAATCTGACTGTAGTGTTCTTTCATATTTTGTATCATTTCTTAATGTCTTATGCTTCTTTTCAAGTGATAGGTTATAGTTTTGATCTGTTTTATGTGAATGTCTTTCCAGCACGCTTTTGTTGTCTCTAGGGATGTTTTCCTGCTCTGTATTCTTTTTTGTAATTATAATAACTTTGTACGGCATTTGACCTTGATACTTTTCCATTGTTCATTTTTATGTGAAATTAATTTTCCTGACCTTTTAGAATGAAGTGTAGAGTTCAGAAAACAGAGCTTTCCCTGTGTGTGTGTGTGTGTGTGTGTGTGTGTGTGTGTGTAATGTGGTGTACAAAACTATGGTAGATTTTTTTTCTGGCTTCTCTCCCCATTGCCACTTTGATCTAAACTTTCTCTTTCTTTCAGGTCTTTTTTCCATACTCCTCAAGTTTAATGCCGGTTACAGAAATTTCTCATTCGTGGGAGCTCCCTCTGGAAGGGAACCCTGGTGACTTGACAGTTTGTAAGAACCAAACTGTTCTGTTTTGTTCAGTCCTACTTAGCATGGGCCCCTTGCACTTAGGAGTTAAAAAGGACAAAACCCCCTTCTGGTTACAGCTGTTGTTTCAAATTGGCCCTATGAACTTTTCAGTGAGTACTGTTGGCTACTTAAGCGTTCTTCTGTTTTTAGGTCCGTGAGATGCCACTCCATTATTTCCTTCTCCTTCCCATCCAGATGCTGATTCCACGTATGATTTGTGGCTACTGGTGGTTTGCCCAGTCAACTGGTTTGGGATTCATGAGGAAATTTTGTCTCCCGTTTTGTTTTAAATGTTGTCCATGAGTTTCAGGTTTTGTCGTCTAGTCATTCTATTTTTATAGCGTTGAAAGGATTGAAAAACTGTGCTGCCATTGCTGCTCACTTGTTTCTGTAATTCTCTCCCTTTGTGGTCCTTCAAGCAGGTGCATGATTAGTGGCACGCATCTGAAAAACAGCAGCCCAGGAAAAGGGACACAGCCTGGCTCTCCAGAAAGGCCTTCCTCTGTATAAGCCAACTATTTCCAGTACGGTGTAAGCCATGAACACAATTTCAGTGGCACCATGTTCTAGCCAGCTTAGCTAGTCAGCTCGGAGATGGAAAAAGGTTTTGCATAGTTTTAGTTTTTGTTTAGCTATAAGTCCACCTTTTCTTTCCTTCAATAAACATGAGTTTCTATTTATATCTAGATGTGTTCCAAACATCAACGTATGGCAACCCATAAAAATAACCACAATAACAAAAGATAAAATGCGGTTAATAATATCTGGTGGAGTGCATTGGTCAAAGTAGACTACCTGCTGAAACAAACATCCTAAACATCTTGATGCCTTACATTACTTCTCATTTTTGCTATGTCTGACTTAGAGTGGAGGGTGGGGTCAGTTGGGTGCTCTGGTCCACATAAGGCCCTGGACCCAGGGCCATCCCCAAGGGCCTCAGAGTCTGAAGCACTGGAAGGGACAGGTCATAGAGTATCCAAAGGGAGGATTTTAGGGGCCAGTGAGGTCATACATGCATCGTTTCTACCCACCTACCACTGGCCAGAGTTCAGTCATGTAAAACTATTTGACAGCAAGGGAAAATGAGAAAGGTGGTATAGCTGTGTACCCAGAAAGGAAAGGAAATGGGGTTTGCTGATCCCAGGATCTGCCATGGTGAAGAAATGGGGAAAGAGAATAGGGATAACTTACCAGGGTAGAGAGGGCGTTTCAGCCAGAAAACAATTGTATGAAGGCCTGGATGGAGGGAAGAGTATGTTGGCTTCAGAAAACAGAGAATTTTGGTGTGGTTGAAGTACCAGATGAAGTCAGAAAAGGATGCTGTGGTGGTCTCATAAGAAGGGGCTTATAGGGGTGCTTGGATGGCCCAGTTGGCTAAGTGTCTGACTTCAGGTCATGATCTCACGGTTTGCGGGTTTGAGTCCCTCATTGAACTCTGGGCTGAGAGCTCAGAGCCTGGAGCCTGCTTTGGGTTCTGTGTCTCCCTCTTTCTGTTCCTCCCCTGCTTACATCTCTCTCTCTCTCTCTCTCTCTCTCTCTCTCTCTCTCTCTCTCTCTCAAGAATAAATAAACATTAAAGAAAATGAAAACAAGAAGGAGATTACATATTATCTATGGATTCTATACTTTATCCTGCATGCAGAAAAGGGCTATAGGTGGTTTGTATGCAAGGGAGTGCCATAATCCAATTTGTGTTCTTGAAAGAGAATTCTGGCCCCGGCTATCACTAGCAATGTCTCTGAAATTAAAGAAGAAACCTATTCCAAAGCTTTCTTGATCATGCACCTCGTTATACAAACCCAGGAAGAACTGAATTCACCTCTGCCTGTGCCCATCTAAATCATGCTTACTTGGTAGGCTTCCATTAATGTGCTACAATCACAACCAGAGTCTGTAGTAAGTTCTATAAATTTAGACTGGAAATGTAATTTCAGATCTCATAGGGCCTGTGTTGTTTCAGTGATATTATAATCAATGACTGTAGCTCCCTTTGAAGCTCATAAAGTGACCTCTTTTGACATTGATTCCTCATCTGTTTTTTTCTCTGACCTTTCTTCACCTTCTATGTCTCTTTATTTGCTAAGGCATAGTATTTTATTGCCAGGCACCCTTCTAATAACCACAGTAGCCATACATTTAGCTTTGTTCAGGTCATTACCACCTAAATGGACACTGTTGTGGCAAGATCTAGTCCTAGGAATTGGTGTTGCCACACTCTCAGAGGGACACTGTCTTTCTTCCATTAGAAGATACCAAAACATGTTGTCAAGTTGTCGGCTTTGTTTAGACTGGAGTCTAGGATGATTGCCACTTGCATTTGGTCCTTTCTTTTGATTAGAGCTCCAAACTGGAAACACCTCAGAAAATGATCACAAGTATGGGATCAAACCTAACATGGTCATTTCCAAGATATTTGCATGTCTTGCTGAAAACCTGTAGGAGATTAAATAGGAAAGCAAATGAAATGTGCATCTTCCTGAGAGAGGCGTGCGGTTTGTCTGGCATTTATGCTTCTCCCAGTGTGACCTTTAGAAGAGAATATGATCGATAGCCTATTGGATCATCTCTAGTCTGGCTGTCAAGGTTCAGGAGGGGGAAGTTGAGGGATTTGGATGAAAAGCACCTGAAATGGCTAAGTGCAAACTTAGTAGAAAAAGTACTCATGTTTTTTCAATAGTTTCCAGAAGGTTCCTAAGCACCTGATGTATGATGGGCCTTTTCATTTTGGGCATCTGCTATCTTTGCCTAGCTCAACATTCCAGTGAGGGTTTTTTTTTTTTTCAGAGCTCAAAACTGAACATGTCAGCAGTGAGCAGCCACCCAGCTTTGTAAAGAATGCCACGGCTGACAACTTCACAGCTGCTGAGGAATCGGCTGAGCCTTTCTCGTAAAGCAGTACCATACACAAGAGCCTTTGTGCCATGGGGACCCTCCATGGGGTTTCCAAATGCCCTTACTCCTGGAAAATGTGCCAACCCCTCCTTACCACGTGGCCCCAGTCTCTGGTGGTAATTACCATGACTGTAACCAGCTCTTTGGTAGCTCTTGGAAGATCACAAAAAGACTCTTCTATACTATCAGAGTGACAGAACAGAACAAAAACCACCACCATATTTTAGGAATGAGACCATTAACTTATTTATCCTGTCACTCAGATTGTTTGGAACAAAAGAAATAATTTGGGGGACACATATAAAAGCTTTGTTTTAATATTCTTGAATAATTCTGTAGAGGTCTAATGACTGGAACGAGAATCGCACGATTTTTCTACAGCATTGCGAGTTTTTTTTTTTTTTTTTTTTGGCAACTGCTTTGAGACATGTAATTTTGCTCTGATTAAGGAAGAATGAGCGAAGAAAGATGAAAGAAAGGGATCTCTTGTTCGCCATGTCCATCTCCAGGTGGCCTATTTATTTTCATCAAAATTCCCATAATATGCAAGAGCCCTCTTAGTGATTAAGGGTGATTAGCCCATGGATTCTGGCTGGAAGACATAGGATTTCTTAACCAACTGCCCCAAAATGCCTCTGAGAAACCATTTAAGGAATGCCCTGTTGTTGTCAACTATCACAGGCAATCAGATCATGGTCCTCATTTCGCCCCACCCCTATAACCAACTGTCCTTTCCTCTGAGTGCTTATTTGGTCATTGACCATCAGTAACCCTCCTTAGGGAGTCTGGAAATGATCCAAGTCAAGGAGAGCTTATGGTTTGTTTGAAGGACTCTTGGATATTTTGTCAATGCCGTTATTAAATACCTGGTTGAGCACACAGATCTCTCTTCGATCACTTTGGAAAGGTGTGGGTGACACAGTAACATTGTAACATGTATGTGACGTATGGTTATTACTCATGTTGCGACAAGGAATTCATTTGGAAGAATTTACAGATGGAGATTCCCTTGATGTTGATGCATTCAGTCACTATGAAACTTGCCCCAGCATCCCCTTCAGGGTTCCCCAATGTGCCTTCAAATATGTGCAGATTACTTTCTGTACCTCATCTTAAATTCGGTCTGTTTTGAATCATCCCAATTCATCCTGTGACACTTCCTCAAACATTGCATGAACACTTTCTTTATAGTTTTTAAAGTCTAATCTCAATATCCAAGGTATATTTCCATTTTACATTCTTAGTATGTCTTCCCGTACACCTTGAAATGATTCTAACGGGGTATTTTATTCAAAATGCTTTCCCTGCTCTTGCCATTGTTATAGTCATGAAACTTTTGAGCATTTTGTCAACGGGAAATAGGCCTCCTGATGAGTTAAGTTGCTTTTGCAGAGTGCCACTTAGCTGTTTAAAAGCATGGTCAGTACATAAGCCAGCTCTCTTGTCTCTCAGGTCAAGTCCTATCCTGTATGGCTCTTTTCTCTGTCCCCTCAATCCAGAAAATGGCACAGTGACTGTCTCAGTCACATAAGTAAAGGATGGCCATGCCGGTGGGCATGTGTTCACTCATAATCATTGCCCTTTTAATTTGAGGCTCTAACAGATGGAAAATTAGTTGGATGTTGCAGTAACAGCAAAAATAATGTTGGCTTCCTCTCCGCTTTTGCCTGGAGAAGCCCAAGAAGCCTGTTCCTTATAATTAGAAGGTGCATGTGAACTTGAACAGTTAGCACAGAGTCAGCCGTTGTAAGCGTGAACTGATTCACCTTTGAGAAGTGACAAGTAAAGAATCAGCATAAGGTTGCCCGGAGCTTTCTTCAGGATAATACCTGAAGGGAAACCCTCATAGGTTCAAGCCAAGAGTTATCAAATGACCCTGTCTTACCCACCCCCCCTCAGGCCCCCATCATCCACTCTTTTCTCTCTTGTCTCAGAACCACCTGAGGACATGAAACCGCTGACTTCAGCTTCTTGGCCAGTGCGTGGTCTTAGATCCTGGATGTGAAATAAGGAGGAGAAAAGTCTCTCACAAAACCTTTCCTCCATAATTTCATTTTTCCCCTTTGTCAGCCTCTATGCACACCTTAAGAAAATGTCTCTTTCTGCCTTGGAGCCTGTTCTGTTCACTGATTCTTCCCCACACCTGGCTACTTATAACCTGATGGCCAAAGCAATGTTCCTTGACCAGAGCAGTCATTTTAAACAGCACTATTTTTATGATTTGGAGCCCTAGAAAGGTCTTTTAATAGGGGACGCAGGCACTCAAGTCCTAGTGACACAGTGAGGTAGGCTGTAACTATCCCCAGATTTTCTGATTATTAGCTTAGCGACTTTAGTGGGGTCTCATTTGCTGGGATCATTTATAAACAAGCATGTTGAGGAAAAGGCAGTAGATAACGGAGCAGAGGAGATGTGACTAATTGATTCATGTCTCCGTTTGGGTGATGCATAGCCTGGGCCGCCTCCTTCTGCCCTAAAGCCCGTGCTTTTCCAACCATAATGCTTTTCGGAGAGTGTTGGTTTATGGAGGTTGCCGTTTCTTCAACGGATCCACAACTGTGTGCTTCTCTGTGAGTTTCTTTCAAGCAGGAGGAGATACCTGGCTTTCCTGCCAGCAACCTCCAGAAAAGGAATCATTCACATGTAGAATGTCTGACCCCTATCTATTATTCAAATTGAGGTGTCCCCAAATGACCTATGACCTCAGATGATAAAGTTGCAGAGGTTATCTGGTCTACCCATCTAATAGAAAATAACGTAGTTTTGCCGGGGAAGGGCTGTATTTTATCAAGATCTTTCTCATGTGTAACCTAATTTTTGTCGGACCACATCTCGTTTTACTACATCAGCAACTTCCCTGGGCCAAAAAATCCATTTATTAAGCTGTGTTGCCAGAAGTTCTTTTTCACCCTCCTGGCTCACATATCTTGGCATGTCACTGTAGCTGATCCGCGGGGTCCAGGTCAGAGGATCACAAAGGTAAGATTGCCTTCTAATAAGGTTCTTTGACATCTCAGTTATTAAATCCCCTTGAATGGGGTTCAAGCACATCTAACTTAACAGTGAAGTTTGCTCCATGTGGATAATGTCATAAATCTTCTGATGGGAAGTTTTCTCCGATGACTGCTGTTCTTTGTAGATTTACTTACTTTTTCTTACCCAGAATGATGCCACCTGTTTCCCAGAGCATATCATCTTCACAAATGGGAGCAGAGAAGACCAGCTTCCACTTTTCTTTCTGCCCCATTCCGGCTTCCTTCCTTTTCTGGTGGCCTCTTTTTTTCTGGCTGCTCGAGTAGCTACTGTAGACTCCTCAGGAGTGTCACTGGCTGGTCTTCCCGTATAGAAACCAAGGCCAGTGCAGACTGTGGCTGGAGGAGAAGATTCTTGGAGCACAGACTGAAGCTATGGGCCTTGGAATGGGGTGCAGGGCAGTGGAGAGATCATGAATGCCCAATGCAGGCACCTCTAGATCTTCTTGATGGGGCTGATGGACACCCCAGTTACTCTTTCCTCTTTCCTCTTCTGCTGTATTACCACTTTCTCATCTCCTCAAAAGAAATTCAACATGGGAATTTTCCCACCATGGGAAAAGTATTTCTTCTCGTTTTCAAGAAGCCTTGCTAACTTTAGTTATTCTCTGTTCTTCCAAGAGACACAGTTCTCAGTTCTGTGAGTCTCATGAGTCAGCTTTTACCTAATGCTTTCCTGCAGGTACTAGTTCTCCGAGGGGAGACGAGTGTTCCAGGTAGTAAAGTTTAGGAAACTGTGCACATTCCTTCCTGCTTCTCGGAGATTCACAACAGTGTAGAAAAGGCTCTGGGAATTCCTGAAGTCAAGAAATTCATTTTTTAAAATGTAATCTAGTATGGTACAGGGATAAAAATTCTAGTCAGAGAAAGCTTGCCTGAAAACGAAATAGTTAAATGCTGACTTAAAAGCTGAATAGGATTTGGAGTTGGGGAGGGACTTTGGAGGTGATAATATGGACTGAGGGTGTACAAGTTCAGGATACTCTGAAGACCATTGTGACTGGAGATCAGTGAACTGAGAGGAGCTAGAGGAAACAGGAAGTGGTGGTAGAGAGCATAGGAGGGCCTGCTGTGAAGGGCTTATTGGCCACATTAAGGATTTGATCTCTATCCAATGGGCAGAGCAAAACCTTGGAAGGTTTTTCATAATCCGTCTGGTTTAATTAGATATTCATTGTCAAAATAGCCTTCTGGCTACAAGTTGAGAGCACATAGCAGGAGGGACAGTGTATGTTGCAGGCTGAAAATTTACTCACACTGTAAGTTCCTATTCTTAGTAGCAGGGAAGTACTTTATACCCCAGTCTCTTCCAGTCTTAAGTCATTTCCTTTCATTTGGAATGGTCCCTTTCAGCTAAGTGCTCAGAGTTATCCACCCAGTCTCCTTCTCCCCAAGATGGCACTGGTGGAATGGGAGAGCTTCCAGTGCCTGGTATTTGCATCTGGGTCTTGAGGTGGCTCTCTGGGTTCTTACTACTGTCCTCTGTACCTCACTGTATGCCCGGTTACTGCTGCCCTGCCTCCATTTGCTGCTGACTCTATGCCTGATGAACTCCCGTCTGTTGTATCTCAGCGTGGTTAGGCCTGGGGTTCTCTTCACTGCCTCATTTGTGCCTGAGCTCTCTCTGTCATTGCTGCATCATGACTGTCTGAAGTCTGGCTCTGTGTTCCATCTAGACTGCAGTATGATACCCATGACCTCCCAGCCCTGGCTTCTTGTGGCCTCCCCAGTCAGCACCATCTGTGGCTGCCCATGTCCCTCCACAGAGCACACAGGACCTTCTGCATTTCCATATTGCACTAAAGACAAGAGAGCAACTAGGTTGCTAGACTCAGCCTTTCCCTCCACTTACCCAGGTTTTCCTCAACTTATACTCTGCTGAGTTATTCCAGGTTGGGAGTTGGGGAGCACCAGGCAAGATGGTCCTAAATAGGAAGTGGAGAAAACCTCTTTGAATGTCTACCTGCTCCAGCACGTCACTCAAGAGAAGTGAGCCGAGACACATATTTCATGGTGTGCTGCTGCTATCTCTGCCTATTGTCTTCCTTCTCTAACACTCTAGGCTGGAAAGGTGGGCTAGATTTTTTCCCCTGGTTCCATTTTGTTTTCTCTCTCTCGGCCTGTAGTCAAACACTAAAATGTAGTACACAACCAAAGATCTTGCTATAGAATTGAGAATTCCCTTTCTTAGGCTCTCCAAGGCTTGACTTTTGAGTCTTCCATCTACAGACATCCTGTAAATCATCTTTGAGACTCAAAGCTAAGCACTGTGTTCCTTCTTCTTGGTCATTTCCATCTACTTCTCCTACTGGGACAGTTATCCATATGCTCTGCTGTGGAAGTGGGTAGGTGCAAAGGATTATGACTTTACTACATCAATTTACTATTTCGCAAACACTCGCCCTGTTAAAAGTAGGAATAAGGTCTTCTTAGAGATATTTGGAACTTGGACTTGGATGATGATAATAAGGATGAAAAGAAATTAATGAATTAGAAAAATATCTAGCTGTTAGGATTTATAGTGCTTGGTGCTTGAAATAAGGCATATTGACCAATATGAGAATCTCAAGGTTTCTATTTTGTGTGGATGGGTGACAGTGCCACTTACACACAGAAAATACAGAAAAAGAATTGGTTGGGGGGACTAGACCACTTTTGGACATGCTGAATAGGAAGCTTTTGTGAGACATCCAAGTAGAGAGTAACCAGGGTGTACAGATTTATAGCTCAAATATGAATATTTCTAAAGGAAATAAAACATAATTGTAAGGTTGTTGGATAAGTAGAAATTAGAGCAATAACAAGATTAACCAAATGGTGGATATTTGATACAACCATCACACTGTAGGCAGAGGGTTACCAATGAGCCCACATGATATAAATAAATCCATTGATTACTACTTTGCCTCCCATGGCACATTCCATGGCTCACCCCCTACCTCCCCTTTGAAGAACATAGCTTTCATTTATATATATATATTAATATATTCAGTTTACAGCACATCTTATCATTAGGGAATCATTTTGTCTCTTTCCAGTGTTGTCGTATATCTCCATTCTGATCCCATTTTGTGTTGCTCTTAAGATTTTACTCTCAAAATCTATTATGCTTCTATGGTTACTGTATTCCCCCCAAAACTGGCAAAAATGTTGATGAGTGATGAAGCTAGAAATGCAGGTAGGATCTAAATAACCAGAAGGTGTTTGGACTTTATTGAGGTATAATGGAGAGCCATTGAAGGGTTTTAAGCCAAGGAGTGAGTAACATATTGTGGGTGTGCTTGTGTAGCTTGACTGCCTTGATGTAGTGCCAACAAGTTGATTTATTCAGTCAATTCAAAACCTATTTATTGATCATCTCTTTTGTATAAGATACTGCACTGGATGCTATATGGATATAAAACTAAAAGTTTTTAAAAAAACCTCCCAGTTATTATGCTAATATCCATCTGGGATATGAGTAGGAAAAGTTAGCACTAATTTTAGATTTGATTTGTAAAGGAATGCACCGCATAGGATGTCAGTGGTTCCTGACATAATTCCTGTTATTGAAGACATTCCTTAACCCTTTGAGATCACGACAAGCTTCATAAACGTTATCATTTTCAACACTGGAAATGCTGGCCTACGTGTTCTTGTGTATTCATCTTGCCGTTTAGCAGAATTATTTTATTTTTCTTTAGATCCCTAATGGGAAGACATCTCAATATATACTAACTATATATTTTTATCTCATTAAATACAGAAAAAAAAATGAAGAATCAAACAGACAAAAGACTTTTGTTTGACAATTATATTTTTCAAAAGAATCAAGGCAGCATAGGAGAATGTACCTCTGAGGGAAAGTGGCAAAGGGATTCTTTTAGGATTGGGTTTTAACATCTCTGACCAGTGCGGTAAAAATTGTTTTGAAGATGTATTACATTCCCTGATCAAATGGAAAGAAAAAATGACACCTGCCATCGTATCTAGGAAACACCCGACTAACATGGCCAAGAGCCACACACTCCTTCCCACATGGCCTTGCTGTGAAAGCCTTCCAATATCCCATCCTTGGCAACTGGGCCAAACTTGTGCCTCCTCATGGAGACTGGCCATCTCAGAAGATCAGGGAAAGCTCTAGACTTGTCATTATTTTTCCCTTGGAAGTTCCCAAGTGTAGTTAATGGGTGATCTTTCTCTCTAATATTTAACCTAGCACTTCTTCCTTTTCTGCCAATTTTAATACCTGAGTCAACTTTGTAGACACTTGGTCTCCAAATGTATGAGTCAAGAGGTTTTGCTGGAACAGTGTTATGTTGAAAATGTCTACCAGATGCACTTTTAAGGTTGTGTCAGTGGTTTCCTGGGTGTTGAATTTCCTATAACCTGGTATTATGGTTTTTTGTTTTTCCAGTCCTGCAGGGGTTAATTTTCTTTGTTGCTGTTAGTGTTTGATGTGAATCCTCCTATATTAATGTGGTTTTTGAAATGAAAAATCCGTATATACACAAAGAGTGCCTTGGATAGTTTTGCATTTGCAAATAAAGCCCTAACAAATGCTCATTTAAAAAATATATTTTCCCAGCTGAGCACATTAAGGCTATATGCTGGATCTTTGTATTCACTTCAATAAACCAGGTGTGCTTCTGGAGATTAGCTATTTTTTATAAAGAATGATTTTGAAATAAATGACAATGGGCTCATTTCTCTTTATGCTGAGGATAACATTAAAGGAAAACTGCCGTGATTAGTTTTAATATCTCAGATAGCTTAATGAGTACTTACTAAAATGTGAGTGTGTGTGTGTGTGTGTGTGTGTGTGTGTGTGTGTGAACGCAGAAACACAGAAGGTAGATATATGTGTACACATGTGCCTGAATAATTTTCCAACATCTTAAGTAATGCCTGTCAGGGATTTTAATAACCCTAGTGCCAGTGAATTATTCTGGTGGCTGTTTTTGCTGAGGTTTTCAGCAGGAAGTCCATTTTCCCATGGAGCTGGAGTTCTGTTTTTTTGTTTTGTTTTGTTTTGTTTTAAAATGCCAGTCAGAAAATACAAAAATGGCCTGGAATTTTATGTGTCAATTATAGACAATGATTGTGTGCGTCTTTATAAGTTATGTGGAGTTCTTGTGCACCTTGTCTCCTGTGTAATACGAGCTGGAGGTCAGCATAGGGATTTGAGGTCTATGGGCTGGGTTTGGAATAGTTAGTATGTGGATTATATTAAGAAGCAATAAGTGGTGGATTAAAGATTTCCAGGAAGGGGCCACATTAATTTGTACAGAATGAACTTGGAGTGAGATGGAATTGAATCATTCCATGGATCTTTCTAGGATAGTCCTGTAGTTAATGAATAGAATGAGAGCCTGCTGATTGTGGGACAGACCCCATGGTTGAAAAAGTTACCTAAGCCAGAGAGCCTAGGGTGTTAGGACTAGTGTTCAAGAGACCAATCACAGAGGCCAGTCTGGGAAGGGATTCCCCTGTAGCGAAAAGGGGGAGGGTGGTCAGCAGACAAAATGATTTCAGAGGGATCTATTGGACATCCTGTGGAGGGGGAAGAAATGCCTTGGGCTTCTACATTTTAAGGTCTGCTACCTAGTTCCACTGAGAGGTGATTATTGCTTTATTAAGAGAATTGACTAAGTCTTGTCTTAAAGCCAGGTTATCCAGGGTATGATAGTCAAAGGATCCATAGTTGGTTTCTTCCTCTTCTTGTCTTTGGCTATTTAAATATTATTGGTATCTTTTCTAGAAATTGAAGAGAGAAAGGTAAAATCTAAATCTGGCAGCTATTTGTTGTTGTTGTTGTTGTTCAGAATTCTGGGTAATGGTATAAGTGAAGGGATGAGATTGTAGCTGTTGCTAATATGCGTGTGAATGAATATCCAGGAAAGACAATTACCCCTAATTTCTGTAAGCCCGGGTGACTGATCTTTAGCTTTCCATTTTGAGTTCTTAGTTTTTGTTTTGTTCCCGTATGGGCACAATCTATATAAAGAACATTAGTGCTTTTTCTTCAGAAATATGACTTAAACTACTGTCTATATGTATTTTTAAGAGCCAGGATGTGGGCGCAAATAAACATAATTCTTTTGCCTCTTATCCTGAGAAGGTGGCTCAATATGAGAGTAATGAAAATAAAGAACAAAAATAGCCAAATTTAAAACTCTGGGTTAAGATAATGGCTCTTTAATAAAAGTATTGAGGAACACTATTGTCAGAAGATTCTTTATTGGCTCTTGTAAGACTGAGAAGGGTCAACAATGATGTGTTTCATTTCAGGAAGTATCACTGAGAATTTTGGTTAACTAGAGGTAAGTTGTGCAATATTCATTTATTATTGATAGGTTTTGAAAATGACACAGACTCTTCAGGTTGAGTCTGGTGATTTTATATTGTTTGTATAAATGGGAGAGAGAGCTTTCCTCTCTGTAACTGGACCCAGCTTCCTCCTTTCCATTTATGGAAAGCGTCTTTGCAGCCCAACTTAGCTACAGTGGGTGATGGTGCTCGCTTTGCTGGGTCTAGGAGGGGGAAGTGCAGTGATTGCCCCAGAGATGCATGAAGTGTGTCTTCCTTGCTGAGTTTCCTAATGAATACTGGGGCTTGAGCACCCATACGTCGGTTATTATGGAGTGTTTGCGTATGCTTGTTTGTTTGTGACTGCCAAGCAATGCTTAATGCTTGGCATTACATTTGACTTGGACCTGGGACCAAAAAGGAAAAATAGGAATTTATGAGAGGGTATTTCTGAGGGCGCAGGGGTGAATATCAGGCCACTGAGTGATTAATATACTGTTCCAGGGAAGGTGGGGGCATACCATGACAATGGATGAGAGTCGTGGCTTTCTTCACTAGGAAGTAGGAAGCCTCCCTCAGAGTACAGGGGAAGGGCTGACAAACAGCAGTTCCCTGGCTGTGTGACCAGAGCTCGCTCAACACTCCTTGCCGAATCAAAGCTTACTGGCTGCTCTCATTTAAATAAACCCTTTTGGAGAGTTTTTTTATTTTTTTAAGTTAACAGATCGGGTTCCTAATTTTAGCTGTAACAGCTTATAATTAGAAACATCTCCAAACTTACTTGTTTACAAACACCTGCGCCAATAGTACATGTTTATGATTTTAGAATGGGCTGTGCTGGCATATAAAATGGGGGTGGAGGGGGAGCAGAGTCCCTCTCTTTGTATGTTCTCTTATTTCTGCTGGTTGCTACAGCACAGTGTGCCTGTGTGCATGTATGTATGTGCATGTACATGCACATGCACATATGTTTGCGTGTGTGTGTGTGTGTGTGTGTGTGTGTATGAAGGTTTTCTTTAGTTCTCTCCCAGGTGACTGCCTCAAGCCCATCTAGCAAATGCTTCGGCCTGCGTCACACTGCAGAGCTCTCTCCTTTCTTGGGAATCGAAGAAATTGGTGGTCAGTTATTTGGGACAAGGTTAGATTTTAAATGACACCCTAGAGAGAAATTTTAGCAACTGATTTTAGCAACTCAGGATCTGCATTGGATAAAAAGCTTTCTCTATTTCCATAATTTCTATATTTATATGTCATTCAGCATACTGTATAGCTGAGTGATTCAAGAAAAACAAATAGGGAGAGCTATCCATAATATAAATAATTCTACATTTTATCAAAGCGGAAATACACATCTGTGGTTGGAATGAGCCCACCTACTGAAGTGATGGTTTCTTGCAGACCGAAAAGGCATGCTATCAGGGATCATCAAAAAGATGACAGCAGCATGGTCGAATGATAGAACACTGCGCTGGTTCTCACTGATTCCAGATCATAAAATGTCAGCGGAGAACCCACTGGGTGCATTGCTTTGAGTAGAGTCTTGATGATTTCTTAGGACAAGCAGTTACTCCTTTCAAAGAACGTACAAAAGGTATTGCATGCCAAAGCAAGGTTTAAAATAAAAAGTAAAATTAGAACACATACAGACCAATATCTAATTCTAATTAAAGTGGAGATTCTGCAGGAGATTAAGCAGGTGTGGGCCTGAGCGGTGACACTTGATTCTGCCAGCTGGTAGTCCGATGCCTGTTTACTCTCCAACGTCCAAGGCCGCTTAATGTGGAAGAAACAAAGTAGAAACAATAAACAAACAATACGTATGCAGGGCTTGTTGTGGAAACTGATTTTTCCCAGAGAAGCAGAAGATGGAAAATCTACGTCTCAGGTCTAATCTGGACATAGCTAACTTCTTGACTGTTATACCCCAGATCAGTTAGATTCAGTGACTGTATTTTAAGTCTCTACCAAACCTATTCCTTTTCAAACTCTGTACCGGCTTATAGACCATCAGATGTGTGTGTATGCGTGTGATTATATGGACAGTCTTTAAACCCTTAAAAATGCGCCACCTTTATACCAACTTGCAGTGAATGTTTAAAGGATTTAATGCATTTGCTGTCTCATATCAGAAGAATGATGGAGGGAGTCGATGAGGAAAAGGGCCTGTTGGCACAGCTTGCCGGCTGTTACTTTCACCAACTGTGGTGTCAACTCTGATCTTTTTTCAGTGTTTCTGACTATGGGGCCTTTTAGCTAGAGATCCCTGGGTCTCTGTGATTTCAATTTTTTTTTTATAAAAAAGATGAGAACATTTTACATGCTTTTACTGAGCAACCTACTCTCTATAGAGTTAAAACAATTTTTTAAGTCTACTTATTTATTTTGAGAGTGAATGAGCAGGGGAGGGGAAGAGAGAGAGAGAGGGAGACAGAGAGAGAGAGAGAGAGAGAGAGAGAGAGAGAAAGAGAGAGAGAATCCCAAGCAGGCTCTGCACTGTCAGCGCAGAGCCCGATGTGGGGCTGGAACTCATGAGCTGTGAGATAATGACCCGAGGTGAAATCAAGAGTCAGACGCTTAACCAGCTAGGCCACCCAAGTGCTCCTCTATAGAGTTTTAAGCCAAGGTTAAGGGGGAGGGTATGAACTAATATAGGAGATTATCGTAGCTGTCAAGGGTGCCTGGGGTAGAAGAGAGTATTTGAATATCTTGTAGGGCAGTGGAATGTACCGCCAGAAGGTATAAATAAAGCTTAACGTGCTCTGTGTTGAAGTATTTGACCTGGTAGGTTTTTCCTTTAAGCCTAAGAAATTTCTGAGCCTCCTTTAGGTTGAGTGGAGTACGGCCAGCAACATCTATTGAGTACCACTGTGTACCTAGCACAGAGGTAGGGAGTAGGGTCTGGAGTCAAATTAAGTTGGTTTGAATCTCAAGCCAAACACATGCTCCTAGTGTGTTCCCTTGGGCAAAATACCTGAGCTCCCTAATTCACAGTTTTCACATAATCAAAGCAAACCATCTCAGGATTTTTTTTTTTTTAAGGCAAACAGTATACTAACATTGTGAAGGTATTTCACGGGAGAGGAAGAAATTTAATTGTGGATAGAAAAATCCTGAAATACGTCAAAACTAATGCTCTCATCAGGGAAAAAAAAAAGGTTTTTGACTGTTAACTCACTGCCATAAAAGTTAACTCAAGCAACAGCTCTACTTATTAAATCCCAAAGTAATAAGATGAATAATTTAAAAAAGAATGATAAAATTCCAGTTCAAGGGCAGGTGAATGTTGGAAGGAGGGAAAAAGGGAGTGTTTCCGTTTCTGTAGTGGACAAGTGTCAAGATGACATGGGCATCCTCACACTTTTCTTCTTCGTCAGACCGTAGACTGTAGATGAGGCGGCAACTCCAGAATGTTCTCAGCCAAGCTGCTGAAGAGACAGAATTTGAAGTCACCGGCTCAGGGATGTTTTTCTTCCATGACCAATCCAAAAATCTATTCAACTCACTTTCAGACCACTAATATGAAATGTTAAAGGCAAACAGTGCCATACTTCTCTTATGAAATAGAAGGCCGAGAATGTGAGGCCAAATCACGTGTGTTGTGGGAGATGTTGCTACATATTAAAATTAAGTAGTTCTGGTCATACTTCCGGTCTCCCCCACCTCTCCTGTGTATGTGTTGTTGTTGTTGTTGTTGTTGTGTGTGGTTTATCTGTAATATCTCCACATGCTCCCATGGAGCCCAGCCTACAAAGATTAAGACTGAGTTGATGGGGTTGTTCTGATCACTGGTTAAAGAACATTACTATTCAGGAGGCATTGAGACAGTGCTAAAAAGAGAGACAGTCTTCAAATTGCAGGAGCATAGGGACACCTGGGTGGCTCCGTCGGTTAAGCATCCAACTGAAGCTTAGGTCTTGATCTCACAGTTCATGAGTTTGAGGCTATGAGCTGACAGCACGGAGCCATCTTGGGATTCTTGTTGTCTCCCCTTTCTGTGCCCCTCCCCTGCTTGTGCTTTTCTCTCTCTCAAAATAAATAAACGTAAAAAAAATTGTAGGAGCTTACATTCATGGTGCAGGAACAGAACAAGGTACCATTTGAAAATGTATCAAGTTTGTGAAATTAATAGGGTGAAACTTCTGTGTGTAAGTGCTTTGAAAGGGAACTCACACTAGATTTGGTTAAATCAGAAAAAAAAACAAAAAACTTTTGGAGTAGTGAAAATACCCTTTAAAAAAGTGGAGGTGGGGGGGGATGTTAAATATCCACCCCTTCTGGGCATTCAACAGGAATCTCAAGAGGCTAGTTGTAAAAGGGAAGGCAAAATATTTGTCATCAGGAAGCAGAGTCAGGCACCTGGAGGCATTTGTCAATATCTTACCCAGTTTCTACAGAACAAACTTAACCTTTGGCCCATAGGCAAGCAACCTAGAAGTGATTTCTTTGACCTTGGAGGGGGGAGTCTTCTCTGGTGGTCTGCATGGGATTCAAAGAAAAGGTGCTGCTTAGCTCACAGCCCTGGCATCACTGGAGGAGAGCTAAAAAAGACCAGGATAGGCACTGGTGTGAAAGAAGTACCATGATGCTGACTGACTGACTTGCTTCTTGTCATGTGTGATACTGTTCATAATGGGGTGTGGACTTTGGCCAGAGGCATCAGTGTGACTTGGGCTAATAGGAGAGTTTCAGATCTCCTTTAAATTCTGAGAAGTACTTTAGTATTTCTTTGGAACAGCTCTGCCTCCAGCTCAGAATCTTTTTTTTTTTTTTCACAGAATCTCTAGAGCTTTTACTCCAGTCAGGTTTTTTGACTTTTGTGTTATACCTAAACATCCTGTTAAATATTGCAGGGCCTCGTGATTTTTTTTCTTCTATTTAGACCTCAGTTCTGTGGCCAGAGATGTTTGAAGGGGCTGGCCTTGTGGAGAAACCTCTGATTTTAATTTACTGAGAATACAGGCCTGCTTCTGGATTGGTTCAGATTAACCCTTGCCCCATTCCTCAGCTTCCACTGTCTTATACACCTGCCGGGACTGGTAGTAACAACAGTAGCCATTCATTATTTTAAAAGTACGTTACATGCCTTTTAAAAAAAGTGAGATATAATTGACGTATAACATTACATTGGTTTCAGGTGCACTGAACACTTTTTATACATCATCCATTTAATTCTCCAAGCCATCCTAATGAGGTAGACGTTACTAGTCCCACTTCAACAGTGATGAAATTGAGGCCAAGGAACGTTCAGTCAGCTGGCCAGAGTCACACGGTGGGGATTAGAACTCAGGACTAGCCCGCTCTGTGTTGTCCTCCCATTAGCAAGGAGACTTTCACATTGAATTAGAAGACCTTTTAAAATACTTTGCGTTAAAAACAAAGTACAGTAAAACCTTAGTTTGCGAGCATAATTCGTTCCAGAAACATGCTCGTCATCTAAAGCACTTTTATATCAAAGCAAATTTCCCTATAAGAAATAACAGAAACTCAGATGATTTGTTCCACAACCCAAGAATATTCCCATAAAAATGATTACAGTACTGTAATAGAATCAAAAATAATAAAGAAACTACAAAATACAAAGAAAAACAAATTAACCTACACTCACCTTTGAAAACCTTTGTGGCTAGCGTGAGAGAGACAAGAGAGAGGGGGGTTATTGTGTAGGACGACTTTCACTATCGCTAATGGAATCACTGCTCTGTATTGGCTCAATGGGATCTTTTTCTATGTGGAAACCATTGTATATGCTTGCATGGATATTGACTACAGTACAGTATTAAACTCTTGTCATATACTGTATTTATTGCAACTGGTGATCAGGCAGCAGAGGAAAGGGTCTCTATGTGCAGGCAGGCTGATCTAGAATGAAGCAAAGCGTTCCTAAGCTTTTCTTGTATGGAAAAGCAAAGGACCGTTCATAGATGCTTTGGGGTGACAAAAAATACTCTAGTACCAGTTGTGGGCACCTTCCAGCGTTCTGAAGAGTCACTGATTTCTGCCAAACATCACGGCCTGAGACTGAGCATGTGAGCATGGAAGATGATCACCCACAATCCCGCAGCGAGAGAGAGAGAGAGAGAGAGAGAGAGAGAGAGAGAGAGAGAGAGGAACCATTGGCTCGGTTGTGATCATGTGATGTTCGGCAACACATACTACTCGTATTGAAAGACATCGCTCGTTTATCAAATTAAAATTCATTAGAAATGTTTGCTCGTCTCGTGGAACACTCACAGAAGTTACTCACGGCCCAAGGTTTTACTGTGATTTATAGGTAGAAGATGTTATTTCCCATTTTTTCCATACAACACAGGAAACCATCGTTCTTGACCCTCTAATTGATGGTGACATGTTCCATTCTGGATTGCTTGCCAGCAGCTCCCCCATGCTATTAAGTTCCCAGGAAGCACACAGTGTACCTGCAGTTACACAGTGCGCCCTGCAGCCTGGCTCCTGCTCTGTGCTGGTAGAGCCCTGGGTGCCGGGGAGAGGCAGGGAGGGCTGACTCACCTTGCTTCCGCGCCTTCGGCCCGCTCCCATCTTTGTCGATCTGTATTAAAAGGTTTTGTGGGAGAAAGCTGGCTTTTGTCTCAGGGGGAGTAGCGATTATTCCGGTGGTTCAGATGTCAGCACCCTGGACGACAGAACAATGTTTCTAATTGCTCTGTGGCCAGCGTGAAGCTTACTACAGAGTGCCCGATCCCTCAGTGGTTCACAGGACTAAGCTGGATTGTGGAGAAAAGTACCCCCAGGCCTATGGGGGCTTCAGAGTCAGGAGTGGCAGGGTCTGAGACAGACCAAGGGGAACAAAGACATTTCAAAAGGACATGCGTCGAAACAATAAAAAAAAAAAATTCAAAGTCTGACTTTGACATAAAAGGATTTCAGAGTTGAAAAGGGAGAATTTCAGTTATATGGGAGACACAGGAATGTCTTCAATATTCAGAGGCCATCTCAGCAATAATGGAGCTCAGTGCCCGGGGCTGGGAGGACACTCGTAGCTCAGTGGGGGAGTGGCCTCTGGGGTTTGTGGGTTCGCAAAGGGTGGTAGATGGAGCAAAGGTGCCTGGCAGAGATAGGCATTGCAGAAAGGAGGGCAGGTGCTTCTGTGGGGGGCTAGGGCATGGCAGGAATAGTTTTCTTCCACGTCCTCCTTCTGTCCCGGGCATGGGCCACTGCACCCCCTTAAAAAAAAAGTCCTTGCTGGAGATTTGACGTAGCACTTAGCCATTGCTAATGAGGTTTCAGGGGTGCTTTTTCAAGTATAAATAAAAGATTACAGGGGCACCCCCTTTTCATCTACCCCTCCCTTCCATAAGCCTGAGTCATGGGTTGCTGCAGGCACGTGGCCACAGGGGACCGTCTATGCCTAAGGCTATCAGTGGAGATAGCTATTTAAGAGGTTTTACTTTTACATCTGAGCAGCCAAATTGTGCATGTAACAATGGGGACCAATTATTGCACAATAGAGCATCCCCAGTGAAACAGAGAGAGTGTGTGTTTAATATGCAATGAATGACACCATCTCCTAAACAATGAGAACATTTCTGGGCCATTTGGGAGAATGGGATTCCATTCCAAAGTTTCCGTTGTTTGTGAAAGTGATAGGTACTGTCATTTCATCCATCATGTTGAAAACAGTCACCCCCAAATAATGAAACAAGTCATAATAAAATATCATCATTTGTGTTCAGGTAGATGGGATATAGAACTTTCCTGGGTTTGAAGTATCATTTATAGACCCTTTTCTTTGGAAATTGAACCTTGCCGGGTTCTTATTTATCTGCAGTTCTAGTAATTATAGGGTTGAGTAGTTTAAAACACTGAAAAAAATCCCATCCTATTCATAGTTGTTATCCAGTCATCCTGAAGTGAACACGAATCCTAAATTGAGGGTCCTCATTTCCCTCAAGGTTCTTAAAGTCTGTTTTATCCTGCAACAGAAGTCACTGGAAAAAAAATCACCATCTCCAGTGAGGATAAGGAATTTGATTCAAGATCATAAAAGAAAGTTCTGAATGGTCAATGGAAAATTTACTGAAAATGTAATTTTTTATAATTAAAAGGCAATGAAATAGCAGAGACAAAAATTCACCTTGCAGCTTTGTTAAAGAAGGCATTTCTATTGGAAAAATGCGGTAGGCAGTGTGTTCTTTATGTGACATGGTAGCATAGTTTTCATTGGTAAAACTTAAAGTGATGGACTCATCCTGGTTTTCCCAGGGTGGTCCTGAGTTTTGTAAATTAGCATGGGGAATGCAGTGAATTCCAGGGCACCTCTGGGTTCTGGGCAAACAGGGGTGGTTGGTCACACTGAATTTGGCCAAAAAAAAAAAAGCTACATTATTAAGTTAAAGTTGTCATATTTTTTCCTTCTAAGCTATGTTCATGCTTAGCTATTTTCTCTTAAGAGGGAAACTGAAATCTGACTGGTAGGAATGCATGTAAAGCTTTGCTGTTAGTATGGTTTGATGGGGGGGGGGGATAAGCATTGAGTTTGGACTATCCTTTTCCTTCTTCTAGAATCTTCTCATATCCTCTGCACTACATGCAGGACAATGGTGGAAATATGGAGATTGGTGGGGGAATTCTCTGCAAGCATAATTTTTCTGGCACTGCTTTCAAAACTGGAGTATTACTCTAGCACCCGAATGCTGCAAGGACAGGAGGGAGGGAAGGTCGGCAGAATTTCTCTATAAAGGGCAAGTTAGTAAATATTTTAACCTTTGCTGGCCACACGTAGTCTCTATAACACAGTCTTTCTCTTTTTTAAAAACAACTCTTTGAAAACGTAAAAACTCTTTTTTAGCTTTCAGGATATATAAAAATAGGCTATGGACCAGATTTGGCCCCTAAGCCCAGCTTCCCTATAGAGCATTGCGGTCCAACAGAAACATAATGTGAGTCACATTTTTAATTTTAAATTTTCTAGTAGCAATGTTAAAAAAATAAAAAGAGTATGGCAAATTCGATTTTAATAATGCATTCGATTTAACCCAGTGTGTCCTAAATATTACCATTTCCACGTGTAACAATATAAAAATTATTAATGAGACATTTTGCACTTTTTGATACTAAATCTTTGAAATCCAGACTAGACACATTTAAGTATGTAAAAGCTGCATGTGGCCAGTGGCCACCATATTGGACAGCACAGAGCGGAAGCATCTTCATAATGTATATATAATGTGACAAATGCCCAGCCTCTCTCCTTTAGTCCTTCAACATTTCAATGAGCACAGGAAAAAAAAAAAAAAAAAAAAACAACAACAAAAAACAAGAAGATCTTTGAACTAGAAGGTGGCTTAGAGATCATCTCGTTTAACAGTTAATTTCATAAATGAGGAAGCTGAGGATAGAAAGGCTCAGTAGTTTGCCCAAGGTCACGTGGCTAGTTTAGCAGCCGACCTGATACTAGAACTCAGGTTTCTCGACCTGCCAGTGGCCTTCCCACCACACCGTGAGGCCTCTCAGTTTTGTAAAATTGGCAATGATGACCCTGTGCCTGGGGGTCATCCGCAAAGTGGTTGATTTCTCTGGTCACGATGATGCATTTGTCTGTGCATAGCTCAGTGTTTAGGGACTATTTATGATGTGTGGAAAACATGTGAGAGGTCTGGCTGGGAAAAGGAGTAGTGTCTGTGGCTGTAGAGGAAGTGAAGGGAAGAGAAGACCTGTGTTTTGATCACCTGGATAGACAGGTAGGTAAGAATGCACAGGTGTGTGTGGTGCATGCCTGAGAGCATTCGAGTGTGTGTGTGTGTGTGTGTGTGTGTGTGTATCTTTATGGCGCACTGCCTCTGGAACATCTTTTTAACCTAGGAAGCAGTGTAGGCAAAGGGTGGGATCTCGGGGCTTCTGTCTATGGTGGTGAGGATACTGAGCATTGGTTGTTCTCTCTTCTTTGCCTGGGAAATGCCTGCCCCTTGTGCTAAAGGGAGGACTAAGCTGAGTCAATATTAGTTGTGTAATCAGAGCAAATGGAAGAAAGACAAGTTTCACTGCTTTCTAAGTCGCCTAAACCCATGCCTTTCCTTGGGTGTTCTCTTTCTTTTGGTCAGTGTGCATTTTTCTTTTTTTGGACCTGACTCCTCTTCTCTCCACTTAAGGGAGTTACAGACCAGCTAAAGAATTTTATGAATAGGAAAGCCCTGTAGTGCATTTAGCTTGGGAAAATGTCCCTTAGAATAGATTGTTTCTGAGTCAAGTGTATAAATATTCTGGCTCAAGACTATACCCTTTTTTCTTAATGAATTGGTCTGGCGGTAGTTAAAGCCAAGTGTGGTCTTGCAGAGTGCTCCAGAGAGAAAATTGAATGGACAGAAAGCCCAGTCATAGTTTTCAACTTTATGTAACGTGTTTCGCAATATATTAGAAAATTAACTTTATGACAACTGGCAGGACCTGTTGTGTAAGTCGGGCAGTTTGGAGGCGCTTGGATGTCTTTTCTTTTCTTACCTGACCCTCCCTGGGTAGTGAATTTTGAAGGCACAAACAGCTGCCATGGACCTGCTCGGTTTCCTGGTAACTCACTTAAGTTTATCATCCCTTGCAGTTAGTTTCTAAGCTGCTGAGTATAAAAAAGGAATTTTTCATGGACTACTTTAAAAGAGGGCTGCTAATCAATTTTTCTTATTATTTTATGCCCTCTGCTTTTTACACTACCCCCACCAGCTGGTTAATCATGCAAAAGCTGAACACTTCATTAGCCAGTATGTGTTCGCCCATGGGCATTTCTGTAGTAAATTAGTTCTTTCTATTTATACAGGTAAGTCATGGCCAAAAGTCTTAGAAGGTGCCAAAGGTAAGGGTTAGAATTAATTTCTTCTTCTTCTTCTTCTCTTCTTATTTATTTATTTATTTATTTATTTATTTATTTATTCATTTATTTATTTGAGTTTTTCAGAGAACTCCTTTTAAACTCTGAGCTCTAGTGATGTGCAATTACTTTTGAATTAAAGAGGACATGGAAGGCAGGTATTTTTCTGGAGTCCCCTGTCTTGTAGTATAAGGATGGTTTATGTGGCTTTTGGTACAACCCTTGCCTTTCAGGAAGCAGGGGCATAGGGTCCCCATACCTAATTTTTTTTTTTTAAGCAAGGACTGGAAGAATATTTGAAGAGCCTCTTTCAACTCAAGCAGAAGGTAGGATAGAGGCTAATCAGAGTCTTCAACAAATTCTTCTCAAGAACTGGTGTCATAATTAGGTAGATGGCCTATGTGTAAACCCATTACCTACATATGGGTTTTTTTTTTTTCCATTTTGTGCTAATTGCTAGTAGTTCAGAAACGATTCTTTACTACTTTTATTTTGTCTGGAAAACTATTTGTGTATTTCAAGGGAAATAATGGTGGCTGATTCCCAAATCTGCTGTTCCTAACGACACAAAAGTAAACTCAGAAGTTTCTCTCGCCCTTCTCCTGGGAGGAATTGCTTTCACGAGAGGTTCTCCAGTGTTGCACATTCAGCCAAACAGGCAAAGCTCAGGCCTCTTCTGAACTTGGCATCAAGCCTTAATAAGTCTGTCCTCAAAAGGACTGTTGGGCTTGTGTCTATGGCTGCAGTTCTCTGCAAGTACAAGTAAAGTTTCTGCCTCCAATGTGGCTTCTCTTAGTCTGTTTTCTGCAAAGCCCTCCTCCTAGGAGGAGCAAAGCCCTCCCAGTAGAAGCGCCTGTTGGCAGCATCTCTCCTGGTTGTTTCCTTCCTGGATGTTTTAAGTCTTTCCAGATCTCTTCCTGGAGTGCTTCTGGTGGTAGAGGCTGAATTTCCTCCTTCCATAATGTTGAAAAAAGATGGTATTCTATAATGTCCATATCCCTTTACACATTATATTACACATTATTCATAGTATATATTACTAATATATATTATATATATTAATCCCATTACACATTAATTGCACATTATACACATGCCAGATGGAGGTGACTGGTGACGGGGATTGTATAGAAGTTCTAGGAACGGGATCCAGAGAGAAATGCATAGCCAAATCTGTTTATCATTGCAATTTTTGTTTCTTGTTACAGTTTCTAGAAAATGGGGATAAATATCCATTGATTGTTGTTATTTTTTTAACAAAAGATTTTATTTTATTTTAAGGTAATCCCTAATCCAGTGTGGGGCTCGAACTCACAACCCCACGATCAAGAGTCGCATGCTCCACTGATAGAGCCAGCCAGGGGCCCCTGATTGTTGTTATTCTTTTTCCCAATTCTGATGGTAAAGCATTAGTTTAGAAAGCCTTGATAGGCATGAAGATTAGAGAAAGCCTAAGTTGACACAATAATCATGCACAGCACTCTTGATGGAGAGGCCATCTTTTCTTTAACATTTTAAAGGACACGTGTTGAACTGTATTGTTATTTGTCTGCTTTATTCTATCATATTTTTATGCCTGGTGTTTTCACATAATCCTGTCCTCCGTGAGGAGCTCAAGCTTTGCCTCGCACATTCTAACCCCTTTCTGATTGGTGGCTAGTTTCTTTTCGCATGGTGGGCCAGGAGTGAAACTTTCTCTTTTCGCATATTGCTTTAATTCCAGTTTGATGGTGTGGTTTGTGGCTCTCTGCTTGCAGTTTCAGTTCCTGTTTAAATACTAAAATCTATTGTTTGTCTCCTTTTCTAGACAACATAATTGCATTGCTAACTGGCAGGAGCAATTAAGTGTACGGAATTATGAAAAAAATAAAGGTTCCAGGCCCTCAGATTTAACTTGATTTGTAATTACACTGAATCCCCTCTGTGAGAGTGGCTTGTAAGGGTTGAAGCATGCATATAACAAAGAACTAGAGTATAAAGGGAGAAGGGATGTAATTCAGTGGGGCTTTTGGTGAGCTGATCTTCTCTACACTGGTGACTGTCACTTACATGGAAGATTGGTGACCACTTCATCAATTTATCATGGGGGTTCAAGCTTTATTCATTCTTTTTTGGGTGCTAGAGAGAGTAACAAGATTGCTCTCTGTGATTTTTCCAGAATTATGATAGTTGGTAGGAAGTTGTTCCCGGGGACAGTATGTTTTGGGGACAGACTGAATACGTGGCCTTTGTAGTGGGAAATAGAGATTTTTAAACGTTCCGTAGAACATTTAAAAGTCTTCCTTTAGAAGGTACACCTTTTCAAACAATCTTGGGGGACTTGGCCTGCAGTAATACCTAGAAAAGAAAGGGGTACTGCCTCGTCCGAGAAAAATTCGGGCAGTTGAGTGAAACCATTAATACCCCAGGCTGGGGCTCTTTTCTTTTGGGCCTCAGCCAGGGCTGGCAGGGAGGGTATCACTTTTGATGGAACACAAGTTTCCAGCAGTGGGCCTCTGTGTGGAATGTTTTTTGTTAAGCAAGCCATCCATAAGGCACCGAAGGCTGTTCAGGTCTGGCAGTATGTTGTGGGCAGCAAAGTTAATGCGGTTAATATTCAACTGAACTTTTGGGGGGTTACTAACCCCTTAGGCAGATTCGCTAGAAAAGGCTACATATTAATAGCCCTCCAAATCAGTCACCCCCAAGTGGATAGCAACAAGTGTTATCACGTGTAAAACATTACAAAAGTCAGCCAAACTCAGGGTACAGGTGCCGTTTAATAATCCTTTTGCTGGAGACCTGGCCTTCTATGAACCCATAACTTTTCAGTAAAGAGTGAACAGTCTTGAGTGAGTGAATGTTTTACATACTTTTTAATTAACACAGTGATGTCTTTAGAACTCTTGCCACTTATAGGGTCTTCTAATAAGTGTGACCAATCTGACTCTGCTTCTCTGCTGTGTTTAATAGAAATGGAGCCTTTCTTCTCTTTCTTTGCCTGAAAGGGAAGGATGTTCCGTTGCTCTGTTGGGCCAATGGGCTGGATCCAGGACGGGGTCTAGTCAGCAGGTACAGCGGTGGCTGTCTCACAGGCCACAGGTCAGAGCTCTGTTCATGCCTCCAACTCAGGTAGGAATTAAATCACGAGTTGCTGAAAGTTCCATGGGGCTCAGCAGGCCAGATGAAAGGTCAGGAAACTAAAAGCAAGGTGTTAAGTCACCATGCACGGCTGACCTCAGTGGGGAATAGTGGGGCAAAGGTTGTTCTCTGCTGGGGGTCGTGGACTTAGCTTTTTATCGTTTTACAAGGATTTTCCTTTTTTGGCTCTTTCTTCTCTCATTTTAGGCCATGTACTATTCCTGGTAGGAATAATATGTAAAAGGGAGAATAGACAGAAAATCAGAATGAAAATGACCTGCTGTGACTGTGATAATTTAATGGTACTGTAGCCATATAGCCTAATGTTCGCTGTTTTCCAAGATGGGGATCTCCTAAGACTTTGGTAAAATGTCTTAAAATGATTTATTAGTATAATGAAGATCCAGACAATATTCTTCAGGACACCTTGGCTGTATTCTTCTATCACCATCCAGTGCCCTGATCCTTGGTTTTCTATGTAATGTAAATATGGACTGATTTGGATCTTTCTATGTAAGAGCGTGGGCAAGGGTAAGAGGTCAGGCTTGTAGATATCACTCTTTTACTGATGAGCAGCCTTAGTGGGTGGTGGCAGAACATTAGCATTTGAAAACGATTAAGATGGAGTTTTCAGTTATCTGTGGACATTTTTGGCTTTCCCCATTGTCCTTGGCCACAAATAGTTGAGTTAAGTTTCTTGTGCATGTACGTTCTCCACAGTACATATTGATTTACCCCAGAAGTTACAACCAAAAGTCCCCGTCTGATGTTATTTAGGATTTTTAAAAAGAGATTTATTTTTGGCCACAATTATTTGAAACAGACATCACCCTATTGAGCTTTTATTTTTAATGACCCAAACTAGCAAAATCGTTCTGCAGAAACACGTGCTACATAACTCTTGCCTTGTTTTCACAAAAGAGGAGTACTCTGTGGATGCTTTTCCCTATTTTCCTAGATTTCTAAGGACTTTTTGAACCTGATGACACTGTAGATTCCAAGACCGACCTGGCACGGCTCTTTGCCTTCATTGCTTACCCTGGTCCCCCTGGCCTTCCGGCCTAAGGGTTGCTGGCAGGATGTTGAAGAAGGTGGGGAAGCATTTAGAATGCTCAGAGTTCACAGTCAGGTGGCCTAGTTTAAAACCTGCTGCCATTCATGCTGGAGGTATGACCTTGGGCATGTTACTGAAACTCGTTGTGCCTCAGCTTCCTCAGATGTAGCAATGGGAAGGATGTTGTTAACTACCTCTTTGAGTAGTTGTGAGGAATAACAGAAATAGTGTTCATAAAACACCTGCCACAGTGACTGGCCCACAGTGATGCACAGCAGTTGCAGGATGTATCATAGTTAAAAGCAAGCTCTCTGGAGCCAGCCTGCTTGTTTTATTTTTTATTTTAGTTTTTTTAAAATATTTTTATTATTTTTGATACAGAGAGAGACAGGGCATGAGCAGGGGAGGGGCAGAGAGAGAGGGGCACACAGAATCCGAAGCAGGCTCCAGGCTCTGAGCTGTCAGCACAGAGCCCGACACGGGGCTCAAACTCATGAACCGTGAGATCATGACCTGGGCTGAAGTCGGACACTTAACCGACTGAGCCACCCAGGCGCCCCATAGCCTGCTTGTTTTAAAATAGATCTCTTGCTGGGGCGCCTGGGTGGCTCAGTTGGTTAAATGTCTGCCTCTTGATTTTGGCTCAGGTCATGATCTCATGATTTGTGAGACTGAGCTGTGCATCAAACCCTGTGCTGACAGCAGAAGCCTGCTTGGGATTCTCTCTCTCTCCCTCTCTCTCTCTCCCTCTCTCTCTGTCCCTCCCTGCATGTGCGCGCTCTCTCTCTCTCTCTCTCTCTCTCTCTCTCTCTCTCCAAATAAATAAACATTAAAAAAATTGATATCTGGCTAATCAGTTGAGTAATCTTGAGCAAGATTACTGATCTCTCTATGCCTCAGTTTGCTCATCTCTAATAAAATGGGATAATAATAGTACCTACCTCATACGGCTGTTGTGGAGAGGAAAGGTGAATAGTAAGACACTCAGAAAAGCTCCTAGCTTAATAAGTGCTATATACATCTTGGTATTACTGTTACTAATCTTACAGCTGCTGGGAAGGAAGACCTAAGGCATAGTCAGTGAAAAGATAAACGTTGAACGAGAAGAGTAGAAATAGACAAAAAGGAAAAACGGGGCAGAGAGAAAAAGAGATTAAAATCAAGGGGGAAAAATGCATTTGATGGTGAAAGATCGAATGATGCCCATGTCTTCAGACCTCAGTGTCTTCATCCCTTTTTTGTGGAGATTGGAGTGGGTGCAGTGGGTGGGTGCGGAGCGGGCGATCACAGACGTCCCTCTGTAAGCTCTGTAGTGTCATCTGAAGCAGCCGTGACAAAGACAACCCACTGCCTTCGCTTCAGGTATGCCTGGTTCTACAATTTCTTTGGAAACCATACACCATCATGTGCCCACTGTTAATTGCAAAACCATTTTGTTTTCCAAATGCAGCCTTTAGGTTTATGATATCTTTTGGATTCCTCACCGTGTCATAACTATATCTTCCAGCTGCTGTCTTGTTTAAAAGATGACCTGTTCACTCATTCCTTGCCACGCGTGGTGACTTTTCCCAGACTAATCTGAAACTGTCCTTTAGTCCTGAGGGGCAGTCAGGGAGAGCTGATGTATGACACAGGTGGTCTGTACCAGGTACAGGTTCTCAGTTGCCAAGGGAGTAAGTATAGCCCTCGCCCATTTCCAGCTTTTAGTCTGCGACCCACTCACGGGGTGGGGTGGGGAGATGAGTGGGCAGGGGAGTAAATCATATCACAACAGAAGAATGTCAAGGAAGTCCCCACTTCCTGTAATTGTTCCAGGAAAGCATCTCAAAGCAAGGGGTTTCCCGAGTTGTTTGAATATAGGTGGAAGATGACTTTGTAAATGTAATTTGTATTACATAAATTTAGCTCTTAAGGATTTTGCTTTCCTTCCAAGTAGTTCCAAGGAACATTAGAAACCCAGCCTCCCTCTGACTGGTGATTTCAGTGTCTCCAGGCTCTTTCCCTGCATTGAGGAACTGTCTCAGGACAAACCGAACGTGTCATACCAAAAGTAGGACTAACTTGAGGCCCTGGGAAACTCCCTCGGACTCCATGTGGGTGTATGTGAAGCGCTGGAATAGCTCCTGCTACCTTCCTTCCGGTTTCTGGGCTCGTGCTTCCTGTCCCGTACCCTCCACATTGGCTTCATTGCTCTACGTGGAATTTATAGGCAAATACAGCTGATTTTATTTCTTAAAATATATTGAGAGTTATTTTATTTCTTAAAATATATTGAGAGTTAAATTGCAGGAAAATTTTAGATCTTTTAGAGGCACGCTGAGTTTTGTTCCAGCCTAGCATACATTTTGATAGGATGATGCATTCAGTTGAAGTCCATTTGATCTTTGAACTAAACATGGGTTTGAACTGTATGAGTTCATGTAATATGTGCTTTTTTTAAAAAAAAAATAAATCCATATAGTACTATTAGTGTAGATTTTGTCTTTATAATTTTCTTGGATTTTTTTTTAAATGTTTATTTGTTTTTGAGAGAAAGGGACAGAACACGAATGGGGGAGGGGCAGAGAGACAAGGAGACATAGAATCCGAAGCAGGCTGCAGGCTCTGAGCCGTGACCCTATGCCCTACGCGGGGCTCAAACTCACAAACTGTGAGATCATGACCTGAGCCAAAGTCGAAGCCTTAACTGACTGACCCACCCAGGCGCCCCTGTCTTTATAATTTTCTTAATAATGTTTTATTTTCTCTTACTTTATTGTCAGGAATACACCATATAATACATATAACAAACAGAATATGTGTTGATCAACTGTTTATGTCATCTCTGAGGCTTCTGGTCAACAGTAGGCTATGAGTAAAGTTTTGGGCAAGTCAAAGTTATATGTGGCTTTCTGGCTGTGTGGGGTGAGCTGGGGGAGTGGGTGACTCTAACCCCAGCGTTGTTCAAGGGTCAACTGCATTGCTTCGCTTCTCTACTTCATTGTGAAGGGATCTTATTCAAAGTAGAACGAGGTAATGGTTTGATAAAAGATAACTGATTTGGCGGTTTTCTGTGCCTCCACTCTAGGTTAGTGTAGAAATGTGTCAATCATGGCACGCAAAAGAAATATTTATTTATTTATTTATTTATTTATTTATTTATTTATTTATTTATTATTTTTTAGAGGTTTTTTTGCCTTTAGATATTCTGACTTTATTTTTTTTTAATATGAAATTTATTGTCAAATTGGTTTCCATACAACACTTTATTTAGAAGGTGCAAGAGAACACCTTCGTCCCGCTGGACTCTCAGCCTGCCTGCCTCCTCTCCTTCCACGAATATATAGGTTGAGTGCCTGCAGTGGGCAGAGGCTCAGGGTGCCCACACTAAACACACAGAGCTTCAGTTGCCTCCTAAAGCCCTGAAAGAGCCATTTTTACTTGCTTGTGAAATTGTTCGGTCACTAGACGTACCTGTCAAGGTGCCAGGCAAGCACGGGGTCGATGCCCCCATTAAGCCGGCCCCATAATGCGGTTGCTGCAGCCTCCCAGCCGTGAGGACCATTGGGAAGAACTCATTTGCTATAAAGTACAATGAGCGTTAAGAGAAATGACCGTCAGTAAATTTGGGAAGTCTTAGTTTTAATTTCCCTGCCTCTCTGTGTGCATATGAGCGGTCTGCCATTTGCATATGGGGACCCTGTCATAACAGTTTCAGGAAGTGATTTGTTAATAATCAAGTTCTCTGAATGGCCCTAAATCTGTAATTGATGTGGGTCTGGATAAAGCAACCTTTCCACCCGCCTATTTTGGGGACCATTTTTTTGGCAGGGTCTGAGCCAGAATGAAAACTAGCCATCAGAACAAAATTTAGGACAGCTGGGATGCTTTGCAGCAAAGACTTTTTGGCTCCACAGTTCAAATAATCACAATAGCAGCTCAATTTAGCCTTTGGCTGAATGGCTTTGGCAGGGCACAATGAAAAATAATTATTTCATGGCCTGCTTATTTTTCCCTTAACCAATAAACTCTCAGACCTCTTCAGGCTTATGTAAATATTCTGCTGTGGATGAGGCCGAGTGCACCATAATATCCCTATTTAGGAAATGGTTGTATGTCACCCTTGTGGGGCGGGAAGCAATACTCAACAACTTTTTGAGATATGTTTAGAATGGGGGACAAGAAAAAAAAAATGGGAAGAGATTTAATGACAGGAAAGTGAGTCCACCGTCACAGCTGCAGAGAAAAGCAAGTTGAGTGTCAGGTCCTCATGTAGAAGGTAGGGCATTAGGATGTGTCATTGTGTCTGATGTGGAAGGGAGGGTATTGCACCGAGTGTGCTGGGCTGCACTAAGCGTCGTATAATAACAGCAAGAAACAACAGTCGAATCCTTTGTAGCCGTAGCTCTACAGGCCATATATAATGGTTCCCCAAACTTTTTGTTAAGTGCTTGCCCCATTTGCTCTCATTACATTCAATGTGCTGTAACTCTGTCCCTGTTTCATAAGTCCTTGCTTTTGCCCTGGGTTATTTGAATGGAGTCATGGAGAGGTGGATGGGATAAATTAAGTATGGCAGCAAGCCTAACAACCACCCTAGACCTGAAGCCCTTCAAGGTTTTTGCTCAAATCCCATCAATCTCCCGTATTTTATATCTGCCTTTTCAGGTCAGCTGCATCTTAGCACAGGGCATCCGTGCCACTTGATGACCAATTCCTATTCAATGAGTCCATGGCTTTGCAGCTCAGTTGGTCAAAGCAGAGTGTTAATGAGATCGGTCATGGGTTTGATCCCTACAGGAGCCAGTTAACTCCATTCTGTCCCATTAACCCCTGCCAGCTGCCTTAGGTCATGGGTGGAATGGGGTGAGAGAGTGTGAATGGCTCACTGCAAACCTTCCCCACCACTAGGCAGCCAGCTAGTCCCATTCACGGTGGGTCAAGAGTGTTTTCTCTGAATGGCGGCAGATGGGGCATTAGAAGCAATGGAACAATGTGGACTTAATGCTGCTTGTCCTCCCCTGTGTGTGTGGGGAGGAGGGAGCAGCGGTGTAGGGTTTGGGAAGGGTGTAGGGGTAGCGGTGGGTGTTTCTCCTGTTATGGAAAGGTGGGTTTTCCTTGCTTGGGGAAGCTCGCACCAAATCAAACTCATGCTATGATCCTCATGATTTGGTTTTAATGAGTGGCATTTCTTCTCAAAGTATCTTCAAAAAAAAATCAGTAGTCATGTCATGCATCAGGATGAATTTCTAAATGTAAATGAGATTCTCCCAGTAATTTATTTACATTTGTTTTCAGCACAACAAATGAGACATCACGTAGCTTCATAATTTTCCATGACCGAGTCACCAGCATGCAGTGTGTAATTTACCATGATTTAAGATGCTTATCTGTAGATTTTTCAACAGTACCTTATAAGGCTTAAACAGGAGCAAGAGTCCTCTGTGCCATTTCACTTCTTGCTCTCCCTGACGTTGCCACCCCAAACAAGTGTTCTGGCACCCACTAAAATGTACATTCTTGCTTACGTCTTTGAAGGATCTTCTATGGAAGGTACGAAGTTTTGTTTCTTTTCCCATATCAGGTAGGGCTGTCATCACTGACAAAACTCTAATATTAACAAGAGGAAGGCAGTATTTCCCTTTGGATATTAGAATATGTGAACTCACATAAGTTACTGCTCAAGTCTTTGTTTCTTCATTGTGAAATATTATAGTAGATAAGATGGACAGTTTTGCAGGAACCTTCTGGGCTAAGGTGGAAGATAGACCGAGTTTGATGCATAAGTGAATACAAACTCTTTTCAAAAGTTTTGAACATGTGTCATATTTTATATTTTCTTGCATTTTTGCATTTTACATTCTTATCTTGAAATTGTGGCACTACGATACCCATCTTCCTTAATGGTTAACACCCTGGTCCAAGATAAAGAGAAAAAAATTTCCTAAGATTCAGTATGAGCCACTTTAATGCTTTTTTTCCCCAGGGATTTTTTTTCCATGCTTCTTTGCTAATTTGAGCAAAACGTGGAAAAATGTACCCAGACCTTTGAGATTTAGAGCCAAACAGGAAAGGGAGATGTCACGTCTTTATTCTGTGGCCTTGAGTGAGCCTATGGCTGAAGGTCCATGAAGATGGGTATTAGGGATACCAGAGTTCCTGTAGTTTATCAGGTATCTCATTGTGAATAAATTACACTATGGTTTTGCCCTTTTTTAAGCAACCACTGAAATCAGTAAATTCAAAATACTTCCTAATTACAGCTAAGATGTAGAAAGAGACTTTTTTTGAGTATGTCCTCCAAGTGGATGTTTGTGGTTTTGTTCAGTCAACAAAATTAGAGCTTCCTATGAAACAGCCACTGTCCCAGACACTGAGGATGAATAAGGTACAGGGACACCCCCCCCCCCTCCCCCAGTGCTTGCTACGGTCCTCTTACTATGAAAGAAAGAAACTCATTTCTAGAAAGGAAAAAAAAAACCCTCATTTCTAGAAAGAAAGAAGAATAAAGTTGAGGAAAATAGTAGGACAAATGTGGCCAGCTCCATGTTTCCTAATACATAAAGCATCGTCTTTAATGATTTGTCCCAGAGTCACTTGGAATGTAGCAGTTAGTAGTTTCACTACATCATATTTTGAAACCCTCAGACGAATGTTTTGCCCCCTGTCAGGCTAACCATTCAATAGTATCCTTGTACACACTAAGCATTATTCTGCTTGGAACATTTTTCTTCTTACCACAGGGATGCTTGTAGGATATTTGTCAGGGTTTTTTAGGCATTAGCATGTAAGCAAATGTTATCAACACTTAAAAACTCTCCTTTGGAAGTGGTGGGGAAAGTCATGAGTTTGTGGAAAATTCTATGGACCTAAGTCCTCCCTCTGTGTCTTTGTCTGTTGGAAACTTTAAAACAACTATAAAACAAGATCTCATTGGCCAAATTCTAACCTTTGTCTGCTCTTGGTGATACCTGTTTAAATGCTGTGTGTTTCTAGTTAGGTTAATAAAGCACAGTAAAAAGCAGAGAATTTTCTTCAGCCTGAGTACTGCACTGTCTAGAATTCCTTTATGAGAACCACAAGTAGAGACCAACCCGAGATTTATCTTACACATAAATGACATCTGAACTTTTCTCCAACTTGAAAGTTACTGGATGGTGGCTGTTCACATACCTTCAACGTCTGTAGTTTTCGTGAGACATTCCATGAAGCACTTTTATTCATGAAGCAGATATTTACTAAGCATGCATTTTGTCAAGTGCGTATGCTGGCTGTAGTACTGAGGATTCCTGCTTGAAGAGTCAGGGAAGACGAGTAGACCCATAATTACAGGACGTCATTGTTCCGTAATGTGGCCCATGGGGCGATGTGAAAAGCGAATGATAGCAACAGGCCCTAGACTCAGTGGGAGCTCAGAGGAAATATGAAGAGGTCAGGGTAGACAGTGCAGAAGAAATTTTGTTGGCGAGATTGTGCAAAGTAATAGTAATAGTCACCTACCAGACCTAACTAGGGAGATACAGTCACAGCACAAGGCACAGTGTGAGCAAATGAACAGAGGTAGGAAATTACTTCAAAGACCTGCAAATCATTTTTGGACTGGCATATGTGTTTGTGGATTGGGAAGGAGGGGGTCGAGCAAGAAGGTGAGGCTAGGAAGGGAGGCAGGAACCAGGTCACAAGAGGCTTTGTGCACTATACTAAAAAGTTTGATCTGTGCCGAATAGAATTATGGAAGATCATTGAAAGATTGTAAGCAGAAAGATAAGTCTAAATGCTCATTTTGAAAAGATCACTGACTACAGGGTAGAGGATGCATTGGATGGGAATTGGACGACCTGTCACAAGAGGATCTTCCTTTACATAGTGTTTGTGAGTACTTGTCTTCCCATTGTGCTGGGGAAATTGGCCCAACAATGGGGAGACTTTAGAGTTTTGAAAGAGGAACAATGGGCTACTTAAAGAGTTGGATCAGATCAGGAAGGAAATTGAAATGGGACTGATGGAGTCAAGATGCAGAAAGGCTACGGAAAAATTTAAAAATCGTGTTTCCATGGTAAAGTTTCATTCATACATGTAAGTGTATTAGTTCAAATCCAGAATCTGTTATCCACGATTCTGAAATCCAAGAGATGTGCTTGTTGGTTTTTATTTATTTTTTTATTTTATAAATTTGGCCACAAAACTTATTTGGCAGCAAAATCTGACCTGAAGTGACACCAGGCTAATTATGGCCTTTTGTTTATTTCACTAAGTGTGATTATTTCTGTCTTTTGCTGCAGAAATATTAATGTGTTTGTGGCCCTGCTGAAGGCTTATGTAATCAATAGTGTATGCCTTTTGTTATTATTGTTGCTGCTAACGGCTGCCACTATTAACTGTCATTGTCAACTACCATTTATATAGCATGATACATCTTTATTTTTAGAACATCTTAATATTTTCTACTTGACTTTTTTCAACAACCTCGTGGGATAGCTACTATTATTATCTCAATATGAATACATAAAAAATGAGGCATAAAAGCATTAGGAGGACTTGACAAAAAAATAACATATGTAGGAAGGGGTCCGCTTGGAAATCAACAATTGTTTCTCTCTTTTAGGTAATTTTAAACAAAATAAGCAAGAATGCTCTGATAGTGAAGATTGCAAATAGTAGAATAGGTTCCCACCCCTCCCAGCACGTTTTATTTTTTTTCAAAGTTCTGTAGACTCTCTCTCCTCCAGGGATCTTATAAGTGAAAAATCAAGATAGATTCAGTTGTGTCTGATGTGACTCAGACGTGATCCTGTCTGACAGCAGCATGAATAACAACATTTTCATTTATCTTCACTGCGAATAAGGCAGAGAAGAGTTTTTTTTTTTTTCTATTATGTCCTTTTCCATTTGCGTATTGGTAATTTCCACTGTAATGCATTGTGTTTCCCCCTCCCTGGCTAGAAACCGTAAGGAAGAGTGGGCACAGTGGCTATGGATCCCACACTGCCCCACGAGATCGTGCAACCGCAGCGCTGGTCATTGGATGAGATAACCGGTGTCTAATGTTCTAAAATAAGAAGCTTTTTACTTGTATATCATTGCAGAGTATTCTGTCCCAACTTCTGATCTATATACCATGTTTATTGCTGAAGTCAACATCCTAATGTTACCAAAGAGTAAAACCCTGCATCACTTATTGATTTGCAGTCTGTTAAAAAGTGACAACAGGCCTTTTTTGGGGTTATGTTTCTCAGTAAAAGAGTTCACTTATTGGATTTTCACTTTTCTTGTATTATATGAGGATAAACTACACAGACATATGCCCGGATATATAGGCATCAGATATGCGAGTTGATAATTATACTTTGCAAATGAATTCTGTAAACACCCATATTTTACTCTGATGATGAGTTTCTTAATGGCATTAGCCAAACTGGATCCACTTATAGCAAAATTTAACAACTGGCTTTGGAGATGTGATCGGTAGAGTCAAAGAGAGGATTTTTGAGGATTCTCTTCCTGCAGGAACCGAGTGCTAAAACGTGATTTCCAGCCTACATATCTACCCCAGGGAATAATGATGAGGAGGAGGATGATAATGGGGAGTAAGAAATTGGAGGGGGAGGGAGAAGAAAGGGAAGAAGAAGGAAAATAACAGTAACAACTTAATTTGAAGAGCAGTTTACAGCTCCACCTGAGTCCAAAGTTTGTAAGGTAGGCAACGCATTATTTTAAACATGAGATTTAGTCTCCACTACACTGTTACCTCTATAAGGTCATTTATTTAATGACTCGAGAAGGCAAATTCCAGCTCACTGACTCAAAAGTCAGTAGTTGTCCCATTACACAATCTTAAACAAAACAGAAATGTTACCTGTTTTATAAAATGTGTGCATAATGCTGTGCTTATGGTGAATAAGTTAATAGCATATCAGTATACGTTATGATAACACCCCCTTGCTCCTTTGCTTTCCTAACCTCTTCCATTTTCCCACCATCTTTTTTTGCGTTCTGAGATTTGTGCTTCATTGGACTTGCTGGACTTTCTGCATTAAGATCCAAGAAATAGAGATCTCTTCCAACCCATTCCCCCTATCAGTATTTTCAGCCGTAGAATGAGAAGGTTAAGATTCACCCAAGGCTCCTTCTCTGTACATCTCGCTCATTCGCACAGATCTAGCTAAAACCATCTCGGGTCCCTGAAATGTCATACTATCCTTTGTCATACATAATGAGGAACCCCACTTATGTCTTGGATATTATCTATACTTTTCATTAATTAAAAGTGTGAGAGAATATACAGTGTTAGTTTATTAAGCAAAATTTCATACACCAAGATGGCATAAACAGAGATTCCGTGTAGAGAAAAAAAGAAATCCTTCTGTAAACCCCTGCAATGGAATGATCAAAGAAATCGTAAGAGTTTGAGCCAGGTTTCAAGAAAATAAATCTGTGTTTCCTCAAACTCTGGGTTTAATTCATATTTGGATAGCGCTAATCTGCATTATTACCAAAGGGGGAATTATGCTTTTCTAGCAGGGGTCTGGATGATGGCCCTTCAATGCAAAATTTGACATTCATATAAAAGGGAGCCAGATGAGACCAATAAAGAGATGGTAGAAATTGGCTGCAGCCAGAAAAATACAAAGTAATACAAACACTCAGCCCCTGCACTGTCTTCAGAAATCTAGTCTCTGACCTGCTAGGGGTCCTGGGCTGTGTTGGTATGTGGAGTCCTATGGAGAGGTGCCTGTCATATAGAAAAACAGATGACTGGATTCAGGTTTCTAAGAAACCGACTTTAGAGGAGGGTCACTCTTCGTTATTTGCACAGCATATTATTCCACGGGTTTTCTGCTTTTCCTTATTCTTAGTGGTGTTTGGAAAGTATTCAGAATTCAGTTGCTTTGTGGGCCGTAATGACTGTCTGGGGAGTGAGGGTCATGGGCAATAGGAGATTTGGGTCTGATTAGTATTGAATGTGGAAGTCCTACATCTTATTTAATCCTATACCCTGCTGTCCAAAAGGCTAGTAAAGGTGGAAGTAAATAAGTGTACAGGAACAAGAATAAATGAACCCAACTTAAGTCGAAAGGAATCAATAGGCCCCTCTTTGAATGTCCTACATGCATTTTCTTATCTCTGGAATTTCTTCCTTAAAAGCCTAGGATGAAGAACTTGCCCAGTAAATACAGCCCTGGCGTGTGGCTGGCCGGCTGTCCCACTCCACGATTGTACCAGTTGGAAGTTTCTTTGGGAAAACTTTTCAGTGCTTTTTATTACTTCTGTTTCCTTACCTGTACAATTTCATAGGGGGCCAGTATCATAGGAAAAATGCAAAGAACAGGTAGCCAATGAGAGAAAACAATATTGGAAACACTTGTTTTAAAGCAAATAGTTAGGTATTCATATGCAGAACAGAACGATACAGAATGAAAACAATTGCAGGTTTTGATAGGTATGTTAGAAAAAAGTCACTGAACGATTGCCTATTAATTCTAGGGCACTTACACTATTTTTAAAATATCCCACAAACCTTTGCCTGACAAAGGAAGAGTACGAAATAAAGCCTTAGTCTCTGCAGTGACAGCTATCTCCATAGCAACCTGCCTGTCAATCAACACCCACTTCATCGAGCTTCAGAAAACACCCCCAGAAATAAATGTCAAAAGTCTCATGCAGGTTCCAAATTTAAATCAAAATTTAAAATAAATTAAAACAAGAACCCAAACACCCACAGCAGTCACAAAAGTAAACTTCATTCTGGAAGGAGAGGAAAGGGGGTACAAAAAAATACAAGGGCCAAAGGAATTCTCCAAGCAGGTGCAAGAAGGAAAAGAAGGGAGGATAGGCACCTTTCAGCCCTTTCCCAATATTACCCGATGAGGCATTGTTCACCGAGAGGAACATCAGCTATAATCCATCCATGTCTTTTTCCTCTTGCTTTGACGCTTGGCTTTTATTCTCATGATCACATCATATTCACTTTCTCCATTCTCTGGGGTGTGCCAGTCGTCCAGCCCCGCATGTTGATGGCATGAGGTGAGACAAGGTGCCAACTGCGATTCAGGTGGAGGGATGTGCTTGGTCACTCTTTCAGAGGGATGGCATTAAACAAATACTTATTGGCCCGTTTGGCAATTAACATGAGCTCACATGCCATTTCAGGTTGTCATGTTGCTGGAGTATGCTCCAAGAATATTGCACTAAGCATTCTTTCCTCTTTTATCCAGAGATAAGCTACAGTTAGAGCCTAATTCCGTACTTCAGGGGTAAGTCATCTGACTTCACTTCTCCCTCCCATGAGCCAGAAGTTCCTTGGCGGAGGGCCATTTTAAGGAACTGTAGTTTGTTGGAGACTAAAGAATGCTCATCCTTCAAAAAGTTGGAGCATGTTGAGTTAACTTGTTAAAGTGTCTATGGACATGGAAGCAAATTGGCGATAGTTATAGAAGTTCACGCTATTTGCCAAATTTAGTATAATTGTCATTTGACATTATATCGGCTTTAAGCCTCTATTCTTTGCTATCAATGAAATGCTCTTTGGCATTGTAAAGTTACATATGCTCAGAAGACTTACTTGTATACGGTCACCTTAGTTGCACATATTTTTTCTCAGTGTGTAATGAAGAGACCTTGTGATGGCCCAGTTGTGGGTTGAATTGTATCCCCCCGCACCTCTGAACATGATTCTTTGGAAATGGGCTCTTCACAAAGGTAACCAGGTGAAAATGAGGTCATTAGGGTGAGCCCTAAGCCATCCTGGCTCATGTCCTTGTAAAAAGGGGAACTCTGGATGCCGAGACAGACATGCTTGAGGAAAAGAGATGCAAAGAGACTTAGGAAGGAAACAGCGATCTTCAAGCCAAGGAGCGCATTCTGGAAGAGATCTGACTTTCACAGCCCTCAGCAGGAACTGACCATGCCACGATTTTGGTCCATGAGTTCTAGCCCCCCAGGACTGCAGCAATATAGTTCTGTGGTTTAAGCTACCCAGGTTGTTGCAGTTTGTATGGTAGCCCTAGCAAACTAATGGAAGTCCGAAGGGTCTGATTTTGGTGATTTTCAGAGAACTCGGAGGTAAGAGAGCAGCGAGCCCTGTTCACTGCTCAGTGTCTGAAAGAGGCCGGAGAACTTGCTGGCAGAGCATAGTTCCTGAGGGCAAATATGGGGTGCCAGGAAGGGGAGGCACATTGAGGAAACTGTGGGAACAAGGTGAGAAATGCTCCCATCGCTCCAGTTCCTTCAGCCTAAACTTCATCTCTGAATTTGTCTTTTCGAAATTCCCAATCCGTGTCAGTAACTCAAAACTCAAAACAAGGGTTTTTCTTTCTTTTTTAGTTAAAAAAATTTTTTTAATTATTTTTATTGTTTAATTTACATCCAAGTCAGTTAGCTTATAGTGCGATAATGATTTCAAGAGTAGAATCCAGGGATTCATCCCCTACATATAATACCCAGTGCTCATCCCAACAAGTGTCTTCCTCAATGCCCCTTGCCCGTTTAGCCCATCCCCCCTCCACATTCCCCCCAACAGCCCTCAGTTAGTTCTCTGTCTTTAAGAGTCTCTTATGTTTCATCCCCCTCCCTGTTTTTATCTAATTTTTGCTTCCTTTCCCTTATGTTCATCTCTTTTGTTTCTTAAATTCCACATATGAGTGAAGTCATATGATACTTGTCTTCCCCTGACCAACAAATTTCACTTAGCATAATACCCTCTAGTTCCATCCCCATTGCTGTAAGTGACAAGATTTCACTTTTTTTGATTGCCATTGTATATATGGCACGTTGTATATATACACCACGTCTTCTTTATAAAACAGGATTTTTCTAATGCTGTCAGGTTGAGAGCTGCTTCAACTGTTGTCAAGTTACGTGTGCAGCAGTAACTGTTTCCAAGATGACGAACTGGGTCCAGGAGCTTCTTTTTCCTTAATTTGATGCGTTGGTGGTTTGACGCCTCTATGAGTCCATCTTATCACTTTTATTATTTACATCAGCAGCTATTGATTGTATGCCTCTTGTGGGCATAAACACTTGTATGTTTTATTAAGTTCTCAAATTATAAAGGAAAACAGAGTCTTAAGTATTATGGAAGGAGGTGGGCTTCTCAGAAGAATGGTCAAAAAAAAAAATCAGTGGCAATCCACCAGAATTATGGACTTGTAGTTAGGGGCAGGTTTACGAGAAACTGAGAAATTTACACACTGGGTCATCTCCCTTGCTTGGGTCCCTTCCAAAGCTTTGTTTTTTATTTCATGTTTATATTTTGGATTATTCTCATTAAAGAGAGTCCCTCTCTGATGGATAAGTTACAGGTCCCTCAAAACCTGGATAGGTGCCTGGTTCCGGTGATGGTGGGTCTCCTAGTAGTAATCAGTAAATCCTGCAAAGGGAGCAGGAAGCCAGAACAAGAGGAAGTTAGAACAAGCCTGAATACAAAAAAAAAAAAAGGAGTCAGGGTCAAACATGTGAATAGTCCAAATGAAGCAGGTGCTCAGCAATTAGCATTCAAATTGGGACAAGAGAAAGAAGACAATTATGGCTTGAAGGTGGACAGTCAGGGACCACAGAGGAATTCCCTGGAGAATTTAGATTAACATCTAAATGTGAAGTATCCCCAAGTGAGGGGCTTTTTGTAGGGGATCAGGGTGGCATGTGCAAGTGCATGTGGTGTGTGTGTGTGTGTGTGTGTGTGTGTGTGTGTGTGTGTGTAGGAAATCTTATCTCTTTTCCAAAATAGAAACCAACCCCAAAGCAAGGAAAGAGGAGAGAGCAATCTCTCAACTAACTAACGTGAGGGGTCAAGAACCAGGTTGTACCCAAGAGTTTAGGTTCTCACAGCTTCTGTTCCCTCCAGAACCAATGAAAAGTTTCAGTTCATTTCACAGGGTTTCTTTTGTTTTGTTTTGTTTTGTGTTTTCAAGTCGCCACTCAGATAGGCTCTAAGAAGGCCAGGCTTGCCTTCTGGTATTGTAGTGCCCACCCGTGAACCTGTTTGCTGAGTGCTAGAGAACTCTCATTTCAGTTGGGACTTCCTTTAATGTTCCAAATAAAACCTAAAAGCAGGAAAAACAGGTTTGGAGGCCAGCCTTTTACATCACTTTCATTTGGCTTCTTTTAGTCATAGGCAATGTGTCATTTTCTCTGTAGAGTACATATGCAGCTGGGAAATGAGTTATTTATAATAATAAGACTTTGCACGTATGTAGATATTTGCATAGTAAGCAGATCACATGGAGTTGGTGGTGCGTGGTGGGTAACGTTGGAATCATGAGTATATCTAATGATTTAATATCATTAGGCTTGGAATTTGCAGGCTGTTGCCTGTGAATATTTTAGCTGATTGGTGCTGAAGCCTGTTGACCAGCGATCAAAGGCATTTTCAGATCTGTCTTAAGGGAAGGGTAAGGAGGTAAGGGGCTGACATCAAAGAGAGAGAATCAGATTTTCTTGTCTTCTCTTTCTCTGCCTCAGCCTCCCTGACTCTACGGCACACCTAGCTTATCCTTATTTCCCATAATGTTCCAACCAAGGTCATTGTTTCTCCGGTCCTTGCCCATTTTATCCGAACTCTCTTGGCCTCTTCAGACAGTCATTCAACGGCTGCTTTTCACAGGGCAAAATTTGGTGGGAAGTGATATCTCCTCCTTTCATTCTGTACCTTTGAAGGAAAACATAACCTTTGACAATGCTCAGTTCTTTATGAAGATCAGTATTAGCTCATTGCCTGACGGGTGGCATATATGTCGGAGAATTCATCAGAACAGATTTTATATCGAAGGATAAATACACCCCCAAATCACAATGGTAATCAGAGCCAGCCGCCTCGTTTCTGATGATTTTACAAATCAGTCAGGCTTCAGAGATGCGTCAACATGACACTGTTCCCACACTGAGTTGTTTTGGCTGCAGGGGTGGCTGGTTTTCTCTCTCTCTCAGTCTCTCTCTCTCTCTCTCTCCTTTTTTTTTTTTTTTTTTTTTTTTTTTTTGCTTTCCAGCTGCATTTGTGAGTGTTTTCATCCTTTGCTAAAATATGTTTCTCAAAAATGTGATTAACAGTCATTTTGAGATACAGATATTGGCTCTCCTTCGCCAAAGAGACACAGCATGTGAGAATAGGCAAACATCAAAATAATACAAAAGGGTATGTTTATTCATCGGAAACTGTGTTAATGACTACATCTGCCCCTCTCATTTTGGGCTGGCTGGGATCATCTCTGCTCTTCTGATGTGCTGGTGTTTCCCCCTGCAGTGAAATCTCTTCATTTTGTACCCTATAAATAAAAAAATCCCCATGGTTGGTCTGATGTTTATGTTCTGAGTGGAAGTTAGGGCAATTTAAAATTGGAAAACCATACTCAATGGGATATGCTCATGAGATGCATGCATGTACTAGGGGTCTGCTACTCCAAGTATTCCTTCAACAACTTTCAGACCACGAGTATTCATGCCAGACACGCTCAACAATAGACCGTGAACTGCTGTACTAGCAGAGCATCGGCAAGCAATGGGAAATTTACATTTGCTTATGGCCTGCCATTTTTATTTGTTGACTTTTCAAGTCAAGTAAAATAATGAGCCTGAGTCGCTTGGGGCTGGTCTTTGGATATTTTGGATTTGAGAGTTTTAAAAGCCTGGAAACCGGTGACTTCATCATGAAAGGATTTGCATCTGCTCTGGGCCCGTTTCAGTGAAGGGGTCTGTTATCTACCATCCTATGGATTGAATTTTAAAGAGCGATCTTTGGGATCATACCTTAAAAGAACAAGTCAGCTATACACAGCTTGCCACTGTGAGTCCTGCATTATGGTAGGTGCTCTGGAGCGGCAGGGGGAGGTAATGCTCAGTCTTAAACAGGTAGCATTTATATCAGATTGACTGGAGCAAGGAGTATTTTAGTGACAAGGAAGCAGGGTGAAATTACAGAGTTGGAAATGCATGTAGCATGTTGAGACATAAAGTATTTTTCTGGCTGTGAAGAATGAGGATGTTTTAACTGCTTGCAGATAAAAGTTTGGACATCTGCAGGATAATCCTCCCAAATCTGTTTGCGTCAAGTGACGTGGAAACCTAGGCACTAAAGTCTTTGGTCACAATTTATGAAGTTGTTTCTTGAGTTTCTAAATCCTGCAAAATATTCCTGGTGTCTGGTGGGAAGATACAGCAGTTAGTTGGGGAAGACTGGTCTCTTTCCATCAGTTACTTTGCTCAGAAGGAAGTGGGATTTGTTTCAACTCACTCACAGTGCAGAACCTTGGAAGTGTGGACTTAAGTGTAAATCCAGGGTCATTGTCCTTGATTTCTTTATATTTTTAAGACTTTATTAAGAGCCCCAACGTGGGGCTCAAACTCACAACCCCGAGATCGAGAGTCACATGCTGTATAGACTGAGCCAGCCAGACTCCTCTGTCCCTGACGAATAAAATAAGACTTGTAAAATCTTTAGAAGCGGCAGTTGAGGTGGGATTTGACACACCAACTTGTCCTAGATATCTGTGCTGTCTCAGGGTGTTAATTCTTTATCTGTACTGGTCTTCCCTGTGTCCCTACTCCCCACTCCAGGAGTTCTGACAGTCACTGGTAGCACCAGCCAGAGACTGCAGACAATCGAAGGAAATTCAGTGTGTTTCCCTTGCAACCTCAGGAAAATCTTTTTTTCCCTACCAGTTGCCATCCATGATCCATCCCATTGTGCAGATATTCTAGAGCCGTCACTGGAAGCAAGGGTTCGGACTCATCTGTTCTCTCCTTACACTGAGGATATTATATTCTGACTGTGGAGAAATAATATAGTATATGGGAAAAGCATTGCATTGGAATCAGAGGTCTGTATTTAAAACAGCTTTGCTATTTAGCCTTGTAACCTTGAACAACCCCTTTGAAACTGAGTTTCAAGGTACGCATCTACAAAATGCAGGCAATAAGACTTAACCTTGCCCATGTTACACTGAAGCGGTTAGGCTCAAAGGAATTAAAGAGTCTGAATGACTTGTGGTGGTGAAGATTTTAATGTCTGCTACCCTGGGTTTGTGGTTTTGGGGTTGTAGCTGTTTTGTCTAAGTGTCTAGTTCCTTCAGGCCATGTTGGAGCAACCATGTGTTAAAGGTGAAATAGAGTGTGATGTAGGACTGGACGCAGGGGCAGAAGATCTGAGTTTTTTGATTCCCCTTGGTAGATCATTCTTGTTGTGTCATGGCTCCTCTCTTGGACACACTGTGGGGTCACTTAACATCCTTGTCTTCCAGTGCATTTGTCTCCACCTTGATCCCATGGTCAGGTTGGGGCTTGTTTTTCTTTTTTGCCCTTGACTCCTCCTGAGCACCTAGGACAGGGTTTGGCACGTAGAAAAGGCTCAGTCCATTGAATGGACATCTGAGGGAAGAAAGGAATAAAGAAAAGAAAGGAGGAAGGAGGGAAGAAAAAAAAAGGAAGGAAGAAAGAAAGGAAGGAAAGAAAGATGTCCAAGTAAAAACTTCTTTGGTAGGTTTAAAAACCTCAGGTTTTGTCAAAGAAAACTGCCGAAGGATGGAACAGGAAGGGGAAAAGTTTAATGGAGACTGCCTCGATAAAGATATTTACAAAACTGAAGTTTTTCACTCCCTAATCCTTTAAAAGGAAGTCACGATTTTTTTTTTTTTTTACAATAATACTTACAAGTGCTGATACTTTCAGGCACTGAGCTGAAGATAAAGATAATGTCCTTGAATTATTCAATAGCACAATAGCAACGTTCCAAAGTTTGTTATGAAAATGCCATTGGCTTAATTTATCTTCTTCCTTTGGAAAGAGAAACAAGTTATTGAATTAGCAATTACTTGGTAGCATGGAAAAATGTCTTAAAAATTTTAGATTGAGACTGTATGTATGATAAAGGCTCTCTGTCTCTGTCTCTGTCTCTCTGCCTCTCTGTGTGTGTCTCTCTCAACTATCCCCCCCTCGTTTTCAGAGGGATTGAGAAGTCAGTAGTCAACAAGTCTTAGCGTGTTGAGATGTTGGGACATTCTACTACATCAGAACACTGTATAACAGATCATGAAATACCACTTTTGCTCCTTTTGTGAGTATCCTGTGAATTTAATCTTTGTCATCTCTGAACTCACTCTAGTCCTTTTAAAGATCCAAAGAAAAATTTTGATGGATTATTCAAGACATTTAAAGACTAGTGATACGATTTATCAAGTACTTGGTGAGGAAGCTCGCCTTCATCATTGATGACAAGAAATAAAATAACACAGTAAATTAAAATATTACTTTAAAAATAGTTTAGTTTACTAAATAGTTAAAATCAGTCATAGTTATATTAAGCTAGTTCCAAAGTAACTACAGTGCAATATTGGCTCCATATATACAGTGAGTCTTATTGAAGTTATGTATGTATTTTAGTTTTAAAATGAATGAACTAAATTATCAATGATATTATTAATAGAATAATTTAAGTTGTGTAAATCAATTACTCAGATAAGTATCTCACCAATAATGTTAAATAAAACTGTGGGTATTTATACTACCAAATTAATTGTTATTTCGTTGTATTTTACGTTTTAACGTGTTTTAAAATTTTATCATTTTTTCTTAGCACAGTAAATTATGCCGAATATTAAACATGTGTTTATTTTTCTACATTGTACTGTAGTATAAAGTAAATATATGGTAATAAACCAAAAGGACTTAATTCTGTGGCTTCAAAGCCATTCCAATTCAAACTGGACCAGCTATGTGAGTGAAACAGTAGTCCCTGGGGTTTAAGATTGAATGAATTCTACCCCTAATTATTAATTTTTGTGGCTCTGTTGAAAACAAATTATGACCTATTTGGGGATAAAATATACATCAATAAAGACCACCGTGATTTACATAATAATTTACTGAGTCTAAAATTAACGAGTTCAAAGTAAGTACTTTCCCTATATACTTGACTTAGAAATATATAGAAAAAAAGAAGGTACTTTGATGTAGAAAAGTTATGGTTTGGACCTTTTATTAGCATTTTGTTTCCAATGGTCAAAGAACCATTTAAAACCAACCCTAGGGGCACCTGGGTGGCTCAGTCGGTTAAGCGTCCGACTTCAACTCAGGTCACGATCTCGGGGTGCATGAGTTTGAGCCCCGCATCAGACTCTGGGCTGATGGCTTGGAGCCTGGAGCCCGCTTCCGATTCTGTGTCTCCCTCTCTCTCTGCCCCTCCCCCGTTCATGCTCCGTCTCTCTCTGTCTCAAAAATAAATAAACATTAAAAAAAATTAAAAAAAATAAAAATAAAAATAAAACCAACCCGAATGTAACCATATAATACATTGAATGGGAATTTAGGATATGGCAGATGTCAGGATATCTTTCGAATTACATGTGATAAACAGCAGACCTTCCTCTTTGGTTGGCATTGACACTTTGAGAAGGAAACCATTACAAAACAAGTCTTTTCCATGCTGCCCCATCTCCTTAGCCTTGCTGAAGTCCTAAGAGTTTCCTGTTAGTTTTGAGGGCTTATCTGTGAATGCCAAACAACTGGAATAGAATTTTTTTATTGATTTGACTGATGGAGTAGGTTGTTCTGTGCAAACCCACAGCGATTTCAGTTTAGTGGGGCAGAGGCACCAGTCTTGAGTTTAAAATTCAATTTCCAGGCCTGCTTATGCCACTCTTAAGTCCTTATACTAATCATAGAAACTTTATGGCCTCGATCTTCTTTGAAAGAAGGTAGCTGGGACTGAATAGTTCTCAATTTAGGATCTTTGAGGGAAGTAGTAAAGGAAAACTGATTTTCAGGATTTTTTTTAATGTTTATTTATTTTTGAGAGAGAGAGACAGACAGAGCACGGCTGGAGGAGGGGTAGAGAGAGAGGGAGACACAGAATCTGAAGCAGGTTCCAGGCTCTGAGCTGTCAGCACAGAGCCCCACCTGAGGCTTGAATCCATAAATCCTGAGCTGAAGTTGGATGCCCAACCGACAGAGCCCCTGATTTTCAGGATTTGTAAAAGTCTAATGAAAATAAGACCTAAAAGCACAATGTGCATAAGCTAACTGAACCATCCTTTTGTTTTTGCATTTGGTTGAGATTACATACCTCCCCCTTTTTTTCTAACAAGATTGAGTTGTCTTATAAAAATTACAAATTCTGACTGGCAATAACATAGCCTTTTTGCTAATAAAAATAAAACCATTATTATTAACTAAATACAGTTTATCAAACATAAAATAATAAGATTCATGGGGTAACGCTATATAAGGTATCAGGTATCCTTGGTAGTAAAAAATCCAGAATCCCTTTTACTGTTTTTAGTTCAGTAAAGTGAGGTACTATTTATGATGGCAGCTAGATACCAAAATATTGTTCTCAATTCACAGGCACTATATCTAAATTGTCAGACAGCATCAGTCATGAGAATAAAAAGTTTTTTGGAACAAATCAATTCATAGTTAAAAAGATTAATTTATGAACCAGCACAGTCTGTTTTCTTTTAGAGCATTAGTTTATATGTACCCATGATTTACTGTATTTGGGTAAATCTTGGATTGGGTACTATTTATCTTGATGTAGATATAGTCAGTAATCTAGTCTGCTTTATTTATTTTTTATTTTTTTAATGTTTATTTTTGAGACACAGAGAGAGAGCATGCGCAGGGGAGGGTCAGAGAGAGAGGGAGACACAGAATCTGAAGCAGACTCCACGCTCTGAGCCGTCAGCACAGAGCCAGATGTGGGGCTCGAACCCACGAACCGCGAAAGCATGACCTGAGCCAAGGTCAGATGCTTAACCTACTGAGCCATCCAGGCGCCCCTAGTCTGCTTTATTTTTAAATAAAAATGCTCTACAACTTGTGCAGACAGGCAGGGTAAATAAACTGGCTAAAACATACCTCACCATACAATGCTTCCACTTTGTACAAATTACTAAAGAGACAGAATAGATATTAAGCTCTTTGGGAGCAGGTTCTACTGGCGATTTTCTGCGTTCAGTGCTTATTCCAGTGCTGGTTCCACAGACTGTGGTTAATTACACAGGACATTGGTAAATATCATGGATATGAAGCCAAGATTTAGTATTAATTTTTTTTCTTTTAAACCCTCATGCTTTATTCATTCATGAGATTATGATTAATAAGATAATTGTGACTATTCATTGTGAGTTAAGCCATATTTCCAAATCAGATGTTATAATTCAATTAATTGTGTTATTGGAATTAATAATGATTTCCAATTTTTCATTGTTTTGGTCCAACAGTGTTTGGTCCAACGACGCATATGTTGTCTAGTCTTTGAAATTACTTTTATGATGGAAATCATCAGAGTAAAATTGAATCTCAAATCTGATCAAATACAGTAAACGATCTGATCCTGCAAAGTATTTATTTGGATATTTCCCCTTCCCCAAATTTAAATGACATTGCAGTGACTAGTAACAAGCGAATTACTGATTATAAATACTCTCAGTATTGGTTAGCTTAATGTTGGACTTGAAACAAGCCTAATATTAGTGTTGATATTAGCCATGAGAAAAGTAAATAAAACATATACACGAATTAATTTTTTATTATTATTATAGTGTTTGCCTTTTTGAAACAAACATAACCCAGATTTATTTTACTAAAAGAGAAACTGATGTTTGTTGAAAAAAATTATTTGTACACGTTACCTTACTTAATCTTCTCAACCATGTAAGCTAAGCATTAATTTGAAGATTGAGAAACTGAGGCTTGCTTAGCTTAAGTTAATTTGCTCAAGCTAGTAGGTGGCAGAGCCATTATTCATAACCATTTCTTTTTCTGCCTCCAAAGTCCATGCATCCTCCAACATTCAGTGCTCCAAATGTACTCATGCTTTTAGTTTTGGTATTTTAGTCAAATGGAAGTTTTTATTATATGTGTTTGTAAACTTCCAACATAGTTTTATCTAGTTGTAATCTTGTTACTGCTTTTGCGTTGAGTTCAGAAATTCAAAAGAATGTTTGATTGAAAAAAAAATTGTTGGGGCGCCTGGGTGGCTCAGTCGGTTGAGCGTCCGACTTCAGCTCAGGTCACGATCTTGCGGTCTGTGAGTTCGAGCCCCTCGTCGGGCTCTGGGCTGATGGCTCGGAGCCTGGAGCCTGCTTCCGATTCTGTGTCTCCCTCTCTCGCTGCCCCTCCCCCGTTCATGCTCTGTCACTCTCTGTCTCAAAAATAAATAAATAAACATTAAAAAAAATTAAAAAAAAAAAAGAAAAAAAATTGTTGTGAATAGTAGCTAACTGATGATTACCAGAACGTTTGAATATTAGAAAATAGGACGGGTATCCGTGAGTGAGTAATGAGTTAACCCCAAAACTTTGTGCTTTTGAACAATAATGAGGACTTATTCTCTGTTCTGGTTTCTATGGTTTGACAATTTAGGAGCAGCTTTGTTGGGAAATTCTGACTCAGGGTCACTGCTGAGGTTGCCTGTCCCTGGCAGTTGGATGTTGGCCAGAGCTGCCAGTCAAAGGAAGGCTTGGATGGGGTTGGAGGATCTGCTTCCGAGGTGGCCGCTTGTACAGCTGGCGAATTTCTTCCTCTCCATATGGGTCCGTCCTCATGGCATGGTGGCTGGCCTCCTCTGGAGCAAGTGATTCTCAAGAACGAGGCAGAAGCTTCAGTGTCTTTTGTGACCTGCTCTTGGAAATCACACCCCATCACTTCAGCCATATTGAAGTGGTCACACTGGCCAGACCGGATTCGCTGTTCACTGCTTACACAAAGATGTGACTATCAGGAGACAAGGGTCATCACAGGCTCTCAAGGAGGCTGGCTATCACAGATACAAATACTATATATGTAGAATTTTATAGATAATATTATATTGATACCAACTTCTTAATTTTAAAGAATAGGAAATAGAATCTGAGGCTTCTTCAAGCTCATATAACTTTAGGGAACAATCTGCCTTAAACTGAATAATGAGCAGTGTGTACAGTCTTCATCTCTTTAAAAATATAGAGTGCACTTGTGATGAACACTGGTTGATGTATAGATCTACATCTACGTCTGCGTCTACGTCTACATCTACATACACATTAAGCTCATTAACAGCTGGAGATTTGGGCTTGGCTTGTTTCTAATCGAGATTCCTTGTGAAGAAATGTGGTTCGCTATCAGTGCTCAGTGATTTACTGGTGTCAAGCAGGTGACTTTTCTGAAGTAAAGCATTTTAAAACATAAGCGTGTTTATTCACTCTGTTCAAACTGCTGTTACGGCTCTCCAGTTTTCTCTAAAGTCAGAGAATTGTTGATGTCCGAGAAGGCCTGCCCTGAGCTGGCTTCTGTCTCCTCCTTCTCCTGCTCTCTTACTACCCCGCCCCCACCAGTATGCTTCTGCTCCACCCACTATGGCCTCCTTGCCATCCTTTGAGCTTACCAGACTTGCTCCTGGCACAGGGCCTTGGCATTGGCCGTTTCTTCTACTTGAAATATATCCTTGTGATGAACTCCTTTCATAATTCAAGCTTTCTCAAATGTTGCCTTTGCAATGGGATCTCCATTGACCACTCTATTTAAAATCATTGCCCTCTGCTTAGAACAGTGAACCCGAGGCATAGTAGGGGCTCAGTTTTTTTTTTTTTAATTGAAGGAAGGAATCAGTAATGAGCACAGGGAGCACAGGGAGGTGCTGATACTGCTTTTTACCACCTGGAGCAGTTTGGTATCATCCACTCGGTTCATTTTCAGACACTGGTGCTTGGTCTTTGCAAAGAGTCTCTAAACATAGTGATCAAGTATGAATGTTCTTTATTTCTGTGGGAGATTCCTGTCGTTCAGAAATCAGCACTATTTTCATCTTTATGCCTTTAGAGTTCCAACACAGAAAAAGAACAGAGGAGATGAAAAACACTTCTACTAGACATATTATAGGGGACAGGTTGATATTATTTAAGGGAGGAAATTAATTGAGCCTTTTCTGTAGACATTAGGCAAATTGTTTCACTCAGAGTTAAAAAGCAGCTGGGGAGTATTAAAGTATAGGGTGCCTGCATGTACTTTATGATGGTCTTAGCTTATGACCTTATATTGCTTTTATTTCTCTATTAAATCAAGATATATCTCATTGAGGCTGCCATCCCACATGACACAGCATGGTTCATTCTGGTACATGGGAACAGAATTGTCTCTGATTGAATGGCAAGGTATATCTGCCTTTGACATGTGCGTGGTGTGGCACTCTCCAGGCTGGAATTTTGCTCCACATGAATCTCCACGAAGTAGGAACAGAGTCCAGAGACCCTCACCACGTGACTTGAGTACTTTGCTCAGCTTCCGCCATCCCTAACCCAGAAGCTGTATCCTTCTCCTCTGTGACTTTCCGGTGAAATGTCTCTACATGGTCCTTCATTTGGAATGAATACAGCAAGAGGCAACTAAGCTTTTAAAATTTATGAAACATCTAAAGAAATAAAAAATCTATAAAAGATAACTGTTACAGGTTGAGTTTGCGCCCCTCGCCCAAATGCTGAAGTTCTCACTTGCAGTACCTCAGAATGTGACCTTAATTAGAAACAGAGTCTTTGCAGATGATCAAGATGAGATGAGGTCATTAGGGTGGGTCTTCATCCAATTTGACTGGTGTCCCTTCTATAAAAGGGGAAAATTTGGACGTGGACAGAAACACTGAGGGAATGCCATGAGAAGATTGGTTTTCACTGCCATAAGCTAGGGAACTCCAAACCACCGGAAGCCAGGGAGAAGAATGGAACAGATTCCCCCTCACAGCCCTGCAAAGCAACCAACCTTGGTGACATTTTGATTTTGGACTCCTCATCTCCAGAATTGTGAGGCAATGAATTTCTGTGTTTAAGCCACCCTGTCTGTGCTACTTTGTCGCAACAGCCCCAGCAAACTAGTATAATAACTCTTCCCTTACATATCAGGAAGCAAACATTTGTCAGCATCTAGGTAACACCAAAACAATCAACTTAGCACATTGTAGCTGTGAATAAACTTGCGTACAGGCAAAGGTATATGGAAGAGATTAGGCTCGTGTAATGAAGTGATTGTTTGACTCACATTTCCATGGAATGTTATTTGTGAATTACAATAGCTTAATATTGCCATACTTGCTACAGAATGACTGTAGGTATCATATGGGTATTAGATCAGAGACATGAAGAGGTATCACCCCGTTGGGAGAAAACATGGAAATGATCTTGTCTAATCTTTTCATGGTACAGAAGAAGGAAGTAGAAGTGAGTAGTCTGCCTCAGTGGGACCACAGGAGCTAGGAAGGAGGCTTGATCCAAGATTTCCAACCACTCCTGTTTTTAAAACCAATTTTTTTCTCTTACAAAGCATGAATCGTCATAGAGTAGCTATTCAACTGTTGTTTGCTGAGTAAATGAACCTAAAAAACTTCAAGCCAGTCTTTAGAGTGTTGGTAAAATACGAGATATTTTTCAAGAGTTTGAGTAGTTAAGATTTTCACTACTTGGGATGGGAAGAAAAGTAGACCTGGGCTGGCCTGAATCCCAGTGTGCCCCCACTTTGCTGTGTGAATTTGGGCAGGTCTACCCTTCTAGGCCTCAGTCGCATTGTCTTCAGAACAGAGATGAGAATACCTTGCAAAGTTAGTTAAGGATGAGATAATGTATGTAAAGCCAGGAGCACAGTTCCTGGCATTTAAGTGCACAGCAGGGGCTCGTTTGATTTAATCATCTTTAAAAACTTTACACATAATAACTAATATCTTTATATACATCTAAACTGTGCTGTTGATATGGCAAGTGCATTTGAGCCTGCTTTCTTTTAATAACGATGAGGCGTGAATTCAGTTGCAGCTCTTGTGTTTTCCCCAGTCTTTCCTTTATCCAAGGGCTGGGCATTCTCATGGAGGTAACTGGGGCTCTGTGGTCAAGAGAAGGCAAAACTGAATAGTTCACATAAGAGTCAGGTCCATAGTCTTCTCTTTTCTGAACCATTCTGTACCCAACCATAAGAGTCACAAATAATCATGGGTCATAGACTGTGCCATGTGTGATTATTTGAGTACAATCCAGAATAAGAAGAAATGGCACACTAGCTCCAGCTCGGGGTTCATGGGTTGCATGAATCATGCAAACGTGAGAGTCCATGCTTGGTCATCTTTTTTGAAATCTGCTTCGAAGACTGGCTATCACCCAGATTCTCTCTCTCTTTTTTTAACGTTTTTAATTTATTTTTGAGAAAGCACAAGCAGGGGAGGGGCAGAGAGAGAAGGGGACAGAGGATCCAAAGTGGCCTCCAGGTTCCCTGCTTACAGCAGTGAGCCCGACGTGGGGCTTGAACTTACGAACCAAACCACAAGGTCATGACCTGAGCTGAGCTCTCATGCTCAACCCACCCAGATTCTCTTAATGGTTGTTTATAATTTTACATAAATCATATAAATATGTTGAAATGTATTCTAAATCCATTTATATTTTTCTTACTTGTCCAATACCTTAGGGTTTACGAGATCCAGAAATTTATTTCATGCTGTACGAAGGAATATTTCTACTTATCTCTTATAAGTAGAGTGATTAGGGGTATACTCATATGTGCACACTGCTGGGCCTAAAATCACTGAAAACTGATTCTTAATTGTGATAATATAAATAACAAAGTGTGAGCAAAATGCTAAATTATGTAGGGATAATGGAACAATAGAAAATATTGTAAGTGGCTTTAGATTTGCAAAAAGGAGGTAATGTCTAGATAAAATACGCTGTTTCCAAACCTATTTTTAGACTGATCTCACACAGTGAAACGAGGATAGTATAATAAAATAGTAAGAATATAATTGTCCCATGTTGGTAGGCAAACAACAGGGCAAAGGTGGAGAAAAAGCATGTTAACGTTTGAAAGTTCATTTTTAGTTGTTTTTTTTTTTTATTCTTCGTCCTAACTTTTTCCTGCAGCTTTAACGAGTCATAGACAATGTTGGTGTCTATTTTTCAGATAAATCATCTACTTTACATTTTAGATATTTAGCTTTTCTTGCATTTTATTATCAGAAACAATGGCTTGAAAGCAGGGTCTTTGTTTCATAAGAGGGTAGCTGCTTCCACTTGAAATCACAATCCTTTGTGATATTAAAATTAGCTCCTTAGCAGGAGCTCTGATGTCACCAAGGTGTAGAAGCAGCAGCAGTAAGTAGCAAGTGGATCCATCCTTAGAAAACAAAGATCTTGTTTTCATGCAAATACCTTTAGTGATTAAAACCAGAAAAAAAATAATTGAGCGTGGCTGTAAGAGCTGTTGGTGCTACATTTGTAGAGAAATAGTTGAAAGCTATTTGTTTAGCCGTGCGACCAGGTGACCTTTCCCGTTCTCTCAAGGTTAACGGGGTCCAGGAAAATGGTAATGTAATAATTTGGGCTTCTTGGATGTCCCACTGACTTATATTGCGTGTCCCTCAAATTTGCTCGCATTTTGTATGGTGGAGGAGGGCAGTGTTGATTGTAAAATCTATGGGGAATCCCTCTGTTCTCATTCTAAGCTTCTCTCTATTTAGAATTTCCCTGAGGAAAGATGACCTCAGTGAGAAAATGTATATGAAGTCTCCCTTTTATTCGAGTTAAATGCGATGCTGCCATTTGTAGCTCCAATATAAAATAGTAAGGGTATTTGATGTAAGAAACCTGTGATGTAATATCACAACTCTTAAAGTTGAAGACATCCATAACCAGGGAACCTCACACACATAGTAGGCGCCTCGGTCTTTGCTCTCTTGGCTCCTGAACAGCAAAGGGAAGCTGTTCACTCCTCTCCTGAACATCCAGGGAGGAAAAGCTGGCCGTGGGTTTGTGATTCTGTCCTTCCCTGCACGAATCTCTGGCTAGTGCAGGCTCCGCAGGGCAGCCTTGAAGGAGCTCTTGAGAGCCCGAGTGTTTTGGTGTTATCAAGAGGGGCTCATTATACCGAGGGAATCAATTTAGAATGACTTTAATGGGATTGAGAGTCAAACTGCAGTAGAGCCCTATGACAAAGAGAATTTAAAGTACCCTGTATTTATTATGCCTTTCTCTCTTTAATTATGTCTGTCTTTAATATTCTACTGTTAGCTCCTTTAATGTTTTTCTTCTCCACGTTTTTGGCATTTTTATGATTTGCAGTTCCATTCTAAATGGGCACATGTCATAATGTCATCTAATTCTATTGAGAAAAATGCCCCCGTTTCCTGTGGCTTTTGGCCAAGCCATACTATTCCTTTTGATTTGGATATTTCTTTTTTCACAGATTATGTAGACTGTGCAATATAAAGTAGAAGATTCTTTCCAATTGGGAAAAGAGATTTAATGTTTTCTTTTGCAGTCTCCTTGGAGCATAGGTGATGTGGCTCACAGTCTGATTCTTAACACCTGATACAGTGTCTGGTCACTGAGAGTGCTTAGTATTTGTTGGTTAAATAAATGAATAATTGAATGAATGATATCAGCAATCAGACATAATCACTTTATGTTGTCAATGTTAATATAAAGCAGGGTTTTGACCTCTGTTGGCTGGGCCGGTCCAGCATTTCAGGGGTATAGTGAATGCATAACATGATAGACTGAAATCAGAGAAATCAGAAATCATATTTTTGGATGCTTCTTAACTTTTTCTCAACTTCTATTCATTCATCTATTTATTCAACTGTCAAAATAAGGACCCTACTATGTGCACATTATTCTATTACATTTTGCCCTCTCTTTTCTTCTTCTTGACTGTTCTTTTTCACTTTATCTCTGATTTATCTATGCTTCTCTTTTGATTTTTACTCTTCTTTTCCTTTGGATCCTACCTAGCTCCCTGTCATTGACTTTTTCCTCCTCTGTTGCCTTACTCTCTCCTTGCTTCCCACTTTTTTTCTTGATCTCCTTTAGTACTTACATTTCTACTTCCAGTCCTCTGCATATGTACCTCTTACACTGTGCTTTCAAAAATATATCCTATAGTCTTCTTATCTCTCCATCCCTTCTTTTCCTTCTCTGTAAAGTCCAGAGAGGCAGAGATATAGTGATGTAAGGAATCATTCCAGACACTTCACCTTCATTTCAAACTTTGCTCAGATTTGTTTGTGACAACTGCGGATCAAATCCATTCCATCGTCTTCAGGTAAGATCATGCCTAAGACTCTTCAAGCACAGGGTAAACTGTCCTTTTAAAAAATGTAAGTAAGAAGCTTCTGGGCGGCTCAGTCTGTTAAGCGTTGACTCTTGATTTTGGCTCAGGTCATGACCTCACTGTTCCTGGGTTCAAACCCAAGAACAGGTTCTGCACTGGCAGTGTAGACACTGCCTGGGATTCTTCCTCCCTCTGCCCTTTCTCCATGCGTGCGTTCTCTCTCTCTCTCTCTCTCTCTCAAAATAAATAAACAGACTTAAAAAAAAGTCAATAAAAGCCCTCCTGAAAAGGCTATTGTTTGACTTTGCATTGTAACCTACCTTTGAATTTTGGCTTTGACTGGAGATTCCAGTTCCTTCTACATCTTGGAATGCTTTATACACAGCGCAGAGAGGTCCATAACAACAATAACAACAACAAATAGAATTTGATCAAAATATAAGGTTGGTGTAGAGTAGGGCAAAAAGGATAGGAAAAGATAGTCATGAAAGAGAGAGAATTCTTAAAATTATGACCTCATTTATTTGTTTATTAAAATGAATTGAACTCTAGATACCATATTAGTGACCAGGGATTCAACAGTGAACAAGACTCGACTCCTCCTAAGGGAGATAGATTCCACTGTAGTGTGGTGAGGACATGATGGGAGTGTAAGAATGGCATCCAACCCAGAGCTTGGAAGGGTCAGGATACGTTCCTCGGAAGAAGTGACAGTTACACTAAGTCAGGAAGGATAATTCAGTAGTGACTGGGAAACGTGGTAGAAGGCAGTGATCCATATCTGGCCATTGGAAGCATTACGGGAACAACATGGCTGGGGCGTATGGTTTCTGTGATGTGAATATAGGAAAGGAGGCCACGGGGGTGAAACCATGGAGGTCTTACTGGCTATGCTAAAGCGTATGGACCTCATCCTGAAGCAGTGGGGAGCCACTGAAGGGTTTTCAATAGGGGAGTGGTGTTTTGGAGAGATACTCTGGAAGTATTGTGGAGAACACTTGGAGTAAAATCACAGGTACAGTGAGGAGGTTGTAGTCACGATGGCAGCCTAGGTGGTGGTGGTGGCCGTGAAGTAACGAGGAATTCAGAGTATATGAAGAGGGTAGACGCACAGGCCATGCTGGTATATTGGATGCAAGAGATGAGGGAAGAGCAGGGGCCAAGAACGGCATTCAGTCTCTCGGGTTCTGAGGAAAGGTATTATTTCTGAGGAGTCCTCTCGGTTATCTTTGATCTTTAAGTGCGGGCTAGTGTTCCTAAAAGCTTCCAGATTGACATCCCTGAAGACTAATGCCATCTTCTATTTCATCACAGTGAACAGCAAGGCCGGCTGCTCTCATTCTGTTTGCAGAAACCCTGCACAGCAAGAGCAGGACCACAGAGGGTTGTAGACATATTCTTAAGTTGTTGAGCAGTTTGGATTGAATTGAGTGTTGTCAAGTAAATGGTTAAAATAGATTCCTTACTATCTTCTATAGATGCATCCAGTGAAAATAGTTGTGCCAGGATGTATGTGTGTTGTGTGTGTGTGTGTGTGTGTGTTTATGTGTGTATGTGTGCACACATGTGTTTATACATGTGTGTCCATTCACCATGTGCATGTGTGTGCTTGTGTATAGAGATACATCTCTTTCTGTTCCCTCATCACTGGGAGGATCTCATTTAATGCCTGTGAGATGCTGGTGGTGCTCGTGATGTGGATACCTAGCCTAGCTACTGGAGAGAAGCCATAACCCGTTTCGACAAAAGTAAGCCAGTCAGTTATAATGTTTTTTTTTTTTTTTTCACCGCCCAGAGTCTGGACTAAATTTGAACCGGTGACTTCAAAGTGAGTGACTCCATAGCCCATTACCAGTCCCCTGAGACACGTCATCTACTTTAAAGATACATTTTAAATAGCCTACTATGGAAAATGTAGTTAGCAAGCTCAGATATGCTCGCATTTAAGAACTCTCAGCAATGCACTTACAGATTTAAGAAAAAAAATCTTTGCACGGAGTAAAATGCACATGACAGATGATTCATTTTATTAGAGCAATTAAAACATTGGCTCCTGTTTTCATCCATCACACTCATGAAATAAAAATATATTGGGGAAAAAGTGATATTTACCTGGAGATAAAATTTAAAATATAAGGAAGATAAAAGTCCATTTTTCTTCTCAAAGAAGTGACTGAAAATCTGCTGTAGGTTATAATTCAGGCAGAACCTCATCATTATGGACCAGGAGCTGGAGTGAGATCATTGTGTAACAGGAGCCAGAGTGAGCACAATCTCTACCCAATATTTTTTGAGGCACAAATGTAGCCAGGAGTGAGTCATTCAACAGGGTACCTCAGAGGTGGAGGGTCTTGGATATAAATGGGCAAGACTGCGGTATAGGAAAATCCATCACCTTAACCTTGGATGTGCCGTCATCAGCTCCCGGTGAGTTCACAGAAATCAACTCCTCTGATTCCGGTGTCCGTGCCTGAGGCCATGTCCACACTGCAGTGATGCTTCAGGTGACTCAGAGATGGCTCATAAATTCGACTCTCTCTGCTCCCAAACTCCGAGTGATATAACCTTTCTTTCTTGGGTTGCAAATAAGTTATATAAAAATAACATGGCAAATTATTAATCTGTGTGGACGGACTCTGCTCATTGCCGTCCTCTGAGAATGTGCCAGTGAAGAGAGAACCGGAGTCTTTGGTTCTGTCCAGGAAAGGTAGGAGAAGGAGGGAGAGGGTGAAGGAGGGATGGCTTTCCCTCACTTTGTCTGTTTAGTCAATATTTGACAGTGTTGGATACCAAGAAGAACGCGGGACTTAAAGAAATATTAGGTGCAATTCCTTGGGGCTAAACGTACTACTTTGCAGACTTGTTTTAAGGGGTGAATGAAATCATTCATATATTCATTCATTCACCAAGTATTTATTGAGTTTTTACTAATTGCTAAAGAAAGTGAATACAATTATTAGATTCCTGTTCTCATGGAACTTACATTCTAGTGGGTGTGGGTGAGCTAGATCTAATACACAACTGAACAAATAAATATTAAAATATCAGCAGGTGGGTGATGAAGCAACGTAAGGAGCGAGAAGGACCAAACTGTGGTGCTGTTTTACATATGGTGACGAGAGGAAGCCTCTTTGATGTAGGAGGCGCCCTAGTGCAGTACCCTCCTGAATCAAGTAAAGAGGAAAGAGCGTAGGGAAGAATCTAGCACGGTTCTGGGCACATGGTTAGCACTTAATCAGTGGTCACTCTTATTATAATTACTATCATCATTATCTTTGATAATAATGTACTGTAAGCCTGCATGCCCTTCTGAAAATTTGGGAGTCTATAAAGTATTACAGGAAGTTTGTTTTTAGGACACACTTATAATGTAATTCTATATCTGTATATATAAAGATATTTTATCTTCAGTTACAATTTAACTTTAGAGATAGCTACTCATATTTAAAGGAAAATCAACAAAAGCTGATTTTTTTGTGTGGCTAACTATCTTGAGTTGTTTTTTTTTTTTCTCCATTAGTACAATTAAACATTTCTTGCCCATCCGTGTGCTGTCAGGCACTGGACAATGGGGAAACGATATTCGTAAAGTTGAGTCTTTGCCCTCAGGAAGCTTATCGTCTTATTTTTTTCTCCTAATAACTCAGGACTCTTGCACTGTTTGTTTGAACAGAACTTGCCGGAGGGATTTATATGCTGACAAGGCTCTGTAGAGTGTAGAAAAAAACAAGTTGCATTTGAGTGTTAACTTTGATGTTTGTTTAGTTTTATAAAATATGTAAGAGGCTTTTCCATTAGTGAATAAGACTTTCCAAGAGCTTTCAGAATCTCACGTCACAAGTAGTTAAATATTGCTAAAGGGGAGTCACCAAGACTGACAGCTTGGAACCCGAAGCGCTGTGTGTGGTTTAGGATGTGTGGCCAGCAAGAAGCCCCCGCTCCCATCTTAATTGAGGTCCTGCAGGTCCAACTGATTCATTTGGTCTGAAAAATCCAGACTACAGGGAAATCCAAAATCCACTTGGCAACCCTTTATTATCTTTTGGCCTTTGTTAGCAGCGTATTACATCCTGTCTGGGGAAAGCTAGGGATGAAGATGTCAGCCTAGGTATGTTTCAGTGCTGGAATGAAGTAGAATTTGGGGAAAGTGATTTACACACAAGAGACACACAGGGGGCGCATCAGTGGCAGAAATAAAACACACTTGGAAATTGCATTCCAGAGTCTACTCCCATGATTTGCAAAGTCTGTAGTTTAGTTTGGGACCAGACATGGCACCCAATCAGAGACGCTTGCCCTAACTTTAACCTAGCTGTGGCTTATCACACTACCTCCTTTGTCTGATTTTTGTTCTCTAAAGGAACACTCTGTTGTTTTCTATTCTATTCTATTCTATTCTATTCTATTCTATTCTATTCTATTCTATTCTGTAGTTTCCAATTATGTATGCCTTTATGTGTCCATTGGCTGTCAGTCCTATTGTTCCTATTATGTGTGTAAGCCTGGAGAGGGCAGGGACCATGCTTATTCACCTTTGTATGCCCAGTGCTTGGCCCAGAGTAGGCTCCTAATGAATATTTGCTGAGTGAATGAGTTGTAGCAATGATGTACAATAGCAATAGCAGTACCACCAATAAAATCTTTGGGATTCAAGAGAGTTTGGCTAAGGTCAGTCACAATGCAAAATCAGAGCAAGGATGCTCTCTGTAGGACCATATGAAATAGCGACACACAAAATTAACTATTTTTCCTAAACTTTATGATACGAAAGTGGTGCCAGGTGCCAGATGTTCAAAGAACTGTATGCATGGGCTAATAAGTCACCTGCATGGATTATTTTTAATTATATATATATACTTTAACATTTAAAAAGTTTTTTTGTTTTTTAGTTTCGCAATTTGGGTGAAGTATTATTATTCAGCTTTAACAATAGGACTCATTGATTCAGGTTACAAACCATCCATGTTCTGGAGTGGGGGAGGGGGTGCCCATTGAGTAAAAGCCATTGCTCTAGCACCATCACGTATGACCTTCATTTTATCCTTCAGGTTATATCCTTTGCTGACACCACTGACAAAATCTGGATGACCTGACCCAAGAGTAGACTCCTGCTGGCAAAATCTCTAATAATGACATGCCTTTGTGGATTCAGACAATTTTAAAAGAATTGCTGGGCACAACAGAGATTTTCTTAATGTTGCTGTCGGTTATTTATGTAGCTTGTTAATCATCCACATTTCAACTAAGAGTCATATAAAGGGCTCAGGACATCTCCTGTCCCCCTGAAACTCACCCCCTCACACATCATTCATCTAGGCTAAAGCCAGATCACCGCTCTCAGAAAGTAAACTTAAGGCAACTGTTCAAACCTGCCAGCAATTACTGATCCAGAATACATTTCTTCTCACCAGTCCTTCCCAGTCTAGTCTTCTAAACACCTTCTGTTGAGGCATAGTGGAAGCCTATGGAAATTAAGACATACTGCCTCGAAGCAGCAAGGTACATGCAAGAACACAGTTTTCTCTGAATATGAAGGAAAATGTTAGCCGTCACAGAGTTGTTGGGTACAAGCGAATAATGGGTACACATGAGAATGGCAAATTGTATGAAGGACATTGGAAGCTGCATTTAAACAGTCAGGTATACATGTTATCAAAGATATGGGCTGAGTTTTTTGATTAGTGTTATCTCAAATGTCATACTTTCATATATTGCTTAATGAATTTAACTGGGGACAGGGTGATGCATTAGGTAAATCTATAAATCTGTTTTTGAATAGAAAGATACTGGTGTCTGATGTTTAGATTCATCTTATCGACAGTAATTATCTACTCCTCAATTTTCAGACGAGTAGTTAAATACAAACAGTAGACATTTGCACATGCGAGAAGAACTCTGTCTTTAACATCTGCCTTTCAGGACCCAGGCAGAAGTGTGATTGTTGCCATTCCAATTGAGGGGTGGACTGAAGGGCTACAGTTAACTCTTAGCCTTCCTTAGAATTGAATCGAGTACTTGAGGCACTCTGAAAATGCATATGGAGCTTTTTTCTTGTTCTTTATGCACACTTATTTTCTTACTTGGTTTTGTCTGAATAAGTATTCATAATAGACCTTCTCCTTGAGATGTAGTAAGTTACTGGTGGTGAAAGGGAAGGCTGCCTGGAAGTGTCTGATTGTGCTTCCCAAAAGGCACAGGTCACTTGGGAAGATAGCAAGAATAGCAGTTGTAAGGACCAGAATCTTACCTGGGGAAAGGTCCAAGTGTGAGATCACCAAACCCAGATAGTGATCCACAAAGAAGAGCCAGTATGAACTGAGCAGTCAAGCCATCAAATCAGAACCCACTGCATCTGAGAGGTGGGGTTCCCAGACCAAAGGGCAGAAACTAAGAAGGAGGCCAGGCCAAGTGCTGGACAAACAGGGAAGCTAAGGACAGAGCCCAATAGAGCAGGCAGGAAGTGGAAGGCAGTGGGCTTGTTACCTACTTCCTTTATCTACAGGCAAAGCCCTGAAGGTTGAAAGTTAGGGGCAGAAAGTAAGTGGAGAAAGTAAAGGGCAAGTATGAGGGATCCTGGACAGAGATCAGGACTAGATAAAATAGTGTTTCACAGGTAGTCCAAGAAGTCTCTATAATTTTCATGGAATACCTAAATCCTGAGGGTAAGTCATTTCCCCTTGAAGTCTCTTAGTCAAAGTGACAAGAAGTCAAAGATGCTGATGGACGCATAGAGCTTCTGGAGTTAATTATAATTAGTAATGCAGTAGTAATTATGCAACGCTGGGTGGGTCTTTATTTCTTCCAAATGTGTTTTTCTCTGTTAAGGCTTAAAGACCCCAGAGCCTTAGTTCGAATTCTCACAGATACGAACTCCAGGACAAAGATTCAATGGCAAGTAGTTTATTTGGGAAGTGATCTCACTAGTGACAAAGTAAGACAGAGAAAGGAAGGCAGCCGATTTGATGTTTTGTTATCAAGGAAGTTATAACAGAGTCTAGTCCCACTGGGAAGCTCTTGGAGGCCTTAGAGTGGCACACTGAGAAGTGAAGGAGATGGAGTATTTGGACACTGACTGTTCTGTCATGTCATTTCTTTGTTTGGGCTACAGTGGGAGACTGATTCCTTGGCACATCACCACTGCCATGCCAACAAACAGACAAAACATCATGGTGGCCAGAAAACCCCTCTGGGGGAAAAAAGGAGGTTACGGCAGTGGGGCCAGCCTATACTGAATTGGTAAGGGACAAAGGATATAGGCAGGGCACTGGTGGGCCTCTGCTGTATCCATGGAGTACCTTGGCTAACTGTCCTGATCGTAAGCCCATATGTCAAAAAAAAAAAAAATTTTCATCAATCCCTGGACCTGAACTTTTCTACAGGACTTATGTGGACAACTTAGATAAAACTTTCAACATACCTTCACAGGGCTTTTTACCCTGCAGTTCAATTTTCCTTGGGAAGAAGAAGTATGATTGCAATAGAACCTTGGGAAGAAGAAGTATGATTGCAATAGAATCATATCCATTATAAAAAGACATACAAAGATGTTCCAGACCTTTAGAACTGGAAAGCTTTTTCCAAACAGGAAGGGGAAGTTGGACCAGGCAGCGACAATGACTGTTCTCCCCTTGAAGAATCACTGGTACCAATGGCATTCTGCTTCTTTATGAGTTGATGGCTCTTGACACTTTTGGTTCAGCCATGCCTACATGGTCCCTCTCTTCAACACAGCTATGCTAGAGCAAGGACATAAAATTAAAAACACACACATAGCTACAAAAGTGAACATTTGTTTAGAACGAGAAAGGAAATCACAACAAATTTTAAATTTAGCAAAGCTTACCCCTATCAAAACATTGAATAATTCAGAAAACTAACAAATTTAATTAGCTGTATGACACTCCTCTGTAAAACAGTTTTGCCTACCTTTTATGGCTTCCTGCTCTTTGATTGCCTCTTCATATGACAACAAAGATTTTGTAATATCATTTTCTATAGAGAGAATAGAAAGATAATTTAGTCTTTCCTCTAGCATTTGAGTGAAATTTGCTTTTTTTGGTTGATGGTTAAAAAAAATTTCTTTCAATTACACACTACTCATTATTGGCAATGTTATGTAAATTTTTAGGATTGTTGTCAAATTTTTGGAAAAACTCTGTCAAGTTTCTTTCCTATATGAGCTGTGAGATTTAGAAGAATTTTCTAGACTACAAATTGTTTCAGACATTTCCAACCTTATTCTTCTTCCATGACCACATATATTCAGTGCCCCCAAAGAACATCTTTACATCTCTATATGACCCTTGGCCCTGCATTCTTGGGCATGTTGGTGTCCATGGTCGATGGAGTGGTGGGAGCATTCCTCCATGAGATGACTGACAACAATTTGACTATGTGTAGAAATGACTGTGAGCCATGTAACTAGAAACATTAAACTCAAGCTAAATGTATCACCACCTCATCTGTCTCTTAGCCAAATGCCGAGAACGCCTGAGGCAACTCCTAGGCCATCCGACCCAGAAGTGTGGAGGGAAACACGGGGGATCAGTTGTCATTAAAATTTCTTGCTTTAGGGGGTGCTTGGGTGGTTCAGTTGGTTGGACATCCTGATTCTTTTTTGTATGTGTATAATTTATTGTCAGATTGGTTGACATACAACACCCAGTGCTCATCCCAACAAGTGCTCTCCTCAATGCCCATCACCCATTTTCCCCTCTCTCTTACACCCGCATCCACTCTCAGTTTGTTCTCTGCATTTAAGAGTCTCTTGTGGTTTGCCTCCCTTCCTGTCTGTTTGTAACTATTTTTTCCCCTTCCCTTCCCCCATGGTCTTCTGTTAAGTTTCTCAAGATGCACATATGAGTGATGGACATCCTGACTCTTGATTTCAGCTCGTGTTGTGGTCTAAGGGTCGTGAGATGGAGCCCCACGTTGGGCTCCATGCTGGGCCTGGAGCCTGCTTAAAATTCTCTCTCCCTCTTCCTCTGCCCCTTCCCTGCCCACACGTGTGTGCATGCTGTCTCTCAAAAAAATAAAATAAAAATCAATTAAAATTTCTTGTTTTAGGAAATGTCACCAAAATCTACAACTGTGTGTACAGAGGCTTAGGAGGGACCTTTGTAGTAAGGAGACCTAAAGCTTAGATCTCCTTAGCTTTTACCGCCCTTGCCCACAGCACAGTTTTTAGAGCCGTGCTTAGTTCACGTTCTGTCCAGGAGACCTATGTTCTAGCTCCCAAAGACTGGTATACATTTGTATGGATCTTGCCTAGTCCTTTGCTTCCCAAACCCTTGCCTGTCTCTGTGTGGCAGCCCCTCCTTTCCAATCTGACTCTTCTAGATCAAGTCTGAGGGAAAGGTTTTAATGCATTTACCCTCTTGGTGCTCTGCCATCAGTTGTCCTGAGTGCCAACGCCAGCTCCCTCTAATGGGTGGTAAGATTGTGTAGTCGATACCATGAATGACACCAGACAGATGGCTCTGGAGCACGACTTGACCACTAGTGTACTCTACAATATAGAAGAGGTGAGTTTTATCCCATTTTAGCTTTATGGAAAAGCAATTTATTAACTGGAAGTGATAAGCCTATCATTTACATGAAAAATATAGGGATGGGGGAGAATTTTTCCATCATAAGAAGACATAAAGCCATTGACTGGCATCTAGTTGATCAGGGGAGCAAATTTGCCTTTGAAGTATTTGGAGAAATTTGCACCAGTTCTTGATTTTCCAGTGTGGGTGTGAGGGTGATGTTTCCAGCGTATTTACTCTGAGTTTTATTGACCAACCTCGTTCGGTGTGTGGAGCTTCTTTGGGGGAGGCACTTTTAGCTAAAGAATCTCTTTACCAAAGTTCCTTTCTTGTGGGGCTGGGGAAAACCAAAAGGTGATTTATAAAGCTGTTCAAAGAACTTCTTGCCCTACCTCACCAGCCTCTGATACTTGTAAGCACATTTTGAAGTTCAGAGTTATTCACAGACTCTCCAAGCGATCTTTGTCAGATTTGGTTTTTGTGAAAACAGCCTTGGGATCTGGACCTGCCTTGAAAGGGCCCCACGCTGGCATACTCCACCATGATTTTAAAATCGGAGCCTCACTTTTGCCTGTGAGGAAGCCATTGTAATGGTAGGGAATAATAGTTACGTACGCTAGTGATCTGTATGAAATTATTCTTGAGTTTATTATTTAATAAAGAATATTCAGAAGTAGGCAAGTAAGAAATGTCATTTATGTCACAGATGGGAAAGCTACATATATGTATTAATGGAATTCATTCACTGGTTTATGGACCAAACTTCTCTGGGACTCCACAAATCCACATGCATGTAGACCTCTCTCAATTTGACAGGAATGCAGATAGTCACCAAATATTATCTGTGAATAGCCAGGCTTATGCAGATAATTCTCTAGGGGGCTCAATAAGAAATTCTCTTCTGGAGCACATAGCCTAGACAGATTTTGAGGGGAGACAGCCCAGAGATGTTCAGCAGTGTTCGTTGGTTGTGCTTTCGTGAGCAGACAGCGGATACCTGGGCCGTGCTCACTGTGCAAAGAATCTTTGTGAACATTCCTGTAGCCAGCACTTTCCGTTTATAGGGATGGTTACAATTCTCAGGTGTCATCCCCAACACAGATGTTTGTTTCTGACAAAACGTTGTAAAAAGCATCCATCTTGAAGATGTTAGAGAAACAAAGGCTCAAAACTGAAATGCATACCCGGCTGTTAAGACTTTGCCAAATAAAACTTTCATGCCTGGGGAGTCGTTTTGCATGAAGCTAGTGCTGGCTTGTGGGAGCAAGCCGTTCCCTAAGTGCGGTGTGGACGCAGCTCGGGAATTAGAAGGTGTTTAAAGTGATCGTAAGCGTTTATTTCAAGCTCTCAGTTCTTCAAAGAAAAAAATATAAAGAAGAGTATGTTCTTGCCAGAGGTTCAGAGAAACCTGGGTATAGCTCTTGTTTCTTTTGTTTCCAGAAACAAAGCATGCGATTTGCTTGAATCCCACACACCAGAAGCTCTGAATGTAGTCATGCTCTGTGGTTATTTTTAGCACATGGGTCTCCACCTACTCTCCCTTCTTCTTATTGCCCAGCCCCTCCCCTAGCACCACGACCCTATATTTTGGATCTGAAGCTTCATCATCAGACCCTTTGTGACCACAGCAAGGTTGGGACTCTAAGTGTGGCAGGATATGGTGTTATTTTGCCTAATGGAGGAGATATCCATTTTGGGATATGTTGACCCTTTTGGGGGGATAAGCCTCTATTCTATGTAAGAAACCCAGTTAGCAGGCAGGATCTCTTTAATATCATTTATAGAAGGAAGTATTTTTTGTAATAATCTGGTATTCATTGCAAAAAGCACTGCTGTCATATATTAACAACTTTTTGGAGTAGATTCTTAAAATATATATCTCTATATATATTTTGTTATGTGTGTCTGTGTGTGTGTGTCTGTGGTGTGTGTGTGTGTATATATATATATATATATATATATATATATATATCCCGCACAGGATGTATATCTCTGGTGTGTGTGTATATGTATATGTATACGTATATGCATATGCATATGTATATATAAAACCACCACAGGAGAGGGATCATTTTATTCATATTTAGGTAAAATAAGAATTCTGGTTAATAACGATAATTTTTTTTTCATCCAGAGACATAAAATGTATATCTGCTTTTAAAAAAAGGAAATAAGTATAAGAAGCGATGTCAGGAAATGACCAAAAAGAACAAATAATCAATGCCACTGTGATTGATAGTAATTATAATAGGAGCTAAATATGTGCTAAGCACATTTCTTGTATTGTTTCATTTAATCACCAGGTGACGTATCCAGTATGTAGCAGCTTTCCCATTTTACAGACAAAGAAATTGAGGCTTAGCTAAATAACCCATTCCAGGTCCCTGAACTGGTCAGATTTCAAACTCAGGTAGTCTGACCCTGGGTCAGAGCTTAACCGTTATCCTAATTGTCCTTAGATACAATTTTCTGATGGCCCATGTTACCTTGTGTGTGTGAAGATAAAACTGATTGTGACCTAGGCATCTGCAGGTGACTGAAAAGACCTTCATTTAGGCAGAGTCCTTATTGTTCATTAAACTCTAGGTCCTGACTCAGAAATATCGGCAAGAGCCTTTTTGTCTATTGCTTGTTGCAAAGTAGAGGTCTCCCCTATAGTTCTCTTGCTTACTGAAAGCCAGTCATGCTGAAAAGACTAAGTTTGGAAGCTACCGATTGGTGTTAAGCAAGATCTTCTTCTACTATCTACTATTTTCTTCCATTAGGATAATTTCCTTTCTTTCCCATTTCTCCTGAAAGTGTGTTATAAAACCACAGGTTCTGGCGAAGTTGCCCCTTTTCACACTCCAAATGCATCCCTGTTCAGGGGACAGTGAGAGCAGACACCCTCTGTATGGGGGAAAGGGGAAGGGTACAGTCCCAGACCTGGCTGGGCTTTGTTTACGGTGGGGGAAAAGCCAACAGTGGAGATAATCTCTCAGGTCTCTTGTTTAGACTAGCCTATCTTTGCCCATGGAGGACAAATCGCTTGCCTTATTCTTTTACAAATCTAAAAATAGAATGCTGTTTTTTTTCTTAGAAAATATCCAACGTCCACCTGTGTGGTTTCTGCCTAAGGCAATACTGTGGTATTTGTGTCAGAGAACTTGCACTTCATTCTTTTCTTCTTCTTAAAGTGGCACTGGGTGCCGCTAAGCTGTTGCAGACTTGGTCTCAAAGTTTCATGTTGGAAAAACCCCATGTTTTTAAAAAGGGGGAAGAAATCCTGGCATTTTAGGGAAAGGTTTTCTCTGAAGGAGGGAGGAGAAAACTATGGAGAATAATGAATTCATCAAGCTGAAAATGCACGAGGCAGCCAAGCGCTCAGGCTTCAATACATGGCAAATGGAAAGAGAGCTCCCATACTGTCGAGATGCGCAGACACAGCCCTGCTAATCGCTTGGTCATGCTTGGGAGACACTAAGTCATCACAGGCCATGACATGGTGAGAACAGGGTGCCAGGGGTTTGTTGTAAGAAAAAATTGTTGATTTAACATCCATAACCAGCAACACTTCTTTCCCCGACCCTCATCCTCAGACGACAGGCCTTGGATGGAAAAACGCTGGGTGTGTGTTTAACTCTTTAAGGTTCCACATGATGGGAAATCATACGGGAGGTAAAAATTATGAGTAAGTGACTACTTGAACCAAGAGGTTTATTTTTATTATATCCACAATTCGTTCTCCCTTATATATGCAGATGTTCAGTGTTAAATATAAAATAATAAAAGGTACATTGTTGAAGAGTTGCTTTGTGGTAGGTGCTGTTTGCAGTAATTTATATGTATGACCTCATTGACTCCTCACGACAGCTCTGTGAAATAGGGTACCATTATTGTCTCCATTTTATAGAAGATAAGTAGCCTGCCCAAGGTCACGTAGCTAATGAATAGTGGAACCAAATTGGAACTGAGGTTGTCTGAGTCCAAAGCCTGTACTGTTGACCACTGGGCCTTGTATTAGATTATGTTCTTTGAAAAATCCAATGAAACCAGATGACAAATTAGTTGAAGAGACAAAATATACTTTTCATTCTTTCAACATGTTATTTTATTGACTTTTGGTAAATTACGTGGAGTGGAAGGACAGACAGGCACATTACTCCAACTTAATACCATTCTTGCTGTAATAGAAAGATGCATTAGGGCCACAGGTGGCATGGAGGAAAGGCATCCCTATCTCTCAGGATTGCTTTCGTGTGCACTGCTCTATAACCAGTGACTAGTATGGCATCTGGCTCTCTTGGTGGTTACTCAATAAATGGTATAGTCAGGAAAGGATCCATATGGGTAACATTTGAGCTGAGACTTTATGGATAAACAGTGGCTTTCCTGTGGTCAAGATGAAAAAGGTGATTACAGGATGAGAGAAAAGGACGTGTAAGACAGGAGACTACCTGAAGTATTTTGGAAACTACACTGGCTCTGTATTGCTGGAGCCTACAGTGGAAGATGATTGGGTGTAGGCAAGAAAGGGAGCCAAGATTGTTCAGCTTATGGGCAGGCAGAGTTATCACTGACATTCTGTACCATGCAGTTGGATGTGGGGTTATTTGGAGGAGTGAGGATACCATTGAAGTAATGTGACACAGTTGGAGGAGTAGTCCGGTTGATGGTAGGGAAGCAGCACTTTGGATGGTGGGTAGAAGGGCTTGGGGACATTGGCAAGACTACAGTGGTGCTGGTGAGATTCCAGGAGTGGGCACTGGTACACTTCCCGTGGAGTTGGAGAGGTAGGTGAGACTTAAGCAATATTTCAATTGATAGACTAGACCGAGGCTGGTTGTTCATTAGATGAGGACAGAGGAAATGGGAGGAACTGAGGCTCTGTTGCTGGTTGAAGAAAGAAATTAGTAATCAGTGGTGCCATTAATTTGATGAGGGATACAAGAGTGGTACTGATTTGAGTTAAAAATTGTGCGTTTAATTTGTCAGCTTTTTTTCAGATTTGAGGTTCCTTTAGGGCATAACTGGAGACGTCTAAAAGGCAGTTGGACACAAATGACTCAAACTGAGGCAACAGGTGTGTTTGAAAAGAGCCGTCAGTAGACCTGGAGGCCACAGCTAGTGAATTTTACTAAGCAGGGTGATCACTCCATGCATGGTGGTGTGATACAGAAGGCAAGTATTACTACAAGACAAATTTGCAAATCGGTGAAACAGAATGGGGTTTAGTATCCCCCAGATGGGGTTGTTAAAGGATTTCATGTAGGAAGAGATTTGGGCCTAGAAAATAGGCTTTCACTGGGTGAAAGGAGAAGAGGGGAAATGATAGTGTTTATAGCAAAGTCCTTGGTTTTAGCAATGTGATGGTTTAGAAGCTTCCCTTGGGAGATGTCTGTTTCAAATATTGGATTGTTTTGGTTCTAGAGGCTACGGGGCTTTAGAAATTATTTTTAAAAAGAACTAGGGACTCAGTAAAACATGTGCAGTAGTTATCAAGTCACTGTCAAGCCCCTCTGAAGTTAGACAGCTGACTCTATGCCTAATGTGTTGGTGATAATTTTCCTCTCGAATAAATTTCAATTTTTCATCCAATTACCAAAACACTTACTGTATAGTTCTTACTATGGTGCCGGTGATAGTTCTAAATACTTTAAATCTACTAACCTTAATTTTCACATACCTTTGAGATAGGGACTCTCACTATCCCCTTTTCCACAGGAGGAAACAGGTACAGAGTTTGAGTGACTTGTCAAAGAGCTGGTAAGTAACTGATTCTGGATTCTGAACCCAGATGTTCTGGATCCACTGTCCTATACTATGTTGTCTCTCTGGTCAGATCATGTCCGGAAGACCTAATGATTGAGGAATCCTGGCCGTGAGCAAGCTTTCTATCTTTTGAGAATCTCAAGGGCATATTTATAACTGACAAGTCACAGGTTAGGGTAGGGGTTGGGATGGGAGAAGTAATACCGTATCATGGTTGTGTGTTTAGTGCCAAGTCCTAGAGCAGAACTCTGATAAGTCAAAAGAGAGACTTAATGCCCAATAAGGCCAATCCTGAATCACACATTAACACCCATTAAGGAGAGGCCCTGTCTAACACATCCCCCCCATGAGGGCCCAGGAACTGGGGCCAAAGGAGAGAGTGCCAGAGAGAAGGAGGAATGCTAGAGGGGCTTTCAGTTTCAGAGTTAAGCCAGTTTAAACTACATCTGTGAGTATACCTGGGTACCTTCCAGGAGAAAAAGGGAAGAAGGAAGGGGAGGGAAAGGGAGAGAAAGCATGGGAGCAAACTTCTTAGGGCGGGCTTAACCATCAGATCGAGTGAGTGAAGGAGAAGGGACCCAGCCCGTGTGCACCTGCTTGCTGGAGCAGCTCCTGGAGTGGCCCAGCTCTTTAAGCATCTAGCACACCAGCTCCAGGAATGTTTTCCTCTAAGAAGAAAGAGTGGAGAGAGGAGGACAATAAGAAAAGAAACCTTGAACTCCTTCAAAACGCTGATATAACCCTCAGTTTTCATTTCATCACTCAATACACAGAAAAGATTTACCTGTACATTACTGGGCAGGGGGGACTATGTGCGTAGAGAAGCCTCTTTCTGCCCTGACTGCCACTGAAGGGATTGGCATTCAGAAGCATCACACATAGCATCGGGAGCCTGAGAATCAGGGTTGGCCATGGGGCTAAGAATGTGGAATAGAGATAGAAAGGTAGATAACGGATGTGACTTTGAAGAGTTAGCACACAATGTCCGGGAGATCTTTCTTGATTCTGGTAGGATTAGCATAGCACAGTTGAAATAGATTGATGTTTTTATTCTCTGTGTAAAAAGAGTGAGAAGATCTGGGTTTTAATACCAAGTTTGACATTGACTGTGTACCTTAGGCCAGAACTTGCAACCTCCCTTCTGTGAAGACCGGAGAGTAAAATAGTTTCTTTTTCTATCAATTCTGCCATTACAGTACAAAAATGGCTTAGGCAGTATGTAATGAGGTATGGTTGTGTCCCAATAAAACTTTATTTAAAAAACATGCATATGGGAGGGTGGACATTAGGGGAGTCAGATTTGGCCCAATGAACAGTTATTTGCCAGCCCTTGTTTTAGACAAATGACTTCTCCATGTCTTATTTCCCCATTCATCCTGTTCGTAAATTATTCTCACCCAACAACTCGGGAGGTTGCAAGTGCCTGGCATTATAAAAAAAAAATCAGAGAGGAAGGAAGGAAGGGTAGGGAGTCAGGACACTTAGGCTCTTAGAAGTCCAGGCACCAGCCAGCTGTAGAACCATGGCCTGGTGTTTATTCTCAAATTTTAAGGAACTTTTCAGCTCTTACATTCTATGGGAAGGGATTGAGAAAGTGCTCTTCATATATGAAGTGAAATTAAGACTATACATATAGATAAAATTTTCAAAAAGTTGTCTACCTCATTTCTCAGCTTAAAGCCAGAAGTACAAGTCCTCACTGGAAAATTAGTTTGCATAGTCTCCACTTTGTAAGAGTTTTTTCCTCCTCCTATCGTTGGTTGCATTGGAACTTGACTGCTAATGGCTTGACAGATAAGGTCCAAAATGCTAGCAGAAGGCAGCAGAAATGTGCTTGTCTAGAAGATTGCAAAGAACGTTTCTCCTAAAAAAAAAATTTTTTTTAAATTTTTTTTTCAACGTTATTTTATTTTTGGGACAGAGAGAGACAGAGCATGAACGGGGGAGGGGCAGAGAGAGAGGGAGACACAGAATCGGAAACAGGCTCCAGGCTCCGAGCCATCAGCCCAGAGCCTGACGCGGGGCTCGAACTCCGGACCGCGAGATCGTGACCTGGCTGAAGTCGGACGCTTAACCGACTGCGCCACCCAGGCGCCCCTAAAAATTTAAGCCACTAATGGAGCAAGTATAATTTCTCCAAACAAGGCAAGAAACAGACATAGGAGAGAAAGAAATGACATCCCACTGCCTTTATCCCTTTTAAGAAGGTAAACCTAAAAGTACTGAGCATAGTATGATAGACAATGAATCTGTCTTTGCCCTGGGTGCTCCATACTCTGGAGTCCACCGTGATTAAGCTAACAGAGCGGTGGGGGAGCTCCACATTCACTTACTTCCCCTCCTAGTGCCCTTGATTTAAGGCCGGACACAGAATGGACTGTGCCTAAACACTCTCTTTCTCTCTCCTTCCTTCTGAAGTCATAAGAGTAATAAGGAGGAAAGACAGATTCATTTGGAGTACAACCCATCGTTTAAGCACAAAACAAAACACAATCCTCATTATTGAAGAGTAATAAAAATGAGTCTAAGTGGCAGTTAGGCTCCTACAAATAAAAATTGCTACCACCGCTGCCGTTGCCTGTCTTTGTGAAATGAAGGGTTGGATGCTACCTTTGTTCAATGAGCCCATAATTAAGAGGTGTTTAACATTGAAGGCTATTGCTTTAAAAAGATATTGCCATGTAAATGTCAGACCAATGGAGACACTGGGTTATGAAGGTTACACCTGCCAAAGGTAAACTGAATAAAACAGCCAGTAGCACTGACATGGTTTAGAGATTCGCCCAATAGCTAAACATTTGCAGCTTCGTGGAAGAGTGTCTTAATTTAGTTCTTTCCAACTTCTTTTGATTTTTACCCAGGAGTGCTGTGGTGGATGGGGGAAGGGAGTAATATGTGTGTTGTACATGCACGTGCACACACACACACACACACACTTTGATGAGCATTTTCTCTATTGACATACTACATTGTACTTCTGTAGATTAAAGTAAGGATTTATTTAGAATTATTGAAGTGATTTATAACTTGCATATTTATGCATCTTCTGGACCTAACAATTTCTTCATACTTTTTGTAATAGCCCTAGCAATTTTGCTGGATAGACCTTTCCAAGTAACTTGGATTCGATGTTTCTGTTAGTTAGGGTTAGATCAATTGCAAAACATGTCTAAAATAGACTTCAGCCCTGGGAGAACTGCTAATGAACTTACAGATTATGGTTGCTCCTATCATGGGAAAGCAGCCCTTTTTGCAGTCTTTGTCATAGGGTGAGACAATTTGATGCTGAGCTTTTTGGTATAAGAGGTCAAGGGTGATTTTTCCCAGGTATCTCCTCTTTGAAATGGAATTCTGTAGAGAATCCTACAGGGGAACAGCAAACAGTGGGTGCTTGACAAATTGTGATCCTTTTCCATTGTGAATGACATGTTCTGGTTATTCCATCAGTTACCTGTTTTGAGTCTCAGGATGGCTCTTTGCAATCGAAGAGATTAGATCCCAGACCTCTGTCTCTAGCACCCGCCCCTCAAGTCTTAGAAGTAGAACAGCAGAATAACATAAAGAACTGAGTGAATACTCTCAGAATTCTGTGGTTGCCTCCTTTGATGGGCGCTGAGTATTTCCCTCGTGTTGGACAATTACTTATTTCTCTGGCTAACTAGAGATCAGAGCCAGAATAAAGAAGGACCCTCCAACGTCATCCGCTGAATTGGCTGGACAATTACATGTTCTGTAATTGCTCGCTAAAGGGTTGCTTGCTTTTAGATACTAGCTTTACCAAAAATGAACGAGAAGCTGCTGCTTTTTGTCTACCCCCCCCCTTTCCATATCTGTCCTTGATCTGACCGGACTGTTGTATGAAAGAGGTGGTAAAAGATAGGACATTGAAAGAAGAACGTGAGATAGAACAATGATTGTTCCTTGGTTGATAAAGAAATCTGATCTCATTTTGGAGTCCCCAGTTGATGTTTGTTTTTATTAAAAATGTCTGTAAGGGTAACTGTTCCAAGTATATTATCCGAGATAATAACGTTAACTAGCTTTGCTGCAGAATCAATAGGAGTAACAAAAATATACATCTGCTGATTAAGAATGACACAAAACAAATTTGTTAACTAAAACAGATAGCCTTGACAGTTTTAAGCATACATCATAGGATGTTTAAATCCTATCTGCAGTTCCTGTTTTGAGGGAGGGGGAATTTATAAACTACTTTTTAAAGTGTGTTTGTAGCCTGCTGAGATAATTCTGAAAAAAAAAAAAAAAAAAAAAAAAAAAGGGCAACTCGGAAACTGCCCTCCCTGTCCTCAGAGGGGAGAGAAAAAGAGAAGAGAATGGTGGGGGTGGGAAGAGAAGGAAATCTGTATACTGCATCCAGGGAAAGTAATTGAAAATGCTAATTCTGTGCCCACAGACTAAAACTTTGAAGGACAGGTCCTTGTCATTGGACTCCTCGAGAAACAGCAGAGCAGAAATAAAAATAGATCATTGACCAAAAATATCCCTTTCCAACTGAGAAGTTTTAAAGTGCTGCTGCCCATTTTTCTGTTTAAAAAAATTATAAACCAGCCTTTTTATTCTTTACCTTGAGAACTTTGGAGACTAATGTATATGTGGTTTAGAAATAGAAATATTATGATTCTCAGTTTAAGAAATGTTGAGATCTTTTTATTGCTCTTTTTACCCCCTTTGGAAAATGAATTATCTGCAAGGGTCAATTCAGGTTATTGCCAAGTCAGGAATTTCAGAAGCTCAAGTCAGTTAGCAATTTTTGGTAAGATGAGCATACTTGGAAATTACCTATTTTTTTTCCTTTAAATAAACAGAAACGTTAGTGATAATGACTGCAATTATGATAATACTTTCTAGTTTAGCTTTAAGCCCAGGAATTACACCAGGTTGTGACTAATTTTCAGGGTTATAACCAGTGGGGTAGGAACACTTATGGCAACATGGGCTTGGAACGTGCCCCAATCACGTACTACGTTAAAACGAGGCATATGTTTACTGGTTCGGTGAAAATCAAGGATGTTGTTTAGAACGTGGGGCTCACTTTGGAATCCGTTCCTTCTTTTTTGCTTTCTTTTATTCTTGACAACATTGTTAATCTAGCACTCTTCTGGGCACACCACAGTGAGTAAAGGAGACAGAACCTCTGCCCCCGTTGAATTCATCACATTCTAGGAAGAATGTGAACAAAGAAGTAATCGTATGTCCAGTGCTAGAAAAACTAGAGAGGAAGGAGGGTTGAGATGGAATTTAAAGAGGGTAGTCAGGGAAGACATCACTGAGATGACGTTGGCCAAAAGATCTGAAGAAGTTTGTGAGAGTAGTTGTGTGGATGGCTGGAGGGATGCTTGCAGGTAGTGGGAACAGCCCATATGAGAAGCCTGAGGGAAGGAGGTGTCTGGTGGTGTTCAGGAAAGCGAGGACCACAGTGGGGCAGGAGGGAAGTATACCAGGGAGGAGAACAGTAAAAGGCGATGTCAGGGAAGAAATGGGACCAGAGCTACAGGTATAGGGTTGTTTAGGTCACTGTCACGGTTGTGACTTGTCCTCTTAATGAGATGAAGCCATTGTTCTTGTGGAGGAATTTTGCTGAGAGGAGCGACATGAATCTAACTTACTTGGTAAAGGATCATTCCAGAAACCGTATAAGGAATAGACTGAGGAGAGGCAGGGGCAGAAGTAGAGAAACCAACAAGGAGGCAACTGCACTAAGAGAGGAGAGGGGACAGTGGCTTGGACCCTAGAGGTACACATGGAGGTGAGGAGAAGTGATCAGGGTCTCTGGGTATACTTTGAAGGAAGTGCCAGCACAATTTGGGTGATGGTTTAGGTATAGGGTAAGAGAGAAAGGCAGTCTTTGAACTGCAGGCTCTCATTCTATCACCTTAAAAACTTTAGACAATTTCTCCTCCTAATGGCAGTGATAACAACATAAACATCTATGTGCACTTTACTTTAAAAATTGAAAAGCGTTTATTTACATTGTTTTGCTGAACTTATGCAGTAGGTATTAAGTCATCATTCAAACTAAGTAACAGATGCCCAGTGACGTTAAATACTCTGACCAAGTTTATATAGCCAGTCTGTGGTGGAGCAGACCTTTAAAACTCAGATTTCATGCAGAATCGGAATCATAGAGATGCTCTTCCTTCTTAAGTGCTGGGACCATAGCTTATGGGGTTCCAGTATTTCAGTTATCTAAAAAGTCCTTTGAGGAGCTAAGTCGATGCAAAACATCTCAAATACTGTTGGTAGGAATTCTTACAGTGTGTGAACATGTGTTATCTTCCATATATGAAGATAGATGTGCTGACCTCTATGAAGTAATTTGGCTGTGCACTTGGTATTCTTTTTCTCTGGTAACTAGCAATTGATTTACCCAGTTTTGGCCACTGCACTCTCATGTGGTGACTCTTGTGTAACCCATTGGCGGTTATTTGTGATTTAGGAATGCCTTCTGAATTACGTGTAGGAACAGAGCAAGACCAATTAGCCTAACCAACAATTAAAAATATTACTTTGGAGCACCTGGGTGGCTCAGCTGGTTAAGCGTCTGACATCAGCCTCGGTCATGATCTCACCATTCCCGAGTTCGAGCCCCACGTTGGTCTCTGTACTCACATCTCAGAGCTTGGAGCCTATTTCAGATTCTCTGTCTTCCTCTCTCTGCCCCTCCCCCACTCATGCTCTGTCTGTCTGTCTCTCTCAAAAATAAATGAACTCTAAAAAAATGAAAAAAAAATTAAAAAAATATTACTTTGACCCCTGATAGGATGCCAACCAGCTAACGAACCTATCATAGTTACCATCTTTTTATGGGTATGGGCGACAACTGGCCTGGTTTTAGCATATCAGATGCTTTGGCAGTTGAGAAAGCCAACTGGCACACTTATTGGTCTGATGAATGGATTCAAGGCTGAAGAGCAAGTTGGGACTATCTATAATGGAAAATAATATAAATAGGAAAAAAATAGGCCCCTACCAGTTCAGTTCATCAGAGGCACTAATATCTAAACACCTTAACCTCAAAATCATTAGTCTTGAATATCTCAATCAATATGGATTCTCTCAAAAGTCAATTTGCTGGCTACAAATATGATTGTTTAATAATTCACAAGGTGTGGGCCTTCAGGCTAGAAAAGGTGAGTGTAGCTGAAGGAAAAGAGGTAATCTTCACCACAGAGAAGATTTCAATTAAAAGAACAGAACGTCTACGAAATAGAGTTTCATGTTAGATGTGACAGTCTCTTATGTGCGTGCGTGTTTTGAGCTGTGTGTTCTACTGGGGAGATATCTGTTTAGTTCAGTTTCATTGTTCACTTTCAGATCAGCTCTTTAGCTGTTTTCCTGAAGTATCATAAATATTTTATTAAAATAAACTATAGCAAAATTTCGGTTTTACTTACTAGATTAAAAAACAATAATTTTAAATGGCTAATGACTGGTGCCAAATCATACAGACATTTTTCTCTGCAGTGTTGGAGGAGAAAGGACATATGAATCTTACAAGACGTTTTGGTAACCGTTTCGTAGCTTTTGTTTCTTGTATCAGGGAAGGTGATATTGTTTTGTATATTTTGACCTTTGGCGTGGCCCTTGCCCAAGGTCGTCAGCTGGGATCCATGAATTCCCAGTACTTGTCATTCTTTCTAACATGTCACTTTCATGATAAATCTGTTCACTGAATAGATGTTTTTAAGCCTGGCTTCATGAGAGCTCTCCCTCATCCTGCAGTTTCACTATGTGGACATACCAGTCACTAATGATTCTCTTCACTCTCTTTTTCTCCATCAAGAATCTTCTGGCTCAAGAATCTCTTTAAGCTGTTATCAGGGAGAGATCATTTTTATGTATTTTTTTTTTTTTCTCAAACAGAAGATTTTGCAGCTACGGACTGAACCGTTCTTCTACGTTACTGTACAATGGAATAGACAACCACTGGAATGAGGGTTGCAGGGGTCACTGTGATACACCCAGGAGAATGTCCTGTCACCTGAATGACTTGGTCCTGCCCCCACCCTGGGCCACACCCCCATGTAGGGCTGGGTGACCTTTCTGTCTATTTGCATAATCTTCCTTCCTTGGATTTATTCTCCATGCCTGGGTCAAAAATGTGGCTCATTAATAAACATTTATTGAGCACCAACAGGGTATTATGTTCCAAATATATTCCCTTCCCTGTAGGCTTGGAATCTACAATTTTGGCTCCAGCAGTCACCTCTGCCCTGATTTTGAGAAGAGTAACTTATCTAAGCATTGAAAGGACATCAAATATTTGTGAACTTCAAAAGGGAGATAGTCCTTCATCTAAGATGTCCTTTTAGATGGTTGAAATTTCTAAATATTCTACTTGTCTAGTATAATCCAGTGAACTGTGCATTCCTGGGATGCAGATAACCCTGATAAGGTTAAAAATATTAACACTCCTAGATAATAATTAGGTTATCAAGTTAAAAGCATCTGTTCAGTTAGGTAAGAGGACTTTAGAGAGAGAGAGAGAGAGAAAGAACCTCATAAAAATTGAAGAACATTGTCAAGGTCATTGGCATATAATTTTTTAAAGTCAGTTGGGCTAGGTGCTGTTGTGCTAAAATCTGATCAGTAGGCAAAGTTGAAGAAGACACTGTGTTGTTAGGATGTATGAAGCTTTTTACTGAAGCATGATAAATAATTGAAAATGCCTTTAGCAAATTCCGTTTTAATGGGAAATACTTTGGTCATGCAGTTTTTTCAATTAGTATTCACTAATTCAAATTGGTTTATCATTTAGCCAACTGCACATTAGATTTTTAGTGATGCATTTCTCATCTTCATTTTATTTGTGGATTTTCCAGTTGATAGTCAAACTTTCGGTGGCTTCAGTAATGTTTCTGCTAGTTGTTCTCGGCACTTTTCTGCCTTCTGCAACACCCGAAGGAGTAATTAAAAAGCCACCATCATGGCTCATTCAAACCTGATTTTGGTGAAGGGTTTTGGGATTGTAGCTGTTTGAATTAGAGTCTGGGGTAGGGAAAGGGATACATCTTAATTTGAAATAAAGGTGTTGATTCTTTTATGTGCACTTGTCCTTCCCGTCAAATTCAGAGGAATCCACACATTTCTGTTTTGAAAGGCATTCTCCATCTCAGATTTAACATTCTTTTTTTTTTTTTTCCAAATTTTCTGTACGAGGACCAATAGTCCAAGATGTGCTTCCTAAACGTCAGGCAGTCAATCATTTAAGTATTATTTCTTAAGCACTGAAGGTGAACTCATCATTAAATCAGTTTCAGGGGCTTCTTCAGTCAATAGAAACATAAAGAGGTGCTCTAATTTTTTTTTTCAATTTGATGGAGAAAAAAGGCTAACCAAAAATAGGGTTTCTTGGCTTCCATAAGGGACTTCAACATTCATTCATCCATTATTTAATGAGTACCCTCCACAAATGCGTTACTGCTGTCAGAAGATTTCAAGTTTACATTTTTTTTATCTCCCTTTTTCCCCACTAGAGTATAAGTTTTATGAGGATAGGGAACTTTAACTCTTTGCCTTATTTCTTGAGCCTGGAGTAACAACTGCGCAGAGCAGAAATTCCATATCTGTTTGTTTGTTGTTTGTTTGTTTTCAGCGTTTATTTATTTTTGGGACAGAGAGAGACAGAGCATGAATGGGGGAGGGGCAGAGAGAGAGGGAGACGCAGAATCGGAAACAGGCTCCAGGCTCCGAGCCATCAGCCCAGAGCCCGACGCGGGCTCGAACTCCCGGACCGCGAGATCGTGACCTGGCTGAAGTCAGACGCTTAACCGACTGCGCCACCCAGGCGCCCCATATCTGTTTGTTAAATGAGTGATTGAATAAATGATTGTGTACTTAAGAAGGCATTCTCAAACTGACAGTCTGAAACCTGAAGATTCAGTAGGAGTTGGCCTGAGAAGAGGGAAGAGTAAAATTTGGAGAAAATTTCTTGCTGAGGAGAAAGTAGATGGCAATATCATTTTATTAGCACTCTGTCCCCCGCCAAAAAATGAAATACTCAGGGGCTAGTCTAACAAAATACGTGCGAGATCTTTGGTGAGGGAAACTACCAACTCTGATAAAAAGAAATCAAAGAACTAAATAAATGGAGAGACATCCCTTGTTCATTCCTGGGGCCTCAGGAAGATGCTGGGATGGGGACACCAGAGCCAGAAAGTTGGGCAGGGTACGAGGAAGGGAGGAGAAATCCCTCGGGAACAGCTGTGTATCTAAATCACAGGCGAGCCTGTGCGCAACCAAGGGACAACGCATCTTCTCAGGGGGCGTGTCACGTTTCTCCTCTCTGATCTGGTCCCCCTGATTTTCCACTTATAAGATGACCGTTATGAAACAGAGGTGATACCCAAGGGCTGTGGAATAGTGAAGGTGGGTAAGTGGGCTTGCTGAGGGAGGATGGATTCTCTCTCTGTTCACAGTACCAGAATTATAATCTGTGAACAGCCTGGGCAAGTATCTGGTGCACTGTTTGAAGCAAAACGAATGGAAACAATTAGTCCTTTGGCCAGACTGTGTACTCAACCTACCTCTTTTCCTCTGATGAGATTTCTGGGAAAATGCACAGGTCGCTGATAAAAGAGAAAGGCAGGGACGTTCCCAACATTTACTGGGCTAAGGCAAGCATACAAACGGAGGCCCGCATAACCACAATTGTCTGAGAGCCACAAATCAAGCTAATTTGTAAATAAAATGTTCTGTTGTCCTACCTTGGTGATACACCTTCATGGTCCTTTTTGCATCAAGTGTGATGCCAGCCACACCTGTGTCATCTCGGAGCTCGTTTCTGCAATGCAGAGTTTAAGGCCCTACCTCACATTTACTGAATCAGGATCTACATTTTAGCCAGACCCCAAGGTGCTTTGTTAGCACATCCAGCTTTGAGAGGCGCTGCTCGGAGTGGTCTGGACGGCCAGGCTGTAATGAGCCATCCTCAGACTTACTGGAGTAATGCACCAAACGTGGCAACACGGCAGACCTGTCTCTCAGTGCCCAGCCTCTATCCTGACTCCCTTCTCTTTCCATTTCTAACTCCTCCCAGTATCTCAACGTGCCTTGTGGACACACTAATGAATTCCCCAGTCTACACACTCATATCCCATTTAAATAGCCGCTCTGGGGCTACCCTTCGAGCCTAGGGATGTACCATTGGCAGAGCAGTTAGCCATTGGGAGGATGGATTCTAGTGAATTCCAGGGGCTCCGGGACTTAGGGATTCTAACAGATGGGCATGGAGCCTACGTGGGCACATCCCCCATGACCCTGTAGACTTCTCATGCCGTGGGAAAGGGCACAACCAGAGAAGGGCCTGCTTAAATGCAGGGCTCAGGTAAGAGCCCTTCCTGCTCTGGTCGAAGGGTGATAGTGGGTCAACGTACCTTTTCCTCTGGGTATGAGATTATTGCGGTGATGACATTCAAGGTAGAGTGCCTTCAACCAAACCGGGGAAAGAATAGATGGAAATACGCCCTGGAAAACCCATCTACACATTAAAAAACACAGAGCTGTTGACAGGTATCCAGGATCACCCAACACCTTAAGGGTTGACAACTCGGAGTTTCCTGTTACTCAGGAGGAAAGATATGTCTTGAGAGACTTAGGAGATTGACCCTTTGCCACAATGAATCTGAGGCGTTGGGGGAGGGGGTGCAAAGCACATGTATGGCTCTCCATTCGCATGATATTTGATGTGTCCGTAATAAATTTGACTTGCCCTTTTCACGATTCGTCAAAAACTAGCTCCCTAAAGGTAGTCTGTACCCTTTTTCAAATCTGACTCTCCATCAAATGGAATTTCTTTAAAAAAAAAAAATGTAATGAAATGTGATTAGTGCAAATGTCTGTGAAATTTATTGTACTATTAAAATCCTATTGGGTCTTTGTTTATGAAATGTATTTTTCTGTATTTGAGGTTTAGGGAGGCTTGATAATGAGGCTTTGAAGATTCATGGCCTCTTTCTATGGCTTAATTTAGGCTCTATATCAAATATGTAAAATAACATTATATCTTCCCACCGCCTCTGTGGATCATACATTTTGTTATTATTCCCTGCCAGAGTTTTTTTCTTCTCTTCTTCTTTTATAAATACAGAACTACTAATAGTAGGAACGTTTTTTAATATAGAGAGCCATTATCAAGAGCAGAGAGGAGTAAGTGTGGATGATGATTTCTCCCTCCAGGTCTACCTGTGGGGTTAGGGAGACACATACCCGTTTGCCTTCGGGGTCAACTGCTACCCTCATCAGTACGTGAGAATGTACACTCATTCATTCTGCTTTAGGAAAGCATATTTCCTCTTGGGTTGCCAGTACCTAAACTCTCTGTGGCCCCGTCATGTGGTTTCTGTGGGAGACAATGACTTGCCACCAGAGTTGCCGCTGGAGTGCAGAAAGTGACGTGATCAGGCTGCGTGGTCCACTTTGCAGGGAGGGAAGGTTGCAGGCAGCACACCTGTGACTTCAGGGATCGTCGGTGATTTTTGATCCTGTTTCAGCTCGTCCGAAAGCATCAAGGCCATTCCTTATCCCTTCTACGGACAGTTCTTGGCTTCCGTGATTTACTTTTTCCCTAGTGGACATGGCACCAGTGACCTCACATTGCTTTAAGGAGGAAGACCAAAATCTTAAACATGGCCTGAAAGTCCCTGTCTGGTCTGGCCCTACCCACGTCTCTCACCTGATGTCATCCCATGTTCCCTGCCCTGTGCGCCTGCCCAGCTGCCTTCTTTTAGATCGTTGGACTCACCATATTCCCTTCTGCCACAGGACCTTTGCCACCTGCTGTTCTCGCTGCATAGAAATCTCCAATTTACCTGGTGAATTGCCTACTATTTCCTCAAATATCTGCTCTATCCTCTCATCGTGTTGGTCAAATCCCTTTATTTTACGCTTCAAGGCACTTATTTTCAATAATGTGGCTTTGAGTAATGATCGCCTCTCCTGCTGGACTGAAACTCCTTGGGGGCAGAGACTGTGTCTACTTTGGCTTTTCTCTGTCTTTCCGGCACTTCCTTAGAACACCCCACAGCGTGGGGTCCATATTGTCCCTTGTGGGAAGGATCAGAGAGCACTGCAATTTTCTTCTTCCCTGAATTTTTCCAAGGACAGCCCTGCGTGTTTAGTATTTGCCAACATTTCATCAAATTACTTTCATAGGTTGGTGACTCATTTAAAAAACGCTTTCATTTGGGAATAGCGGAAGGGGGTATACAGGTGTCCATTCAATTTTATAAGAGAGAGCCAGTAAATACTTCAGAACTATATGGTTTGATGCTGTTAGGGTCCCAGGAAACACAATATAAGGCTGTTTTTGGAAGACTGAACTGGCTGAGGGATTTTATTAAACTTTGAACCCAATTTTTATCCTGAGTGGCACCAGAAGGTGTCACATATTCTATCCTTCTGCCTCTAAGCAAGATTGTTTTAATTCCTCCAGTGCTGTACTTTCTACCTCAGAAGGCAACTCTGTTCCCTCCCTTGTAACTGGTGCCATGGTCACGATGCTCTTCCTGCTGCCTAATACAAACTCCTTTTGCTATAATTAAATAAGCCCATTTTCTTTGTCCTTTCCTCAGGGGAATCTGTTTTGGTGGTTCTTCTTTACATAGATGAATCACATTTATATAGTGCCTTATACTTTAAAACGTGTTTTCAGTACGTCATCTTGTTGAATCTTTGAACAATTCAGGGAACCGAGGTGTTATTGCCTTCCCTCTCACAAAACATCCTAGAGAGATGATAGGACTTATTCAGGGTCGCATGACTTGTACATGACACCGATGGACAGATGGGTCTCAAACCCAAGGGTTTTTGTTTCGAGACCCCAAGGTTGTTTTCCTGATATCAGGAACCACCCTCAGCATACAAGAAGAGTGACCATCTACCTGGTTCTTCTCTGGCTTATCACCATCAGGTCATATTAATATACATGTTTTCTCAGTCCCTGTTTTCCATACCTGCCTTCAATTTCACCAGTCTTTTCTGATCTGTAAGGTTTCCATGTGTAATATTGGCTATATAGCCCTGAAATACAGTATATTAAAAAAAAAAAAACTTTGAAATGATTAGATGTCAATGACTCCTTACATAGGGCACTAGCATTCTGGTATGTGACTGGGTTTGTTTCTTAACAAGATTTGTTAGCCTAAGAGTGACTTTTATAATTTAGCATAAAAAAAGTTCCTTGCTTGTGGGAACCCAAGATCTAATGGATGAGGTGACGGAGGCCAGGCTTTACAGGTTGAATATCTAGTCTGATGTGTTCATTTACATCCCCTCTCTTTGTTATGCCTTCATGTGGGAACATGTGATTTTTAAAAAAATTTATTAGAGAGAGAGCAACAGCAAGCATGAGTGGGGAGAGGGACAGAATGAGAGAGAGAGAGAGAGAGAGAGAGATAATATCTCCCCACGCTCAATGCAGAGCCAGTCACAGGGTTCAATGCCACAACCCTGGGATCGTGACTTGAGCTGAAATCAAGAGTCAGACGCCCAACCGACTGAGCCAACCAGGCGCCCCAGGAACATGTTTTTAAACATTCACAGGCAAGGGAATTTTAAGCGTTTGGCTCTCTCTCTTAAGCCCTGTTTTCTTGCAATGAAACGGAGAGGAAATCAGAAAAAGTTAGAGACTTACACCCAGAAGAAACCCTAGTCAGGTGGAAATAACCAGGTCACCAACATCATTGGGCAGTGCTTTGGGCAACACTGGGGCCCTCCCACTGCTGTCCCCAAATTGGTATTGGGCATGTTGATCATCTGTACTAAGAGGGCTGCTCCCCCACGTCCTTCAATTCATTTCCCTTCCTCTCTCTAGTTCTGTCCATTCCTTTATGTTTATCCCATAGTTAGAACTAGAACAAAGCTCAAAAAATGAACTAAGGAGAAGAAAGCACAGACAACTTCCCTTTATTTGGATTGTATGCATTCTGTTAAGTTTGACTATTACTTTAGAACGATTAGCAAATTTATTAGCTAAAATAATTGCAATAATGGTCTTGTAACAGGCACCATACTAGGTGATTCTTTCAAAATGAATAATCTGTAGTGAAGATTATGTCACAATTTATTGTGTGTATGTGTGTGTGCGCGTGTGTGTGTGTGTCTCTTTTAGCCAAATGGTTTTCAATAGCAATTACTGAAAGTTCAATGACCTTCTGGTTCAATTGAATTAAAAAACTTAAATGAAGTTTTACTAGTATCAGTCTTTGCTGTCATACAGGTAATTGAGAACATGATATATGTTACAACAATGCCACCTATAGTTAGTAGCCTTTGTTTAAACCAAGGTAAAATTTTACATGCGCTGCAACAGAAAACAGCCTAAAATAGAAGTCTGCACATCAACAGTGTTTATGGAGTGCCTACTCTTACAAGCACTGGGCAGAAATAGACAAAAAAACAGTAAGAGTAGGATTCTCAACTAGTGGACTATTTCAGGGAAGATGGGACTAGACTTAAAAAAGAAATCCTAATTAGAAATAGATTGTGTGTGTTGTAAGCACCATCTAAGATATTGTAGCTTCTCCGTTTCTTTTCTTTTTTAAATGTTTATTTATTTTTGAGAGAGAGGAAACACAAGCGTGGAAGGGGCAAGCGAGAGGGAGACAGAATGTGAAGTGGGCTCTGTGCTGACAGCAGTGAGCCCAACGTGGGGCTTGAACTTGTGAACTGCGAGATCATGACCGGAGCCAAGTCAGATGCTCAGCCATCTGAGCCCCCAGGTGTCCCTCCGTTTATTTTCTTTATAGTATCCTTTAATGAAAAGATTTTCTACATTTAGTTGGATAGAATTTACCAATCCTTTCTTTTACGACTGGCACTGTCTCTGTATCAAAAATAATGTCTTCTTCCTAACTGAAGGTCATAAAGATATCCTCTTGTATTGTCTTCTTCAAGTTTTAGAGCTTTGCTTTCACAGTTTTTAATCCATTGGAATTTGCGCTGTGTAGAGTATAAGGTAGGATTTCTTTAATGATAATCAGTTATCTCAATTGCATTTCTGAATAAGTTCATCCTTTCCACACAGATCTGTAACTTACTTTTGTTAGATACCAAGTTTTACCATCTGGTGTGGTCCTGTTTCTAAGCTGTTTATTTCCATTGATGAGTTTGTCCATCCTTGTGTAAATAATGTATTGTCTCACAGTAGTTTTACAGTATGTCCCTTATGTCTATAGAAGTCAACAGAAGGCTGGACAAATAACTTTGGTATGCTCATAAAGTGGAATACAATAGAGCAGTGAAATCAATGAACCACAGCTCGCATCAACGTAGATGAATCTTAGAAGCATAACGTTTAATGAGGAACAAAAAACAACCAGAAAGGACTACAGGCAGCATGATACCATCTTGAAAGATCACGGGGGTGGGGTGCCTGGGTGGCTGTTAGTTGAGCATCTGACTCTTGATTTTGGCTCAGGTCATGATCTCACGGTTTGTGAGTTAGAGCCTCACATCGGGCTCCAAGCTGACAGTGCAGAGTCTGCTTGGGATTCTCTTTCCCTCTCTCTCTCTCTGCTCCTCTTCTGCTCGCGTGTGCTGTCTCTTTCTCTACAAAAAAAAAAAAAAAAAAAAAAAAAAAAAAAAAACTTAAAAAAAAAAAAAAAGAAAAATCAAATAGGAATAAATCCAAACAAGACATTACTTAGGGGCATGGTCTTGTAGTAAGCGTTCTAAAAAAACCCAAAGGAATGATACATACAGAATTCAAGATAGTGTCTTCTTCTGGTGAGGAATGGATTTGGATGTGGTGAAGAGAGGTCCATGGACAGCTGTCACGGGTCTGACCACGCTCTTTACTCAAGCTGGGTCGCAAGTTCATGAGAGCTCATTGGATTGTTATGTTTCATAATTTACATACATGATGCACAAATTCTTTTCATATTAACTACTATAAAAGCAAAATTTAAAAACTATAAAAATTTGTATATTATGATAATTTTATAAAAGCATATGAATATTACATTTTAAAAGCTCCAAGGGATTACAATTGTTATGTTTTATGTTTTTATTTTCTAGACTTCTTTCTTTGATGTTTTATTTCTAATTCAAATTAAAGTTTTACACACACGTGTATGTATCTATAAAACCTAGGCAAACCAATACACTATTATACTGTTTAAATCTTGGCTCTGGGACTGACTAGCTTTCTAAATGTAATAAGTTCCTTAAACACTCTAAGCCTCCATTCCCTAATCTGGAAAGAGGGAATAGTCTCTCATGGGATTCTTGTGAGGATTAATAGTTCCCAGTATATGGTAAGCACTCAGGAAAATTAGTTTATTTATCTAGACTATTATTTTTTAATAGAATCTCTATACATGTGTGTGTATAATATATATAATCTTTCACTTTGTTCTAGAAATTTGGTTAGTATGTTACTTAGTTTCATTTCAAACAACAAAAAAAAAACATGTCATGGATTTTAGCTTTGTTTTTGGAAGCAGAGTTGTAAGGGATTTTTTCCTTTTAAATAGATGTATTTGCACATTTAAGGAGAAATATTGTATAGTGGAAGACTAGAATTCATGTGTTTAAGTTTACAGACAGTCCAGGTATGCGATCTTTAAAAAAAAAAAGTATTTTAGACAGTTAAAAATTTGCTGTAGAATCTGGGAGTAATGGTAAGAAACAAAATATTTGTGGAATGAATGGGGATATAGCAGCAAACACAGATTTCCTGTTCTCACAGAGCTAACATTTTTAGTAGAGGGAGATAAACAGTAGACAATAGAGGGAGAGAGAGAGAGAGAGAGAGAGAGAGAGAGAGAAGGGAGGGGGGAAGGAAGAAGGGAAGGAGTAAACAATAGACAGTAGAAAGAGAGAGAAAGAGAGAGAGAAGAGAGGGGGGAAGGAAGAAGGGAAGGAGCAAAGTAAGTTCGAAAAAGTTTGAAAACAATCAAATCTTGATGCTAAATAGTCTGGAAAAACTGGAAGTGGTGAAGGGGATAGAGAATGCTGAAGATGTGGTTGCTGTTTCATGCAGACTATTCCAAAAGGCACTAAACAGGCAAGTGGAAACACTGAATGGGAAAGTTCCTAGAGAGGCAGCAGTGAGGAAGTTCTGGAATGGCTCCTGCTTGGTTGTTGAGGACAAAGGCTGCAGCGGCTCGAGCAGACGGAGAAGTGGTTGAGATGAGATCGTGGAGTTCCTTGGTGGCAGTCGTGGTGCCTCTTCGTGGATGTTGTAAAGATGATCGCTTTTACTAAGTGAGCTGACAGGCTCACTTGGACTGCTCTGAGTGGAGGAGTTTCAAGATCGTATGTGTTTTAAACAAGTCACTCTTTAAAAATGAGCAGAAGGCTTGAAAAGACACATCAAAAGATAGACAAATGGTTAACAAGCACATAAAATGTGTTCACAATCATTAGTTGCCAGAGAAAGGTAAATTATACCCACAATGAGATACCATTTCATATCCACTGGAATGGCAAAAAATTAAAACAAGCAAACAATATCCTACTAACAACACCAAATGTTTGTATGTAAAGCAATCAGAGCTTTCCTTCACTGCTGGTGGATGCATAAAATAGAACAACCACCTTGGAAAACGGGTAGTTTCTATGAAATTAAAAATACCTACTCTATGACCCAGCAAGTCTACACTCAGGTATTTACCCAAGAACGGTGAAAACAGAAAAAGTCTTGCACAGAATCCTCATAGTATTTTTGTTCATAACAGCTAAAAATTGGAAACAATTCCAAATGCCCATCAATAAAAAATGAATAAATTATGGCATATTTATATAATGGAATACTACTCATCAGTAAAATGGTATAGACTACTAGTACACTGAATAACATAGGTGAGTCTCATAGATATTATGCTATACAAAAGGAAACCAGGCACAAAAATGTACATAATATATGTTCCATTCATGTGAACTTCAGAAACAGGGAAAACTAAGCTTTGATCATGGAAATTAGAACATTAGTTGCCTTTGTGTGGGAGATAATTGGCTGGAAAGGGACATGAGGAAAATTTTATGGAGTGATAGAAATGTTCTATAACTTGATTAAGGTGATTTTAAGGATGTATATGCTTGTCAAAACTCATCAGTTTGTACTCTTAATATCTGTATTTTTATTGTAGGCACTAATTAATTAGTAAGTTAATACTTTAGTTTTAAAAAAAGGAGATAGTATCAATCTGGCTTCTCCAAAGAGTATAAATTGAAGAGGGCCAATAAAGAAATAGGGAGACCGGTTAGGATGTCGTTGTAATGGCATAGGAGGGAGGTGATGGCATGCACGATCAGGTGGTAAGGATGAGACAGTGAGAGGTCATCAGGTTCTAGATATAATTTAAAGGAAGAACTATATGGATTGTGATGAGTGAGGTGAGAGAAAGAAAGAGACAAGGATGTTCTCAAGTTTTTGGTCTGAACAACCAGAAGATGAAAACTATTGTGGAAGTGTAGATGTACTTGAGCAGTACTGTTATCAGGAGTCATTTTGAAAATCTTAATTTCAAGATGAGGAGTAGACATCCAAGTGAATTCTCCTGAGTTGGAAGATGGAGAAATGAGTCTGGAATTCGGAGGAGACATCTTGGCTAAATTATAAATTTGGGATTGAGAAATAAATAAATAAATAAATAAATACATACATACATACATACATACATACATACATAAATAAATAAATAAATTTGGGATTTGTCAGCATGTATATGTTATTCAAAACTGTGAGTCTAGCTGTGACCACATAGGGAATGAGTGTAGAAGATAAAGAAAGAGAGGTCCACAGGCTTAGCCTCTTTAAGAATTACCGGATGGAAAAGTGAGGAATAATCAACAGAGGAGGCTGGGAAGAAGTAACCGGTGGGGAAGAGAGCAAAAAGAAAGTGGTATCCCCAAAGTTCAGCAAAGAAGGGTAAGAATCTAGTTGAGATTTTTCCACTTCTAGCTTCTTTGACATCAATTTTATCCATTGCTCAATACTTTTGGCATCACAGTGATATGGTGCTTTTCATAATCTGTCCTTATAATCTTGAAAGCTTTATCACCTTTAGGATTAAAAGTATAATTTTAAGATTGTAGAATACTACGGTTTTGTTGTTTTCCTTTATTTTGTTGGGTTTTTTTCTTATGTAAATAAATTTTTGGTCTTGTTTATGACTTGATTGAAAGCTTTTGACAGATAGATGAGTGGCACATGAGTGACACAGGAATTGTTCCCACCAACTTCTGTTAGCTTCCATAATTTTATGATCCCCTCTGAAAGATTTGGCCATTGCTGTTGTCCGTAACTGTATTGTCAAGTATGGGATGAGCTGGCTTCTTTGTGTGCAATGGCTTTATTTCCAGTGCAGCACCACAGGGCAATATTTCTTGAAGACATTTTAGGAGATTCAGATTTAAGATAAAGCCAACTCCATATGTTGTTGCCAATGCAAATAATTCCAATGAGGTGACAATCAGATGAACAGCTAAGTTCACACATGCTCAGGCAAGATCACTACTGAGATGTCATAACTTTCTCCTCTGCCTGTCAGCTGGCAAGTACCTTAATTGAGGAAACTGCACACATATTAACACGAACCGTATCCGTTTATATATGACATCTTTGATGTTCTGAGGCAGGCATTGTATAGACGTTCAGAACCTGATTAGGTAATCAGAATATCGTTCAACTGGTGGAATGCTCAGGTCATGATCATTGACTCTGTATTATAGGTCCCCTATTTATATATATTTATATTTATATATGCCTTGATCAAGTAATTAAGAACTTGTAAGTGAATTATGTTGATAAATGCATACTACATTCTGCTCTTTTTTTCTTAGAATAGGCCAAGATTCATCATGTTAAATTAAGCAGCAAGAAATAGGAATAACAATGATATTTCCACACAAAGAATGAAACAGTTGAGCTTGGTTTTGATGACTTTAGTGCAGGGATAGAGATGTCTTGTTGAGTGTCTCCACAGAACTTTCCTGAAAATGGCCACCTGCCATGTGTGATTACTTCTTCAATCAAGAGGATCTGTATTCTTCAAATAATGTTAATATACTGAGTTATTACTTATGGTATTTTTTTAATCCATGCATCTTGCAATGTAAAAATAGTGATGGAACTCACCTATTAACAAGTTCATTATCTCATAATTTTAGAAGAATGTCCACAGAGGAGATATTATGATGCCATCTTACTCATAAGCTAAAGAACCAAGATGACAATTAATTGATGTTTAGAGATCATTTCTCTTCCCTTTAGTGATTAGAACATAGGGTTGAGCATGGGGTCTGTAAAGAATCCAAAGTAATGGCAGTGAAATGTAGTGTCAGGGATGTTATTCATTTTGCATAAGCTTTTCAATGATTTCCCTCTTCATGGTCATAGGATTTTTCCCCACTACCCCCCCCCAAATTTGTCCATCATTAATGATGGACCATATTATTGTTTTTTCTATTTGCAACTGTAAAAAGGGGGTGAACTCATTTCTCTCTCTAAACATTTTAAAATGAGACTTGAAAGAACATTTGAACTACATTTTATATTATTTTAAAATAAATTCGACATTCCTTCTATGAGCCTTTGCTCATACAGCTCTTTGATTTATGATGACATCACATCCTTTCAGAGTCAACATTATTATGTCACTGAACCTGAGGTGTGCAGAGGTCAAAAGTACACGTAAAGTTATTATGGGCCTGGAAGGTCATGCTTCAGTTCAAAGGAAAGCGAGCAGGGCTGAGAGGGAGGATGAGGGAGCCAGGGCAGAGGGGAAAGGAAAGAAGAAAGAGAGAGCAAAGCAAATTCTCAAATATGGGCATTGGCACGAGCAGAAATTTAACCCTCAGCATTTTCCTACTATGCTTTGGGAAATGAAAAAAAAATAATGAAGGGGGAAAAAAAAAGCCAGCAAGCCTTTCAAACTTCACTCTATCGCATTACTAAGAGAGGCTTTGGAAAACAGAGGGGTTACATAAATGAGAGCAGGTGCGGTCGTGCAGAGGTAACTATTCAGCACATGTAAGTGCAGTTGGAAAATCATTGTCTTGCAGAGAATACTCGAAATTGGTCCCTAATGGCCTTGGTTTTTGTCATATGGTCTTGATTATAAGGCTAAAATTACATTGCCATGCCTTTAGTGTGAACGAGATGGATGGATAATTATTACGTGCGCTGAATACCTTTCTGCAAGGAGGAACCAGGACATCCCTGGTCACTGTAGCTACCATTTCGCCTTGCTGTCAGAAAAGCTCTAAGCGGCCAATTCATCACTATATTTATGTGGAGGAGAAATGGAAATGCGCCTCTCTGGTTGGGTGTGCACACTCCCACATACATATACATATGCAGATTGTACACAGACCCAAGCGGCCCAGTGTGATTGCAAGGCAGTGTTCAGAGAAGGCGTAGCATCGGTGGAAATGAGGGGTGCAGAAATGAAACGGTGAGCTCTGTGCAAAATTGATGGCTCTTGGTGGTGTCCACGTGCTGATAGCCTGGCACTGAGGCAGCGCTAGGAAGGATCTGGGGCTCCGTTTGAAACGCTGCGGGAAGTTGAAAATGATCGACAACGGGCGTTGTTGAGCAAACAAGAAGTATTTGTAGAAGAATGATATTTCTAGATACACTAAAAGAAACCTTCCCTTTTAAACCAATTTTGCTATTTCACACAGCTCTCAGGATCCTCTCAGAAGGTGGTATAATGACACTTAACCAAAATTCCAGCTGTGGTTGCTGCTGAGAATAAATTGCGTGGTTGTGCGATGGTTGTTACCACCACCCTTTCTGGCGAGGACATCAGAGGAAGGCACCATGGGGAGTAAGAACAAACCCAGGGCTTTGACCTGAGCGGGGAAGATTCAGGACCGCACTCAGATCCCCGACCATGACCACACAACTCATTCATCATGGCAAAGTTTATGATGGATCCCGGCTTTGGAGGCTGTGGCTTCCCCTTTTCCATGCAGCCTTTTGTGAAATATGGGCAATTAGCTACGAGGGCCACTGTCTCTTCCCCATTGAGTCTCGAACCTTGGGGCCAGCACTGAGGGGACAAACAAATCACAATTTGCTGAAGAGCTCACAGAAAGTCTGATGTGAAAGCAGACACGGGTTTGAGAGAACAGGTTCGGAGTCCAAAGCCAGCATCTCGAAGCTTTCTGATTGTGGTATATAATTTGCCACTCAAAGCCCAAATAGTGTGTGCGTGTGGGAGGGGGTGCATGAGTTGGTTGAGCAGATAATTACTCAATTGCCCTAGCTGTTTTGTTGCTGATATTTTGATTGCTTTGATGCAGAATGTAATGCAATATTGTAAGGTGAAGAGCGGCCAAAACATTGAGGATGGATGTTTCTTTACAAGTGAAAGAAAAAGAGAGGAAAAATAAAATTGTGGAATCTCTCTCTATATATATACACATGCAGAATGATTATGTGTGTGTATGTGTGTGTGTGTATATATATATACACACACACATACACACACATATATATTTCTGTACAAAGTATTTAATGGAAAGTGTCAGAAAAACCTATAATAATTTAGCATGTTTAATATAAGCTTTTATTTTATTCCTAGGTGTATACACACACACACACACACACACACACACACACACACACACGTACATACCTGGGAAACATAGTGAGTGATACATGGCTTCCTTATACCCATTATTACACCACCCCACATGGTAATTAAATGTGGGATTCTAGGGCAATACAAGATGAGAGTTACACTATTTTGGTGCTGTTTTTATCTTTCATTTCTATTGAAAAATACTAAATTAGTAGCATTTTATGATTCCTGATTTAGCTCTTTTAATAAGAAGCAGAAGCTAAAAACAGCCCAACCAAGCAGTTGAAGTCTTATCACAAGCCAGTAAGATCAATAGCTAAAAAAAGTATGAAAAGTTTTTGAGTGACAGCTTAAAAATGGAAAATTTAAATATATATCGCTGCCTTCTGCTCCATTGTGTAATGCATAAAGCCCATTTTGGCAGTATGTTTTTAAGCAGTCAAGAAAGTGATTTATTATTATCACTGGATTTGTGTTTATGTTCCGTGCTGTAAACTATGCTTATAGCAATATATCTGTATTAAGGCATTAATACTAGGAGTGCTGCCTAAGCTTAACATTACTAATATTGTTCAAAGTGTAGTTTATTGGGCTATAAATAGTAACATCAGTATTGACACTTGCTGCATCATCTAAGTGCCTGGGTTACGGTGTCTGATGCTAAATGACCATGCTGCTGACAGTATATAAAACATAAATAGCGACTACGAGTGATATTTCATGGCTACTGCTGGTGTTTCTACTCTCCTTGGGTCTGCAGATAAGGAGATCTATGTGTGCCAAGACCTCGTGAGATTTCCCCCGTGTTTGTTAGAGGGATATGCTTAGAGGAAATCACATCTTGATTTTACACTTTCTTGTTTCACGTGACCACTAATTTTATGTCACACGTACAAATAAATAGTCCTTGTTCACAATAATGGAAGGGTAGTTAGCAAATCAGGCATCAAGTTTGGTGTAACCTATGTTCATGCTGGGTCTTTATCTTGATATGAAGCTGGTTGTCGTTTAGTCTTTCGTGGAACAAGTTTTAACTTGTTTAACAAGCAGCATTTGGGCGGCTATAACAAAATACCAGAAAGTGGGTAGCTTATACATAACAGAAACTGATTTCTCACAGCTTTGGAGGGTGGGGATTCCAAGGTCATGTTGCCAGTAGAGTGGCTGTCTGGTGAGGTCTCCTTCCTAGATAAGCTTTCTTTTTGCTATAACCGCACAGAGCAGGAGGGACAAGTGGTCTCTCTTGGGCCTGTCTTGGAAGGGACCCAAGCCCACCAGGATGGGTTAACCCTCGTGACAAATCACCTCCCAAAACCCCCACTTCCAAACTACCATAACGTTGTGCATTATGATTCAACCTAAGAATCTGGGGAGGGCACAAACATTCAATCCATAACAACTACTCTGTGGTGACCACGTTGTCCATGGACAAGCATATGTTCTAAGTGTGATTTCTTTTGTTGAAAATCAAGTCAGTATATCAAGTCTGTTTGAATTTCACCGGATAACTCTCCTTTGTTAAAGGCTATAAGCAGTGGAACCACTCTTTCTTGAAAAGTTGCCTTCAGGAGGCAAACAGTCACGTAAATCATGAATATGCTAGTAGGTCAAGGTGCTTTAACTTCACTTTGGAAAGGCTAATGGCATGTGCTAAATTCAGCTTTGGGTTCATTAGAGTTGGAAGAGAATACTCCTATCTAGTAATTCATTCCTTCACGTATTCACCATACTTTTATGGCGCACCAGCTGTGGGCTAGAAACCACGTGGCTCCCTGTAGAATTAACAATAAATGGAACATATCCCTTATCCTAAAGACGTGGTCAAATGATACCACATTTTGCTGAGGTAATCCAAAGGAATTATGAAAAAGTAATTTTTTTTTACCCCAAAACTCATAAAAGTGGTGAATTACATTCATGAAATGATAGTAATCAAACACATTTTTGTTAGCTTGTAATTTCTTACTAGTTTGTTATAGAATATGATAGAGGCAAGCTCATTTGAGATGCTAAGATATTCACGTACTGCCTTTTTCACCTCAAATCTCTTATTTTTTGGAGCTGATTGGATGGTGACAAGAATGATACTGGTTTGGGTAGCCCATAAATGATAGACAGCTTATGATGTAAGATATTAATACTAGATGTGCCAACTTGGCTTATCATCATTAATCTTATTAAAAATGAAGTGAAGCAAGCATTGCCTGCCTTCTTTCCATTGAAAGAAGGGAAGTGCCAGGGTAGGTGGTGAGCCGGGAGAAGGGGATTTCCTCATCCAGAAAACCAAGAAATACACACTCATCTTTACAAAGCCATAAAAGTGTGTGCTTTGATGAAAACTTTCATTCTCCCTTAAGGAACCTTCGGTGTTATTTGGCTTACTTTGCAGTAAATAAATGTGCATCCTTTACTTGGGTGCAGATAGTGGCTGTGTGGTGGATGGACAGGAAACAAAGAATAGAGGAGTCCCTAAGAACGTTTGCTTTCTCTTTTTTTCATCCACATTCAGAAGGAAGGAGCAGGAGGTCCATGTGGCTGGGCAAAATAGCACAGTTCAAGAAGCCAGGAGAAACAGAAAACATTAAAATCTAGAGCTCCAAGATGGCAAAGGCGTTGGGAAGGCAGGGTGCTCTGGTTCTTTTCTAGCTGGTTCACCGACCACTTCCAGAACAGCGTTGCGTTCATGGTAGACACCTTTCTCCCCCCAAATCTGTCAGAGTTCCATAAAGAACTCAAAGCACATTAAGCATATGTTATTGTTTCTTGGGCCCTAAATACATCCTTGTAAAAGTGCACGAAGTGATGGCAGAGTGAAGGCTGGCAGCCCAGGGACCTATGAATCCAGCGTTTTTTCATTAATTCCTCATTGCCTCCTTTGTTCGTTGAAATATTCAGCTTTGGTCTAAAAAACAGCTAAAAACCTTATGCAAAGAGCTTGTAAACAAACACCCACTTGAACCATCTGGTCTTGTAACACATACAAGTGATTAAGCTTCAGAGCTATGATTGTTAAATTTTTAAAAACACAACAATCCCAAACACCCCCAAATAGACTCCTTATACAAGTTTATAGGGAGGAAAACATGTGAAGCTTTATGTAGTAAATAATACGGAGAGATTAAACCATCTTTTTATTTCCCTACTTCACTCCCTCCCTTTCTTCATATCATGAGTGTGATTGAATGAGAAAGGCTTGAGACACAAATATATACACTAAAAATACATTTAAAATGCCACTATACTGAGGCTACATGGTCAACAACTTGTAATAGTTGCTTATCTTTACCTTCATTATTATTTTTGCCCTTGCCGGAAAAATCTATGTGCTGGAATGTATGTATGTGCAGGTGCACTCAAGGGGGTGTCTTAGTTCCTTCTAGAATATATTAAGCAATCTAGGCTATTTGCAAATAATGAATTCATACTTTTTGCCCATAATGACTGAAGAAAGTCAGGTCAGGGGGAAATTAAATATGTTAAGAGCTCTCATTTTAATTGTATAATATCAATACTGTCTTTATAATTTTCTTGACAAGTTGTAGGGCCTATGGATTGAATTCTTCATCTATTTCTAGCATGGAAATGATTCTAAATTGCAACATTTCATTTAGGTGACATCACTACAGTGCAAAAGAATAAGCTGCCCACGGTACCACAAGCATATGGAATAACAGCGTTCTAGCTGATGACAGTTGAAAGGAACAACACAGAGAACCAAAAACTGTCAAGTGACATAAAAACTCTAAGTGAGAAATCAGTAACAAAGCATGTCTCCCATTTCTGTCTTTTCAATCTTGACCAGCCTTCATCCCCCGATTCATTGTGTCAGCTGGAAGGAGGAAAAACAGCAGTTGAAAGAAGAGACAGAGCGTTTAGTTTTGGCATTGGTGATCAGTGTGTCAAACAAACCACCAAATATTAAATGGTTTAAACATCAGCCCCTAAAATCCACAGTGGGTGTTCCTAATTGGGGTGAGTCTCTTTCATGTGGTGACTTGAAGGCTGAACTCCTTCTGTCCTGTTGCTCTCTGATTTTAATAAATGGCATCCAAGGTTGCTCACATCATCTGCAAAAGCCTGTGAAAAGGGAAATGCTACAGAATATTGTGTGTGGGAGGGTTTTATGGACCACCTGGAGGGAAGCTTCTGTCACTTCAGCTCTATTTGCATGGAGGAAGGCTCAGTCACATGACCTCACCTAACTGCAGGGGCGGCTGGGGAATACGGTCTCGCCATGTGGCAGGAACAAGAGAAGATGAGTTTGGTGAACTGCTGACTGGTCTCCACCATAAGAGGAAACGGGGAGGAAAAGATGGGTGCTGATACAGCACACTCTCTAGTATTTTTCATTTGGTAAGAAGGAAACAAATTAAAGTCCTTGTCAGTGATGGGGTCATCTGTCTCTCTGGAGGGTGAAAAAAACCCACCTGATTTGTAATGTCTGCTGATTTCCATGGTGCAGATACCTCCATGATGGCTGATTTTAAGCTACCAACATGAAGTCACTCAACGTAGATCTGGGAAGAGATACACAGAGTCTATTCTAACAGGCTAGAACAAGCCGCTCTAGCACTACATTTTACGAATCAATTCTGAGGAGACACATCTGACGCAGCCCATTTGTGAGCAGGTAGTCAATGTGCCTTTTCCCTTTTGTATCTGACCCAAGGAAGATTCACTTCAGAGTGGATTCTTTATCTCTTTAGAATTTATTTATTTATTTATTTATTTATTTATTTATTTATTTATTTATTTATTTAAGAGAGAGAGCACGCACACGTGCAAGCAGGGGAGAGGGGCAGAGGGAGGGAGTGAGAGAATCCCAAGCAGATTCCATGCTGAGCACAGAGACTGGCTTGGGGCTCGATCTCACTACCCTGGGATCATGACCTGAGCCGAAATCAAGAGTCAGACATTCAACGGACTGAGCCACCCAGGTGCCCAGAACTCTTTATCATTTAAAAAACCATTACTGTCTGGGTGATATGTGGAATTGTTGAATCACACTATATTGTACACCTGAAACTAATACAACACTATATTGACTAACTGAATTAAAATAAACACTTCCAAAAATTTTTTTTTAATTTAAAACTGTCAACGTGATATGTTGATATCAACAACAGATTGGGGTGTATAGTTTTTGAGTCGGAGACAAATAGCTCCAAGGTCACAATATGTCAAGGCTGCCCATCTGTACTGAATCCTGGGTCACTCTCAGGCAAAATTTAAAGCTTCTAGAGCAAGTTTCCGAGGAGTGTACCAAGAAGTAGGATGTCACTTCTGGAATTTCATATGATCGTTCCCGTAAATGTTTTCCCGAAAGAGGGAAGGATTTGGAGATGGAATTGATAATGGTGATGAGAGCAAGGAGATGCCAAGGATGATTCCTTTGTTTCTGTCTGTACAGTGAGTTGGATGGTGGTATCAGTCTCTGTGAGAGAAGCAAAGAAGTGATGTGAGCTAGTCTATGTTTAAAAACAACAACTCCAATTCGAATGGATCCTCAGATCTCAATTGGTGAATTGTTATTAATAGACCAATGGCTGTATGGTCTTCTAAAATCTTCACGATTCCTTGTCTACCTTTTTTTTCAAAGAATCAGGCCATGCAATGATCCATTTGATTCATTTTTACCATTCTGCTTGATCCATGCAGGTGTGGCACTCTTGAATCAAAGTGCAGTGGTCCCCATGGGGAACCACAGCCTGTGATGTACTAGGCTTCAGCCCTGTGGTTTTACTGTGCTTGGTTTTGTTTTCAAGTGTTAGCATTTTTCTTTTTTTTTTTTTTTTTATATATATGAAATTTATTGACAAATTGGTTTCCATACAACACCCAGTGTTCATCCCAAAAGGTGCCCTCCTCAATACCCATCACCCACCCTCCCCTCCCTCCCACCCCCCATCAACCCTCAGTTTGTTCTCAGCTGATGAATGGATAAAGAAATTGTGGTATATATACACAATAGAATACTATGTGGCAATGAGAAAAAATGAAATATGGCCTTTTGTAGCAACGTGGATGGAACTGGAGAGTGTGATGCTAAGTGAAATAAGCCATACAGAGAAAGACAGATACCATATGGTTTCACTCTTATGTGGATCCTGAGAAACTTAACAGGAACCCATGGGGGAGGGGAAGGAAAAAAAAAAAAAAGAGGTTAGAGTGGGAGAGAGCCAAAGCATAAGAGACTGTTAAAAACTGAGAACAAACTGTTAGCATTTTTCAAGTGTTAAAGACATAGCACCTCTTGAGCTAATGGTGTGGTCTGAGTCTACACGGCAGAGGCTCAGGGTTTCGTATTAGGTGCTTGTCGCTGATGCCCTTTGTAACCCTCCGAATTGACCAAAGCAATATTCCAGTCTGTACTTTCTGTTTGGAACACAAGGTGAGGCAGATCAAAACCTAAAAATGAATTAAATCTGTAATGCATTGGTTATAGTCTGTTACTGGTTTGTTTGAGGCAGGTTGCTATTTTTGGAAAGTATTGAAACTGGTAATGACAGATTCATACAGTACTGAGGTTTCTCAAAAAGTTAATCCATTCACTTAGTAAATAATGCACTGTTCTGGGGAACAACACTCCTCCTCCCATATTTTTTAATGATGGTGAAAAGTCAGTTGCTCTGAAAACTAACTTTCTTCATGCCAACCTGCCCTATTGTTTTTTGTTTCTTTTTTTCCTTAGCTGTGGTCTGCCAAAAAAAACAGAACTAGGGCTTGGCACACCAGTTTTGATCAGACCAACCATCAGAATCATAATGTCCTAAGTACAAAGCTCACTAATTGAATTTCATTCACTGGACTGAAATATAGCAGCAAAGACAGAGAACACTGTCGGCCGTTTTTTATGAGGTTCGGAGTCTAAAGTCATTTTAAAAATTGGGTGATGCAATTTCTTGTATCTTTCATTTAAAATGCTACTTGGTAAACAGTGTTTCAGATTAGTGTCTTTGTAATTTAAATGAAGACAATACATCAAGCTGAATCTGAAAAGAAAGTTTAGGAAAGGATTCATTCCTCTTTTTGTGTGATCTACTGTAGAAAATAATAAATAAATAGGTAGGAGAGAGGGAAAGAAAAAAAAAAGGTTTGAGGATTTTAACAGACAAAACTGAACTATTTTTAAAACAGAGTTAGTCCCAGTAGCTAAATCTTTGTTTTCTTCAAGCAGACTAATACATTCTGCCTAATTCATTTTTTATTTTCTCTCGGGGTCTGCTTGCAGATTTGCCTCAACAAAGGAAGCATCATGTTACATCTTTTAAATAATTGATGGCTCTTGGTCCAAGCCAGCTTGAAGGAAATTCTGAAAATAGGTACTGATTGAGCAAATGCCTCCTTCCTTCTCCCCATTCCCTTCTTGAATACTCTGTACTCCTCTCTTCCCTCCCCCATTTGCTTCTTTGCCTCCTTCTTGACCGACCAGTAGAGGATGATGATATCATTTGGACTTAGGCTTTATCTAAGCCTAAGATACCACTTGGTATCCCTCATCTGTTTCATATCATTCTATATACTTTATTAAAGATGGGGGAACTGTTAATTATAAGCTGACTGATGTAAATGAAGAGTTCTTGATTAATCACTAGCAACGTTATGTCATAATCCCCACCAGAGATGGTTTGTTGGGACTACAGACAGTTACACTTAGAGCTTGTTCTTTTAAATTCAAAGGATGCTGTCTCCAAGGGTCAAGTTACCCTGGAAGCTGGGTCGGCTGGACTGTGGCCTTGCCAACTCCAGCTGTTCCTGCAAGTTCAAATACTGTGAGCTGACTTGTGTTTCCCCGCCAAGAAAGAGAAAGAGATTTCCATCTTATTTCACTGTTGAGTCATTAGCGGTTGTCTACAACTTGGAAAAACCATCCCTGCTTTAAGGCAGGGGTAGTCAGTAGGAACTTGGGCTGGTCCACCATGAACCTGGCTTCTGGTCATGACTTTGTAAGTCACTTTGAGTTCCAGAGCCTCTCTTTCCTTTCCTTACTGATGAAATGCAGGCTTTGGAATGGCTTATCTCCAACATCTAGCCAGCAATGATGTTCTTGTGTCTTCCAGAGAGGAAGTCGATTTGATTAATGTATTCCGGGTTTGAGTGAATGGACTATGTGCTCGCTCACAGTTAACCTTCTTCTTTCTTCACATTGTTTTTCTTTTCTTTTAGTCTATCACTTCTTCTCTTCTGCTGCTTATCCCCTTTCCTTTCCCTTCCAGACTTTCCACATTTCTGTTTTCAGAGTGGAAGGAAAATGATTGGCAAGGTGTTAAAGTGGAGGATCCTGGCCACTTATTTTTTTTCAATCTTGCCATCACTTACAGAAACTTTCACCTCCAGAAATTGAATCCTAAGGTATCCAATATTATTGAATTTGGGAAGACTAGCTATAAAGTGGAAACTACTGGGAGATCTAAATCTGGAATTCTAAGTTGGAGCTCAGTTTAACTGGGGGAAAGCTTTCCATCGTATCCATCACTGAAACAGCTGTATCTAAATTGATGGATTATCGTCTACTCTTAAAGTGGTATCAGTGTCTGACCTACTCTCGTTTCCAGGGGACATTTTAAAATATCACATTGCTTACATTTTTCCATTTTTCTCTTATTATAGCAAGCTTGGTCAGGATGGGGAGCTGAAAGCCATCTTTGCTCCAAATCTTCCCACTAATGAATAGCTTGTTTGAATATCCTATGCCTGCCTAGGAAAATCTCTTCTGATTGCCTTTATTGAAATCTTGGAAAAAAGCTTCAAATAATCAAACCTATTTAGAACCACACAAACAACATATGGCAGGGAATATAGAAAGTTGAGGAATTTCTTCTGTTCATCTTCTCTCTGACTGTCTTCTAAAGTTATATTCAGAAGGATTAAAGGAACTATTTGTGTTCTCCCTCTTAAAAACCAATGCTGTCCATCCTTTTTGAGAATATATGATGCATACATAGGCTTTTGTATCTGCATGTAAATAGATTACAGGTAACTCCTAGCGGTAAGATGTACTCCTAAGGTTTTGGACTTCAAAATGTGCTTTTGTCCAAGGATACCAGTGCTGTTAATAGTTGGGTTCTATGATAGTGCTACCATTTTCAGGAGCATTATGTGCTAAATGGCTTCTCTTTTTATTGGAATGTGCATTCTTAGTGCCATGTGGGGACCCAAAGAATAGATCTTTCTCACTCTGAAGGTAGAGAGGTTTTTTCCCCATCGTTAGGGAGCTGATTGTAACACCCTAGAGGCTGCTGATGCTGAGGATGGGGGGTGCAAATCCTATTGCCTTGGGGGTCAGTGACTTTGACTTTGAGTGAAGGGATACTGGTAATTCAGTTCTCTGGATTTGCTCTAAAAAATATCTTCTGGGATAGGTAAGGGAATCCAGATGCTTCCGCCCCTAGCCCCATGCTGTGCAACCATGACGGGATAGCACTGTTCACACTGTAATCTATGTGCAACAATGCCCCCAGAAGGTTCATAAGATGCAAAAGCCACTTGAGTGTATCTGGTAGTTTTTAACACTAGAATTATTTTTTTTTTTGTCAATTCAAGTTGTTCAATCTCAATACTTAATTGGGTAGAGGCAGTTCCTAGTCTACACAATAATACTGTCCCTGTGTACATTTTAAAACTGGTAGTTTAGGGGCGCCGGGGTGGCTCAGTCGGTTGAGCGTCCGACTTCGGCTCAGGTCATGATCTCACGGTCTGTGAGTTCGAGCCCCGCGTCAGGCTCTGTGCTGACTGCTCAGAGCCTGGAGCCTGTTTCAGATTCTGTGTCTCCCTCTCTCTCTGACCCTCCCCCGTTCATGCTCTGGCTCTGTCTGTCTCAAAAATAAATAAACGTTAAAAAAAAATTAAAACTGGTTGTTTATACTTCAGAATATTTCCCGAATAGGAAAATTTACATAGCTAGTGATGAGTTTCTAGATTAACCACAAAAAAATTTCTCAATCATACTATAACTGAACTTCTAAAGGTTTACAGCAGTTTTGTTTTCTGTTCTTCAGTAAATCATCTACTGTATTGAATAAGAAATCTTCCACCTGGATTGGTTGTCACCATTTAAAACAGAAGTAATCTGGGGAAATTTATATTGCATTTTGTAGTAAGAAGAGATCATTGAGGTAATGGTAACAAATTCCCGTACCCTTCCAGTGCCCATCTGTCTTCCCTCACTCAGGATCCCCGAATGGCAGAGAATACAAAGTGGAGCCCGAGATGTCTTCTAGCAAAAATATGCAGATGGTGAAATTGGGGGAGAGTGGTCAAAGATCTAGATTCTAATTCATCCTTCCCCCCACCTTCTGAGTATTCCGAAATAACAAGATCCCAGTGGCCTGTGGGACAACTGGTTCATGTACCTTTGGTCCCAGAAGACTCCAGATTCTTTAGGGATTATCGAAGCACGATGCATCCATCCATCTTTTCTCTCCTTGCAGGAACTTCTAAGTGTCCTGTGCATAACTGAAAGGGAGTTTAGTAACTAAGGTAGTAATTCTTCCTCCCCAAGACTCTGAGAGCAGGATCCCACTGCCCCCCTGATGTGGGCTGCCTCCTGTGTGTATGGGAGATCCCAAATAACATGATCCTGACTTGAATGCCTCTGATCAGAGATAAAGCTCTATGCGTGGGATCAAAAGGACAACTCATTCCAAAAACTGTTATCATAACGTGCACATTATTTTGAATTTTCATTAATTTCAGCGATGGGCTTTGGCAAGATGTAGATTCTAAATGTTAACTTGAAATCACAGCCATGTTGGTCATGACCATTGGCAACATCACACAGACGGCAACTTCTTACCTGATGAAATCAGCACCTGAAGGACTTTTGACCCTTCAAATCCTCCTTTTGTAAGACGTACCGTATTTTATTGCACTTTGCTTTATCACACTTGCAGATACTGTGTTTCTTTACGGATTGAAGGTTTGTGGCAACCCTGCATCAAGCAAGTCTACTAATGGCATTTATTTTCCCAAACTGTTTACTCATTTAGTGTCCCTATGTCACATTTGGAGAATTCTCACAATATTTCAAAATTTTTATTATTATTATTATATTTTTATGGTGATCTGTGATCGGTGATCTTTGATGTTACTATTGTAATTGTTTTGGGGGGACACAGTGTACTCATATGAGACAATGAACTTAATCAATTAATGTGTGTGTTCTTTCTGCTCCACCCACTGGCCATTTACTCTCTCTCTCTCTCTCTCTCTCTCTCTCTCTCTCTCTCTCTCTCTCTCTCTCCTTCTTTCCCTCTTTTTCCCTCTCCCTCTCTGTCTCCGTCTTTCTCCTCTCTTTCCGCCCTTTGGGCCTCCCTATTCTCTGAGACACAACAAAATTGAAATTAGGCCAATCAATAAGCCTACAGTGGCCTCTGAGTGTTCAAGTAAAAGAAAGAGTCACACACCTCTCACTTTACATCAAAAGTTACAAATGATCAAGCTTAGTGAGGAAGGCCTGTCGAAAGCTGAGATAGGTCAAAAGCTAATAAGCCTCTTGCTCCAAACCGTTAACCAGATTATAATGCAAAGGAAAAGTTCCTGAAGAAACTTAAAGGTGCTACTCCCAGTAAACACAGGGATGATAAGGAAGTGAAACACCGGCTCTGATATAGAGAAAGTTTTAGAGGTCTGGCTAGAAGATGAAACCAGCTACATAAATTCTCTTAAGCCAAAGCCTCATCCAGAACAAGGTCCTAACTCTCCCATTCTAAGAGGGCTGAGAGAGGTGAAGAAGCCGCAGAAGAAGAGTAGGAAGCTAGCAGAGGTTGGTTCATGAGGTTTAAGGAGAGAAGCTATGTTGATAACCTCAAAGGGCAAAGTGACGAAGCAGGTGCTGATGTAGAAGATGCAGCAAGTTATCAGGAAGATCTAACTAAGATAATTCATGGAGGTGGTGGGCCGACTGGGTGGCTCAGTTATTTGAGAACCGACTTCTGCTCAGGTCATGATCTCGCGGTTTGGGAGTTTGATCCCCACCTCGAGTTCTTTGCTGACAGCTCGGAGCCTGGAGCCTGTTTCCTATTCTGTGTCTCCCTCTCATTCTCTCTCTTTGCCCTGCCCCTGCTCATGCTCTGTCTCTCTCTCTCTCTCTCTGTCTCAAAAAAAATAATAATAATAAAAATAAAATAAAAAGATAATTCATGAAGGTGGCTACACTCCACAACAGGTTTTTCCATGTTGACAAAACAGCCTTCTATTGGAAGAAGATGCCATCTAGGACTTCATAGCTGGAGAGGAGAAGTCAGTGCCTGGCTTCAAAGCTCCAAAGGACAGGGTGACTCTCCTATTAGGGGCTGAAGAAGCTGGTGACTTGAAGTTGAAGCCAGTGCTCATTTACCACTCAGAACATTCTAGGGCCCTTAAGAATTATGTTAGTCTATCTTTTGGGATGAGCAGTGGGTGTTGTATGGAAACCAATTTGACAATAAATTTCATATATTAAAAAAAAAACACTAAGGATAATGTAATTAAAAAAATTATGTTAGTCTAGTTTGCCTCTGCTCTATAAATGGAATAGTAAAGCCTGGATGACAGCCTATCTTTTTACAGCCTGGTTTACTGAATATTTTAAGCCCACTATTGTGACCTGCTCAGAAAAGAAGATTCACTTCAAAATATGACTGCTTATTGACAATGCACCTGGTCACCCAAGAGCTCTGATGGAGATGTACAAGACCAATGTTGTTTTCATGCCGGCTATCACAACATCCAGTCTGCAGCCTATAGATCAAGGGAGTAATTTTGACTTTCAATTGTTATCATTTAAGAAATACATTTGCTAAGGCTATAGCTGCCATAGATAATGATTCCTCTGATTGATCTGGTAAAATAAATTGAAACCTTCTGGAACAGATTCACCATTCTAGATGCCATTAAGAACATGTGTGATTCATGGGAAAAGGTCAAAACATCAACATTAACACATATTTGGAAGAAGGTGATTCCAGCCTTCATGGATGACTTTGAGGAGTTCAAGACTTCAGGGGAGGAAGTAAACGCAGATGTGGTAGAAATAGCAAGAGAATTAGAAGTGGAGCCTGTAGATATAACTGAATTGTGCAATCTCATGATAAAACGTTAATGGATGATGAGGGTCTGAGCAAAGAAGGTGGTTTCTTGAGATGGAACCTACTCCTGGTGAAGATGCTGTAGATGCTATTAAGATTGTTGAAATGACAGCAAAGGACTTAAAAAATTACATAAGCTTAGTTGGTAAATAAAGCGTGGCAGGGTCTGGGAGGATTGACTCCTATTTTGAAAGAAGTTCTACTATGGGTAAAATGCTACCGAACAGCGTCAGGTGCTACAGCGAAATCGTTTGCGAAGCAAGAGTCACTTGATGAGGCAGACTTCATGGTCTTAGTTTAAGCAATTGTCAGAGCCACCCAAGCCTTCAGCAACCACCACCCTCATCAGTCAGCAACCATCAACATTGAGGCAAGACCCTCTACCACAAAGAAATTACATGTCACTAAAAGCTGAGATGATGGTTAGCATTTTTAGCAATGAAGTATTTTTAAAATAGGGTATGGACATCGTTTTTGAGACATAATGCTATTGTGCCCTTAGTAGACTACATATAGTGTAAACATAACTTTTATGTGCACCGGGAAACGAAAAATTCATTTGACTTGCTCCATTTCAAGTCTTGCTTTATTTTCACGGTTTGGAACCCACCTGCAGTGTCTCCAAGGTTTGCCTGCACTTCTTGAATTGTAAGCTTTAAAAACAAAACAAAACAATAACAACAAAAAACTAACAACCTACGTTAGTTCCCCTCAGGCTTCTTACCCTGTAGTGTTAGTTGGATGGGTTCTCCCCTCATTTTTCCTTAGACTTAAATTACAACATTTTAACAGGCCTTCTGTGTTCGCAGTCCCAGGAAATAAATAGGGTTGAATTCTCACATCGGAGTCATCTTGCTTCTTTCTCATTCATTGAGTATACTGGAAACATCTTCTGTTTTTATTTGCAAAGCACCTTTCCTTCCCCGTTCTGAACCCTGTCAAATTCCGGTGCACACAGGAAACCTCCTCGGTGTCTGGGCTTCGCAGATCTTCAGCTCTCATTGTCTGCAAGACTTTATTTACAAATTACCCCCTTTGTCTTCCAGTAGTCAAGTTGTCCTCTTCAGCATTAAAGCCAATGATTCAAGTTTGATTCCGGTTGCTTTTTGTAGTCCAGGGAATTGAGGTGAAGCTGGAATTGAAACTTCAACTTGCTTCATTGTCGAGCATTTTATTTTTAACCTCATTCTGTAAAGAAAAGGGCAAAAGCTGTGGGTGTGGCGGTGTCTTAAGTGAATGTGATTTAGAGCTCCTCTGAGAATCTTCTAATCAAAATACAGGCATCTCTTTGAAGCGTTCACTCCCCAAAGTCTACAGTTACCACATTCGTGCCTCAAGGGGTATAACAGAAGATGGCCTGGTACCACCTGATTAATGAGTTTTCCACATCTTTTCCTTAATGAACTGCACTGGATCCTGTATCCAACAAATTGTTAGAGGCCTTTCAGTTGTCCATTGGTCACACCCTTCTCGTCTTCTGCTTCTCCTTTCCCTGGGTTGCAAGTTCACAGAAGAATTCTCCTGGGTTTCCAAGGGGTCACCTTTTGCTCTGGAGAGTTTTCTTCTAGATGAAAGGGTGTTTTTTTTTTAAGATGGGAGAGGGGTGCAGTCAGGTCACATGGAATTGCCATGTCTGTACATCAAGATTGGTAGAATATTGATAGTTTCATACGGTTCCACCTAACAACTTCTCCTGATAAACATTCTACCCAAAACAGCATTTTGAAGTGCATGTCTAGCTAAAACCCACTGTGCAGTTTTTTGAAAGAGAAACTTGAAGTATTTTTCCAATGAGGAAACTTGTGTTTCTGTAACCTGCTCCCTTTTCTCTTTTCTGAGGATCAGAGAAATAAGAGACAAAACCCTCATATTTGGAGAAAGTCACATATTTTGAGCTGGATGTGAAATAAGTAGGAAATCCTTTGGTCCCTGTGATAGAATTTTTTTCTGAAAGTTATAAATGGGAGTTATCATGGAAACTGCTTTGAAACCTTAACTAGAGCATTCACTATAAATAAGAGAGGAGCAGAAGATTAATAAATCTGATAAAGCTGAGAAAGAAGAAAACTTGAAATAAGAAATGAGGACTGTACCTCGTTTGAGCATTAATATGGCCCTGAGTACATATATAGGAAAATCAAAGACTTGCTCAAGGCAGAGCGTGCGAAGCCATAGCTATTAATGTGTGCTTAACTCTATTGCCTGGGAGATTTTATTAAATGCAGCGGCCAAGGAAATTGACCTCACTTTTTTTTTTTTTCCTTTTTTGGGTTGGATCCTTGCTCACGTCACGTAAATGAATAGAGCTGACAATTTACTGGCTCATCAATGAAACAATATTAAATTATGAAGATGTAAGGAAAAAATCCTACGCTAACATTGTTGCAGTTTGAAAGGTAAGCTGTCCCCTACAAGAGTAGGAGATATTAATGTTCATTTAAAAACCTATATAACATAATGCCAGGTGATACACATTATAGGGTTAAGTGGCCTCTTGATACCTTTGATTCACTGCTGTCCTGGCATGTATCTCATTAGCAACGTACATGAAGAGAGGCTCCCATGTTTTTTCTTGTTCTGTCTTTTAAAACGCAAAAACACCATTGTTCACGCTTTTAAAGTGTTTTATTTTATGGGATATTCTGACAAGTTGGGCTCTACTGAATGTGTGTTACAGTGATCGTGGGGTTCCTTTTCAGAGGTTTTGCCCTTGTTTTTATTGGTTCACCATACTGACCATGAAACATAGCTGTCAGAGCCAGACTGTTTCTTAATTGTTGTCTTTCGGGGATGTGGAAGAAACAAAGTATTATTTTTCTTGCTGTCTTGTCCCTTGCTTAAGGTTGGAAGCCTTTTCCTAATCCTGTCTTCTGTGAACTTATTAAAAGGACTTGGTATCCCGTCTCTTACCAATCGAATACCTAGTTCTTCCCAAGTATACCTAGACATTAAGTCTTTACTTCACTTTTGAAAGAAAATCATCCTGCTGTTCTTGGCCACCATCGTTACTCAGTTGGTCAACTGGACCCAGGCTTGTCTCTTGAATTTAGAGCCCCGTTGTAATGACTGCCTGACAGGATCCGAATGTGGAGAGGTCCTTTTTGTGGAAATAGTTCCTGCTTCCCTCTGACCCTCAAATGGGCTTACAACTCAGGAAAGGTGACAAACCACTGCCCTAAGCAGTTAGCTCTTCCGAGGCAGTATCAGTAATTTATTTGTCACCCCCAGTACCTGCTGCAGGGTCTGGTGCAGAGTGGGTGTGCGAGAAATCCGTGCAAGAAGTTCATTCACGCTAGCTGACGATGATGCCTCTCCGTCCTGCTCGGTGCTGACCCCTCGGCAGTGAGTCAGATTTTCTGAACAGCATTCAGCAGATTTCTGCTTCAATGTGGAAAATGGCACTTTAGAAGTCGAATTACCTTTTTCATGGCACCCAAGTTGCTTAATTTGCAAACTGAGAATAATTTAGGCAATGGGAGAATATGTTTCCATGTGTGAGTGGATTGAAACGAGTTTGGTGTTCTGTCTGCTCCTTTAGCTCAAACTATCGTAAAATGGAGTTCTGGCCAAAAATCATTCAGTTATATGATTCTGGGATATCATCTGTGTTTTGTGTAACATCAGTTTAGTTTTAATTATTGGTGATACTTAAATCTGTGCTTCTTGTAAATTGAAGGTATGCCCTACCTTTAGAAACCAGAATGTGCTGCAAATTCATGCTTCCTATGCCTTTGCATGAAGGGACACTTATTTGCACTCTATAAATAACTTGGCTTTATAAAATAATTTATCACAAGATTCCTTTAAATAACCACCTCTCTTAGAGCATTTGAAATATGATTTGATTTGAACAAAATCAATGTCCACTCACTCAACTTTTCAAGAACACATCTGCTTTGTCATGTGAGGCAGGTGACGGGAGAAAAATCAAGCAACAATAAATGAGGGTCTTAGTGAGCTGAATAGGAATTAATTTTAATTTAGAAAAAAATTTGCTTTTCTAGAGTTTCCCAGGGAAAACACCTTCACCTTTATCACCTCCAAAGTACATAAGAAAAAAAAAAAAAGAGCAGGCCAATTTTTAGTTTGGAGAAGATAAATCTATTTCTTCGGTGGGTCGCATTCTGCATTATGCATGTGCGTAAAAGTGAGGTTTGCTTTGATCCTGACTATTAAAAGTTTATTTTTAAACTCAGACTGGGCAGGAATCCAGCGATGCTCTTTCCCTGCGTGCATCCTGGTTTCAGGTCCTCAGCCTGGCGGAATGTAGCTAAGCAGCAGGAAGTAGTTGAAAAGTGTGGAGACTTGGTGAGTGTTAGGGTTTTTTTCCCCCCTTCTTCCCCTCCATTTTTGAAATTCAAATTGAATGCAATTTTCAGCTCATTTGAGCCAGAATATACTGTTGCTGAGCTTCAGTGGCTCTTAAATTCAAACGCACAGGAGAAAACAGATATCATCTGTCACAGAGGGTGGGAGAGAGAACACTCCCCCTATTTTATTCAAGGGAGGCAGAGCTCTAGTAACTAATTCAAACCTTTCTGCCTCATCGACTAATCATTCACCAGCGAACTTATCAACTAATCAATGAAACCTTTAAGACACTCATCTTAGGAAGTCGGGAGCAATTTCCCCCTCCCTTAAAAAAAAAAAAAGTCATTGTTCAAGGCTATTTTTGTGTTGTTGGGATTTTAATACCTTTTTTGCAAACTGAGACAGAATATCCTGGCAATCTTTTTCCTGCCCTTCCTGACTATTTTTATTGTTTCCATCTTTAATGTCTTTGTCAATGCTATTTATTTATGACTGAGGATTAGCAGAAAGCTTACTGCTGGCTAAGTGAGGCCAAATTTTTGAGTTTTTTCTTCACTGAACAGACTGCCTGAAAAATAGTCTTGTTTCTTGGGGCAGATATAAATACCAATTAAAAGAGGAAGACGCACTCATACAGTCCCTGGGTTTGCTAGTGTGCCTTATCTTCAGGGTGGCTGCTCTAGTGTGGTTTGAGAATGCGTCTCGGGAAACTTCTGCTACTGGATATGTGCCCAGGGAATGCAAATGACGTGAACGAATGATAATCTGAAATCCCTGCTCTAATTTCAGAAAGGATGTGATGTGGCAATTCTGATTCTGAAATCTAGGTTTCATGCCTTACCACTGGTGCTTATCTTTGACTATTCTAATGTAATCCAGAATTTCCATGGGAACATGAAGTCCATTAACCTTCTCTCTCTCTCTCTCTCTGTCTCTCTCTTGCTCTCGCTCTCTGTTTTTGTTGAGGTATGTCTGTGAGAGACAATTATGATATTATTTCAAAGTAGGTAGGAGAGAAACAATTTGCTCCCTAAATATTATCTCTCATGAAATTAGCTCATACCCGTCACATGTGGGGTTTAAAAATGTTTCACAGTGAGTGTATGATCAAGCCATATATATTTATGTGTGTGTGTGTGTGTGTGTGTGTGTGTGTGTGTGTCTACATGTCCTCAAGGTGTCCAGGAATGTGACAGCAGGAATTTCTAAACAAGTCATTTTCACATTAATAAAGGCGTCAACGACTCTATCCTCTAAGTGGTAATGTGCTTGTGCCTTCTGCCCCTGGTGGAAGACATTTATTTCGTTGCTTTTATAAAAAGAATACCCTCACTTGTTAACCTGTTTCTCACTACGATGCCTTAATACAACTACCAAGACTATATTGTTGTTTCTTTGACTTCACTGTAAGAAGCCAAACTACCTTGACGAGGAATCCAATCCACGTTTTTAGCTAATTACGAAGTTATTAGAATTTTAACTTTTCTACTGAAATATCAGATCTCTTCAATATGCAGGTAACTACTGAATGCTTACTATGTGCTAGACCTCCATTATGCTGAGATTTATAACATGCAAAATAGTAGTTTTCTAAACCCAAGTGAGGTAGATATTGGAAATGAAATATCAGCATCAATTAGGCAGGGAACTGTGAAGCTTGAGAAGCCTTCAGGTTCTCAGATGATTCTCAAATATGCAGTCCCTTCTTGTTTTCCTCAGTCTGGTAACCGTTGGTATGAAACAGAAATGATCTAACTTGGAGGTAGGAGGAAAGGTGAGACACAAAATAATCAGTGTAAAGGATAAGAGATATATATACGTAAATGCTAAATGTATCCTATTCTTCAACAACTGCTTACAGCTCTGGATAAGTAAGGATGGACAAGTGGGGTGCTATAATCCTGCATTGTAAAGTGGGTAGGCCAGGGGTGAGCAGAGGAGAGCAAGGAAGCCAATTCAGGAGGGAGGAAAAGCTGGAGTGGAAGGGAGAATGTTTGAGGCAGGGGCTTGGTACGCTGTGTGGGAGCTTGCTCATACCCAGAGGGCCAGTAGTTAAATTTCTAGAAATTTCATGAGCCAGCTTTTACAATATATCATTAAAAATTAAATTATATGAACTTACAATAAATCACTTATATTAAAAACAAAAGTAATGAATGCTGAAAACTTATCATTTCCTAATTATATCCCTCCCCATGCACTGCAATTATCTGTGCTCTTGAGATGTGTCCATCATATTGGGAGGTGGAAATACCGTCTGTGATGTGCTGCACATCTCTTCCCAGCAGCAGGTTCCATGATGCTATGTTGGTACCTTGACCTCAGCCATGGGAAGAGTATTTATTCCACAGAAATTGGCGAATGCTAAAAATTGGGGCTTTTTTTTTCATGTGAGAGCCAATTATTAAAGACAAAACAGACAACATGGAGAGTGGAGGGTGGGAGCAGGGCTAAAAAGCTGGGAGGTGTGAGAGGAAAAATGCCAGAGAGCAGGGTTACAGGAAGAGAATTGTTTCCTTTTATTATTGAAGAGCAGAGCATTACGTTAGGCAAACAGTTCACAGTCTTTTAGAAATCATTGGGAGCCATTGACCATTTTTAATACATTTTATTATTATTGTAATCCATGTTCTCTATAGAAAATTTGAAAATAGAATAATAGCTTATAATTCTATAATTATTGGTATGTGCCCCATACTTTTTAAGTGCTTTAAATATAATACATCATTTAATCCTGAAAGTAGCCCCATCGAGGAGTTGCTATTCTCCCATATTAAAATGGGGAAGGTGAGTGCAGAAAAGTTCAGAAGTCTGGCCAAGTAAAGGAGTGTGATTTGAATGCAGGGAATTAATTCCACCTAGAAGTTCACTCTGCCCTGCTGCTGTTCCGTGCAGAAATGACAACCCACGATGATCCCCCACCTGGCCTCATAGTAGCAACATTTAGGAGGGGGAGAGGCACTCCTTCAGTTGTAGACAATTAAGATTTGGGGTGTGAGGAATCTAAGTGGGGATGATCCCCTAGCAAATCAGCTTCGAGGGGAGCACAAGCCCAAACTCGAGAAAACCCCTGCACGTGGATGTGAGAGAATATTCATCGTCACAGGGATCGAGCATAGAAAGAAGAGCTTTTGGGAAAGGTAAGCTTTAGGAAGAAACGCAAGAAAGGAATCATGGATGAGAGAATGAGCCGTTGGAAAGGGGAGAGAAATACAGGGGAGCATCAAGCACAGTGTCCTGAAGATACGGAGGGAAGAGTTTGGGGAAGGAGTTGCTAATGAACAACGAGGGCTTCTGTGCAGTTTCATAATGGTAACCATATAACCTCTCATCCCAACTGAGTCACTTTGAGCGTGAAGGGGGTGCTATTAATAATTAGGCCAGGAAAGCAAAATAACAAGGGAACAGTGAAGTATGATTACACTAGGTTTGCAAATGGATGTAAGTGGTAGATTTCTAAGAATTCATGATGGTCTGGAAAGGATTTCTTTTTGACCAACATTTACTGAGCATCTACCATGAGGAATGCTAAGTGCTGAAGATAAAGATACATATGGCAAAGATAAAAAAAACATTTTGTTGAGGGAAAACCGAGAAATTTGGTGTTCGAAGCATAATCTTCCTTTGCCACTCACACCCAGAAGCAGTCACTATTCACAGTTTATTAATAGCTTTTTCTACATATTCCAATGGTTATAGAGATATCTATCTAACTAGTCTTGTTTCCAGCTAAAAAAAAATGCAACTTCCCACATACCATCAGCCTGCAATTTACTTACTGAGCATATATACATCTTTTCAGGTGAGTGAATATTTAGTATCCTCTTAAATGGCCATATCATAATATTTGTCTATTCCCTTATTGATAGCCCTTTTTTGGTGCTATTTCCATGATGGTATCTACTTTTTTTTCTGTGGTCCTATTTCCATAGGAGAGATATATAGAGTAGGATTGCTGAGCCAGAGTGGATCTCCATTTTCAATTTTACATTAAACTGTCAGTTGATAGCTTAAAAACTATATAAAATAACTCTTGTACCAACCTTGTATGAACACCCACTTCCTAGTTAGCCATGGTTATGTCAGACTCAAATTTTTTGCCCATTTATTGTTGGGAAGTGGTATCTTATAACTATTTCAATTAGCATTTTAAAAATTATTAATGAAGCTGAGCATCTTAATTTTATTGGTCATTTGTATCTTTTTTAGTGAATTTACATCTTCATAATCTCTTGCTATTTTTTTCTGTTGAAATAGTCATCATTGCCCTTATTTGTTGAAATTTCTTCCACACCAAGAATATTAACCCCTTTTCTCTTCAATGTGTTATGAAAATCTTTCCCATTTTATTTTTACCTTTTCATTTTGCTTTTGATTGTCATTAAGGAGAAATGCTTGAATATGTTTTTTTTTTAATTTTTTTTTTGTGGCTTCATTTTCTGTCTTCCTTAGATTGATCATTCCCCCTCAAAAGAAAGAAGAACAATATTAATATTATTCTAAATCTTTTATCTATTTTTTCAACATAATTCTTGATCCTCATAACTCATAGACTATTGGGGAACATGGCTGCAAGTGTGGGTATTTTGATTGCATTTGATCAGAGCTCTAACTAAGGGGTAGTCCCAGAGCTATGAGAACCCCAAGGAGGGTACTTGGGTCAGTTGGGTGCAGGGGAGAGAGGGGGTGCAGCTGGGCTTCCTGTAGGTGGGGTTTCGAGCTGAGGGAAATGGCAAGTTAAGGAGACTTGGAAACTTTTAGGATGTCAGGATGTTTTACAGGACAAGGAAAGAAGGGCCAGGTGCTTTTGTGGGATGGGACAAGGGAAAGCATTTTTAATATTGGGGAAAGCTATTTTTCTGAAATTTTCAAAATCTCCACAAAGAGTCGGTATTATTTTTATGGTCAGAAAAAGTAATTTTAAGTTGAAGAAAATGAAACCTCTGAATGTAGGATTGAAGAAACTAAATCATAAGTCAGGAAAGGTAAGAAGCACCTCCACCTACAAGGTTAGGATGGGACAAAGAGGGACAGGGATCTGTGTTTGAGGATTAGAAGGAATTTGCACATCATCTTTAATATCTGTGTGCCTTTCTCCAGTTACTTGGGGGCCAGGTGATGACAGGTGCCTGCTAACTGAACTTGACCTTCAGCCTTTCAACTTTCAAGTCTCACTGTGGGCCACTCCGGGATAATATCCCATTATCTACAATGAGGTCCTTTCTGACTAACTTGGCAGTGAAATCTCCATGGCGTTATCTCATCATGTACTTCTAGTTTTCACATACCGTTGTGTTTCTCTACTCTTCACTTTAAAATGTGTAACCACTATGGGACCTCATGTGTTCAAACTGGCATGCTTCAGACTTGCACTGCCTTCTGTCTGGGACCCCTCACAAATCTTTGTCAGGCCTACTGGAATCCTTCATCCTTCAAGTCCAGCTTATACATCATCTCTTTGCTGCAGCCTTCCTTGAATTCATCAGCTAGAAGAAACCTAGATGTTGAAATGTGCCCTGGTACCATTTAAGTCTTATCCTAAGGCAACAAAGTGTAACAGTGATATTTTATAGTGATATACAATGATACATATTCTGATGTTATATCTAGTGACATATAACATATATTCTAGTTATGTATTCATCCTAAAACACCAGAGTATATAATGATCATGTTCCTAGCTAGGTTGAAATTTCTAGAAGGGAAAAAAACCATGTTCTACTTCTTGGCCATGTTCTCCTTTAATGCAGAGAAGTCTCATCTTCCAGGAAAAAAGGCTAGTAGACCAAGTCCATTTGTAGAAACAAATCCATGGACAGCAGAGGCAAGAGAAGGTGAGGGATGAAGGTACTCACAGGATCATCAGAATATAAAGCCATTTCCTTAACATAATGGGATAGGAGCTTGAGGAGAGCATAATTCTGAATAAACCTCAGAAGGAAGTGAGCCTAGGAAAGCACAGGGCATGAATAAATGGATTACCTTGTACTCATGGTGGAGGGCCCAGAGGAGGTTAGACAGAAAATTGGAAATGAACCACATTCACACGTTCCCTAGCATTGGGTGGCCAAAGAGCAATACGATGCAAAAGAGACCTGAGTATATCTGAATCAGAAGGAAAGTGTAAGAAGAGAGATTAAAGCAGCAGGAGAAGAAGAAGGGTATTTGTGAAGAGGGAGAAGTGAGTCAGAGAAAGGTTCTTCAGAGGGGATGTGAATCAGAGGAAGATTACATAATAAACTTGGCTGAATGTCTGTGAAGTGAGGACAGTGACGGACCTAGACAGGAGAGAGATCCAATGAAGCCATGAGGGGCCTAATAATTGGGGTGAGGTAAGAGTGACATGGTATGGGCAGGGGTGAGAGGTGTTCTGGGGTGGGGAAAATCAGGCACAGTTTCTGTGAGGACCCAGGGAGGATGATGGCCTAACAGGCAAGACGGTTATGCTTGGAAAGGGATCACACTTAGCATCTTTAACAGTTGAATAGCATCTTACACCAGGAAGGGACTAGGGAGGTCTGGTTCAATGTCTGAGGTGCTTAATGTCATCTCTGGGCAGGCCTCGTGGCCTGTCTCTCTCCTCTGTCTCCACCCCGGCCAAGCCAAACAGCTTTACATCCCCTACACTGTTATGTTCTTTCTTTCTCATTCATACCTGCAGTTCTCTGTCTGGAATGTTCTTCTATACACTTTTTGTTATTCATCTAACTTCTATTCAAATTCCAGGGCTCTGCCTAAAGACATTTATTTAAAGCCCCTACCTGCCCCCCCCCCCCCCCCCCCCCCCCCCAGCCCACTTTGGGAAGCATCGCATGTTCCCAAGCATTTGTCTCCTATTTCTTAACTTACGTGGGACATATAGTTGCTTCTTGACTGTTGCTTTTCTAGATTAGAAATTCTATTCCATCCCATCTTCTAGTACTTTACTGGTTACAGAGTAGCTGCCAGGTAAATATCTCTTGAGTGAATGAAGGAAGGAAGGAAAGAGGGACGGGAGGAAGGGAGATAAATTTTTAAATTTCACCGCCAGTTGTTGACAAAGCCTGCCATACTTTTTCTGAAACTAAGTACAGTGAGGCTTGATCTAAGTGTGACTTGAACAGTCCTAAACAGATTGGGGAGACCAGTGGTTGGGTTTCTCCTAATAGTTTAACCATCACTGATTGTGCATTTCAGTGGCATTAAATACAGCAGACATACTGTTTTGAAGGCATCCATCCTCACCATGACCCATTTCTAGAAAATTTTCATCCTCTCAAACAGAAACAGTGATTCCTCATTCCCTGCTCCTTCCAGCCTCTAGCATCCACCATGCTAGTTTCTGACTCTGTGAATTTGATTACTCAAGGTGACCCCATAAGTAGAGTCATACATATTTGTCCTTTTGACTCTGTTTTACTCATTCAGCATAATGTGTTCAAAGTCCATGTTGTAGCCCATGTCGGAATCATACCCCTTTGTAAGGCTGAATAACATTCAATTGTATGCCTATATCACTGTTGTTTTTCCATTCATTAACTGATGGGTATCTGGGGGTTGTTTTCATAGGAGATCAGTATTTTAAGTTGTAGGTAAAAATGGGGGCAGAGCAGTGGTGTCAAGGCTGGTAGAGTCAAGCAGCAAAGGGAAGGGTAGATGGAGGAGTCATCCATTTGTATGACAAAGTCAACAAAAATGTCCAAGAGCATGGAGACAAGACAGGAGGGAGAGGGAATGCTTCAACTGGGCCTTGGCAGCCTTGACATGAAGAGGGTAATGAAGATGGGTGCCATGAATTAAACATGATAGTAAATATTGAGAAGGAGGTTGGAGAAATGCCCATTTTCCCCCTTCCCGTGCTGTCAATTGGAGGAGGGGGATGAATGAGAGGGGGCAGAACAAAATGAGACATCGTCTGGGTGAAAGAAACAAGAGCTGGATGGGAGACGAAGGGGAGTTTGGCTCCATGGGGCACTGGGGATGATGTAATGATGAAGGAAGAGCCAGTGAAGTCTTAATTCAAAGCCATTCTACAATTTTCATGCAGGGAGAGCCCTCAATGCTACGAGATCAATGGATATCTATTCTATAGTTCATTACAATCCAAAGAAAGGGATTCCACAGCTACCATGAGGCACCCATCCCTCATGTTCAAGACTGTCTTTTTTTTTTTTTTTTTTTTCAGCTAGACTAGTTTGGGCCCTTTTTTGTCTCCTTGACTTTTCAGTAGTTGGAAAATAATTATTCATACTTATTCCATCAAAATCCCTTACATGCCTGAATTCTTTCTCAGTTAAAGATTGGAACTGGATTAAACTCTTTTGCCTTAACGACTTCTCAGTTACAGTTTTTCTAAGCCTTTAATGCCCTTTGAATTGTCTGTGTTAGGTTCGCTTGGGTTAAAGAATAGTCAGATTTTGCCGTGTCCTGTTTGAAGCTAGTGTTCTCCTTAATTACCTGGTAATTCCATTTCCTTGTGCCATTGTCTGGTGTGGCATTGAAAGGGCGCCATTTTGCGGTGGACAGAAAGGGCACCATTTATGTCTGAAAGCAGCTTGATGAGAGGGGCTCATTACGTGCCATATCCGTCTGGCTCAACCTCTCAGCCTAGAGGCAGAGCAAGTTACTTTCCAAGATACTGCTGGCCCTGAGATTGTGTTACCTTTTTGGAGGTGTTATTTTTTTCTTTCTACTTCAGAAGTCTAGCTCGTTGGCCCATTTCAAGTTGCCTCTGATCTTTAACTGCTGCTCCTCTGCCCCTTGAATCCATCCTGGGGGAGGCTCTCACTGGTCACTTTGCAGAGTCCCCTCAGGCCAAGAAAGCCTCCCTCTCTTTGTTTCTACTTAACCCCTGCCCTTTATGGTGGTGAGGGGCCATCTCTGGGCCGCCTCCCTTGTAGTCTGTTATTATTTGCAGGTGATTAGCAGGTGGCTTCTAAGCGAAAAGGAACATTGCCCCAGGCTCCGCTCTCCCATAGGCTCTTGCCATTTTGCTACAAAAGAGAAAAATCGAGCCTTTGAACAGTGTATATATACTATTCATGTCCTTAGAAAGAGAGGAATGTCTATAAAATTTCAGGAACAGTATTAGATTTTACTCAGTTATCAGAGGGGAGAACTATTGGGTGATGGCTTGGATTGCTTTCGGAATTAAAAAGAAGCAGTTGCCACAGCTAGGTGCCTGGTCTTTTAGTAGAAGCTTATTTGAGAATTTCTCTCTAGACACTAATCCCCCAACAAGTTGTATTCCAGTGAGACAGAGCGTCCATGAAATATAGTAATTGGGGCCGTGTTGAGCCATTCTTCTTGCAAGGGGGAGCCGGCTGCGTGACAGCATGCTGCATTCAGCATTCCGCCTGCGCACTGGCGACTCATTTGACCAGATGAAAGCTCCCTTCTCTACCTCCGTCTTCCAGGCTTTTTTGTCACCTACGCTGCTACCTTCACGTCCCCCAGGGGAAATATTATATGCTTCTTTCAACATCTTGAGCTACTGTCCCTGGCATTAACTGAAACATTATCCTTTTTGTTTTTTTGTATCTCTGAACTATTGCTGCAAGTGTAGTGTCTGCTCAACTCCCCTGCCCCCCAAAAAGGGGCTAGTTCATTTACCTGAGTTTTATTATTTTTTTATTTTTTTTTAATTTTTTTTTTTTTTTTAGAAAGAGAGAGAGAGCCTGAGTAGGGGAGGGGCAGAGGGAGAGGGAGAGAGAATCTTAAGCAGACTCCATGCTCAGCGCAGAGACTGACGCGGGGCTCGATCCCACCACCATGGGATCATGACTTGAGCCGAAAGCAAGAGTCAAAGGCTCAACAGACTGAGCCACCCAGGCTCCCCTACCTGAGTTTTAAACTGCTAGTTTCTCTCCTAATATTTTTAGTTGAAAAATAAAATTGAAAGCCCATCAGAACTTTCTCTCCCTGCCTCCCGTGCCGAATACACATTACCAAACGACTTGGTATTTGGATTCGAGGTGTGCAGGAACCACATGAACCTGCATGGACTTCTCATTTTCCACGGGTGCTCTCAGTTTTCCTGGGCGGGAAGCTGGTTGTGTCAAAGTAGCTGTGTAGCAGAACGGGTCAGAAAACAATTCCTAACATTCTTTGACTCTGGATTTAATTCTTTACTCATTTATGAAGGTGCAGTTCGTCCTTCAGAGCACCTGGCCAATTTCATCTGTTTCGCTGTTCCCCAAATGTGCCCCGACCTGCTGAAGCCGCTCCCGGGCAGAAGCCTGGCACTCTGTATTTTAACAAGTGCCTGAACTCCCCCTTTGGGTCTGACAAGGCTGGGAGACACTGTTCCATTCGTCCCCGATTTTTGCTAGCAGAGATGCACACGGGGTCTCGGGGTTGCGTGAGAAGGTGCGGAGCTGTTCACGTGGCCTTTTTCTCTCGCTTGGCTCAGGATCTTTTGTCCCAAAGAGATCCCGAACATAGAACAGCAGGCCCATTTTGAACAAACCAGGAAAAGAGGGAGACTGTTAAAAAAAAAAAAAAAAGCTGGAACAAAAACTGAGGGGTGTGTTCTCATTTATTTGAGAATAACCTTAGGAGGTATCAAGTTGAAATAGTCCTCAGGGCTAGGGCTGCTGTCTTGCTGGTCTCAACATGTTTTCTATGACAACAATAATAAAGGCTGTGTCTCCATCCTGTTTAAATCACAAAACCAAGTGGATTCTTTGTTTCCCTGCATGAGAACTGCATGTGGTTCCTATTCCCTGATAAGGTGGCTCAGAAAAATGAGCTGTTGCGATGACCTGGAAATCTTCTTGAGTATAATCCTCCAGATAGTGGTAGATGATAGAGAAGAAAATCAGGAAGCTTTGACATGTGACTGGGAAGAGCTGCTGGATGTAAATATACATAAGGAAGACAGCGCACTTTTATTATCTATTGAATAAGGCAGGCTGGGGACTGAGGGGCGATTGAAAACAGTGTCTTGGGTACGTAATAGAGTTTCAGATTTCCTCACCTTGCCCGGTGCTGCTCTCCTGTTTGCCCGAGTCTCATTTTTGCCCTGCCATAAATAACCCCAAGCTGGGGCCACAAACTAAATCAACAACAAGAAAGCCACGATGGTAGCCTTTCGCCTGTTTGCGGCACTCTGGATCGCCATGGCAACAATGGTCTTAATTACGGAGAGCCCAAATGATAACTTGTATATCAGATGTGGCTCACTTTCCCCCGTGGACAAAACTCGGATTCGAGAGCAGCTTTGTATGTAGATTTTCCTTCTAGGCTGGATTTTATTATCTGCTCTAACAGACAGCTCTTGTGCTCCTGGAGTGAACCAGAGGGAACGAAAGTACTGCCTTGAGGGGCCTGCTGGACAGGGACCCTCCGTGGAGATGAATGGGACCCTTGTGTCTCAGAGGCAGCCCGATGCCCTCATCCCTCGTGAATTTGAGAAGCAAGCAAGCCATTGCTCTCAAGGGCTGCTTTTGGCTTCCCCTGTTGACCAGTGGAAGTCCACGTGTTAGGACAGAGACTTGTGTGAAGCTCCGTCTGGTAATCATCCTTGACAACGTTCAGGATTATGCCGGGGGTGCTGACAAGTGATTCCATTGTGGCAGCGGTCACGGAAATACGGAAATCACAGCAGCTCTCCAATCAGAGCCGTGGAGGGAAAAAGGCAGGAGGGAGCACATCTTCTGATGCAGATGCCCCCCACCCTTTGTTTCGGGATCTGCTTGCCCATTCTTTGACTTTGTCTTCAGGCCTGGAGAGGTACCACCCCATAGCGAAATATTTCCGGGCTTCCTCATTCTGAAAGCTCTTGCAAAGCTAAATCATCTTCCCCTTAGGTAAACATAAATCATTGTCTACCTTCTTTGCTCCTTGAGTAGACCTTTTGCTACATTCATTAATTATGGCCGCTGCCTGGTGGCACAGTAGTGGCTGAGTCACCGCTGTGAGCATCGTTTCTGGAACGCCCCCGTTTCCGACACTGAGCCCTACGATCCAATTCGGTGTTGAAGAGGCCCTCCTTGGCAGTGGACAGCTGGGTGGTAGTGCGTGAAAGAGACGTAGCCTGCAGAAGGCAGCCCTGAGGTCTCAGGGGTGAGGGAGGTGAGGGAGGACATGGGGGGCGTTGACGGACTGCTGTTGTCCTTAAACGCGTGCTGCAGCTGTTTCCTCTCTGGCAACCCCTGGGAGAAGACCTTGATCCTTTGCTCAGTAGATTTGTGGCCTCTGTCAGCAGGCCAGTTCGTCACAATCCCAGCTTTGGAAGGCCAGAATGCCCATGCAGAACTGTTTAGAAATAGGCACCCTGGTTCTGCTTTCTAATCCTTTCCCACATGATTAAAAAAAAAAAAAAAAGTCCCAATTTTTGGTAAATCTTGCTTAACTAATGACACAGTCTCTGTGTGTGTTTTGCCTCCACATTTGGGGAAGCTTTGCGGCTATGATTTTGATTTTGGAGTTTAGGCATGTTAATTAAGCCTTTGTTTGAAAGCAGAGGGGTTCTGTTTCTTGTTTGTTAGTTTAATAAGATTTTGTGTTAAGAATGGCACTGAGAATCTGTCAGAATTAGCTTGGCTGCATATGCGTAGCTCAGTGCTTTGAGACTCTTGAAATGTCTGTTTTTAGGACATCAGCAGGGGGCTAATGAAAAGGCTTTGTTGATTTTAACGAATTGCAAGCCACTGTAGCCAAAATAAATATAATCTGCTTTTTGGATTAGTTGTCACAGATGATTTTACCTACTAACAGTGATTAAGGAACCCGAGTGGACCAGAAACATAGCAGCTCTCCAGTGACTCCTGCTAAAATAGCAATAAACAGAAGTAAATAAAGACTTAGGGCATTAGTTATCTTTAATAAACAGTGACACCAGATATACCGCGTGCAGGCGTGAAGGGGTGGGAGTGGGGATTTGGGGAAGATCGGGGTGTCAAATACCTGCAAGGCACCCCATCCTATAAAACATGGAGAGTGCTCGCTGGTAACGTTCCTCTGTTGCACTTGTCCCTCATGAGGAAGTGTTTAGAGACCCAGAGCCATCACCTGGTTTCCCTGCCCCTCCCCAAAACCAATCCCAGTCATTGTCTCTCTCCATTCTCTTCTTCCCGTGGACTCTGGGACCGAAGTGGCAATTGTGCAACTATAGGATTAGAATATGAAAATCCAGGACATGTTAATTACCTGTGTAAGTATTAACCTCCTTGCTGCCGTAGTGCTCCCCCGTTGGTGAACAGGAGACTCACACTCTCGTTCCCTGCATTTTTCCTACCGTGTTGAAAAGAATGACTTGCCCCAGTTGGCAAACGTGATCCTCAGATTTCCCCAGGAAAGTCTGACTGTGTTTTCCCTTAACCCAAAGAAGAGAGGCTTTGGCTGAAACCGTCTTAGGTGGAGCGTGTGAGTACCAGCTGAACAATGCCTTTAGTGGGCAGAAACATCATAGTAGTTTTCCCCCATTTTTATTCAACGTTTATTTATTTTTGGGACAGAGAGAGACAGAGCATGAACGGGGGAGGGGCAGAGAGAGAGGGAGACACAGAATCGGAAACAGGCTCCAGGCTCTGAGTCATCAGCCCAGAGCCTGACGCGGGGCTCGAACTCACGGACCGCAAGATCGTGACCTGGCTGAAGTCGGATGCTTAACCGACTGCGCCACCCAGGCGCCCCTCCCCCATTTTTAATCCTATACCAAATGTTTTAAATCATGCTGTGGATCCTTTCACTTTAGATGGCAAAGCAAGTGATGGTTGGAACTTTCCTTAGCTTCTTTCTCCCCTGGAGGGGAGATATTACTGTATTTTGTTTACAGATGCAGAGACTTTCATGCCCAAGACCTGCAGTTGAGTCATGGCAAGGCCCAACAATAGAACAGTGGCCTTCTAGTGCCTTGGGGAAACCTAGGTGTTAATTGCACCATTGATGGCCAAAAGCAATGGGCACCCACTCAGGGTTCCAGAGATTACAATCTTACCCTTAGTTACACGCTCTCAAGAATGAATAGTATCATTTATTAAGTTCTTACCATGTGCCAGGCACCGTGCTATGTGCTTTACAGATAGCGTGCTGTCTGATACCTCACAACAAATCTATTCATCCTGTAAATATTTATTGAGCCATCTCTAGTACCGGGCTTTGCTGCAGAGATACAGCAGGAGATAAAATTGATACAAATTCCTGCCCTCTTGAAGGTTTCCTTCCGGTGTAAGGAGTTAAGACAACACAATACATTTTGAAATATTTGCAGGTGGTGAGTGCTATGGAGGGAGTGCAGGAGTAGAGAGGTGCTGGGGTCCTAGGTGAGTAGAAAAGGAGAGCAGGTGGCATTTGAGTGAAGACGAAGGAGGTGAGGTAGCAGCCACGTGGATACCTGCGGGGGTGGATGCAAAGGGAAGTGGACCGACCCTGAGAGAGAGGCCAGCCTGGAGTGTTCTAGGGAAGGAAGGGGAAGGATGGGGGAGGTCAGAGTGGGGTCCGGTCTGTAGGAATTTGCAGCCCTGTGTAAGGACTTTGCCTCTTACCCCAGGGAAGACGGAAAGCCCCGGGGAGTTTTGGGCAAGGGAGTGGCATGATCTGTCTTACATTTTCAGACCCTAAGAGGCAGGCTGCATTTCCTCATTTCACTGATGGAATGCGCAGAGTGCAGAGTAAGTTCAGCGGAGGACTTGCAAGCAGTCACAATGTCACTAAGACGCAGAGAGCGTGCCTTACTCCCCGGCACTAAGACTGCACCCTGCCTCCTGCGGAAACACTGGTCTGCTGTCGACGTGATGCTTTTCTTTCCATCAAATGGGAGAGATCTTGTAAATGTTATTTTTAGATGATCTCTTTTGAACATCTGGATTCAAAGTTGTGTGTAACTGGACCATTCAGGATAACATGAGCCTCATTAAGCTCATTTTCCTGGGATGCCTGGGTGGCTCAGTCGGTTGAGCACTCGACTTGGGCTCAGGTCACGAGAGTTCAAGCCCCTCGTCGGGCTCTGTGCTGACAGCTTGGAACCCGGAGCCTGTTTCAGATTCTGTGTCTCCCCCTCTCTCTCTGCCCCTCCCCTGCTCGCTCCCTCTCTCTCAAAAATAAACATTAAAAAAGTTTTTTTTTTAAAAAGCTCATTTCCCTAACAAGACAGCAAAATATAATAAAATCTATAAATTGAGTAAAACTGCTGTCACATAAACAGGAAGTGTCAAATCTGTGATTTAAATCTGGTTCTGCTGCCTGACCCTGAATCTCATGGCCTGCTTAGGGCAACATGCTATCTCTACTGCAGGTGTATACCTATAGGCACTAAGATGCATTCAACATATACAGGGAATGAGGTGTTCTCTGCGTGCACAGAACAGATGCCTGTAATACTGACCTTTCTCTGTGGCTCCTTTTCACCACTTCCTCCATACTCCAGGACAGATCTTTGGGTAGATGTCAATTACCAAGTGAGCAGGTACTGAACCGTGTAGCTAGGGAAGGCAGCAGTGGAATAAGTGACGTAATGTTGCACAAAAGTAGTCAACGGTCCCTAGTTTCACTTGCCTTAACTCAGAGATATCTTTTCCAAACCCTGTAAACTATCCCTAAGTGATAATAGGTCTTATTGCCTATCAGTAAGGGTCAATTCTTTCTTGGTGAATTTGAAAAGTAAACAAGCATCATTAAACATTCTAAACTAATTCTTATGTGCAAGGCTATGCCTAGGCAGAGAAGTTCAGGCACACCACTGTACATATTGATGAACATATACACACGTACAGCCTCACCCACAACCAGACTTTTCTGTTTTCTAGGTCTTCAGTGCAACGTTGATAGGCGTTTGTAATCTTGATCAAATCATTTGTAAGATTTGAAGAATCATGCTCTCTTTTGTGAGAGGCCATGCCTTGCTATGTCAAGGCCAAATTCTGGGTATGGCATTTATTTGTTGTTTGTTTTTGAATTTTATTTATTTATTTTTGAGAGAGACAGAGAGAGAGAGAGAGAGAGAGAATGAATGAATGAGCAAGAGAGGTGCAGAGAGTGAAAGAGAGAGAATCCCAAGCAGGTTCCATGCTCAGCACAGAACTTGACATGGGGCTCAGTCTCAGGACCCTGAGATCATGACCTGAGCCGATATCAAGAGTCGGAGGTTTAACCAGCTGAGCCACCCAGGTGGCTGATCCAGTTTAAAATCCTGATTATGGATTTTAAAAGAGACTTTACATCTAAAATCTTTAAAATTTTTGAGGGACTGAATAAACAACAGTTTTGTAGCATAAGCACAGCACTGCTAGTTTCATTCTCTCAGTAACCTTGGATTTCGACCGTCTATGTTTCACCAAGGAAGCACAGCTCCATGAACGAATGCTATGTATATGGTTCCATCTCGCTTCTTGCAGAAGTTTTCCCTGAGTATGTTTCTGAAGTGATCGCACACTGTCGTTCTACCTTTTTGTACGGTTTACGTGTCGTCTACCACCATTTCCCTGAATAACTTAAGAGGATGTCTGTGATGCTCAGTCCTAGACTTATTAGAATAAAATGTAATACGGGTGGTCTGTTCATTTTCCATGGAAGTCTTGGGCGTCTGGCATTTTGAAATAAGAGGAAGTAATTATCTTGTTATACTACTATCCACTGACAGGTGGGATGGACCTGAGCAAAAGCTTGATTCTGCTTAAAATTCAAATTAACACCCAGTCAGCTCTGCGGTAGTATAGAAACATGATATTCCTCCTACGTGCAGGACTCATTTGGGTGTGTGGTAGGGAGTTGCTCTTGTCTGATTTCCAGAAAAGGGACCTAGCTATGGTGATAGCCTATTTGGTTTTTCCTTACATTCTTTAACAGAACAATGAAGAGAATGTATTCTGTTTTAATAGGTTACTAAGGAAGCAAACTTTGTTTACTAGAAAATATGGTTAACTGGCACGGCATTGATCCTGGTTGGTAATCACGTTTCAGAGCTGGTTTTCAGCTTGAGCTCGGGCTCTAGCTGTGTGATTGGTCTCCTCACCAAAGCCTTGGAAATAGAATGTGTCTCAGTTCAAGTCCATGAATGCTGCTCCTGGAGTGATTAACATTTTGACTAAGCGAATGTAACAGTATTGGTGCCACATAGATGGCATTTTCCTTCGGAAGGGACAGACAGCTCTCCATTGCTCAGCAGGTGACTTGGCATTACAAACCCTAGGCTCTGGGAGAGAGAGCATGAACCTTGAGCAGATAAGCTTACAAAGCCTCACATTTGTGATCTTCAAAGCTATGGCAAGCCAATTTTCCATAGTCTCTTCGGTGGTTAGCCATAAATAGTTTTACTCTGAAATGGCTCTATTAGGGAAGAAAGTGAATTTACATCAGTTTATATTGGAAACTGAGATAAAAATATGTAACAGGTAATACCAGATATTTAATTATTATCCTTAGTATTGCTTGTAGTTTATGAAATGTTATATTACTCACTTGATATTCATAATAAATCTGTGATGGGGGTAGTATAGGCTTCATTACCCTTATGTTATAGATTAATGAAACTTCAGAGCTTGATTTGTCTAAGGTCACAGACCTTATCTGGTTTTCAGATTTTCTTAGTTAAAATATAGGAGTTTTAAGTTTCTATAACACTGACTTTTAAAGATTATGTTATGGCATATATTTATTCTATCTAATTGGTATATATTCTGTTTTATGGTATTTTTTTATTCTATTTTAATTCAGATTGCAATGAGCTTATCACATAAATTTGAGTTGTGAAGAGGTCTCTTAGTTTGTTAGCATCTTTTAAATCTCACGGTGAAAAGGTTAAACAAGAAAGAAGACAAGAGAGGACGGTTCAATGAAGTTTGATGTCAGCAGGAAGATAGGCATATAGTATATCAATGTAAAGAAGCTTGCACAATCTAGAATGTTGAGAAGAAAATTTGCACCGTATTTCCCCCTTACAAGTAGGTGACAATGGCAGATTGATCTTTTTTTCTCATCAAGGTACAGAGTTCAGGTAGAATGAGGTGACAGGGACAGTGAGGTTCTCCTTCAAAGTGGATGCACACATACGTGACTGTATTCATTGGTACATTTAAAATGAAGGATAAGAGAATTTTGAGTATTTAAAGTAAACTTTAAAAGTCTATATTTGAAAAAATAGGAATTTCCCCAAGAGTAAACAAAGTTAACTCTCCCACAAGTTGATGTTTGGAACAAAATTACAAATGCCTTTGTAAATTTTAAATTTGGCAAAACATCTTCTACCATCATTTAAAAATAACAACTCTAAAGGGCTCATAAATAAAGACATAAAAGGCATTTTGACATTTAATACAAAAACAGCATTTTGATGAACTGGGTAAAAATGAATCACAGACATATGGATTCCATATTACTTATCGTGTGCCTGAGTTTTAAAATTGAGGCAGTGGAAATCTGGCAAAATATTTTTGGGGAATTTGCTATATATACTATATTTAAAAAGAGGTGAAGAAGAGCTCCAGACTGCTGTGATTGCTCATGACATTGAATTTGATAACTTTTCATTCGCATATAAGAAATTCTTGTGAAATAGCTCAATCTGTTCATGTGCTGTGGAAGTGAGTTGTTAGAGACAGTGTATACCATTCATTTGGTCACATACTCATTCAACAAGAACTTATTATGGGGTGTCCGCTGAATGCCCGGCTTTGTACTAGGCACTGAAAACTTCTAAGACAGTAACATGAACTATAAACTCTACCCTCGTGGGAGAGGTAGACAGTGGTAGGAAGGGGCTCATGGATTTCTGGGTAATCCAAGCACTTTGGAATACACGGGACTATAGAGTATTTATGGTGTGTTAGCCTCTGTGCCAGCCCTTATATTTATTATTATGTTTAATTGTTAGATCTCCATAAAAATGGGGATATTATTGTTCCTTTCTAACAGATGGTGAAACCGACCTTATGTCAAAATGTATAGATTAAGTGATTTGTTAAGTGGCGGTGGTAGTCTGCCATGTTGGTGGCTCTAAATGCCCCACACCTTCTGTATTTTCCTGTGTGTCATCAATGCCCCTTGAATCTGGGCTGGCTCTGAGGTTCACTTGAACCAATAGATCATGGCCAAAATGGCATTGTTTCAGTTCCAGCCAAAACGTTAATCAGGACGGGCAGCTTCCACTTTTACAGTCTTGGAAGTCCTGAGTCACCCAGGAAAAAAGTCTAGTTACCTTGCCGGAGAGACCCTGTGCTCAAACCAGGTGGAGAGCCCCATGGAGCCAGGGAGGCCCTGAGACTCCTGGGGGTGGGGGTGGAGAAAAGTCCCGCTAGCCCAGCATCCCAGTCGAGCCATCCCCCAGCCAACCAGCCAGCTGACTGCAGCCATCGGAGGGACCACTGGTAGGGTCAACAGAAGAAGAGTCCATATTGTAGAACTGTGAGCAAATACCGTGGTTGTTGTTTTCCACTGCAGAGTTTTGAGCATTCAGGTGGCAAAAGAAGGCCAAAGTGAGTAGGATTTGGACCCAGGTCAGTCTGACTCCAATGCATGTTTTTTCTCACTGTGTTTGCTCTGTGTTGGAGGTGGTGGAGAAGCGGGCACAGAATGGAATTCAGTGATATTTGAACACCTCTCAAAATAGCCTGCATCTGACCTGAATGGATTGTGAGAAGGGAAAAGTTACAAGACTTTTTACTTTGTATTCTGGAGGAACAGAGAACATATTAGTGTTGGGACCCACCTCTGTGGTCTTCTTGCTCCGTGTACCTTCTAGTTGGTGCATCAGAAGGGCCGTGAGCAGGTGGCCCCAAATTCTCACTCCTGATCCTCTCCCTGGGCAAATGCCATGTAAATGTTTGTATTGACTTTATTTAGAATTATCAAACTAATAACTGATGCTAATGAATTCCTCTCCTTCACTTGGGAATTGATAAAGTGAACGCGGCTAGCAGCTTTAAAAAGTACACAAGTGCAACATACACGTATACACATGGGGGGTGTTATGAACGGTGGCATGAAACAAATGGTGATCAAAAGATATAAAACGGGGGCAGCATGCAGTGGTCAGGGAGAGTTGAGGGTCCCTGGCTGGTGACACAGGGGAGCACTTGAAAGGATACTTTTCTAGCAAGTCCACGTTTGAAGTGATGTCATCTTTTTTATTCTCCCAACTCAATTGCTTCTCTGAAGCTCATTCTTTCCATTCCGATGAGGAGCAAAAATGTTACATCAAAGGTTAATGTTTGAATTGAGGATGAAAGAGAGGGAAGTGGGTGGGCGCATGTGTGCCCGTGTGTGTGCGCACACACACACGCGCGCACACACACACGCCCTGAGAGATAGAGAAAGAATCACAAATGACTAAAAGTTCTTAAAAGTGTGAAATGAAGGAAAATAGCCCTCTTCCTCCCCTGATGCATAGTTCACAAGATCTCCTGGAGTTTGGATGTGAGCCGTCACGGTGCATACCAATGAGGGTGTTATCACTGGCTGTTTCCTCTGGAAGCTTGTGGTGGTAAAGTGTGTGAAAAGGGGCCTGTAATACCATCAGCGCTTCGGTCCACACAGCAAGTTCCTGATCTGTCAAAACAGCCAATACTGGGTTCTCCGTTCAGCATTACCATGATATATGACTTTGTGTTATTGACCCAGTCTTCTTTAGGAGCTGATCTTGAGTAGACTGCCCTGCCTCCTGTGTAGGCACTATATGAATGCTCTTTCAAATTTCTCTTTATAATCAAGCACACATTTCCAGGTTTGTTTGTTTTTAGCTCTTGTCTGTTTCGAGTTGGACAGTTACATAGGGTTACTTGATACTAATGCAGTCTGCATGTTGAAAGGGCACTTTCCTCCTTCTTCCTCTCCACCTCACCTACAACTACTTGAGGATAGTAGAACGGGCCATTGTTTTTCTCCTGGTTGTTCTACCTTGTGGCAATCTATTATTTGGCCTCTTCACGCCCACCCAGACAGGAGAGGGTGAGGAGCAGCCTGGCTTCTTGGCATTCTTCCAGAAGCAGAGCAGAGGTGAGGTGACCCTGCTCCTTCGTCTTGCCTGTCTTCTTCAAGAAGCCCCACCAAGTGATGAACCAGAAGCTTCCTAGGTAGCTAGGAACCACAGGATGTCCCTCGGAGCTCTGTGAGGAGTGGGGGCATTCTCCAGTAGCCAGACTAATAGAAACCTAGCAGATGGAAGAGGTACTGAGGACCCCCAATAGAAACTGATGGCAAGTTGAGGGAGAAAATTGAATATGCCCACTTTTTCACACACTACCGATTAGAACTGTTCTATCTCCAGTTTCTTCAATTTATATCTGAATCATTGAACAAAGGTCTGGGAAGTAATACTTGAAAATAAATTCCTCCTGTCCTTTGAACATTTTCTCAGAACGTAGGATTTCTGGTGAGGCAAAGACATAGGTGAAGGGTGCGTTTTCTGTTGCCTACTGGTCTGTCGAATCCTTATATCCCCGGCCAGGCAGCAGTAATGGTGGCCAGTGCCCGATAGTTCTCCTCAGGGTACAAGAGAGAGGTGACCTCCGATTCCAGTGCTGGCATTGGGCACCCTGCTGGTTTAGCAGAGGAAGTATCAAGGGTTAATGTGTGTAAGAGCAAGCCATTCACGCTGCTAGCCAAGTGAGCCTTTTGGAAATTGTACAATTCAGTTTCTTCATGATTTCAGCTGGTAATTAGACGTGTTTACATGGTCACAGCCTTTTTTCGTACTGAGATATTTTACCTGAGTGCTCCTTCTGAGAAAAGCTGAAAGTTTCAGAACATTGCAAGGCCACTGATGGTTTGAAAAATGACCTCTTAGCAGTGTGTTTAAATTACAGTGGGGAAAGAGTATTTTTATAAGTAACATTTTATTTCATTTGTGTAATGAAGCCCATATAATAATATTAAATATGCAATGTGATGCTGGGGCCAAGTCCACATACAGATATGCTGTTAATACTAATAAAAAATAACTGAGAATTTTCCTCTTCAGGAAGCATTACAAATATTTGTTTATTAATCCCCCACGTCCGAGCTGAGATTAGAACTCCAGCTTTTGCCTGCCAGCTGATTCACTTATCCTCTGATGAGAGCAGAGCTCATGGAAATAGCAGTATAGGAAGATAGTAGAAAGTTAAAAATAAATGGCAGGGAGACTTGATGTGATTTTTAAGAACTTGAAAGAGATTTTTCTTGACTAAGACCTGCTAAAATAAATTTTTCTGGTGCTTTCCATGTCATTTTCTGTTTGCAGGTATAAACTTGTAGTTTTCTATTATGAGTATTGAAATATAACGCATTGTGTCTTTTATTTTTTTCCTCTTTCCACCTCCCCTGGATGTAACTATAGTCTTTTCAAAGTCCTAAAAGGGCCAAAACCATATGAACTATCGCTTTAATTATAAGCCGCCTCCGAGTTTATAATGATGACCAATAACAATGCTCACAGCATACAGAGTTTTATACAATATAAAATACTTCCCTCATGCACTATACTGTTGATGTTCACAACTGCCCTTTGAAGTAGATAGGGCAAATATTTTTATTCCTCTGCTGGAAATAGTTAACAGACTCAGCATGCTGGAGTGCTCCTCAAAGGCCACAGAGTTAGACTTAACAAAAAAAAAAAAAAAAAAAGTATGGAATCAGTGCTTGTCTCTTGACTCCAGAGCCAAAGTCTACTGATCATGTGGGGGCAATGATGGCACATTAAAAAAAAAAGCCCTAAATATGAATAGAATCTTCTATCTACTTTCCTTTGGTATAACTAGAAAATTATAAATATGAAGGATGCATTTATATAGAAATACTGTACCAGAATTCCATGATCTTCAGTAGTTGTGTCATTAGTAGCATAGAACTGAACATGCAATAGGTGTTTATTTAACACAATGTTCTAGGGGCACCTGTGTGGTTCAGTCGGTTGAGCCTCTGACTCTTGATTTCGCTTCAGGTCATGATCCCAAGGTTTGTGAGATGAAGCCTGCTTGGGATTCTCTCTCTCCCTCCCTCCCCCCAACCCACTTGAACGTGTGTGTGCGCCTGGTCTCTCTCAATAAATAAATAAACTTAAAAAAAGAAACAAGAATGTTACATACATACAGAATTTACCAGCATGAACATAATTACGGATACGTTTGGGGCAGACAGATGTAAAAGAGGTTGACTTGGATACGTGTGTAAAAGAGGTTGACTTGGATACGTGTGTACCCTCCAGGTACTCTGAAAATATAACCTTTGAACTTGTGCCAACCTATTTCTGCCACATGCAAATGAATATAAGTATATTAATATACGTTTTCCAAGCTTTTTTTAAAATTGTAAAATGGTGATTAGAAGAGCTACCAGATAAGATGATTTGTATTGGTTACATGAATGCTGAGTAAGTATATATGAAGCATGGTACACGAAAAGCATTCGATAGTTATTACTAAGAAACAAAAGCAACAGATGTCTCGAGCTTCCATTTATGTTGAAGTATATAGCTACCTGGGATGGAGTATCCACCTGTTCACGTGGACATGCCTATAACCTCACAATTTCCTTAGTAGATATCATTGTAACTTATCCTTCTTCAGGGCTCAATTCTTATCAGTGTGCAAAGGTGAGTTTTTAATAATGTAACAATCCTGTTAAGGAGTGCCTCACTTCACACATTTGGTTTGCTCCAGGTCAAATGGAGTCTCCATATAGTCAATGATGTATAAAAATGCACCTCACCATAACAGGGAAAGCATTGTCTGCCCCATTTCCTGACATCAAGAGTATAATAGTATTCTGTCAAACTTATTCAGTGGTGTCCTATTTATTAGAAATGCCAAAATTTCATCCCCTGTCCAGTCCTGTGACTTGTGCTGAATTAATGTGAATTGCTTTTGTAAGGTTAAGGCCTCTGTGACAATACAGTGAAAGTTTCAAGGAAGGTGGTGATGACGGATTTTTCTTTAATTCATTGGAGTGCTTGTAATAAAACTAATGAATGGAAAGGACTGAACAGTTTCAATTAGCTGCATATAGTAAAATCCTAAAAATAATTAGTAGCTGAGATGGTATGCAGTTATTTTAAAATACTGTTTCTAGTTTGTAAAGATCTTGGTTTAGTTTGCTTTGGAATCAAGCCACTTGGGAAAGAGAAAAAAAAAAACCCTACAATGTGTGTGTGTGTGTGTGTGTGTGTGTGTGTGTGTGCGCGCGTGTGCGTGTTTCAGAAGAGCTTTTTCATTTCCATGCAATGGTATAATAATAGATAGTGACTAAGGCTTTAAGTTTATTTCTTTTTGAGAGAGAGAGAGACAGAGAGAGAGAGCACAAGTGGGGAGGGGTAGAGAGAGAGAGGGAGAGAGAGAATGAGAATCCCAAGCAGGCTGTGCACTGTCAGTGCAGAGCCCTGTGTGGGGCTCGAATTCAGGAACTGTGAGATCATGGCCTGAGCTGAAATCAAGAGCTGGATGCTTAACCAACTGAGCCACCCAGGTACCTTGTGACTAAAGCTTTTTAGTGCTTTATAAGTTCACAAATTTTTCTCTTAATTCATATTAACTCATTCCTAATAACAACACTGTGAGGTTAGTATTATTATTCTATTTATTTTAATGAGGAAATAAGCTGTATGTGATTATGATTACCCCTTTAAATTCACATGACTGAAAACGAATAAGGGGAATTAAGCTAGGTCTTGGGTCTTTGTACTGCATTCATGTTTGTGGTTTTTTTGTTTGTTTGTTTTTGTTCATTTGTTTTGTTTGTTGCTGGTGACGATAGTTTGGCTTCCTTTTTGAAACAAGCCCACAATACTCTATGTTCTTAGGTCTAAGGTCATGTATCTGTTCCTTAGATCTCACTTCAACAAAGAGCTGTTTGGCTGACACGTTCCGAGTGTCAGATATATTAGGTGCTTAGTATGGGCATTGTGCTTAGTTCTAGAAAGTTAAAACTGAATTGAGGAAGGCTGTTATCCACAAGGAATGAGTAGTGTAACTTACAGTATCTGGCCTTTCCAGTCTCATTTTGCCCTCCGGCAACTGGGTGCCAACCATGGTTTGATAACTAAGACTACTGGCCGACTCTGTGCTCTAGCCTTCCTAGATAGGGGAAAGTTGCAGAGTTATTGGCCAAAACTGGATTTTTGTGAATCTGGATCACGCGTTCTGGACAGAGACCTAATAGCTGTCAATGCTTTCTACATTGTGATATTCTTCACATGTGGTTATCTCATTGAGTTCCCATGGTAGCCTGTGAAATATTTATCATTACCCTCATTTTAGAGGTGAGAAGCCTAAGGTTGTACAAGGTCAAGATACTGGGTGTCATTTTTTCTAAAGTGATCTAGTTGAAAGTCTCTGAAATTTTCTACCCATGTACTCCAAAAGCAGAGGTCAAGGAACATGGGTATGTCATTAGGGAAAGTTTTAGTCAATTTGGGCTACTCTAACAGAGTACCATGGACTGGGTAGCTTAAACAACAAACATTTATTTTTCATATTTATTTATATAAATGAATTAGTTGAATATTTTTTTTTATGGAGGCTGGGGAGTCCAAGATCAAAGTGCTGGTAGATTCAGTGCCTGGTCAGGGCCTACTTCTTATATTACAGATGGCTGTCTTCTCTGTGTCCTCTCATGATGGAAAGAGGTGAGGGATCTCCAGGTGGCCTGTTTTATAAGGTCACTAGTCTCATTCGTGACAGCTTCACCCTCATGACTTAATCACCTCCCGATGGTCTTACCTCCAAATACCGTTCGTTACATTGGGGGTCAGGATTTCAACCTGTGAATTTTGGGGGGACACAAACATTCAGTCCATAACAGCAGGGGTCTGGCCTGAAATAGCCATTAGCAACCCAAACATTTTTTTAAGTTTTTGTCTTTTCTTTAATATGCATGTAAAATTTGCATTTTGCTCCATCATATAGGTTTTGATATAAAACATTGTTCTCCAAGTCCAAATCAATGTGCAATCCATGCTACAGGGGATGCTGCATATTTTTTTTTCTGGGGCTGAGTGTCCCATGGAGCATGGCCTTACACCCGGAAGTGGTCGGCAAGACTGGGCCAGTCCAAGTCCTTCTAGCTTTGACTGCTCTGTGTCAGAATTAGTGACCCTGCATGTTGCTCAGTGTTTTCCACTTTCTTTTCTTTTGCTTTTCTCTCTTTGTCCATCTAACTTGTTATCTACTATTTTACACTGAAAATGATTTGAGGGGATTCTCCTAAGGATATACAGTAAAATACAAAAGCATCTGAAAATCAGGGTAAGGAAAACCAGGCCTTCCTAGCAAGATTAAATTGCTATGTGTGTTGGGGGCAGATACCTATATTATGCTCCTACAAATTTACTCCACATAGACGGTTGATGTGGCTGCAAGCTTCCTCTCAGCCCAGACACTCTGAGCCTGAAGTTTAGCCTTGTCTGTATAATTCACACTTAGGAGGTGCCCCAGTTATCTTAGCCCTGAAATTTGAGGGAAATTTCTTCTCTGGGTCCACATAAGGTGGACACACTCCGTGAGTTCCAGCCACCGTGATTAACACTCCCAAGGCAAAACTCACACAGAGTGTCGTTTGGATGCTTACGATGGCATCCCCCAAAGAAAGCTGGAAGGTTACAATACCAAAACACAGTGTGGCTGCAGCAGACCTCAACCCAGGTTTTCTGCCTGTAAGTCCACGGTGATTTCTGACAAGGATGGATTACATTCTTGTTTCTTTTCCATCCAAATAGCATTCTGGATAGAGTTAAGAGAAAACGTATAATAATATTTTCATTGTAGTGTTTTTCTCATTAGGAGAGAAAATGAATACATTGGAATTTTAATGGTGAGCCTTTTAAATAGCAATCCTTATGATTTATTATTCTCCTTGGGATTTTATTCACAGTCTTAAAATCTTAATAAAAATATATGTAAAAAAAAAAGTTGGCTTCTCCCGGTGGAATAAGTTTTAACATGAGAGAAACAGACATTTGCACAGGAGATGCAGAGAGGGGGACTTTGATTCTTTGTGCCTTCCTTCCTTAGATGGATGTGAACAGGAGCAAGCAAGAATAAGAAATACGTCACCTGGCATTGTTCTGATCAAACACTTACTTGAAACTTTTGATTTTAGGAGGTTTCAGATTACGCACTGTTTAAGAAGATGCATTTCCAAAGTTTATGTATTTCTGCCTTATTCTAGTTTGTGTACGGAGTAGTGAAGCGCACGTGATTTCAAGTCTGTGAGATGTCACGATATAAAGGGATCTTCTGATGGTGATTCTGCTTGGCCAACAGTAGTGATAAAAAAAATATAGACTGGACTGCACACGCCATACTTGTCCGTTTTGAAATAGGCTTATGAATTGCTGCAAAGCCCTTGCTGTTTCTTTACAGCCCCTTCCTGGTCCTAGACGTTTGATCACAAATGCAGCATTTCCCTGCTAATGCGGTGCAGGTTGATAAAACAGTTGCCGAGCTGGAATCCCTAAAGAAATTATTAATTATCTGGTTAATGTGCATCAGGCTGTGGGAGTGTGAGATTAATCACCAGCAGTGGGATGAGTTGCTGAAGTGGATTTTGGTTTTTTGTCTCCTGTCACTCGGTAATGGCTTTTCCTTCCTTCACCATCAGGTGAACAGGTGCAGAGATGCTGTATTTTCATTTTCCCAGAGTCAGTAACAGCCGGTGGCCAGGCAATGCCTCTTCCTCAGTCCTGCTGCATGAGCAGTTTACAACATGGAGTATTACCTACTCAGAATGTTCCAGCTTTTGGAGATTCTCCCAATGTGACAGGTCCTGCCTCAACTTTTTCGGCATTCCAAATGCATGTGTGCATACACACACGTGTGCATGTGTACACACATCCCTCCAACACACATGCACTCCCATACATGCATGCACACACGTCTACGCAGACACTTATAATTGTACACACAATTATTCGCAGGTATTTCTGGATGCTATGAATGAACCCATGCTTAACACTTTATCTCATTTCTTTCTTTAGAAACACGTTTCTTCTCTCTAAATATAAAATAAAAAAAGAGAGAGGGGAGGAAAAAGCTGTAGGTAGTTAATTCTCTGAAAGGGAAAGAGAGGTTCCACACTAGTCATTTGATAGCGGCTGGAATAACCAGGAGTTTGCAATCGTCCTTCTGAATCTCTGGATTCTTCCTTGATGCTCTCTCTCTTATAGGTGCTCCGTCCCATGTCCTAGGAAGTTATCTTCGTTCAGGTTGATCACTCACATGTGACGTAATCTCTTCCTTATGATAAACTGATTTTCAGAACATGGGTTTTTGGTTTGGGGCCTGTCAATGTGTCTTGGAATTTGTGAAGTTGAAGAAGGTTGCCTAGTGTTGCAGATGGTGGAAGGCAGAGCCCATCCGTGGAGCAGGTCACAGGAGAACTTCGCTCTTCAGTTGGCTCCATACTTCCTGACCCTCTGGTTCAATGACAGAGCATGGGGGTTTGGGGCTTCTGTGAATTGGGTGAGGCCTCTCTGTCTTCACCTTGAGTGGAGGCTGAGACTCCTCAGGGGAAGAGCCTGCTGCTTCACAGTGATGCTGGGGCTATGAAACTATCAGCAGCACTATCGACTTATTTTCGGTCATTATATTTATCTAGATTTTGACAGTTTTGCCCTTTCAGTTCAAAGAAATGAAATGGAAAGGAGGGCAATATAATGGAAGGGGTAGCCAGTTGAAACTAGTGAGAAGTCTGAGATATACCATATAGGAAAGGATGATGTTTTATTTTTCTCTAGTACATGCTATACTTCCAAGTTGTTTCTAGGTCGAGGTCTTCCAGAACTTCTTTAACAAATATACTAAATGCTCTGTGATTAGTTTTCCTTAAATAAATTAATATTTGTTGGGAGCTCCAGATGCCGGAGCTGTGGTGACAAGACTGAGCCCAGGCATCACAGGCCTTCAAGTTCAGTGGGGTGTTCCATTATAAATAAATACACCGAGAGACGTGTATAAAATTCCAGAGGGTGGTAAGTGTTAGGAAGACCATAAAATAGAGGTATGATGGATAATGACTTGATGGTCAGAGAAGCCTTCAACTTTAAGGGGTAACTTGGAGCTGGGGGCTGACTATTGAGAAGGAGCCGATCCCGTGAAGGTTTGAGGATAGCATGTTCCTGGCAGATGAGGAAGAGCAAGTGTGAGGGTCTTGAGGTGGGAATGAGCTGGACTGGTTCAGAGAACAGAAAAGACCCTATGACCAGAGCCTAGTGAATGAAGGAGTGTCTGGATTTGAGCGTTATAGGTAAGCTGCGACCCGGTGACATCCAGCCTTGGAAGCCCCGAGAAGTGTGCCCTTCACTGTGCATGTGATGGACGGCCAGCCATTAGCATCTGCTTGCACACAGTGTGTTGAAAACCTTAAAGTTCACATTAAGTATACTCCCTGCAGTATCCCTTGCGTCTTTAATTTGCTTGGCTAATCCTTCTTTATGCATAGTATGAAGAAAAACTCAGCGTATATTGGATTTTCACAAGAATTCCAAAATAATTCCAGTTTGAATGAAGTAAAATGCCATTTTGTGCTGGATGGCATTGAAATGGATGTCACAGGCAGTTATCTGCACTGGGCCCTTAATCTTCTTTTGGACGAGGAATTTTCCTTGAGCGGTTCAGAAGAGGGTAGCCTTCTGTTATGCGTATTCTCTTTGTATCTCTGCTTGGGTGCTAAGATCCCAGAAACCGCTTAGCTTAGAGCCCAGAATGTCTGCCTTGTCATAAACTTCCAGGCAGTGGCTGGGGTTTGCAGCCACATAAAATGCAGATGACCCGTTTGTGTTTCTAAAATGTAAGCCTGCCTAATAGCCACGAAGCCACAGGGGATGGTTGGTGTTAAAGCGTCTTCTGGGCTCCTCATTGAGCGTCTCATCTCTTGTGTTTGGGTTACTCCTATGCTTAGGGCTTCCTGAGCTCACTCTGATAAGTAAAGCCAAGTTTACTTTGTTAAGCTCAGCAGTCCCAGCAGTAAAGAGATAAGAAAGAGGGGGAAAAAAAAATAAGTATCTTTATGAGAAAAGAAGCTGTTTCTGTTTATAACAGACACTAAATACCCTTTTTTAAATGATTTTATTTAATTGTAACAATCTCCTGTTCCATGCACCTGAATATGCCATAAACTTAAAAGTTCAACAGGGGGTTTGACTGAACTACTCATCTCTAATAGAACCAATTTACCTGCAGATAGAATCTTCTGAATTATTTTAGGAACATAAGTTGCAGTATATCATCTATGAGGGTAATTTTTTGGTGTTTATTTGACTTAGAGAACTAAGAAATGAAATCTAATCATGAGTTGGGGGGTGATTGCATTTGCAGTAACTACTCTAACTTGCTGCCCCCTCTTGAGTCTTCATGAGTTGCTGCTTTCTGACTCATTTCGACTTTGTGCAAGGACTTTATTGGAATCATCTTTAATACTCAAAGCAACCCTGCAAGGTAGGTAAGAATACTCGCCTTGTTTGGCAGAGGAGAACACTGAACCATCAAGAGGTTCGGCAATGCGCTGGAGCAGATGTGTTGCACCAGTCTCTCTTCCTTCTTGCCTTGTGCTCTGGGCTCTGGACTTGGGCTTGGACTCTGGGCTCTCCTCCTTGAAACCATGTGCAGTTGTCTGAGCAAGAACATAATTAGATCCTATGTGGAGTTTCCTCTTGTTTTGTTAGCCAAATGGCGGGAGGTCCCTAGTAGCATGCGGGCAGAGGTGTAGGGATTGGTTGCTGTAAGCTAGGCACTGCTCCCGTCCTTCATTCCCCAAGGCACTTCTGACTTCCCGTGGATTTTTCTCCATGCCTGGGTATGTCTCCAAATGAGGCTCGGTCTATCCCCTGAGTACACAGGCCAGCAGGGACCAGCCGTGCAGGCTTCTGTTCCTGCTGTTCCCTCGGTGAATCACATTCACACCCTCTATTCCTTACAGCTAGGGCATCAGACCCTAACCGTTCCATCAAACACTTATGAATATGAATTTTCAAGGAATTACCTGGGTAAAATGTTTATACTGTGTATATATAAATGCCTGTTATTGTACGTGTGTGTCTGTGTGCGTGCGTGCTTCTCTGAGCTTTGTAAAACAAAGCTGAAACCGCACGGCTCTTATTCTCTACCACAGTTTGTGTGTCCAAGGCCTGTGTCATCAAGCTACCTTACCAGCATGACAAAATACTGCACTGTGGCAGATCCCTGTCACGGGAAATGTCCACAGGACACATTACCCGGCATGTAATTCTTTATGGAGTGCTATTTTTACCCAGGTAATTCCTTGAAAATTGGGCTATGCAAGCTACACCCTTCACACAAAGGCTATTCATAAATGTTTGATGGAACACTGTCAGCTTTTATGCTATGTGGACGAGTGGGAACGTGAAAACAAAGTTCAGTTGGCCTGTGGTCACTGTGGACCTCAGGCCAGATATGTCGGCAGTAGAGAACCGTCACTAAGACATCTGGCAGAGAAAATAAATTTTGGCAGATATCTTACACGTGTAGCCACGTAACATATCAGCATGTTCCACGAGGTAGAGTGCCCTCTGTATTGAGTATCATTTTGGCCTTTAGTGTTGTTCTCAATAGGAGCCACAAAACCTTTTCAGAAGCTCTCCTGCTTTCTAGTTGGTGACGTCTCAGGAGGGACGGAATCTTCATCTCACTACTAAGCTCTAGAAGGTGTTAGAAATAGGTCCAGTGTTGGCGTGGGCATAGATAGATATGCTGGAGCATGGGCAGAGAGGACCCAAGTTTCTCCCCTCTTTTTCATGGAGGCAAGATGATTACCATTCTTCCCTTCCCTTCCCTTCCCTTCCCTTCCCTTCCCTTCCCTTCCCTTCCCTTCCCTTCCCTTCCCTTCCCTTCCCTTCCTTTTCTTTTCTTTTCTTTTCTTTTCTTTTCTTTTCTTTTCTTTTCTTTTCTTTTCTTGAGAGACAGATTGGGAGAGCAAGCTTGGGGGAGGGGCAGAGGGAAAGGAAGAGAGACAATCTTAAGCAGGCTCCACACTTGGTGCAGAACTCAATATGGGACTTAATCCCACGACCCCTGAGATCATGACCTGAGCTGAAATCAAGAGTTGGACATTCAACTGACTGAGCCACCTAGGTGCTCCTGATTACCATTATTTTCAAGGTCAGAACCACTGTGGACCACAATACAGGATTGATGCGGAAGATGAAGAGGTGATTCAGAAATTAGAAGTTCAGGGAAATAGCAGTTGGAGATAAGCCTTGTCAAGATTATGCTGATGGAGTTCAGGTATAGAAAAAAGCATTGCTAGACACCTTGTCACTGATTGGTTTGTGAGAATACTGCTACATAGCAGAAGAGATACATTTAGGTTTTAGGAAGAGGAGGGATCCCTTGAATTATATACTGAGAACAATGCCTTGGGACCAGATCATACTATACTGTCTATTGGGAAGTGGAGAAAGGGAGACTGATACTTCTCTGTAGATGAACTGACTATGGCTTTGCTTGGGGCACCACATAGATTCCCAAGGGCCTTTCTAGTTTCTGACGTTGATTCTGCTCCTCACCCTTTGCACAAGGTAGATGTACTTCTTGTCTATTTGAGCCCACCCCCTAGTCCTCTTTCAGTTCCACTGATGTTTTTCTTAACACAGATACTTAATCACAGGATTAAGAAGCAGGCCACCGCAGTGATGAATCTAGAGTTGCTTTTCCTAGTGTAGCCTTAGTTTCCTCTGGCATGACAGCAAGGAGGAAGTGAGTGAGAAATTTGGGCTCCCCTCATGAATATTCGAGAAGCTTATTTCATTTGGCAATGTGACACCCTTAGTGCACTTCTAACTTCTGCTATTTCTCTTCATAGTCATTATCTGAGATTCACGAGAACTGGATATGGTTACATGTCCTGGAGTTCTCTCCAGTGTGCACTTTGCAATTTAAAGATACAGATATAGTAAATGTATTATGATTACCTGTGAGCCCTTAGTGTAACTAAAGGGGATCAAGCTGCCGTGGTTTAAAATTTTATTACATAATCTACCCTTGGTCCACTCCTTAAAGTGTCAAGGTCCTTATGATTTGGGACCAAGAGATAAAACATGAGGCTAGCTCTTCATATAAAGGTTTGAGATAATATGGTGCATATATTAGGATGAAATTTGTACACTAGGTTCAAATTCTTTCCCCTCAAACCAGACTGAACTGTTTCAGATCGTACACTACACCACGCACAAGCGTGCACACACACATACACACCCCGCACCTCATGCATCTGTGCCCTAGATATAATTTTGCTCAATTCTGTAACTGCTTCCGGAAGCATTGTTCTCATACTGCTTTACTCTGGGAGCTTTCCAGTGTCCACAGTCTGAACACCAACTTGAGTGGGTGATATATATTCCCCACCCTTCTGGAGAAACAGTTAGCATGTGGTATTAAACCTGAACAGTTAGAATGTTTTGTTTGTCTTTGGCAGAGCTCTGAGAATTCCAGATCTGTGAATTATCAGCCTGGAAGCATTGGTAGGTTTTTAGAGATAACTTACTGTATCTTCTTTGACTCTCTGCTCTAGCTCCTGGCCATTGAGTTCTATATTAGGGGCAACAAATGCTTGTTTGTGGGGTATTCTATGCCTTATTATTTAAATCTTTTATAAACAGGTTATGAAAGCTCCTGATTCTGAAGGGTGATACAACGAATTTGGATTTCTTAAGCACCTTCGTGATACCCTATGAAGAGGGCAAAATTGTTGAATTTATGTAAGCAAAGAGATGAAGGGAAAACACCCATCTGTGTTGTGGAATGAGTGATTGTGATATATAAGCCTGAGGCATAAGACATAACTCAGTTGGGGAAGCAGGGGGTTATGGCTCTACATTCAGAGACTTGGCAGGAAATCCGGCTACCTTCTGGGCCACTATGGCTACCGGCACCTGCCAGACCCACCTTCTGGATTGGCTTCTGCTTCTTTTGCCACCCCCTTCAGCTTGGGCTTCAGCCAGACCTTCCCTGTGTTCTTCCATAAGCATAGGAATGTTAGCATCGTCTGAGCGTCTCTGACAGCTTCTGTATATGCCGTGGGAGATCTGCAACTGCATTGCTGTCGGTGTAGGTGGGGAGCAAAGCGCACCGAGAAAGGCTTTCTCCAAAGCCCCTAAAACTTTCCTCATGGCTGGTAACTCTCTTCAGGTGTTCACACACTGAAGTCAGAGAGGAATGTCACAAGACATCCTGTTCCAATGGAAATCCCCAAATAATATCCTAGACCTCCTAGAATTTCAAAGCATAAACTAAGCATCTCTTTCCCTCATCATCAGTGGCCCTGAGCAGACAACCCCAGTGCCTTTGAGCATGCTGTGCCTCCAAGCCTTTGTTTCCAGGGATAAAATTTGTGGCTGAAGGAGTAGAAATAGTAGCATGAACTAATTCCTTTCAAATCACTGCTCAACAGTATTGAAGAACATCAATACTGTCTGTGAACACTGTCTATAAAATTTAACAGTAATGGGAATATTTATTCAAGAATAAATTCCAAATGACCTACTTCCTCTGAGACCTTAGAAGTCCTGTCTAGCCCTGCCTGTGACCCAAGATCCTGTCAGACAGAAGCACACGCTCTACCACTCCCGGGGCACTTTAGTTAATGTGTGTGGAGGGGGTGGGTAGATTGAGTTGAAGAAGCTAGGGCTGGGGGTGTCTTTCTCTTTCCCTAGCTAGGATTTCCTCTTCACCTTGCGTAGCAGTAGGAGTTGTGTCCTGTTGTTTTCCATAAAAACAGTAGTTTATAGGGGCACCTGGTGGCTCAGTTGGTTAAGCCCCCGACTTTGGCTCAGGTCATGATCTCAAGGTCCATGAGTTCGAGCCCCACGTCGGGCTCTGTGCTGACAGCTCAGAGCCTGGAGCCTGTTTCAGATTCTGTGTCTCCCTCTCTCTGACCCTGCCCCCGTTCATGCTCTGTCTCTGTCTCAAAAATAAATAAACGTTAAAAAAACAAACAAACAAACAAACAGTAGTTTTTTTTACTTACAAGTTAAATTGTCTTTGGTGGAGTAACCTAGTACCTAAGCTTCATGTTTGACTTGGTTTCTATGGAAAAATCATTGTAAATAATTATTAAATCCACAGTACCCTCAGCTTACCTAGTAAGAGTATATGAAACAAACCCCACCTTCCACTGCCAAATCGTTAATAATTCTGTAAGTAACTTAAAATGAGTGGTAATTCTCATAAATTGAGTCAGAAAATGAATACCCTAAACTGAGTCACTGAAATTTAAGTCCTAACAGATTTCTCTCTCTCTTTTTTTTTTTCTCCATGCTTCTCACGTTCTAGTCTCTATGCTAAGGGTACAGCTTCATTATCTTATTTCACCCTTATGATTTGTGAAGGGGTGGTTTTCTATTTATTGCGCAGATGTCTGTTTTTTACTAAAATGTACATTCATTGTGCAGATGAAGGAGGGCTACTGTGTGCCAGGCAAGGAGCTAGACCCTGCCCAAGCTCACACTGGCAGTAAGTGACAGGATGGGCCTGGATTTAGACCCACCTGTGTCCCCGTCTGCCCACGTGGGTACAGCAATACCAAGGTAGTGACTGCTCTGTAAATAGAGAGGTGATAGCTCACTTTTTAAAAGCCTGGGTTCTTCAGAAATTGCACCCCCCACAAAAGGGAATGATTGCCAGTTTTCCTAAAATTGAACTGGGGCAGTTGAACCATGGGATTACAGTTCGAACAACGCCATCCTATATTTTGGGTGAACAAGGTAATTTCACATGTTTGAACCATTTATTGATTCTTCTTCCCCTTTGCTCCCTTGCTAATGGTACTCCCGGAGGCTTGATTATAAGTCATAATTGTGTTCTTTGCAGGGAAAGCCCATGTGGATGGATTAAGTCTTTTTAGAATGGTATTTGTCACCTAAAAAATTTTTTTAATGTTTATTTTTGAGAGACAGAGTGCAAGTGGGGGAGGAGCAGAGAGACCGAGACAGAATCTGAAGCAGGCTTCCCTCTGCGAGCTGTCAGCCCAGAGCCCGATGCAGGGCTCAAACTCACGAACCAGGAGATAATGACCTCAGCCGAAGTCGGATGCTTAACCAACTGAGCCACCCAGGTGCCCCTGTCAGTTTTGAAATGTGTGTGCTGTTAATCTCATAAAACCATTTTCTCAGATTGTAGAATGCAGACTCCCTGTCCGTGCTAATTAAAAATGCAGATTCCCGTGTTCCTCCTTCCACCTATTTAATTCAGATTTCTCAGCGTGGCCCAGAACTCTGCCGTTTAGACACTTCACAAGGGGATCCCTAGGCACACTGATTTTTGAGAATTAACAATTTCCTTGGCTCAAGGAAAAAAAAAAAAAAAAAAAGGTGATCTGTGACAAAAGTGTTCAGGGCATTCGATGCTTTCCTCCAGGAGTAACTTAGTGGTTTTACTCCTAAGTATTTTTCTTTGTACGGCAAATCCAATCTGGCAGGCCCTTCTCCTTTGTACATTTCCTTTTGGCCCCCATTCATTTCTTCCCAGAGTGACTTTTTCAAACTTCCATGCTCTTCACGACGACTGATCAATGAACTTGCACATGAAAGACAAACTTAAACTCTTCTCATCTCTTTTCATCCCCTCCACAGCAAATGCCTTTTCATCTTCTCAGACATTCCAAAATGTAGCAAAAAAGACGGCTCTACAACAGATGCAGTTCCTTCTAGGTCTCTAGGTAACATTTTAACCTGTGTAATGTTCACTGCACAGCATCTTAAGTAATATTCCAGGAAATACGCTGCTGCTTGTTAAAAAGGATAGGACCCCAGAGATGTCTTTAAATATGCCTGTAAAGTGAGAGGTGCCAAGAGAAAGATAATATGGCTGATTATAGTTATTTACCTTACATTTTCATTCGCTTTTAACTGGGTGTAATTTAGGGGCATGAAATCTCTTATTGGAAGTGTATTTGCATTAAACAGCTCTAAGCAACCATGAAAGTGCAGGAACTGAAAAATTGACAGACTGGGTTCCTAGAATCCCAAAGTAGCATTTTTGTAATAGGCATACAAACAAATCGAATAAACATGTTTTGCTTCAGCGATTTAAAGAATATGGTCTTTGGAGTAATTTGTCTTTTTTAAACTATCATTTCTAACCTTTTCATTGCCTATCTTTAGTTGGCGGCTTCCCCTAACAATCTGCGGCAATTTCCCAACCAGCTGTTGGTGTTCTAGTGCTTGGTGCTTTGTTTCCATTTCCTTGAGCTATCAAATCAACCCATAAAGGGGATTACCTGAGTGCTGCTGTTTCCCAGGTTTGCACTTAGCAGTGGGTTTGTTTTTTCGTTGTTGCTTGTTGTTGTTGTTTTCTCAAGATGCTCTATCGTATGGAAAGTATGTGTCAACAATTGGTGGCCCTGAGTGACAGTGCTCCGGCCAAGTACCAGGAGACACAACTGAGCCTTCAGTAACGGATACTCTTCCTTCTTCCTCGTTAGTAGCAACAAACTTAAGCATTGATCTGTTGACATTTTAGCTTGATTTTTTTTTCAGGTATGAGTAAAGGTTTGCACAGACTTTCTTTGGAAGAGAGTGTGAGTCCAATAGTCTTGGCACGATGTAAGAAAGAAATCATTTGTATACTCGTACCCCTTGGAGACAACGAAGGATAAACAAAGTCAGTGTTTGCACTTGGAGCTGGTGGAAGAATGAGTCAAAGGAGAAGCTTCATCTTTCACTAAGGATTTTGATGCTCTAGTTAAAGAGAAAGAGAGGAGGCCTATTTGTGTTTTCTTATCGTTGTGTTCTGATGTTTTGCTTGGATGCACTTTGCAAACACTAAGTTTTCTGTGTCATGGAGGGATGCTTAACACATTTTTAAATAGAAAGAAGGAAAGAGGGAGGAAGAAAGAGGCAACGAGAGGGGAGCCCTTTTGGGTTTCCTTTTTTCCTTATACTAATCCCGCCCACTTACATTTTAACTCGAGTCTGGCCGACTCTAGTTAGAAGTACTTACGGTAACCTCTCCATCATTAGGAGGAAAAGTTGAGTCTAAGCTTGTTTCCAGAGTTGTCAGTAAGATTTTCTCATTGGAGAAGCTCCTTTGGCTTATTTGGACCTTGCTAAGGTAGAAGAACATTTGTATCCTTCAGAGGAAATTTTTATCTTCCAATTAGAGTGGAGGAAAAAATTCTCAATGAGAGACTTGGTCTGTTTAAACTGACTGCCACGTTTCCTCAACATCTTGATAAAATGACAAGATTTTTCCCCTTCCTAATTGGCCCACTAGCTTTGGATCCCCATATATGTCATGAGATGCTTTCGATCAAAACACCCCAGAGATCAGTAGGTCTTAATTAACAGGCTCCGTGGTCTTGCTCGTAGATAGATGACAGTCATTCTTTTTAAAAGTGAGGAACAATTTTTGTTTGCAAGAATAGTTTCCAATTAATTTCCCTCACATTTGAAAGAAATGAGAGAAGATTCTTATTTCCTGTCTGTAACATCTTTTTTTGTAGTCCACTTACAAAAAAATTAGAGCAGCTTCACATCTCAGGGAAAAGTGGTGTTCTTCTATACATCAAAACAAGTATGAACACCTATGTAAAGGTGAAAAGAAAAGGCATATTTCTGATAGGTGTAGGTGTTTATACCCACCTAATACTTATTGTCTTTTTTTTTAAAGTTTATTTATTTTCAGAGAGATGGAGAGAGGGAGAGAGAGAAAATCTCAAGCAGGCTCCACTCTGTCAGCACGGAGCCTGATGCAGGGCTAGAATTCATGAACCATGAGATCATGACCCCAGACAAAGTCGGACCCTTAACCGACTGAGCCACCCAGGTGCCCCTACTATTTATTGATTGAAAGAAATAAGTATAAGGAGTTAGACTATAAATACGTAAGTCAGAGTGTACCCTGGCTTTGAAAAAAAATCTACTTTGTCAAGTATTTTTTATTATTTTTCTGGAGGATTTTTTTTTTTTTTTTTTGGTGAGGATAAAATGGACTAAAAATAAACAGCTGTATACTACTTCATTAAGCTGCTGCTTGGAGTGATTTTCCCATTGATTAGTCTCAGGGCTAATGCTGGTTCATTCCTCATTTCATTGCTAATTAACATCAGCCCTGCTTCTGACCACTTGACCGTGTTCTCTGGTGAGCATGTGCTGGTTTGGCAAGTAACAGCTCTCTCCTTCCTCCACTGCCCACCGCCCTCCCCCCCCCGCCTCCTTCCCAATCCCCACCTCCCTCTTTTCTTCCTCCTAAAAATAAGATTTTAAGCTAGGAGAAGACGATAGCCTTTAAGTTATAGCCTTCTAGTTTCTCTGTAAAGACAGCAGACTTAATAAAGAGATTATATGCAAGCCAGAGAAATAAACATAGCTACTCTACCCAAGCATTTGATTGAAGGGCTGTGTAAATATACACGATTCACTCAGGCTGCTATATGAACTGGCTGGCGTGGTTCATTTTGCATTTGTCTCGTTGATTCAGGCTTTTGCAGAATATTTACAGGACAAATTACCTGCCTAAAGGAGTTAGGACCAAAGACCTTTAAAAGAGAAATTGACCATTGGCTTAAAGGCATCTGTGTTTTCAAGACAGTGAGCTCTTGGGTTCCTAGGTCTGTGAAATGAAATTCACTGCCAGGGCATAGTTTCCTGATCTGACCCACAGTTACCGATTTGTAAGATGATCCACAGTCAAGCAGAACATAGGTTGTAATCGAAGCAGAATACGCAATTTGGCAACCCAGGATTAGGGATGGGAAAAATCCACAGTATAAACATAATGAAAATCACTTGCTTCTGTTCCAGGTCAGGAGGTCAATATTTCCATAAACTCAAGCCAACATGCATTTTGGAAAAGCCTTTCCAGAATCACTGAATAATTGTTGTTTTGACTCCATTCCAAATCATCACGTCTATTTTAATTGAATCAAACATTACATTGCATTTAGAAAATAATTTCAAATTCGTGTTGATTTTTGCAGTTTGAGGCATTGTATTCCCTAAGTAATCACAAAGCAGGCTTCCTTCAAATCCGCCTTTTTGGAGTGATCAGAAGACAACAGCTTTCACTTTTTTTCCGCTTTACAGCACAAGTCACTGTTATTGCCATTATTGGTTTTCCATTGGGCATTTTGGTATGTATTTCTTGACTGTTTACGTCTTATCATCTCTAAGTTCCTGGAGGGAAGGGACTATGTCCTGTTCACACTTACAATTAAATAAAGACATATTGGTGGCTTTCTATTTGTCAGATCTTGTGCTCAGGACAGATGATGCCGTCAGCTGAAGGAAGGAAGGAGCTGACTGTTTCTTTGATAATAATATGATTCCTTCGTGGTCTGTCCTTAAGGCTCACTTCATTCACATCTTTAAACTTTGTGCATATGCTTGTGTGCCTGATGAGGCCCTGGCATATTAGACACTATGGAATTTCAGTCTGATCTGATAGAAAATTTGGGTAATGACTACTTGCTGAAGAAGCATCAGGAACACATTGCTGAGTTATTGCTCAGCCTCAGAGGTTGGCTTGATTTAGGGTAGATTGTAAGCTTCCTGAATTCAGGACCTATGTCTGCTCGTTTGCCAACATGTTTCCGTCATCTGTGATACTGCCTGGCACATTGTTTCCTCAACAAATGCTATCGAAGGAAGGGGACTTGATGGGAGGGAGTGTTCTAAGCAGGAAGAACTGCATGAACAAAAACTTGAAAGCTCTGTTTGCTTTTACAAGAAACAGTGAACCGTGTGTTGTGTGTGGAATATGTCAAAAGAAAGAATAGAAAGTAAGTCTGGAAGGGTAGCTTGGGACCAGGTTGTGAATAGTCTTAAATGCCCAGCTAAGGGATTTGGACTTGATTCTTGTAGGCAGACACAGAATATGGTTAATGACTGATAACTGTGGCTTTTTAAAAAAGCAAATTACCTTAACACAAGGTAGCTTGGCCATCCTATACTAAGAACACAAAGAGCTGGCTTTTATTCTGGTTCTAGAGATACCAAGCAGGGCGGGTGGCAGAGAGGACAATTTAATAATTCAGATGTGCTGGCTCTAATTGCTGTAATAGCTGAACGCCGTTAAAGTATGTGAGGACGGTGCTGCGTTTGTTGCTATAGATCAGCTTACCACCGCTTTGTCCTTTCGCTGAATTTTGTGCCTCCTTATTTTCTTTGCCTTTTATACCACTGGCATAAATTGGCGCAAAGAGAAACCAACAGACTCGGTTTGTATAATCTGAGGCTCAGTAAAGCCGATATCCACTGTTTGCTTCCTGACGGAGGATAGAAGGAACTGAAATAGTCCTTCATAGTCTTTAATACCCCAGCTAGGCTCCCCGGAATATTATTTCTGTTAAATAGAAGCGAGTCTTCTTTCCCCTGTTGGAGGTAATGTATGCACCCCACAGGGAACCTTCAGGATAGGAGACACTGCTGCTACTGGAAATCCAGAGCTCCAGGAGCTGAAAATCAGAAAGTATGCCCCTTCCCCCTGTGAAACTGCAAAATAAACACATCTTCAGTTGGAGGGCCTCCTTGGTGGGCACACCTGATATGCTATTTGCCCCCATGGTATTATAAGGCCAAAGTGTCAATTTATGCTCTCTCTGAGTGCCAAAAGAGATACACTAAAAGTACATCAGAAATGATTTCTTTTGTAAATGATATGATAACTTCACAGTTAAATATTTGCTTACAAAGAGTCCACTGACTTAAAAGTAGGCACAGCACTAAGTGCACATTTCCTCAAAAAGTCTTAGTTTCTTTTGATACTTCTATTCTCTCCCCTCCCCCTCCCGTAAAGGAAAAAGGTCTCTACGAGTAAAGCATAAGAGACTGAAATGGAAACTTTCTTGGGCATTTATCTCTTAATTGACCCACGTTTTGCTATCTCCGTGATATGTGACCCTGTAGAATATAAACTTATCGGTACCTGCAAGTGTCTGTTGCTGAGCTCGGGGCAGCGACTCAAGACAGGCGGTGTCATAGGTGATCCAACCTATTATATATGCGCACGTGTGTGCACTCATGGGTGGGTGTGTTCAGGCACACGTGTGTGCGGAGGAAATAATTTTCTTATTGAGGTTCTGAAAAAAAAAAGTTTCATGAGTCGGGCATCAAGGAGAGATTCAACAAGGATTGATTGCAGTAAGCCTCACCGTTTTACTAAAAATCCATGGCTTGTTGAGGCATTAAGTGATGAAAAGGGTTAAGGGAATAAAAAAAAATCTAATAAAGATGGTAACAGTAGAGCATCTTGTGAAATTTGTATGTGAATTTATAACATTAGAATCTGTCAGCAGACAGCATTATCCAGCAGAAGGGAAAAATTGTACCATACATATAGGCATAAAAAACGCAACAGCAGAGTTTCTGGCCAGGAAACCTTTTTTTCCATATGGGCGTCCATATGTTTTATCTTGAAATCCATATTTTTGGCCTTGATACCCATATGTTAGCTTTTTGCCCAAATAAGATTGTGTAATCATTCTTTATTATTTCTTCTTTCCTAGAAGTTATTACTCTAAGGTTTGGAAGATGGAAAGCAAATGGATTGTTTCACGTACTAGGAATACAAACATAGAAGAGAAGCAGTGTTGTAGGAGGGACACATGCACAATGCGCGTGTATGTGTGTTTATGTGTCTACTCATCATTACATATCTGGTACATGTTTATTTGGTCAAGGTGAGATTCCTGTAGGTTGGGTGTTTGGGTCACAGGCCATCTTTCTCAGGTTGATGCGTCCATGTGTCCAACTGGGCGATGAAGAACCCTTTCAGAGTGGGGGCAGAAAGGGCTGTATTTGGCTGAGTATGCTCTTCTGTGCATTGGAATTGCTTAGTAAATATTTACTGTGGAACCCTGATTTTGTTATTTCTAGCCCAGCAGGAGCAGTGATAAGGGCACATAATTCATTACATCTTGAATGTCCAATTATGTTAAGACTTCCCCTCTAGACAGTGAATTCCTGAATAAACTTGGAACTGTATCTTATTCATTGTCACATCCCCCAACTCATAGCTTATAGTGGGATTTCAATAATTTATTAATCCATAAAAGCTCAACAGGAAAAGAAGATATGAGCTTTAAACACCACCCCCACCCCCACCCCCACCCCCACCACCACAATCAATAAGTCCTCAAGGAGTAAACTCACTTTATCACAAGTGTGAACATAAAATTAATTTTGTTCAGTCTGTGTGCTGGGTTATCTCCGTATTTAGATCCATATAATACTTTCAACTCTAGCCCAAAGTAAATGAAGAGACCTTTCCATCTTTTTCTGCCACTTCTATATGCAATAATTCTTATATTTAAATAATCTGACATAAATTCACCTAAGAGTGAAGTCTCAATTTATTGAGAATTGATTTACCAAGAAAGCAAAGCCAGTGCATATACGAGATGTCCTGCCTAATGAGAAATACTCTAGGAAAACAAACCCAAACCCCAAACAAAACTATGAATGCTTGCTTCTAAAGGAAAGCCACCAGAGTGCCCTTTTTCTTTCATGGCAGCCAGCATTTGCCTTCTGGAAATTCAGGTGAAACCGTAGAATGGCATACAGTGGCTTTGAAAGGAGGCCAGAGTGAAGACATTTTTTTAGCAGTGATTTTATTTCATTTTCTTTTATCGGGGGGGGGGGAGGGATTTCTGCTGTCAGCCACTTTCTGTCTTCCTTGTCTTGGTGGCCCAGCAAGGTCAGAGAGTGGGTATCTGTGATTTGTCAGTCTCAGGACCTTTGATTGACAGACTGCTGAATTGCTCTCTCCAAAAAAGGCTGCTGCAGTGTGCCTAGCATGTGCAAAACCCTCTACGTTGACCATTTCCCAGGCATTTTGGCTTGAAATTCGTGCTTCAGCAACCTTCTTGGAAATGTCCAGTCAGAGCAGGTGTCAAGGGCCACCTCTGCTGGGTATCTCTCAGTGTGGAGAGTCAGCATTTTGACCCCCCTCGCCCATCAAAGTAGAAGGATGTCAGCAATCTTTCACTTATTATATTCCTAGGAAAACATGCTGAGATAACTCTATAACTACTCAGGGTGTAACTTCAGTTCATAAGCAGAGGAAGTAACAGTTCACCTCTCTTGAGTCCCAGGGTTTTAAACTCTGTAATTCTGTCTTTGCCTTTTCTCTTTCTTCTGAAGATTGGGATGCAAGTATGAGCTTATTTTAAGATTCCTAAGGGCAGCGTTTCATTCCTTGACTCTTCTATTCTTTGCCACATTACCTCACTGCATTAGTACTTGTATCTCCCTCTGATGGCATCCAGTTTCCTTTCCATTCACAGTGGCCAGGGATCGTATCTCTGATCCACTTAGAAACACAGTGAGCTCTACCCCTGAGAATGTAAATGCTTTGTCAGTCACATCTATTGATCTTCAGGGCTCTATTTCTGGACTTCCATTCACATAGTCATTTGGTGTTTGGGATATCAGCTGTCCCTTTGAGGCACAAGAGTTAAGTTGGGTGCTTGGAACTAGGTAAAGAATATTTCTGGAGAAGCAAGTTTTTGTATAGGTATTGATGAGAGTCCGTTTGGGTCCTATCTTCCCATAAGGAAAATGGAGAAAGGTAAAATACGGTAAATGTATCTTGCAGGGAATGCTGAAGGAAAAGGGCAATTAGAAAAAAAAAAAGACTTTAATAATGTAGTCATTTCATTGGAACTTGTTATTGTGGAGCTAAGTGTGAAATAAATGAAGAGATAAAGTAAAGAAACAGATCAATAGTCAAAGAAGTTCAGTGGATTATTCCTAGATTGAAATTTCTATTTCTAAAGATCAACAGAGTATATTCCTTTGAAGAGCCCGCGGCTACTACCATTTGGAGATAACACACATTTTATGATGTTGTAGGAAATAGGAAATAAGGAAAGGGAAGCCCAGAATTGGGTTAAAACAATCTTCAGCTGTAATAATGAATTGTTGCCATGAGAAAAAAACACCTAAATTAGAGAAGAGTGACTGTCTGTCTTAATAAGAGCCATAGTGGAAAGCCCTTCTTGAAATAGAAGTAAAATAAGGGAAAAATTGCATTGTTGCAGGGCTAATTTGATGAAAGGACCTCAGTAAATTGTGATTGCACAGTTAATAAACCCTAGAGCTTTTTTTGGAAGACAAAATTAGTTGTTCAGTGGTAAAAAAAAAAAAATCAATTACAAATTGTGTTGTCTTCTTTAACCAATCAGGCAGAGAAACCACCATAATAATGAATACTCAAAGTGAATAGAACCTCACCAAATCTAAGATTTAACTCCATTTTTCATCAGGAAACTGAAAACTAACAATTCTAAATGGTGAAAATACTCCTCCTTATGGTGTTGAAGGAGGGTTCCTGTTATTTTCCTATAAAAGGTCCATGGAGAGATATGAACATGTTTAGGTATATCTTTTCATACAGTTCAGTGAGGATCGTAGTGCATTCAGAGAGGGAGAAACAGCCATTCAAAGGAGGGGGTCAGTGTCTTTGCGTGTGACTGCAAATTTAAAAACACTTATGTTAGGTCAGTTATGTTAATAGATAAAAAAATGCAGTGTTCCATAAATATAGCCATAGTGTGTGTGTGTGTGTGTGTGTGTGTGTGTGTGTGTGTGTGTGTAGTAGATAAAAAAGCATTAACACTTTTGTGAAGCAATTCCCAGTACATGCCAGGAGGTACATGCAATATCATCTTTTTATAAAATGACAGCTCATTTAAGGACCAAGAGTAAATCTTCCCATTCTTCTTGACCTAAGTCAGACATGGATTAGGAATGGAAGTCTCAGAATTAAAGATGATGGTGTTCTGATAGTTTTGGTAGTTCATGTTTAAAATCCATTCCTCGAAACTTAAAAGATTTTTTAATATAGTAAGAATGTCAATATATTGCAACTGGGTGATTTCAGGAACACTTATTTAACTGGTGTGTAGCTGAAGTCCTGTGCCTGTGAAACACTGAATGGCCCTGCAGGGAAAACTGGGTGCTGACGTCAGCCAGAACTGAGTTCAGATCTTCCTGTCAAGCCAGTGACTGTGGACAAGTTACCTTGCCACTCGGGTTCTCAGTTTTTGAATGTGAAAAATGGGGGAAAGTTATACCTACTTAAATGGTTGTGGATAAATACCCAAAGAAAAAAAGGAGTTATAATATTTTCAGGTCCTGGCAATTTAATAATTAAGAAAGTAAAAAAGCAAAACTTTTTTTTTAATTGAATACTAGTTTTTAGTTATTAAATGAATTTTTGAGGGAATACAGGCTTATAGGAGGATGAGGAAGGTTTTAAAGGGCTATTCATAGCACATTCATGGATTGTGTTTGTGCTAACCATTTTTATTACATGTTTTTCATACTCAGATATAGCCTAATGTTTATTTCTTATGTGTTTTGTTTATAAGAGATGCTTCTTCTATGAATATATTTTACACTGCATTTAAATATTGGATTATAAAAAATAATAAAAGATTGTCACTGTTAGTATATGTGAATGCCTTTGTACTTGGACCACAGAAGGATTCTTATGTTAACCAGCCAAACAGTTTAGGAAACACGCAGTTGTGTTAACTCTGACCAGTGAGGTAGAAGGAGGGACAATTGCCTGTTCCAGTTCCAGGTGACCCTAGAGACATGGGAGAGTGTGTTGTCTCAAGTGAAAATGTAAAATGGAGTGGATAAAGCTCAGGTTGGCTGGAACGGGGGAAAGGAAAAGGATCCTACTTGTGTTTAGCTACTTGAAGAGATAGTCATACTCTGAGAATATCCATACCAGGTTTCATCTGGCAACTCAAAACTGAAAGTGAATCAGAAAACCTGGAAAATGTCTTCAGAAACCAACCAATGACATTAATTACAAGGTCAACTGGAAGAAAAAGGAGGTACGTAAAGGAATAACCATGATTACAGGCTGGAGTTTCTAGGAAGGGATTTAGATTAGGAAGGAGGCTTGCGCTTGACCTTAAAGAATGAGTGATAGTCTGGTGGGTGGAAAGCAACAGTATTGGGAAGAAACATAGCTCTTTTTATTGGAGGAAGAGGGGAGGGCCATGTGAAGAACAACTCATCTGAAGAAAAGGTAACGTGTATCTTTGGGGAGCAGTGAAACATCAGACTGGGAAGTGGTGACAGAGTAGGAGACTTTCCCAAACAAAATCTAACCTGGAACTCTAATTCAGGTCAGTGGTTTCACATCCTTTTCACCCGCAGCACCCCCACCCCATTTCCTCTTCCCAGCAAACCTGAGCAACTCTGCCTCATACTTCCTTTTACGTGTATGTTCGCAGATCTGATAGTTAGCATATATCCCATACGTGCATTAGAGTATGCATGTTCCGATGGTGTATACATGGTACCTGTGTTATACATTATAGATAGATAGATAGATAGATAGATAGATAGATAGATAGATATAGATATTAAATTAACCGACACAGATTATATATTTATTTTTATATCTAAATGAGTTAAACTCCCTCTTTCTGTCATTTCTCCTGCTACCCTTCTGAAATCTCTTCTAACCACAAGTCATGTAGCTACTGTTGTCCTTTCTCTTGGAATATTTGGACTTCTGAATGTAGTGATTGCTTTTCCCTTCATTTGAGGGGACCAAGTAGGAGCAGAGGGGAGGGGATTAGCTGAATCAAATCAAGTGATTTGACTTGATCCTATTCCCTATACCTCAAAGCAAAAACAAGAACAAAAGAATAAGGTATAAAAATATGCAAAATGTAGCCAGCTTCTGTATTTACTATAGCACCATGTGACTGTCACCAAAGGTTTGGTTAGTTTGTTAGGAGATTCTTTATAAACCAGGACAAAGCAACTGTGAACCTCACTGCGGTGATATCTGAGTCCAATGTAGAAAGTAGTGAATATGCCTTCAAATATATTCTAAGTGAGACACCATGTCCATTTCTCTCTCTAAATCCTTGATAGAAAATCCCATGGAAAAAGGTGCTATTCTAGGCTACAGAAAAAAAGAGGACAGCTCCAGATATTAGAGATCCCTCAAAGCGAAGATTTTACAAACCACTGAGTTTTGCCTATTTCTGAGAAGCCTTCCTTGTGGTTGTTCTATACCTTGACTCCGGGGAAGCCTGAGGAAGGTTCAGGCTGCCATTACACACATAGACCAAGGTAAATAAATTGATTTTTAAACAAAGATAAAGTTACCAGTAGTTGCCATAACATGTTGAACATAGTAGGCTCTCAATAAATGTTTCATGAATCGAGATGTATTTTTTTCTGGAATCATGTGTATAACACAGTGAATTTGATTTTGTTGACTTTTGAACATGACATTTACCCAGCTAGGTAAGTCTTCTTTGCAAATATATCTGTCACTCAGTATGCTGGATTCTTACTCCATATTCATAAAGCAACAGATTTATGTTTCAGTCTAAAACCAAATTGACACACCTAGTTTCCCACAGCAGAGAATTATGTGACTTGCTGTTGGGATTCTGGAATATTCCTCACAAGCCAACAGGGGAGCCAAGAACAGGTAAAACTTTAGGAGAGCATAGTCAACAAGGTAAGAAGTTTGGTAATGCTGATTTATAAAGACACTGTAACTTTTAAACGTGTACTTTCAATCTGAAGGACTGCAGTGGGGATTTAAAATATGACTATTTAATTTTTTAAAATTACATAAATTAAGTGAACAGCCCATTAGCAAGACGCCATCAGGATCACATGGCCAATTCAGATCAAGTTATATTATCTTGCCTGCCAGATTTGAATAAGAATTAAGAAATTACTATTCTGAAGTGGTGTTGGACATTGATCCTCATTTGCAGTGATATTCTTCACGGTAACTACCTGGAACGGACTGCTCTGACAGGTATGCCCCTGAATCTTTGTGGTGCTACCGTTGGGGGTGTACTAGTTGGGGAGAAGCAGCTAATTAATTGTTCTCCTTGCCTTTAATGAAGCCTCTTATACTGCAGGGACCTCCTGTTGGAGCAGGAAGGCATGCCTAATTCAAAAGAACCCAAATATGATAGCCACTGAGCTTCCTTTTTCATCCACTTGGCTGGGTTGAGTGTAAGCTTCACGGCTACTTTGAAGCCATGAGATCTCACTCTCTGTGGTCATGACTGACTCCTTTCTGTAACCTGCATATTTGTGCTTTTAATTTTAAGCAGGCGTGTCATGACAGTCACATTAAGCGGTGCCTCTCAGAAACACGCACTGCCTCAGGAAACTGAACATGGCGGCATGTGGGTCTGCAGTGGTCTTTGCACATTGTTGGTTTTCTACACAGAGTTTAAGCAAGGGAAGAGATAGATCTCCATCAATATAGGCTTAGGCTTTTAGATAGTATTGTTTGTATAGAGGCAATGATTTCAAAATTGTGACTCTAAAAAACTAGTAAAAACGTTAGTGCGTATTTTGCCTCTTGGAATCTTCCATAGCTGACAGTGTGAAAATGATTAAGTTTCCTAATATGTAATCTCCGAAATTAAATGTAAACCAAGTACATTCTCAATTTTACCAATTTCAGTTTTATTGCTGCTTTTAAAAAACACCGTTATTTTGGTTCTGCTTTATTTTGTCTATTTAAAGGCTGTTCCCCACTTTTCCCCATTTTCTCTACCATTAATAAGTTAACTATTTTCAGGTGTGACTGAAATCCCAACTTCCATGTGAGCCACCCGTGACTACTCTAGTACTTGTACTTTCTGTCAAACCATTTAATTCTAATAACTTGTTACCTTGTTCTCTCCATTCTCTTACCCTTATTAGGACCAAAGTCTATATTTTATTTATTCCAGTACCTACCACATTGCTGGGTATATTCTAGGTATTAAGACTTGCTTGGCATTCCTTTCTAGATTAATTCACTGAACAAGCTTTTACCACCATTCTGCCAGGGAATTCACCATGTTTGGCACTCAGAACCATTAGGTGGAGCTAGTTTGTACCTAGTTTGTGAACAGTCTGGTCAGCCAAAAGATGGTGGGTGATCTGAAAGCCAGCAAGGCTTGCTTTCTGATTCGTAGCCTACAGGCAGTGTAGGAAATGAAGAGATCAAAAAATTTATAGTCCAGAGTCCTGACTGTGCCACCATTTTCCAGGTAACTTCAGAAAAGACACTGCAGCCCTCTAAATGTCAGTTACTTCATCTGTCCAACGGAGATAATCATCATAATGCCCCCAAACCATAAGAAGGTTATGAGGGCTGAACGAGGCTATGATACAGAGGTGCTTATGTTAACCCCTAAAACACCATCCAGGACATTATTTGGAGGTCAAGTCCAAACCTTTTCTTTAGGATTTCTCCCCTCCCCCAATCCAGTGCTGCAAACTCCTTGCGTTCAGAAGACTCATCAGGACAGTTTTGGAATTCTGTACTTTAAAAACATGACAACAGATGTTAATGTATGGGGCTATATAAGTCACTTACCAGATGGTTCACCACACATCTTTCCTATTAGATTTCTGCAATAAATCTTCATTCCCCTTGAAACGTTTGTTTGAATGTGTCCATAACTTTTTATCCCCTTTCCCTATGCTTGTGTAGTACACATCTGGCTCTCTGAACATGAGATTATAACCAGGGTCAGTTATTCTTTTACTTGACCAAGGTGGCAAAATTAATTGCTACTTTTTTTTTTTTTTGTAGAGAGGAAGGTGGTGGCACACCACCTTACGATAATGATAAGAACCCTAAAAAAATGGGGAAATTTGGGGGGCCTTGATTTTTTTATACTTCCTTTAATGTGGCTTCTGCCTCGCTAACCCCAGGTCCGCTCCCACTTGCCCTTAATTCACCGTGTGCAGTATTAGAAGAAGGCCAAGGAAAGGTGTATGTTGATTCAAGGGCAGAGGAAATGTAGTCTCCGTCTGTTAATATCTTTGAAAAATGACTTTCCAGTGCTGATTTCTTCAGATGAGGGTGCCATATTTGACAAGCTATCAAGCTTTGCAATTTGTTTTGAGGATAACCTGCATCTGGTTTCTATATAGTCTTTATATATCTGGAGAGCACCCTTCTTTGGTGAGAAATTATAGAATATGTTGAGAAAAATTAGGAGTTTTGGGGAACTGGTTCACTCCAAATAATTTTACCAAGATTTTCTTTGATAACATTTGTTCGTACTCATCGTAAGAAGCGTTTCTGGACATAAAAGCAGAAACATTTGAACTTTACTAGTTTAATTTATGCTTTCTCTTTTCTTTCATGTTGTATTTTAGGGATTTTCCCTGTGGCTCACTACAGAACGACCTCAGCTTCAATTAGTATTTATTTTTTTTATCTGGAGGTTCAATTGTTTTAAGGTAGAAAGAAAGCATATTAAAAGGCAATAATTATCCTAGTGTGTGTTCGGTAATAACGGATCAGCAATGCTTTTAATCTTTGCAAAATAGTTAGTTTGCCTTTATATTGAATACTTTTAATATCAACGAGAGTGTATTTGAGAATTCTAATTTGCTCTTGATTGTGGATTCATACTTCATATAGTCCTTAATAATATATTTTTCCGCCATATTTCGTTTTTGCTGTTGTCTGATTTTAAATCGGTATGCTAGATATGTTCTAACATATATAAAAAGGAGACAGCAAATGATATTGGTATTAAAAATGTAATACTAAAGTTATAAGTATTGGCCTGATTAAAGTCGAGTAAAACATTAATAAGTGTGTTAAGAAAATTGTGAATACGGTTTTGGAACTACATTTGGACTAAGCTCATGGAAACGTGCTCAGTGGAAACCTTTAGGTAGCTGTCTTAATAATTACATCAAGTCTCTTCTCTGTTATGAGTTTTATGTTCCTCATCGGTAAGATAAATGTGAGATAAAATTGTCTTTGTGGTCTCTTCTGGCACTCCTGTATCAGCCTTCCTAATTTAGTGGGTGCACCCAAATTATTTAAGGTGCATGAAAATCGTTTATTCTTTTCTAAGTAGTTTAGTATTATTTACGATAATTTGTAAGTACATACATTATTAATATAGAGTAATTTCAGACTAATCACGATACAGGTCAGAAATTCAGAATTCACAAAATCCTAAATAATGATATTTTGCTTGATTTCATTGGTGCCATGGAGACACTTTGCCAATTTAAATGTAATGTGAGTGTAGCTTTCTTGGAAAAGGGCACTGGGGTGAATTTCAGGAGAGAAAGATTGCTAGGAAATTCTCCTGCTTTGGAAGGAGAAGTGCATTGGGATTGAAGTAATTACGGAGGGTAACCATTTTGTTGTTGAGAAAATTCCATAACTGTGCTTCCATTAACTCTCTAGTGATACTGTCACTAGAGGCACAGGGAGAGAGAAAAAAAAGAAGAGAAACAAAACAGCAAAAGGGACACCCTGTCTTCACTTTGCTGTGTCTGCGTTAATGCGGCCTCATAGCAGCTGCTACTTTTTCAACAGCGCCCCTCTTTTTTCTCTCCTGGTGGATTTTTTTTTTCTCCTGTAGAGTAAGCCAACTAGATTGTCACTTTTTAAAACTGGGACAGCTTAGCAGGGGATGAGAATTTCCATGAACCATCTTCTGGGGATAATAATATCAGTAATCAGAGACTGCCATGGCAATTGCAGAGAGAGCTGAATTGCAGTGGACAGGAAGTCAACACTGTTTTGTGTGTTTGTTCTTTTGGAGAGCGAGCTCAGTGCTCTAGAACCATTTACCAAAAAGTTGAGCTTGCATGCAACTCCCTGTAAACTCTTGAACTCTAAGTTATTTAGAGACCAAGACAGATGGCAAAGCAGATTTGCTAAAGAATTCTATAAAAAGACTATATTCCAGTGGCTATATGTTCACCTATTTGCCTTTAGAACTAAACTATTTTCACTTAAGCCAAAATTGTTGGTTAAAATTCAGTTGCTCTCATTCCACATTTGGTCTTTGTCCTTTATGCTCAACTAACACTTTTTCTATATGTCTGTACAGTTATCATTTAATAATTTCTTTATTCAAAAATGTATTGTATGGCCACTCTTGTACCAGGTATGATGATGTGTTATAGGAAATACAAAGGTAAATAAATTAAGCAAATCCAAAATTTACATGGAAGAATAAAGATCTCCTAGTACTTTATTCATACTTTTATAAAATGATAATCATAGTATCCATACATTTTGAAAATTATAGTATAACTCATACTTCTGTAAGATCCATACTTTGGCATAATCTACAGTTTTGTAAAAATTTGTAGATTATCTACAGTTTTCTAAAATTACTATTTTGTAAAATAAAAAAAATTGTTCATTCAGCAATTTATTTTGAATATTTCAAACAGATAAGAGACCAAAGTATAGGACAAAAGCACAGAGAAACTTAAATTGTGAAAACTTAATACTTAATAAAAACGGTGTCAGGGGCTCCTGGGTGGCTCAGTCAGTTGAGAGTTTGACTCTTGATTTCAGCTGAGGTCATGATCTCATGGATTGTGGGTTTAAGCCCTGTGTGAGGCTCTGTGCTGACAGTGTGGAGCCTGCTTGGGATTCTCTATCTCCTTCTTGCTCTGCCCCTCCCCTGCCCTCTCTCTCTTTCTCTTTCTCTCTCTTTCTCTTTCTCTCTCTCTTAAAACTAAATAAGTAAACATTTAAAAAACTAAAAGTGGCATCAAAATATTAATGGGGAAAGGACAAATTATATTGTATGTGGCTTTTTGAAAATGCTTATTACATAGGGAAATATAAAGCTGAATCTCTTTCTAAACCTTTTACAAAGATAATCTCTAGATGTTCTACATAGATAAATATGGAAGCTAAAACTATAAAAAGAATAGAAGAAAATGGAGAATATCTTCATGACCTAGAGATAGAAAAATATTTTTAAAACCTCAAATGGATAACTTAAGTCAAAAACATTGATTAACTTATTTATATTAAATGTAAAGATTTATGTTCCATAAAAAAGAACTAATAAAATAAAACTAATACTCAGTTAATAGAACAAAATAATTACTTATGGTGTCTGACCATATATGATGAAGGATTCATATCTACACTCTAAAAAGAATTGCAAATTAAGAAGAATATTAAAATATAGCAATCCCCATTGAAGATATAGGCAAAGGGTGTTATCAGGCGATTTATAGAAGAGGAAACCCAAAGAGCTAGCGAACCGTTAGAAGTACTCAAATTCATGGAGAATAAGAGAATTACAGTTCCAACCACATACATTGGATAGACAAGAATTAGAAATTGGAATTGCATAATGCCAAGTTTTGGCAAAAAAGTGCGATCTGGGACTTCTCACATACTGTATAACTGTAGATTAGTATAGCCAATTCATGTATACCACATGCTGCATAACTGGGTGTAGCAGTTTTGTTCCCGGTGTACCTCCCAAGGAACTTCTTACATTGGTCATGATGACATATATGCAAAAGTCTTTATTGCAGTATTATTTGCGGTGGCAAGGAGCTGGAGTGTCTGTCACAAGAAGACGAGATAGGTAAACCGTGGTGGGTATATACCTTGGAGCACCACACAGCACTTACAAGCAAAGGTCTACATATGCTCACAGCAGTGTAGATGGATCTTTCCAACAGTTCTGAATGGACAAAGTATGGAAACAGAATAGATTATGTAACAGAATACCATTAATGTATGATAAAAACACATACACAAAACAAGAGCAATGCCTACTTTTCGAGAGTACACAACGTATGTGAATGAGAATACTTGCAGTTCAGCAGTAGGGACTTGAGAAATAGAAACACGTAAAACATGAGGCAGGTCTTGCACAGAGCAAGGATGATGTTGGTAAGGGTGGTGGGTGAGGGACAATTTCCTTCCATAAGGAACTCATAGTATATATAGTGAGGGAGACAACACATAGTGATGATAATGAAATAAATACAATTACAAGTAAATACAATTACAGGGATCTGTAAAGAGTATTCATGTATTACTTTTCTACTAGACTAAGGTTTCCATTAGGTCAAATGCTGTTTTATATTGTTATTTTGTTGGTTCTTGCACTCATTCATATGTCACATATCTTGTATTTATTGGGAGTGAGGTCCTCACATTACCGAGAAAGGGTTAGAAAGTATTTCTCTTTGTCCTTGACCCTATAGATTTGGTTTTGTTCAATAGAACTCTCTTAAAATGTTTAGAGTCTTTAGCTTAGGCACATATTGTTTCATGTTGAACATGCAACTTGACTCCTGGCAGCTCAGTGCACAGCAGCATTATGATATGGTGGTGGCTAAATATGCCTCAGATCAGTTACTTCATGACTTAACAATTTGTTCCATGGCTGCCATGAATAATGCTGGCTACGATCAGCCATCCCACAAGTTCCAGTGACTGCTTACCAGACACGTATGATGCAGGTTTGTGAGGGCCTCAGTACTAATCATTCACCCCTGTGACAAACGAGGAATGATGGAGATGATGCTATGGTTTTTTAAAAAAAATTAATGAAAAATAGATTTCCTTTGTTAGTTGCTTCGAACTCCCTGGAAATACATATTTCCAGATAGATAGATAGACAGACAGACAGACTGACTTGTCTTTAATATAAATGGAGATAATAGTTGGAGTTTCTGACATTAGAACAGGCTTGAGGGCGATTCTTGTTTTGGCGGGTAGGGCCTTTTGACATTTTCAAAACCGTCCCAAGAAGTCCCATGTACTTCCTGCAGAATATGGGTCAGCAATGAAAAGTAGCTCAGAACTTATATACTTTATATATAATATATAGTTATGAAACTTTTCAAAAATATTACTAGTAGCTACATTTTAAGAACTATCAAGAACTCTTTAGTGATGAGACTGAAGGCCCAGGTTTAAACATTGGAGCATTGTGATTCTAGTTTTTCCCTTTTTTTGCCTAATATCTATTCTAGATGATGGCATCTCTCTCTAAACACGGTTGTTTCTCTATCAAAAAAAAATGTCTTCTTTCTACAGTTAGAGTGCTCATCTCTGCTAGTGGGAATGCAGGTTATTAAAACCACTCTAGAAAACTGGTAATATCTACTAATGCTGAATATAGGCATAGCCTCTGATCCAACAATTCCATTTCCGGTAACATATCCAACAGAAGTGAATCCATATATGCACCAAAAGACATACACAGAATATCTTCATAACATTTATGACAACAAAAAAACAGGGAGAAGCCAAATATCCATCAACATGAGAATGAAGAAATGGTTGAATATAAATAAACATAGTATTAATGTAAAAGAATACTATATTGCAATGAAATTATACCACTAGGTCTATATGCAACATGGATGAATCTCATAAATATAATATCAGAGAGAAGAAGCTAAGCATAAAACCCGCATTCCATATGGTTCTATTTACATAAAGTTCAAAACAAATAAAAGTAATCTGAGATCTTAGAAGGCAGGGTAATGGTTGCTTTTGGGGAAGAAGGTAGAGATGATTCGGAGAGGGCTGAGGGGCTTCTCAGGTGCAAGCAATGTTTTTTTTTTTTAATTTTTTTTAATGTTTATTTATTTTTGAGAGACAGAGAGACAGAGAGAGAGAGAGAGAGAGAGAGAGACAGAGCACAAGCAGGGGAGGGGCAGAGAGAGAGGGGGACACAGAATCCGAAGCAGGCTCCAGGCTCTGAGCTGTCAGCACAGAGCCCAACTCAGGGCTTAGACCCACAAGCTGTGAGATAATGACCTGAGCTGAAGTCGGACACTTAACCAACCGAGCCATCCAGGTGCCCTGCGAGCAATGTTGTATATGTGGATCAGGTGGTTGTTAAAAAGTGTGTTCATGTTGGGATAATTAATTAAGTTGTAATTGTATGACCTGTGTATTTTGGTGTATATATGTTATACTTACGTTGAAACATTTATTAAAATATGAGAAATGAAAACTAAGCAGTATATTGTTCAGGGTTATATATGTAAGTGGTAAAACTATGAAGGGATACAAGAGAATGATCAAATTACTGATTATCTCTATGTAGGAGGAAGAGGGCCAATAAGCACGGGAAGAGTACACAGTGAGATTCTAGGGAACTAGTTAGTGTCTTTTACGCTCGAACTTAGGTGGCTGATACACTGGTATATGTTATATTATTCTTCAGAATTACATGTATGTTTTATGTGTTTGTATCTAACATATTCATTTCACAACTTAAAATTTTTTAACTGAGTTTTAGTTCTGGATAAAAGGTAGAAACACTGCTCACCCTGTGTCTCCCACTGAATTCAGCTATCAAACCTGGACAGAGTTCAGGGAGCCACTATGAGGGGATACCGAAAGGTAAATAATGGCAGGTGGATTGGAGAATAAGATAAGAATTGGAAGTACTCCTAAACGGGTAGTAAGTTTACCATTGTTTCCTTTCTGGTATCTCCTGGCCTGATCTTACTGGAGTTGAAAGCCAGAAGTGGGCACCAGAGTTCAGACCGGCAGAGCTCCAGGAGAAATCTTCTAGCTCAGCTTGAAGAGTGGTAAAGATAGAGAGGGTGTTTCCCCTCCCCCCTCTACCCATTTTCTTGCATTCAGGCCCCAAGCAGTTTCCATGGTAGCATCAACGATGATGGCAGCAGGAGCCAAACATCTGAGACAGGGGGGCCTTCTTCTCCTATTGGAGGAGCTGTGGTCCCAGGAAGGTGGAACGTATACACATTGCTTTTCTCTCTCCCTCTCCCTCTCCCTCTCCCTCTCCCTCTCCCTCTCCCTCTCCCTCTCCCTCTCCCTCTCTCCTTCTTTCTCTCTCTCCCTCTCTCTCTCTCTCTCTCCCTCTCCCTCTCTCTCTCTCTCTCTGTTCTTATATTACTTGGCTGCTGAGTAAAGCCCCAAGTGGATTGGTGAAAATAGGAGCCCAAGAAAATAGAAGGTACCAGGGATAGTGCAGTGGGTTAAGGGCTTGGGGGAAATTACCTCATTAAGATGTTTATGATCCTGGGCTCACCCCTGAACTGACACACACCGATCTGACTCTAATTTATTGTATCAAAACTTTGAGAATTAAACAGGTAAACAACTGCCTATGTCCATACTGGCCACTGGGTGGCAGACACATAGGAAAGATCTGAATACTAGAAAAACTTTGAAAACGGACCTAACATTGGAACCATAGCCCACAGAAGATGAATTGGAACTTGTGCACTGAACCTACTAGTTTGATTATCTGCTAAAACAAAAATATCATATTGTCCTTAGGATTTAAGCCAGATACATAGTCTCATAAGGTAGCATTAAAAACATCCAAGGTACCATCCCAAATTAATTAGCATTAAAAAAAAACACAAAAGAGGGAAATCTCAATGTCTGTTGGAAACACAATCAACAGATGCTAATGAGAAGACACAGATGTTGAAATTATCTGACAAAGACTTTTATAGACACTTTTTCAAAAGTACTTTAACAAGCAATCATAAACACTCTTGAAACAAATGATAAAATAAAAAATCTCAACAAAAAAGAATATAAAGAACAATGAAGTGGAAATTTTAGAACCCAAAAGTACAATAACCACAATAAAAAATCTTACTGGATCAGTTCAATAGCAGAATGGAAATGGAACTGCCATTCTATAGCCAGCAAAAATTCTATAGCCAGCAAAAATACTGCTCAGAAATGAAGGTGAAATAAAGACATTCTTCGATGAAGGAGAACCAAGAGTTTATCACCAGCAAAGCAGCTCTAAAAAGAATTTCTAAAGAAAGCTCTTCAGAGAAGAGGAAAATAATGCAGAAGGAAACTTGGAAACATCAAGAATGAAAGAAGGACAAAAGGTATTTGGGTACATATAGACTATTCTTGTCTTGAGTTCTTTAAAATATGTTTGACAGTTGAAAGAAAAAAATTAACACAGAATAATGGAGGTTTCAATGTATATAGATGTAATACTTAAGGCAACTGTAACGTAAAGAAAGGTCAAGGGAGCTCTATGATGGTAATGTTTCCACATTCCACTTGAAGGGGTGAAATTGATTCTAAATAGACTTTGAAAAGTGAAGGATATAGATATTAGACTCCCTAGAGTAACCACTGTAAAACTATACAAGATATAATTTAAAAAATGGAAAAAGTAGAATGCTAAAAAATGGTCAAGTAATTCAAGTTTCTTCTTAGAACTGAGGACTGATTGGCTGGCTTATTGGTGACACATGCAGCTCTTGACCATGGGGTTGTGAGTTGGAGCCCCATGTTGGGTGTAGTGATTGCTTAAAAATAAATCTTTAAAAAATGAAACTGACAACTGAATGACATAAAAACTAATAGAAAGCAAGTAATAAACTGGCAGCTATAAATCTAAATATATCAATAAATATATTAGATATAAATCATTTAAATGCAACAAATAGAAACAGAGATTATCAGAAAGGGGTAAAAGAAAACAGGACCCAGCTGTATACTCTCCATAAGAAACTCCCTTCTAATATAATTATATATGTAGATTAAAAAGAAAAAAGGTAGAAAAAGATGTTTCATGCAAACACTAATCAAAAGAAAGCTGGAACATCTATGTTAATGTGGTAAAATAGACTTCTGAAGCCAAAAACAAAACAAAACAAAACAAAAAACCCACAAACCAAAAAGAGTAGAATCAGAAATAAAGAGGCACATTGCATAATGATAAAGGGGTCGATTCATCAGGAAGATGTAATAGTTCTAAATATGTATGACTTTAAAAGCCAAGCTTCGGGGCACCTGGGTGGCTCAGTCAGTTAAGCGTCTGACTTCGGCTCAGGTCATGATCTCACGGTTCATGGGTTTGAGCCCCACATCAGGCTCTGTGCTGACAGCTCAGAGCCTGGAGCCTGCTTCAGAGTCTGTGTCTCTCCCTCTCTCTCTCCCTGCCCCTCCCCTGCCCGCACTCTGTCTCTCTCTCTTCGAAAAATGAATAAACATTAAAAAAACTAATAAAATAATAAAAAAACAAGCTTCAAAATACATGAAACAAAAACTAACAACTGAAAGGAGAAATGGGTAAGTCCATAGTTACAGATGGAGATGTGAATACTCCTCTCCTTCTAATGAAAAAAATGAATAGGGAGGAAATCAAGATTATGGAAAAATTAAACACCATCAACAAACTGGATCTAATTAACATATTTTAGAATATTCCATCCAATAACAGTAGAATACCTGTTCTTTTCAAGGCAACATGGAACATTCATCAAGGTAGAGCATATCCTGGGATATAAAATCAGTTTAAAAATTTTTTAAAAATTAATATAATACAAAATGTGTTCTCTGAAGATAAAGAATTAATGTATTAATTAATAGGAATAACAGGAAAATATACAAGCTTGAATATTAAAGAATTCCCTTGTAAGTAATCTATGGTCAAAAAGGAAGTCTCAAAAAAATTAGGAAATATTTTGAACTCAACGAAAATGAAAATACACATACCACAATGTGTGTAATACAACTCAGGCAGTGCTTGCAAGAAAATGTATAGTATTGTATCCATATATTAGAAAAGAAGAAAGATCAATACTCTAGGTTTCTACCTTATAAACTAGAAAAAGAAGAGCAGGGGCACCTGGGTGGCTCGGTCGGTGGAGCGTCCGACTTTGGCTCAGGTCATGATCTCGCGGTCCGTGAGTTCGAGCCCCGCGTCGGGCTCTGTGGTGACAGCTCAGAGCCTGGAGCCTGTTTCAGATTCTGTGTATCCCTCTCTCTGACCCTCCCCTGTTCATGCTCTGTCTCTCCCTGTCTCAAACATAAATAAAACATTAAAAAAAATTTAGAAAAAGAAGAGCAAAATAAAACCAAAGAAGCAGAATGAAGAAAATAATAAACATGAGCAATAATTAGTAAAGTTAAAAACCATAGAGAAAACAATAAAAACAAAAGCTGATTCTTTAAAAAGATCAATAAAATGGATAACTTTCTGGCAAGACTGACAAAAACCAAATGCATAAATCATCAACATCAGGAATGAAATAGGGGATCAGTATAGATCCTACAACCATTAAAAGGGTAATAGAGCATAGTATGAACAATTCAATGCATAGAAATTTGACAGCTTAGATGAAATAGACAAATACCTTGAAAATCATGAATGACTAAAATTCATCCAAGATAATTCAAGTTACCTAAACACTTCTGTATGTGCTAAAGAAATCCAGTTCCTCTTAAACTCCCCCTGTAAAAGAAATCTCTAGGCCCAAACAAGTAAAGAAGAAATCATGACAATTCTACAAAATCACCATTGGAAAATGGATGATAGAACACTTTTGACCTCATTTTGTGAGGTCAGAAGAGTAACACTATACCTGAACTAGACAAAGATAGTAAGAAGGAGGAGAGGAGGAGGAAGAGGGAGGAGAAGGAGGAGAACCATAAACCAGTATTCCTCATGACCACAGATAGGAACATTCTCAATAAAATATTAGCAAATCAAAACTATATTAAGATATAAAAAGAACATACAATTACAAAGCAGGATTTATTCTGGAATCGCAAGGGTAGTTCAATGTTAGAATATCAAATCCACCATATTAATGATCTAAAGAAGAAAAAAAAAACAGATTCATATCAATTGGTGTGGAAAAATATTTGCCAACAATTATTACTGATTTATGGTAATAAAAAATTCCCTGCAAAGTAGAATAGAAGAAACTTTCCTCAAAGCACCTGGGTGGCTCAGTTGGTTGAGCATCCGACTCTTGATTTCAACTCAGGTCATGATCTCACGGTTTGTAGGATTGAGCCCTGGCTTGGCCTCCGCATTGGCAGTGTGGAGCCTGCTTGCGATTCTCTCTCTCTCCTTATCTCTCTGCTCCTCCCTGACTTTTGTGCACACACACACTCTCTCTCTCAAAATAAATAAACATTTTTTTAAAAAAAGAAGGAAAAAATGTAAAGGCCATCTACAAAATGGCTACAGCTCATACAGTTAATGGTGAAAGACTAAATGCTTTGCCCCCAAGATCAAGAATAAATCAAGGATATCCACTTATAAAACTCCTATTCAACATCGTACTAAAAGTTCTAGCCAGAGAAGTATTCTCATGAAACAAACAAAAAGGCATATAGAGTGGAAAGAAAACTCTTCTTTTCTTAAAGTTTATTTATTTATTTTGAGAGAGAGAGAGAGAGAGGGAGGGACAAAGAGAGAGGGAGAGACTGAATCCCAAGCAGGCTCCACACTGTCAGAGCAGAGCCTGACATGGGGCTTGATCCCAAGAATGGCAAAATCATGACCTGAGCCAAAATCTAGAGTCAGATGCTCAGCTGACTGAGCCATCCAGGCACCCCCTAGAAGACAGTCTCTTTAAGTCAACATTACAATCTACATAGAAAATCCCAAGGAAATTACACAAAAATGTCCTATGGACAAAAGTGAATTTAACGAGTTGGCAAGATACAAAAGCAACATGCAAAAGTCTTTATATTTCTATATATTGGCCAGGCACAATCAAAACCTGAACTTTAAAAATTAAAAAAAAATAATTCTAAAAATGAAATACATATATATGAACATAAACAAAGTTTTTCAGGATCCGTATACTAAAACTACAAATACTGACGTAAGAAATCAGTGACCTAAATAAATTGAGAGATACACCAAGTTCATGGATCAGAAGTGTCAAAACACCAGAGATATTTCTTCTCCCTAATCTAATCAATGAATTTAATGAAGTTTCAATAAAATTCCCAGAAGGATTTTTTATGGACATAAACAAGCTGATTTTCAAGATTATATAGAAAGGCAAAGGAACCAGCGTAGATAAAACAGTTTTTAAAAAGAATAAACTTGCAGGATTCATACTTCCTGATTTTAAGGCTTACTACATATCTCACTAATCAAGACATTCTGGTATTGGTAAAGGAACAGCCAGTTATCAGTGGGTCACAACCGAGAATCTACAAATCCACACAGATGAGGCCAATGGATTCTGACAATGGACTTTTCAGCAAATGGTGTTAGAACAATTGGACATTAATATGCCCCCCCCCAAAAAAAAAATGAAACTTGACCTAATCCTTGGGCCTTATGCAAACAAACAAACTTCAAAATTGACCAAAGACCTAAAAATAAAATATAAAACTATACAACTTTTAAAAAAGAACATGGGAGAAGACCTTCATGATTGGGAGTTACACTAGACATGACACCAAAAGTATATAATCCACAATATTAAAAAATGATAAATTGGCCTTTATCAAAATTTATAATTTTTGCTCCCCCACTGTAAAGAACATGAAGACAAGTTCCACAATGGAAAAAAATTTTTTTTTGCAAAGAACATACCAGACAAAGCTCTTGTGTCATGAGTAAATAAAGAACTCTCAAAAATTAGCAGTGTGAAAACAACCGAATTTCAAAATGCGCAAAAGATTTGAGCAGACAGTTCATTTAAGAGAATGCACAGAATGTATGTAAACACATGAAAAGATGTCTTACATCATTAGTCATAGGGAAATGCATTTAAAAACTTTGATAAGGTCTGCTACACATTTACCAGAATGGCTAATTTTTAAAAGTCTAATAATATTAAATATTGATGAGTAAGTGGAGAAGTTGGAGCTTGCATTCATTTTTGGGAGAAATGCAAAATGAGAGAGGCACTCTGGAAAACAATCTTGCAGTTTTTTATGAGGCTCAACATACACCTATCGTATGAAGCAGAAAACCCCCTCTAGGTATCATACTTAGAGACATGTAAGCTTCTGTTCACACAAACAGCTGCACATGATTCTTTATGGCATTTCTATTCATAATTGTCCCAAACTGGAAACAGTTTGGACACTTGGATGTCCTTCATGGGTGGGTGGATTAACAAACTGTGGTACGTCCATAGAGTGAACACTATTCAGCATTAAAAAGGAAGAAACCAACCATTGATACAACAATTGGGATGAATCTTCTTGCTGAATAAAAGAAGCCAGTCTCCAAAGGTTACATATTATATAATGCCATTGACATGATATTCACAAAAAGACAAAACCCTGTGGTGTTGGAGACAGATCAGTAGTTGCCAGGAGTTAGGGATGAGGGGCAGTTTGGATACAACAGGAGAAAAAACTCCAGAGGGAATTTTGGGCATTTATGGAATTGTGTTGTATCCTGATTCTTGTGGTAATTACATGAATCTCTTCATGTGCTACAATTTATAGGACTATACATCAAAACAAATGTTGGTTTTACAGTATTATAATTTAGAGAGAGAATAAAAAAAATTTTTTTTATACTAGGGGCGCCACCTGGGTGGCTCAGTCCATTAAGTACTGACTTTGGCTCAGGTCATGATTTCTCAGTTTGTGATTTCGAGTCCCGTGTCGGGCTCTGTGCTGACAGCTCAGAGCCTGGAGCCTGCTTCGGATTCTGTGTCTCCGTCTCTCTCTGCCCCCATCCTGCTAATGCTCTGTTTCAGTCTCTCTCTCTCAAATATAAATAAACATTAAAAAATTAAAATTTTTTTTTTAAACTGAAAAGAAAACATTCCTGCCATCTTGGCAATTACAGCAAAGTGGGGAAGAATAGGGAGACGGACAAGAAATATAATTAACTCAAACAGAATTTGGATTGGATGTACAAAGCACACTAATAGAGGTACTTAGAGCCATTTTTAAAAAATAAATTTAGGAATGATGTGCTTATCAATGTTGTGTAGTGAAAGGGTTGCTTTTAAATTAGCAGCCACTCATAAAGCTATTTTATCTTATACAGTTAAACATCGCCTATGCAAATTTGTTTTGCTGTTAATTTACATAGATAACTTTTTCTTCACAGATATATGAAGGCAAAATTCTGCCCAAGCCATAAAAATTACTGTAAATTTAAGGTAATGATATTTGAATTGATGTTCCAACTTTGGCAGAGAACTTGGCCATGTATAAAAATGAAATGTTAGAGAAACATCACTAAAGCAAAAGAAGAGTTATTTTGAAAACTGATCTCAATTTAATTATTCTGTATCCCTCTTGATCAGTTTGTGTATGCAAATACAGTCTTTATGTATCAGTGATTTCATGAGACAGTGATTTCATTCTATGCCTCAGTTTACCCATATGCAAATGTGAGCATAGGTATTACAGCGGATGCCCTTCCTGAGATGATTCCTCTGTACGTATGACATACTTATGTAAGTATAAGGTTTAAAGACCTTTGAAGAATAGCACCGATATTTACGAGGCTTTATCATTTATTTCTTAAAACTGAATGTATCTTTTTCTCATTTCACTGTTTGAACACTGATGGAAAGAATGACAGAAAATTGTAATTAGGGAAATTTAAAATATTTAAAGTTAGAAAAAAATGTCTATGTGGCAGAAAAAAAGGAAGAAAGATTGCTTTATACTTTCTTTTTGAGTTTGAAAGCCCACATCAAAGAATGAAAGGAAATTTAATCACAGAGGCCAGAATTTGAGAGTTGTAAGAAAAGCTATGTGGGGGAATTATAGGGACTACCTTAAGCCCCATCAGAAGATGAATATATCCTGAAACATATCTATATTATGTAAGATATATCTATTATATATACACACTACATTGGAGAGCTAGTATATGTGATTTTCATATGGTTGTCCTAGGGAAGCTTGAAGCAGAAACCTAATAGGCATACTTGTTGCTTTCCCCTAAAAAAAATACATATTTCAATATTGATAAGGACATGCATATTTAAATAACCATAGGAACATTCTTTAAAATGTGCCATTGTCTTATTAAAGTTGTACAACATAAAAGTATTGTACGTACATATCATATGCCATGTGATCAGTTGAACTTTGGCCACTTAATAATCTGTCCAATACAGTTTGTGTGTATGTGTGTATACATAGCTTGCCTGGAGCCCCGTTGAGTAAATATGTTTATAACTTGCGAGCATGTTTGACAATGTTACTGTTCATAAAAGTGGTAGAGATGACATTCGTTACTGTTAAACAGCATGTTCACAATATTTGCATTTACTGAGCAAGAACTAATGGTAACAGAATTTCTGTGTTAACACAAATATCTGGGCAGCTCAATTCAAGCATGGTTTATAATTGTGCTTTCTAAAGATAAACTGAGGGCTCTGCAAAATGTCATGTCTTCTTTGGGATGATCTTCCCTTAAACATTTTTGTTGGCATTACTATAAGGTGTTAAGACTCTGGAACTTCTACAAGTGAAAAAAACAAGTATGTTATATTAGGTATAGATGTAAAAGCTGCTAAATCTTAAGAATTAAATGTGCTATTGGATTATATTATATATTTAATAGAAATTGGAATTTTGTATTGTCCCAGTTGCCAAAACAGTCACACCGTGTTTGCTTTTCAAATTTACTCTGATTGGGGCGCCTGGGTGGCTTGGTCGGTTAAGCGTCCGACTTCAGCTCAGGTCATGATCTCACAGTCCATGAGTTCGAGCCCGGCACCAGACTCTATGCTGACATCTCAGAGCCTGGAGCCTGCTTCGGATTCTGTGTCTCCCTCTTTCTCTGCCCCCCACCCCTACTCATGTTCTGTCTCTCTCTGTCTCAAAAATAAATAAAGACATTAAACAAATTTTAATTTGTTCTGATTGGGGCACCTGGGTGGCTCAGTCAGTTGAGGTCCAGATTTGGCTCAGGTCATGATCTCGAGGTTTGTGGGTTCAAGCCCTGCTTCAGGCCCACTGCTGTCAGTGCAGACCCTGCTTGAGATCCTTTGTCCCCCTCTCTCTCTGCCCCCCACTCTCATGTGCTCTCTGTCTCAAAAATAAAATAAACATTTAAAAAGTAAAAGTAAATAAAAATTTACTCTGTTCTTTTCCTTTTTAACTGTTTTTTTTTAAAGATTAATAAAAAATTTTATTTTGAGAGAGAGGGGGGATAGTGGGGGAGTGGCAGAGAGAGGGAGAGAAAAAGAACCCCAAGCAGGCTCTGAGCTGTCAGAGCAGAGCCCGTCGCGGGGCTCAATCTCACAAACCATGAGATCATGGCCTGAGCCGAAATCGAGTCGGACGCTTAACAGACTGAGCCACCAGGCACCCCCTCCTTTTTAATTGTAACATAAAGTTTTCAAAGACAAAAATGAACAAAGACTGGCAATCCCGTACAAGCCGAGAGGCCAGGTAGGAAGCTTAGCTACTTCCCACTAGAGCGTACTTTGTAAATGTGTTTCTGAAACACTTAAGGTAAGACTTTAAAAAAAAAAAAAAAGGACAATTGTCAAGGATGGTTGATTTTTAAGGCTTAACTACCTGAGCAATGTTCATTTAAAATAACATATGAGTCTCAGTCAAAATGATCTAAGCTGAGCAAACGGCTGCTTTGTCCTTCCCTTCCAAGGAAGTTCTGAGGTGCTGCACAATCTGTGAGTGAAATTTCTGTGGATGGTGCTCTTTATTCCTTTTCGGTTATATATATATTTTTTCCTATAACTTAAAAAAAAAATTCAAGCCTATTGGAAACTTCTTAAAAGAAATCCTAGTCAGAGTCCAACTTTTTTTTTCCCCCTCTCATTCATCAAAATATAGGTCCTCAGAAAGGCTGAGGTAAAAGGATTATTTTCCTCTGGGAATCAGATACTTTTGTGTCAGAAGAATAAAGGTCTTCGCAGGTCACTTCCTATTGCTTGGAGAATTGGGATCTTGAGGGCATGGCCCCCAGCTGTTGGCCTCTACAGGGTTGGTAGAATCTGGAAGCCCAGGGTCCATATCCCAGACCAGCTGCTTTGCCGGGCTGGGGTTATTCAGTGCCCCGCTGTGTTCCAAACATTGGCTTGCCTCCCAGAGACTTCTCCCAAGTTGCTGGGCCTTTAGGCAGCACCTCCTGAAGGGGACAGATCCTCTCTGATGCTTCCTGCTGAAGTCAGCCCAGGTTTTCCACCCTGACTACCAACTCCTGAAAATGTGAAAACATCACAGTGATTCATGAGGGAAATGCCTAGGTGTCCTCGACTTTGCTTTGTGTTTTCGGCACCTTCTTCCTTCTGGCTGAAATGAAAATTTTCAGGAAAGATTTTTCTTTTCTTCTCCTGGATCATTTTTATTATTGCATTTCTTTAAACTTTGTTTTAGGCTGTCGTATGTAGCAGAAGTCTAGAATCATGAGAAAGTACAATCAGGATCCTTAAATGTAACCCAAATCTATGGGCAGACATTTTTAAATGGCTCTCATAAATGCTCTAAATGTGTTCCAAAACAGCACTGACCTCCTTGTAGGAGATTCTGTTAACAGGACTGGACTGTGGTTGCTTTTTTTTTTTTTTTACTGACTTGTTGATTTAGGGACCAGCTGCCTCCTAGGAAATTGTGATCAAAAGCTATAAAAATGGACCATAAATATGTCAAATGCATGAGTAGGAATTGAGAAACTTGATTTGTCCTGAGATCCAATCTGTGTTAAAGATTGGTGCCACTTGAAATTACTGTCCTTAGAGTAGTTGTTAACATTCCCTCAGATAGTTTGTATGTGCAGGTTTGTGTAGGCATGTTGCGTGTTTATGATTTTATCGCATGTCCTTCCTCTCTGATTTTGTGACTATAGATTTGGTTACCCCTTTCACCCCTCCTTCTCTTATCCCTAATCCTCTCTGTGTATCAGAGAGGATCAGGGAAGGTGGAATGTCCCCAGAGCTACTTCATTAAATTGAAGAGAAATAAATTATTTCTTTAAGAAGTATAAAGGCACGGGATGAGTAGAGTCAAGCGATTTAGCAGAAAACATTCAAGAGTAGACCTTTGGAAGTTCTAGATGAAGTCATACAGTTAGAGACTCGGGGGAGCAGAAGAGTTGGTGTGGGTGGGTGGGTGTGGGAGTGTGCTAGAGAAAGTTTGTCAAGAGCTGATTTCTAGGCTCAGATGTAATTAGAATTAGCCAGATGAAAGGGAACAGGGAAGATAAAAGGTGTTGCATTCAAAAGGAATAGCAAGGGTCAAAGCCCATGACTGAGGAATTAAATATTTTTATTTGTTTTTAATTTACAATAGTAACTATTTCTCAAAAGGATGTAGGGGGAGAATAGCTGAAATATGACAGAAAGTGAGGATCAGGGGTTTGAGTGGTTGGACTATACCCTTGTCTGATTCTAAATTTACCCATGGGTTTGAGACTTTAATTGCTGTCTGGAAAGATCGTTATTATTCTATATTATAATATAGAATATATACAATAAAGAATCTATATAAATATAATATAGAATCTATATAATATAGAATCTATATAACATATAATAATATATAAGATCGTAATTATTCTATATTGTCCTAGCCCCTCACACTTACTAGGGGTTCTTAAAGTATGGTCCTGACACAGCACCAATAGGATCAACTGAGAGCAAGTTAGAAAATGTAAATTCTTTTTTTTCTTTTAAAGTGTATTTATTTATTTGAGAAAGAGACAGAGCAAGTGAGAGAGGGGCAGAGAGAGGGAGACGGAGAATCCCAAGCGTGTTCTACACTATCAGCCCAGAGCCTGATGTGGGGCTGGCACCCTCAAACTGTGAGATCATGACCTGAGCTGAGACAAAGAGTCAGATGCCCAACTGACTGAGCCACCCTGGTGCTCCAGAAAATGCAAATTCTTAAGCCACATCCCAAACTTATTGAATCACAAACTCTGGGCATTGGACCTAGCAATCCCCCTCTAGAGGATTCTGATACACGGGAAAGTTGGATAACCACTCATCTGTATTATTCATGTTTCCTGTGGGAAGCACTCTGTAAAGCTTCTCATTCATTACATTAATTTTTGTATATGTTTCATTTTAGTAACTGAGTACTGAATTCCTTATGAACAATAATGCTGTTTTCCACAGCTGTCTTGAGACATAGCTGACATATGACAAACTGCACATTGAAGCTTGACCGTTTGGTCAGTTTTGACATATATACGTATATATACATACTCATGAAACACTCTAATCAAGATAATGAACTGGTATATCACCTTAAAAGTTTTCTCATACCTCTTTGTAGTCCTTTCCTCGGACTCCTGGCTAACCCTTTCCTCATATCTCAAGGCAACCACTTATCTGCTTTCTGTCTCTACAGATAAGTTAGCATTTTCTTCAGTTTTATATAAATGGAATCGTACAGTGTGCACTCTTTTTTGGTCTGGTTTCTTTCACTCAGTATGTTATTTTAAGATTTATCCATGCTGGTACCTCCATAGTTAGTTTGATTTTATTACTGGGTACTATTTGATTTGTGGATATACCACAGTCTGTTTATTCAGTAACCTGTTGATGTACTTCTGTGTCGTTTCCAGTTTGGGCCGCTGACAGATGGGGCTGTTATGAACATTTGTGTAGCATGGTAGTTTTAACTTGCATTTATTTAGTGACTAATTGATGTTGAACATGATTTTATGTGCTCATTTTTCATTTGTATATCTTCTTTGTTGAAGTATCCAATCAAATCTTCTGCCTACTTTTTTTGTTTTCTTGTTGCTGAGTTTTGATCATTCTTTATATAAAATAGATACAAGCCCTTTATTAGATTTTCTGATTTACAATATATTCTGCCAAAATTAGCTTGTCTTTTCATTCTGTAAACAGTGACTTTCAAAGAGCATACGCTTTTAATTTTGATGATGCCTAAATTACCAATTTTAATCTTTCATGACATGCTTTTGGTTTGGTATATAAAAGGAAACACTTTGTCTAACCAAGTCACAGAGGTTTTCTCCTATGCGTGTTTTTTGCTGGGCAACGTATTTGAATCTTGCTTTTTTAACTCAATCTGACAATCTTGATCTTTTAATTGGGATATTTAGACCTCTTATATTTAATGTGGTTATTGATACAGCAGCATTTAAATCTAGCCTCTTTTTGGGGCGCCTGGGTGGCTCAGTCGGTTGAGCGTCCGACTTCGGCTCAGGTCATGATCTCACGGTCTGTGAGTTCGAGCCCCGCGTCAGGCTCTGTGCTGACCGCTCAGAGCCTGGAGCCTGTTTCAGATTCTGTGTCTCCCTCTCTCTCTGACCCTCCCCTGTTCACACTCTGTCTCTCTCTGTCTCAAAAATAAATAAACGTTAAAAAAAATTAAAAAAAAAAATCTAGCCTCTTTTTGTTTCTTTTCTGTTTATTCCATCTGTCCTTTATTTCCTTTCTCCTTTACTTACTAATTTTGTGTTGCCTTCTTTTGGTTTAAGTGAATAATTTTTATAAGTCCATTTAAAAAAAAATTTTTAATGTCTATTTCTGAGACAGAGAGAGACAGAGCATGAGAGGGGGAGGGGAAGAGAGAGAAGGAGACACAGAATTAGAAGCAGGCTCCAGCCTCTGAGCTGTCAGCACAGAGCCCGATGCGCGGCTCAAACTCACAGACCGTGAGATCATGACCAGAGCTGAAGTCGGACGCTCAACCGACTGAGCCACCCAGGCACCCCTATAATTCCATTTTATCACCTATGTTAGTTTGTTAAGTTATGGTTGTCATAGTGGTTGTTTTAAGACTTATAGTATACATTTTTTACTTATCACAGACTACACTCAATGATATGCCCCTTCATTTATAGATTGAGACTTATAATAGAGTACTCCCATTATTCTCCTTCTGACCTTGTGCTATTGTTGTCATATATATTACAAATACTACTGGCTTTACATTACATTTTTAATTATTTTTTATTAAAAAAATGAAGTTTATTTTGAGAGAGACAGAGACAGCATGAATGGGAGGAGGGGCGAGAGAGAGGAAGAGAGAGAGGGAGAATCCCAAGCAGGATCTGCACTGTCAGCATGAAGCCTGACACAGGGCTTGAACTCATGAAAATGTGAGATCGTGACCTGATCTGAAACCAGAGTGGGACACATAATCAACTGAGACACCCAGGTGCCCCACACACTTTACACATTGCTATTATTTTTTGAACAGTAAATTATCTTTCAAAGAGATAGAAATAATAAGAAAAAAATATATACATTTACCCATATAGCTACCATTTCCAGTGCTTTTCATTCCTTTGTATAAATCCAGATTTCTATCTGGTATCGGTTTCTTTCTGTCTGAGGTGCTTTGTTTAACATTTTTGTAGGGAAGGTCTCATAGTGATGCATTATTTCAGCCTTCATATGTCTGTAAAAGAATTTGGTGGGAAGCTCTGTTTTTAAAAGATATTTTTATTGGGGCACCTGGGTGGCTCAGTTGATTGAGCGTCCAACTTTGGCTCAGGTCACGATCTCATGGTTGGTGGGTTCGACCCCGCATCGGGCTCTGTGCTGACAGCTCGGAGCCTGGAGCCTGCTTCGGATTCTGTGTCTCCCTCTCTCTCTGCCCCTCCCCTGCTCATGCTCTCTCTCTCTGTAAAAAATAAGTAAACATTAAAAAAAATTTTTTTAAGATATTTTTATTTCAGTTCTTTGAATACATTAGTCCACTATCTTCTTACTTACATTGTTTCTAATAAGAAGTCCGCTGTCACACTTACCTTTGCATCTCTGTACTGATGTGTTTTATTTCTGGCTGCTTTTAAGATTTTCTGTCTATCATGATTTTGAGCAGCTTGATTAGGACATGCCTTGGTATTGTTTTATTTAGTTTCTTATGTTGGGATTTGTGAAGATTAATTGATCTGTAGGCTTATAAATCTCCCTTGCCTCAACTTCTGAGCATATAAAATACAATTATAGTGACTGTTTTAATGTCCTCATTCGATAACTCTAACATCTGGGTCAATTTGGGGTCTGTTTCAATTGACTGATCTTTCTCTTCATTTTGGGTTTTATGTTCCAGCTTTTTCTGAATGTCTGGTGACTTTTGATTAGATGCCAGATGGTGAGAATTTTTCCTTGTTTGTGTGCTGGATATTTTGTACTTTTGTTAATATTCTTGTGTCTTGTTCTGAGATGCAGTTAAGTTACTTGGAAACAGTTTGATATTTTTAGGATCCTACCTTTAACGCTTGTTTAGGTGGACTAGAGCAATGCTTTGTGTAGCGCTAATTGTTCTCCACTGTCGAGTCAAGACCCTTCTGTATGGCCTACCCAATGCGTCATGAGTCATGAGGTTTTCCAGTTTGGCTAATGGGAACAGGTACTACTCCTGGCATTGTGTGAGAACCAGGCACTGTTACTTCTAATCTTTTTGAATGATTCTTTGCCCAGCCTGGATAGTCTCCTTACATGCATGTGCTGATTAGTCTTTAGCTGAATTCTTGAAAGGGACCCTCTGCAGGCCTGCAGAAGTCTCTCTCTGTTTCCAATATTCCACCCTACAAATTCTAGCCACCTTAATCTCTCCAGACTCTCAGAGTCTGCTGGACTCTGCCTGACTTCACCTTGCACATGGCCTGGAACTCTCTCCAGGCAGTAAGCTGAGGTGATCACAGGTCTTACCTCTTTTGTTTCTCACCTCTCAGAGATCACCGTCTCCTTGTATTTCACTCAAGTATCTTGCACATTGTTCATTTTGAGTGTAGGGCACATCTGGTCCCTGTTACTCCATCTTGGCTAAATGTAGAATTTCCTGATCCTATTTTGTTCTCATTTTATATATTAGACCTTATTACATAGTGCTGGAGGATGAGGGTAATGACATTTGTTCACATGTATTGAGTGCTTGCTATTAGCCAGGTATTTTTCTAAACATTGTACTAGCTTATTTGATCCTCATAAAAATCCCAGGGTATAAAATATTATCTGTATTTTGCAGATGTAAAAACTGAGGTATGAATGACTGGCCTGAGGTTCCAGAGCCAATAAATGTCAGAACTAATATTTCAGCACAAGTTTCCTGAACTTGTCTGTGAACCTTGCTTTACAGAGCTCCTGTCCCACAGAAGAAGCTGGTTGTGGAACCTGCCTTGGGTTTGGAGTACAGATTGTGCTCTGGATTCAAATCTCAGCTCTGCCACTTAGGCAAATCACAAAACCTTTCTGGGCTTCAGTTTCCTCATTTGTAAATAGGGAATGATTATCCCTACCACACAGAGATCTTGCAAAGATGAAATAAAATACCAAATGTAAAGAAGCTAGTACGGTACACGGCTTCTTTGGTTACTGACAGAATATAACGTGGTCATGCTTAGCATTTGAGAATCAGTCACTTCTGATTGGATAATAAAGCTTTCAGTGCAACTTTGGTGAGGACAGACAGCTACATTGTTTAATTCTTTATCTTTTTAAAAAACATTTTTAATTTTTTTTTTTTTATTTATTTTTGAGAGAGAAGGGGGAGACACAGAATCGGAAACAGGCTCCAGGCTCTGAGCTGTCAGCAGAGCCCCATGCAGGGCTCGAATTCACAAACCATGAGATCATGACCTGAGCCGAAGTCGGACGCTCAACCGACTGAGCCACCCAGGTGCCCCTTAATTATTTATCTTTAATTACAAGGTATAGTGATTCAGTTTTCATATCCATCTTCTTCATCATTACAGCCAAGCTTAACGAAAGAACTGTCTTTTCTCCTTATTTTACAAAAGGAGAAACTGAGACTCAGAGACGTTGGAAGATTTGGTCAAGACCCAAGATTAGCCAGTGGTGGAAGCAATGTTGCAATTGAGGATTTCTGACTTCTATCCAGTTCTTTTTTTATATTACGGACGCAATGTCAGTCAAAATTTGGAAAAAAAAAATTGCTTTCGGAAAGTTAATGAACTTTTCAGTGGGTGTGTTTATATTCTGTACGTTCTAATTAAAGCCCAGAGGACGGGTGTTTTTCCAGTAAATGGGCATGGATTGGTGAATGAGCCCTCATGTTGCTAAGAATGAAGGGAGAAGTTTTTCAGTTCTGCCTTTGTTGAAAATTAGCGTCTGGACCACACTTAGTTTTCTGAAGGCCATGTGACTCCAGCCTGATCCCCAGAGATGATGAGGTACAGAGTTGCAGAATTAAATTTTCCTTGCTGCTTCTAGACTTTTATATTGTATGCATTTTTGAAGAACACCTTTAATGTTTATTTTTAAATGTGGTACTATGTGGGTGATATTGGTGCATTTCTTTTCTGTGTCCAGAATTTAAACCTGCAGGCAATAGGAGTGCTGTCGTGAAATTGGCCCTAGACAGTTAATAAATTCTAAGCAGAGACGCATAAATCAGCAAAGGGTATTTTTTAACTTTTTTTTCCCCCAAAGGGTGGTTAAGGGAGAACAGGAAAGAAATGTCTATAGAGAATTGTTTTCTATCAGTTCAGAAAATAGAGGAAAGCATTGAGCAATGCCCAGTGCTGGTTAGCAGATTGTCATTTTTAGGTTTGATGTTCCAGGGTTTAATTGTCTTTCATGTGAACAATAGCAGACACTCTCTGGTGTGCTATGCTAGCATGATAAAAGGGGGTCCTTCTTGCATAGCAATGCCTTTTTTTATTATTAGCGTAAAAAATTAGCAAGCTGGAAGTCGTTAGAAGGAGTTCCACTGGCATTAATTGTAATGCAGCCTGAATTTGTTTGCAGACCAGTGCAGCAAGACAATAGCAGGGAGAAAAAAGAGCAGTATTAATAGCCTTCTACTTATTGTATCATTTTAGTGGGCCTTAATAAGGTGTCTTCTGTCAACTAGAATTTATTTTAAAAAAAAAAGACATAGTAATTGATGTATTGCAGTAAGTATGGATGAGGGCTCAAGTTGATTAATGTATGAGTTGGCTTTTTAAGGCATTTTAAAAAGGCTTCTTAACTGGGTCTTAAGAGACTGGTACAAGCCTACTGTAAACTACCTCTTTGCAGTTGGAAAACAGCCTGACAGCTGCTGATGTCTCTTGTGGGTTTTTCCCTTTTTTTCTCTTCCTGATCAGAGAAAACTGAAGCAATATACTCCTTGTCAATAATTGCAGTGCTTAAAAATCTTATAAAGGGATTTTGACTCTTCTCTCCAGAGATAACTTTCCAAAGGTTAAATTAGTTTTACTTGTGTGTGCTTCAAATATCACCACTTTCAACAAGGAGTGAATCTGATTTTTAAATAAGCCGCTATTTTGTGGTTTGCTTTAACCCAGACCCTGTGTGACATGCACTGTTTTGATGTCAGAAATGGACTTGGTCCACAAGCAATTACGGGTCAAAATCAAGATCTGTTTCTTCCCTTTCAAATGGCTTCTGGGGTGTGTGTGTGTGTGTGTGTGTGTGTGTGTGAGAGAGAGAGAGAGAGAGAGAGAGAGAGAGTGTGTAAGAGAGAGAGGGAGAGTGAAAGACAGAGACAGAGATTTAAGCTACTAGTAATATCTATAGGGAAAAGTTTAAGAACAGGCTTCCAAGAAAATGTCCCTTTTTATCAGTTGGAGATCTATTCATCCATTTCTCATTTTGCTCAACACACTGTGCATCAACTCAACTCTATATTTTCTTTTCACAGAATATTTTTTATAAGAAGCAAAGCAACTGAGTTATAATCCCAGGGGAGACAGGGGGTGGGAAAAAAGAAGAAGAAAATCGAAATACTTTGCTTTCTTTGGTATCCATAGGTGTCAACACAGTGCCCCAGGTAGTAGGTCACCTCTTTTGATAATAATAAAAAGACGATATTTGAAGAGTTCCAAGCTGGCTGAAACTATCAGGCTGTGACTGTGCCAGGTTGAAGGAAGCACCTCGTCATTATTCAGCCCCACGGCCTTCATGTGAATTGAGAGAAAGTCCATAAACATGAGAGGAAGTGAGAGCGGGAAGAGGGGAAGGGACGACACGTGCTCTGCACAGTCCTGGGGTGGGGGGTGCTCCTTTGCTACACTGGATTTACAGGTGGACGACTGCCATGAGGCATGTTCTGCAGGTGCACAAGTGAATCCTCTTTTGAAGCTGGGCTTATCTGGTTGGCTCCCAGGTGTTCCAGCATATGTGTGAGGGCAAGCGGGCAGGTGGGGACAACCGATTGGGTGGATCGAGGGCAGATGTGTTGCTGAGTGGGCACCTGTCTCCATGCCTCATCTTTAGACTGGTTGACTGGTTGCCACTTTGGCATTATCATCTCCACTGTGAGTTAAAGAAGTGTTTTGTTTTCCATGTCAGTGGGCCTCAGCTTTAACTTCCTTTTTCATTTCATAGTTTTCAATTGTTCAGAGTTTGACTTTTCTTGTGTGTAAAATGGACAAAAAAAGGATAGCCACAAAGATGTTTCTAAGAATTAAATGAGATAATTCACAGAAAACAGTTACCCCAGCATCTGGCACCAAATAAGTATTCAAGTCAGCTGTCATAATATCCACAGCAACTTTAGGCTAAAGACAGGGCGACTGTTTGTTGTTTCTTAGATGCTGTTGTCAGGACCCTGGCTTTGTCTCTAAGCTCTGTTATTGTTCAAGCCAACTTTAACAGAGGCGTTTTATTGTTGTAGAATATCAAACCCAAATATTATATCAGTTGCCAGTAGGTCCCAAGAGGTTCTTTTAACATTTATTTATTTTTGAGAGACAGAAAGAGACAGAGCGTGAGTGGGAAAGGGACAGAGAGAGAGGGAGACACAGAATCTGAAGCAGGCTCCAGGCTCCGAGCTGTCAGCAACAGAGCCCCATACAGGTCTCAAACTCATGGACTGTGAAATCATGACCTGAGCCAAAGTTGGACATTTAACCGGCTGAGCCACCCTGGCACCACCCCCCCCCCCCAAAAGGTTCTTTTTTTTTATTCCAAAAATTTTTTTTTAATGTTTATTTTTGATGCAGAGAGAGACAGAGCATAAACGGCGGAGGGTCAGAGAGAGGGAGACACAGAATCCAAAGCAGGCTCCAGGCTCTGAGCTGTCAGCACAGAGCCCGACCTGGGGCTCCAACTCACAGACTGTGAGATCATGACCTGAGCCGAAGTCGGAAGCTCAACCGACTGAGCCACCCAGGCACCCCCCAGGAGGTTCTTTTTAATGTTTATTTATTTTTGAGAGAGAGAAAGAGCACAAGCAGGGGAGGGGCAGAGAGAGAGAGAGAGAGAGAGAGAATCTCAAGCACTGTCAGCACAGAGCCCAGTGTGGGGCTTGAACTCACGAACCCTAAAATCATGACCTAAGCTGAAACCAAGAGTCGGATGCTTAACCAACTGAGCCACCCAGGCACCCCCACCACCACCAAGAGATTTTTTAAAAAGTATATTATCCTTGTTCCTCAGGATGAAAATACATGCGGGACAAATTCTTCCAAAATGGAACCCAACATTACCCCCAGAGAGCTAACCTGCAGACTCTCTAGCTAGGACGTTTTTGTTGGCCCATAGATATTTTCAGAGGACAAGACATTTCTAGAGCATTGAGCAATGAGACTTGCCACTTCTGATATCCTTTGCCCACAGCTATTAGACAGCCAGAGGTGGTAACTTGCGGCTCCGTATGGACATCACGATTTCTCCTGCCCTGAGACATGAACGTGAAAAGGTGAGGACTCTTACACTGGGCAGTCGGTTAAACTGCATTTCAACAAAATTTATTGAGTACCCACTTATGCTCAGATGATTCATTAGATGCTCAGAGGTGTCCAAAGAGGGGTTAGACACTTCCCTGATCTTCAAGGAGATAGCACTTCTTCACAAAGTCCTTGATGGCATTATCCTCTATAGCAGGATTATCACATTGTTTCCGATTTAATAGAAGGCATTCTAATCTACAAGTTATGAATGGCTTTAAAAAATGTAAATGGTAAGAAAATTTATCTCATGAAAAGATAGGTCCATAGCTGAATCAGATTCCATCAAGGAATTATCATGAAGTGCTTGAAGGTACAAAAGACAGGGGTGCCTGGGTGGCTCAGTCAGTTAAGTGTCGGACTCTTGATTTTAGCTCAGGTCATTGTCTCACAGTTTATGAGTTCGAGCCCCACGTGGAACCCCAAGTAGCGCTCTGCCCTGACAGCATGGAGCCTGATTGGGATTTTCTCTCTCTCCCTCTCCCTCTCACTCTTCCCCTCCCCTGTGTGCACTCTCTCTCTCTCTCTCTCAAAAATAAATAAACATTAAAAAAGTAGAAAAGATAAAAGATAAAAAGATTGGCATCAAATAAATAAACACTAAAAAAAGTAGAAAAGATAAAAAAGATTGGCATCAAAGGAATGCACTAGGGAAGTTCACAGGAACAAATGTTTCCTGGGCTTTGGGGGTAGGGAACAGTCTCTTGGAGGGTTAGCTCATTCAGCTGTACTTAGAAAGGAAGGTGACATGTTGGAGCATACGTTGGTGGGAGTGGGGAGGGGAGGGGGAGATAAGTGCGCATGTGTGTGCAGGGGGCAGGGGAATATTTATGGTTCTGGGATTGTATGAATAAAGACCAGGAAGTATGGGAAAAAAAACCCGGGGAGCTGAAGCAGAAGACTGTTTACAAACTGAGAGGGATTGCCAAATAGAACACTGAATTGAGGACCAAATAGGAAAGATCTCAAATATCTTACAAAAGAATGTGGAGTTATTTATTATGTAGGAACCTGTACCAGTGATCATTTTTGAGGTTGGAGGTGACATGATCTCCACTGGCTGTTTGGAGGCTAACTGGCAGTGTGTAAAGAGGGTGTTGAGAAAGGCATAGAATCCATTCTGAAAATGAAACCTTCTCATTTCCCTTTAATATCCGACAGCCAATTGGCCCATACACATTGCTCCACAAAAGAATTTTGGTTATTTTTCACCTTTAACTTGGTTCAGTTCTTTAGCATAGTATATTATACTTGTCAGGGCAGAAACATTTCTGATGTATGTTTGTGTCCTTGGATAAAATGTAGACTGCTACAGAGTTTGAAAACTGGTGACAAAGAACAGGTATTCTAATAGATTTAGCTATTCAAGTCTAAAGGCACTTCTATGAAAACCTCATTTACAGAAAATATGTGGAATGTGTGGGTACTGCCTGGTGCATACCGTCTCCTAGGACCTAAAAAAGTGCGTAGGGCCATGGTCAGAAGGCCTTAACTATGTTTCTATGCGGTGGACCAAATAAATCTTGATCCGTAAAGAACTCTGGAAGGAAGTTAGGAGACAGAGCTGAATGAGTCCCATCTTGGATGCCAGACTTCCAGAACTTGGGTTAGATTCTCAGCTATTTAGGGCCTCAGTTTCTTAATTAAAAAATAAATTAATTAACTACATTTTTTCTTGACACTTCTATGTTTTTTTTCAAGAGTCCCATAAGCCCAATTTTATTCAAAACTTAGTGTAATTATTATCTGTATATGCTGTTTACCTATGCTCATTTGTGTTTGATATTAAACAAGATAGCAAAAAAAAAAAACCTTTCTTGCCTTCCAAGAGTTTATAATCTCACTGTGTAAACAGACCATAAGATTTGTTAAACTGTCAAAATACATTTTATAAACCATAAAATGCTTAGAAGACAAAAGAGCTGTTTTTCACAATTATATCAGAACTCTGATCTTATTTAGGTCTTTAATTGCTAATCTGTGTATCATGGTTTCTTTTCCAAGGAATTTCCTATGCAGTGTCCTGCTCACCATTGTTGTGCTCATTATCTTGATTAACTAGTATTTGGTTCTTTATTAGCACTCCTGTAAGAGACGGTGCCAAAAGCCAAGCATATAGCCGCAGTATCTAGAAAGAGGCCAGCATTTACCACTAACTCATTAAAGCTGGTGACTAATTAATTTCAAAGGTGAAGACTCAGTCTACACATAATTTTAAAGGAACATTTCTTGGTCTCAAGTAAACCAGGCATAAGCAAAACCCATTTGAGACACTTGCTTTTCCTCTCTGCTTTGAATCTTTATTGATTTATCTGGTAAATTTCTCAGCAGCAATAGGTTTGTCGAGATCTTTCCTGATCACTACTCTTCCTTACTGTTCATTCTGAGGTCCCTTTGTCAAAGGATTGGGTCCTCTCCTTTTGACTGACCCATTCAGTGATTATTTATACTTCTTTATTACATAAAGTTGAAACCAGTTTTTTTACCTCTCCTAAATACCAGTGTTCCTTTATTTCTATAATATTTAAGAAAAAATAAAAGGGCCTTTGATATGGGCACTGGGAGGTGCACGCTTCTGCAAATTGACAGGTGACAGTGGTTCTCTGCTGTCTTTTAAAACTGATTTTGATCCTAAAACAGAAGAACAGAAAATGCATCTTGTTGGCTTGGGGGGGGGGGTCACAGTGACTCAGAGTGAGAAGCTTTTGGTAATAAGTGGGCGCTCTGAAAGTGTATTTATTCCTTCCTTATAAAAAATTATCTTTCTGAGTAGGCATAGCGCTTTAACCTTTCATGCTGGTCCTGCCAGGAATTCCAAGAAGAGTCTAGACAAATATTTTTTACCACAATATCTGATCAATTATTAAATGCATTCAGTAAAAGTAAAATATCATGTTGGTTGAGAGTTTTACATATATTGTATTAGTTGAGTAAACTATACATCTGAACACAGGCACCTGTACCACACTTTTTTAAATGTTTAACACAAATTTCTAGAAAGCCACTTCTCCAAGTCAGCATGAAACATTCATCAGCACTTCAGGTTATAGGCTTGATAAGAAACAGTGATATTATTTAAGCACTTAAATATTGAGCACTGTAGATATTACCTATAGTGATATTTCTATAGATCTTTTTGACCCTTTCTTTCTTGATATCTCTTTATCAGTAGATTCAGTGAGAAGTATAAAATCTATGATCAATACCATCAATCTTTCTCATTACCATTTTGGAGGTAATTACCATTTTGCAGGCTATTTATTACAGATTACAGGAAGGGTTTAATTCCTGAGGAAAATGATATATAATATACTCTTTGTATTAAATATTGCTACCTTTCATTTTGCACATGTTGAAATGTCAAGAAATGTATTTTTGATTATTGGTATAAAGGAGATAGAAACCTAGCAATTATGTAATTATCAGACAAAAGATATATGAATGTACAATTGATCACTATATCTCCTTTTTAGCCTGTTTCCAGACATGGTACAATTTATAGATGAGATCTTTGTTTTGAAACTATATCTGGAGGGTTGGGGAACAACGTCACTTATCTTAAGGATGAAAACGTTAATGAACTTAATTGCACTCCCACCAAAATATAATATGTCCTTAACACCAAGAATTTCTAAAATAACTAATGAATTAATGTTTTCTTCTGGAAAAGAGGAAAGGTAATAAGGTACCATTTATTAGAAAGTACATTTAGATTGATGAACATAGGTAAAAAGTGAAAACCCAGCTGTGTTTCACAAATTTTTTACAATTCATTTCACTTGAAAAAAAATTCAGTGAGAATAATTTTAAAGAACATTAAATTGGAAGAGGCTGATTACTTGGCCATCTAAATTTTCAAATCGTGTATATTTGAAGTCTCAGTAAATATATTTAGCTTATTATAGACGTAATAAAATATTATGTAAAACGGATAAATAAGTCTTATCTTGTAGAAGGATGCAAAATACAGCCAATTCCACTTCTCAGAGTCTCCATTTATTTAGACTGAAAATTAGAAATATAATTAACTCATCCACCCAGAAGAAACGTCAGAAATTTCTTGCTGCTAAAGTAGATACCTTCAGTGTATCCAGTTAAGAGTCAGACCCTATTTTTAACCCAGGCCATGATCTGGGAAGACTGTAGAGAGCATAGTGTGATACTACTGTTGTTTGTGCAAAGCCCCACTGAAGGAATCCAGACAGGCTTCCAAGAGAAAACACTGAAAGTTCAACGAGAGCAGTTGACATTTCTTAACATTTGAGGAACATGGGCCTTTTTATTTTCTCATTAATCTGCTTCCTAAACAATCACTATCAAAACAAGTTTTTAAAACAGATAGTCCCTGATAGCCAATGCTGAATGAATTGAAGCAGCAAGAATCCTTCTGATCTCTTGGGAGTAAACTCTGTTTGCAGATAATGCCCAACAAGAGCATTTCTGTTCATTTGTTATCCAATTTAATACGAACAAGTGAAATTTGAATTCAGCAAAGGGAAAATAAATATATAAATGAAAGTCTCCTATAGGCTTTTAAATGCATACTTTTAAATATCAAAAGATAACGATTTGTATATAGCATTGTTATATAATGCATTTCTTGTCTTCCGTTGGGTTCATGTGACAAATTCCAGTTGATAAGCCCCAGACTCTGGAGTCACTTGTCTGGCTAGTTATTAAGATTAAGATAAGTACTAAGAACGTAAGATACAGTGCTTTGTACTACCTTTATGGCATTGGGCCACCGAGGATTCTGAGTGTAAACAATGAATTAGTTCACCCTGACTCTCTTTCAAACCTGAGGTGAACACTGTAAATATTGGCAAAATATGATTGAAGCAGAGTACAAAGATTATTTTTAATAAAAAAAAAATATTTTTAACTACCCCAAACCTAAAGTGTGCATAAATGTGACAATTAGTTTAAAGAAAAGAGATTGACTATCTAATTTTTCTTGATATATTGGTATTCAGGAATGAAGAGGTAATTAATGGGTCATAGGTAATTCATAACAGAAAGGCATTTTATCCTCATAAAATATGCCAAGAGGAAAAAATACAAGATACTTGGGTGCATTTAGGGGAATTTAAGATGAAAGATGTATTGGTAAAAAATATATTTCTAATGCATATTCAAAGCTAGTATGGCCTATTAAATGCTTCTCACTAATTTTTCTCAGAGTGAAAAAAGTGTGTGTCCTGTTCTCTAAAGCTGATGGAATGTTCCAGAGGCACACCAAGCAGAGACAAATATTTTCTGAAGTTCAGTCAATGATTCTCACTAAATATAGTAAATATGAGCTTTGCTGCAAATTGGTGGGCAACATTTCCAGCCCAGCAAAGTTTAACTGTCTACGAGATGGCTGGAGGAGTGATAGAAAGGGGTAATTTAGCAAGCATACCATAGCAACATGCTGCGCAATGGAGAGCACCGGGTAGCTATTAATTTTTGTTAATGAATTTAAAACTAGATGTATGGAAATGGTTATATGAAATGTATACACTGCTAAACAGTTAACTAGTCCTTAGGGCTTAAGTTTAATTATCTGTGTGTAAATCATTTTGAGCAGGGCGATCTAATGAGTCAAAAAAAAAAAAAAACCCTGAAATTCATATCTAGTTTTGTAATGCATGCTGAACACAAGCCAGCTACTCCAGCCTGCAGGTAGAGGAACTGTTCACACGTCCATGGAGGGCTCAGTCCTTCATGGTGGCTCTTGTCAGGGCTGCGGGCTTTATTGCCTTCCCCGTCCTAGAACCATATCTACAGATGATGGTAGAGTTGCACACACTTCTGCCTTTGGGTTGCCATTCTGCCTCCTTCTCATCCAGCGTTTCTCAGTTGGGGTCATTTTGCCTCCCAGGGGACGTTTGGCCATGTCTGTAGACATTTTTGGTTGTCACAACTGGAAGGCTGCCACTGGTGTTTAGTGACTAGAAACCAAAGATGTTGTTAAACATCCAACAATGTACAGGTCAGCCTTACAATAATGAATTATCTGGCCCCGAATGTCGGTAGTGCTGATGTTGAGAAATGCTTCCCTAGGCCAAACATCGGAACAACATTTATTTATGGTAAAAAAAAAAAAAAAATAGCTACAAAAGGAGGCAAAACTGGAGTTGTCACCAAGTGTACCGTTGTGTTTTAGAGCATGGGAGGGCAAAGGCACTGCCACGGCGTCTCCTGCCCAGTGGATACTCTGTGTCTGTGTGGGAAACCTTCAGAGGGTCAGACAGTTGGGACGTTTTGGTAAGAGCCCATGAATGAAGTGCAGGCATACCCAGGGCTGAGAATCACTTTGCAGCAGAGGAGAGTCACAGAGCCAACTTAGAGACAACATGCTGGAGAATAATGGAAACCACTCTACTGACACAGAAGCCTTGACGGAAGAGGCTCATGAGATCCATTCCAACCCTGGACTGATTGTGGGGAAAGAGGTGTGTTTGCACAGTTAGGAAGCAAACATGACAGAATGCGGAAAAAAAAAAAAGAAAGAGAAAAGAAAGAGAAAAAGAAGAAGAAAAGAAAAAAAGAAAAAGAAAAAGAAAAAGAAAAGCTGCTCATAGTCGCCTGAAGAAAGTCATTTTAAGAATTAAAATGTATCCCTTTCCGTTCCACTCCAGTTCAATCATGATGCCTTTTGGACTCCCTTGAGGCATTTATTGAGATTCCTTCTCTGCTGAGAATAAAAATAAATAGCAAATGGGCTCTCCACCCCTGTATGGTTTATTAAGTAAACGAAAATTGGAACGTAATGCCATGTTAAAGTAGATTTATAGTGAAAATACTGAACATGACTTGAAAACTTTAGATAGAAGATGTTTGTACCTTCACACATTCTCAGACTTCAATAGTAATGCTTTCTGGTGAGAGGAATTATGCATGGAGGCCTTGAGGTACTGTCACTGGTATTGAGAACTTAGCTTTGTGGCCTCAGCAATAATCGTAATATGTGATTAACAACCCTTTTGTCTTGCTCATTTTCAAACATGAAAGAGGTGGTCACCCTGCTGTTGATGGCCATTGAAGTATTTACCTGGAAGGAATATGGAGTTATCAAAGCCCTGAGAATTCAAGCAACTGTGTCTTTTCTTGGTTTGGTGACCGCATGGTAGCAGGACCCCAGAAACTTGCTTTCTGCAACTGAATCAGTTAAAAAAGATCAGTCTTTGAAGAAAATTGCTCAAGGGGAATGTCAAATGAAACTGAAGACCCAGGTTTAGGGTTAGCCTTACCTTGGACCTCAGTTTCTCTCTGTTTTGAGGAATGTTAGTTGGGTCAGGGCTCCCATAAATTATTAAATAAATGATTTTGTTATTGTGAAAAAGTGAACAACCACCCACATTGGAGATCACACATGTATATAAAAAACCTGTAACAACTGTTCACAGCGTTTCACTCAGTTATTCTATTTTCACACACCTTGAGAAAGTAATCAGAAATCTAAACGTGGGGTCAGATGGCAAACTACTGTCCTGGGACCAAATTCTGTCCAATGCCTATTTTTGTAAATACAGTTTTATTGGAATACAGTCACAGTCATTCGTCTACATACTGTCTGTGGCCGTAGCAAAATTGAGTAGAGACAGAAACCATACAACTTGAAAAACCTGAAATATTGACTGTCTGACCTTTAAAAAAAAAGTTTGCTAACCCCTCTAGATAAAGACATATGTTTATTGTTTCCTTGTTTAGAAATAGAAATTTTAAAAAGTAGAAATATAATTTATTATAGAGCATTGTTAACTAACAATAGATCCTTCTAACGAAATGTCCTGTCCTGCCCAAAATATTTATCAAGAATTTTTTTAAAAGACCGCATTGCATTTATTTATTTTTTAAAGTTTATTTACTTATTTTGAGAAAGAACGTGTGTGAGTGGGGGAGGGGCAGAGAGAGGGAGAGAGAGAATCCCAAGCAGGCTCTGCACTGTCAGTGTGGAGCCCAGTGCAGGGTTCAGACTCACAAACCCTGAGATCGTGACCTGAGCCAAAGTCCGGCGCTTAACCAACTGAGCCATCCAGGTGCCCCTATTTATCAAGAATTTTTAAAGACATTTCACATTACAGTAAGTGGGGAAAAAGCAGAATTGAAAATTGTGGATAGAGTAAGATATTAACTATACAAAGATGTCCAGAAAGAAGAACAGACTCATTGGAAACAAAACAGTTATTTAGGGATGGTAGGATTATGGGTAGTTTTCATGTTTTTTTTTTAACTACTAAATTTTCTATTGTATGTTTTCTTTTAATTACTTTTATTGTCAGAAAAAGAGAGTTTACATAGTTATGGTGGAAAGAAAATAAAAGGAAGAGAAGAGGCCCTGGGAAAACTTGTGCAGATTTTTCCTCCTTTGAACAATGAGAGGGAGAGCCTTTGCCTTTCCCTTCCTCTCAGAGGGGAGATGGAACAGAGGTACTCTGGGCGGAGGGCACATCCTTCTCGGGGAGACTGAGGTCATGTTCACTGCTAACTCGAGCTGTTGCTTTTTAGAACCAGAGGTTTATCAGATTAGCTGAAGTCTAAGAGTAGAGACTTGGGGGAGTGTGCATGCATGAACTTGGAAATTTTGGAAAAAGGACAAGGATGAGTCAGAAAGTTCCAGAGTTGGAGTGTTTTGGTGGGGAGAGGAAACCTGAGTCAGGTTCTGAGAAGCGGCCACCGGTGCATTGAGTTAGAATTAGGGGAACAATACAGCTTACCCACAGGGAAAGAGCACAGGATGGGGGAGGCAGGGAAGTGGCTCTGACTGGCATCGTCTACTCCCCAGCTTTGCCCAGACCTAGTTTTGCCCTGTCAGGCATTTTCTTTTCAGTTCTTCTATGTTTCCCACAAGAGCAGATGACAACTACCATGACCAGCTTTGTTTTTCTACGGGAGGTGGAATCCGTTACGTTTGAATGTTATCCTTGTGTTATTTAGATTCTTTCGTGTGTCACTAGAAAAATTAGGTGAAGAAAATGTGTGTCATCTATAACCCTATTCTGATAAAGGCTCTTGTGTGTTTGACTATCTTTGGTTGAATTAGATGTGTTCACATTTTGCAAGTATTTTTAGCTCTTCTCAATGCCAAGTGCTATTCTCAGCACTAAAGACACCAAGGTAAACAGGACAGAAAAACATTTTTCTGCCTTAATGGAAGTTGAGTAATAGGATGGGGAAATCAACAATAAACATATACGTAATACATATTTCAGGCACTGATAAGTGATAGAAAGGTGGTAAAATAAGGTAGGAAATGATAAAATAAATCAGTGACTTTGGGGGGTGGGTTGGGAAAGTGCTAGTTTACATGAGGGTCATCTGGGGGTTCTCTGTGGAGAAAACATTTGATCTGAGGCGGGAATAATGAGGCAGAATCCGCCATGCAAACATTTAGTTGCTTTCAACTAAGCACATATTTTAATTGTTCCAGCTACTATTTTGGTCTCTTGGGTTGTAAGAGTGAACCACAAAACAAAGTCCCTGCTTGTAAGGAGATGTGTGTGTGTGTGTGTGTGTGTGTGTGTGTGTGTGTGTGTGTGGTGTATAAAGTACTGTTTGGGGGAGCATGCACACACGCGAGTGCATGAAGAATGATAGTGTGCATGTCTTGAGCAGGGTAGAGGACCTGGGTGTTTTTTTTTTTATTTTTTTTTAACGTTTATTTATTATTGAGACACAGAGAGACACAGAGCATGAGCAGGGGAGGGGCAGAGAGAGAGGGAGACACAGACTCGGAAGCAGGCTCCAGGCTCTGAGCTGTCAACACAGAGCCTGACGCGGGGCTCAAACTCACGAACTGTGAGATCATGACCTGAGCCGAGGTCGGCTGCCTTACAACTGAGCCACCCAGGCGCCCCCCTGGGTGTTTTTTCTAGCACAGCCAGTGAACAACCTGTAAGTTTGTATTTGAGTAGAAACTGAAAGGAGGAGGTAGGGCAAGGTTTCAGAGCAGAATGCCCGAGCAGAAGCTTCAGTTGATGAGGAGCTTGGTGGGTTTGGACGGCAGCTGGAAGGCCGAGGAGGCAGATTTCCATGCATAGGTTGGACAGCAGCAGAGTATGCTCTCAGAACGGAGCAAGATGGAGTGTGTCAGACCTTGTAGGAGAAGGTGTGGAGTTTGGAGTTTATTCATTTTACCATAATCAAACCGTGGGGGTGTGAAGCAGGCGCGTGATGTCACGTGATTCCTCCTTTTGGTGGGAAGGGAAGTAGAAATAGTTACTTTGCCCTTTAGAATATCCAGACAAGGCCCAGGTGTTCAGTTACCCGCTCATCAGAACTTTTTTTTAACCTGACCTCGGAAAGAATAAAAAATTTAGGGAAGACCTGGTTCTGAGCTCCTCAGCCTGTGAAGCGTTTCAAGTGCCTTCTCTGTGTTTATAAAGAGGTTCATCTGGCTGCAAGGATTCTTCCCCTCTCTTTTCCCCTCCCTTTATTTTTATTAATAAAGGAATTGATTTTCATCTCCTAAGCAGTGCATATTAAGATAACAGTAACAATAAGGCAAATGCATGCAATGAGTAAAGTAAGGTTAGGATAATACTAGGATTCCTGAGGGCTGTAATTAAAGCTATCTGGATTAAAAGAGAGTTATTTCAATTCAGATTTATGTTAGAAAGAAAGAAAGAAAGAAAGAAAGAAAGAAAGAAAGAAAGAAAGAAAGGAAGGAAGGAAGGAAAGGGAAAGGGAAATACAGCAAAAAGAACTCTTAATTCCAATGTATTCAACTCACCCATCAGAAGAAATGGCATTAATTCAGGTACCCAATTACAGTAATGTGGTTCAGAGCACCTCAATAGGTGTTTCAATCTCAAGCCAGGACTAACATTTGTAATCCTTTAAATGCACTTAAGAAATTGATGTTACAGCCCCACAATCTGTTAGGGGCCTTGCTTGCTAGATGATTGCAAAGTATCCCACCATTAATTGGATCATCAGAATGTGATCCGCGTCCTGGTCCCTGGATTATGGAAGACTGACTCTGCTCTCACGTGTTGAACCAGAAGCTCCTTTTGCTAGAGATTTTGACCCTTAATGTAGATAAGTGGTATTTTTCATCAATCTTAGCTTGCATTAAAAAAGGGGAAATGTCAATTCAATGTGGGGCATTTAACTTAATTCAACATCTTTAATTTAATACCTTCGAAAAGTTAGTCTCTCCGACCTACCTCACACTTCTGCTGATGGAATATTTTGTAAAGCCCTGTCGAAAAAAGATTGTCTTCTGTTCATTAATAAAATCAGAATTTTGAAAGTCCCTGCATTTCATGCTACAGTTACGTTAAAAAAAAAAAAAGCATAAAACATCATCAACAACAAAAAACCCAAAACACCCGAAAGAAATCTCATAAAACTGAGGCAAAACAGAACAAAACAAAAATCCAATTTCTTAATAGCTCACTTTGTTAGGAGAGGGTTGAAAAAGATTCATGGAAATGGAATTTAAAAAAAAAAAAAAAAAAGAACCTGTCTCATTTGTCTCCTAGCTCTCTGTGTTTGGGTTGGAGCAGCTAGGTGGTCTGTTTGACTGTCTCATCATCGTGAATTTAGGACGAGGTAGAAGGGGTAATTTTATTCCCTTTGAGACAGAAAGAAAGAAGAATTAATCCTTACTAGTATTTGTTCAGCCATTAATTTCTTGATGGTATACATTGTATAAAGTCTGGATTCCAGTTTAGAGGACTTCCATGAAATTTGAGCAGCTCAAGAGAAGAATACTGTTCTGCATTTGTGTATGTCTGCTCACGAGGCATGGGAGGCAACAAAGCAGCGTTTGGCAATCTTTTACTTCTTCCGAGATTTGTGGTAAAAATTCATGGTCAAACGCATAGCACCTTTGCCTCTGGGACTAGCAGTAGTGCTTTCCTGCCAGTGGGTAAATAAAGATGCATGTCTTCCTGTGAAAACCATTTACAATTCAGTAAAATGGCCAGGTTAGTCTCTGGCTGTGTTACCTGATAAGCGTGTCATATACCTCTTAACTGGAGTCTTGGTTGACAGTCAGCTTGTTGCTCCTTCTCCCGGGCAGAAAGTACAGCTGCCTGTTGCTTTAAGGACACTCTGGGCCAGAGGAAAAAGTGGAGTTTGTGAGAGAATACTCTGCTGGCTCCTGATGCTCTGAAGACACCTAGAATCTCAACCATGGCTGCTTCAGCCAGTGCCCTGCTGTTTGTTCCCTTTTGCGTAGCTTTTGGTCCAGACTCCAGTGTGCCTTTCTTTCATAATGACGTCCCTTGGTAGTGAGTCCGTGCAAGCGCGAGATACCTGAGATGCCCTACAGACCTGCATCAGACTTCCCTTGTAAGCAACATCTTCATTGAACTGTGAACCAGTATTCTCTTAAGCCACTATGAGGACATAAATTCCGTATATCCTTGTACTGAGACAGAAAAGTAAAAGGAAGTTAAGAAAGAACTTGATGCAGAACTAGGCACTATGAATAGGTTGATGGCATGGATTTCATGAGGAACACTGTCCTGCATTAAAAATAATCTTCGGGGGGGGGGGGGTGACACCTTGGTGGCTCAGTCAGTTAAGCATCCAACTCTTGATTTCAGCTCATGTCATGACCTCACAGTTTGTGACTTTGAACCCTGCGTCAGGCTCAGTGCTGACAGTGAAGAGCCTGCTTGGGATTCTCTCTCTGCCTCTCTCTCTCTCTCTCTCTCTCTCTCTCTCTCTCTCTCTGGATAAATAAATTTAAAAAGAATTAAAAATGGTCTTTGGATGTTGGGTACTTTGTTGGAGTCATTCTTGCCAGTATGAATGGTGGAAAAAAATACCTCTTGGCATTATCTTGTCCACTCTGGCAACAAGATCATAGACAAATGAGTTTTGGCCAACACCTTAATGGCCAAACACCTATTTTATATTAGAGTGTTACTTAATTTAGGTTTGAAAAATAAAAACTAGGTATGAAAACTAGACCTCATTGTGAAAATTATGTTTCTCTTTTTCAAAATCATCTGTGCCACTCTAAAGCCCATATAGTTTCTCCTTCATTTTCTTTTTTAAATGTAACGATTAATAATTATAACAATAAAAGTGGTGTTTGCTATATTTGCTGAACCTGGATGAACTAGCATGTACATTTTTCTGGAAGGTTTTATGTTAGAGCCAGATACTCTCCTTGTTGTCTTTTATTCCAAACTGCAAGCTGTCTCTCTCTGCCCCTGTGGGGTGGAGGGGAGGTTAAGAGGTGCTACTATGATAAAGTAAAGCTGCCATAAACTACCTGTCTGATTGTTTTAGGTTTTCACCTGGCCAGCCACTGTCCTGGGGAGTCATTTTTCTTAACTGCTCTCCAAAGTGGGCAGCAAAATGCTCCCAGCCCTTCTTCCTTCATGTTAAAGTTCCATCCTGAATGAAGTTGGCAGCTGTTTTTGCCCAGTGTTCATGTACCTCTACAGTTTGCTTCCTGATTGAATTCCTCTAGAATCCCCCAGGACAAGAATAGTGTGCAAACCAATGCTGACCAGACTGCTAGCCCCTGGAGATAAGAGTATAGTGTTTATCCGAAAAATGAGACTATTCCTGTGCTCCCACAAGGGCAGAGGGCTGTTGGAAAGCCATTGCTGGAGGTCCACCCTGTGTGCGTGTGTTTCTACGTCTCTTCCTCTCCTTCTCCCTCTCCCATCCGCCTTCTCTCTTTTTGTGTCTCTCGACCTCTCCTCCCTGCTTCTCCCTGACTTGCTCCCTCTCCAGAAATGAGAAAAACAAATCCTATTTTAATTTAAAGATCCACGAGACCCTTTAACAGAGATGCTACCAATGCAGTTTTGGGTTGGTTAGTGATAACTGTTAACTATTTAACAATTATTTCAATCTCAATGCAGTGCTATTTATGGTTAATGTAGTTGGTTAGAGCATAGTGAATTGAGGCTAAGGTCATGAGTATGATCCCTGTCTAGGTCAGTGATTTTCACACGTTTTAACTAAAGTCACAGTATTTTAAAATGCACCAAATGCCTTAACAATGTGTGACACTGCATTATCAGAAAAAGAAGTGTCACGTTTTCAAAGTCATCATCAAAACCAGGGAGAAAAATGACAGAGCGTATGTATGCTAATTGTCAGTGGTGCGATGTTCATACAGTAAGAACAACACTTCAGTAGAAAAAGAAATTAATTTGAAAAGTGAATTAAACCAGTTTTTGATGCCATACCATAGCTTCTTTCATCTGTTACCAGAATCAGAACCAAGTTCAGTTGATGATACTGAGATACTATGATATGAGTATACAGGAAGTGATCTCACTCTTTCTTCTCAATATCTGGTTTCAGGGGCTGAGCTGGGAGGGAGGTCTAAGGCAGAAGAAGGTGTTTCATCTAGTGGGTACAGACAGAACACAAAAGCTAGCTGTAAGGGTGTCTTTGGTCTCCATTTATGCCTTCTCAGGTACAGCTGTACAAATGAAGAGCTGATTTTGAGGAAATGGACTCAAGAAATGCTCATCTGCCATACATGGGTTGTACTAGGGCTTTTAGCTGTATGTCACCCTAACTCTACTCTTTCTATTAAAAAAAAAAAAGGCCCTCAATGTAAAGCTTCTGAAAGCTGGATGACCCTGTAACCTACTTTGTAAGAAGTCTGCACCCATCACTATTAGACAGAATTAATTTCAGCACTTTTTAAATTGTTAATCTTACAGAGGACAGCTCCCTGACTGATCCTCAGGTCATCTTTCAGTATGCTGGAAGCCAGTGTTCTGGAAGCTGTGGTCAAGGTTCGTGGCTCCAGACCCCATCAGCCTGCTTTTTAGCTCCCTGCTGCCTCTCAGGATGAATTCTTCATGTCTTCCAGCTGACTCTATCAAATTCTTCCCCTCCCACTCCCTCAACCCCGGTATAATCGGCATACAACGTTTTATTCGTTTCAGGTGTACAAACAGCGATTCTGCATTCAGATACGTGGTGAAATGACTAGCACAGTAAGTCTAGTTAGCATCTTTCACTATACAAAGTTAATACAGTATTACTGAATATATTCCCCATGCTGCAATTTATGTCTCCACCATCTACTTATTTTATAACTGGAAGTTTGTACCTCTTGATGCCCTTCACCCACTTTGCTCCCCCGCCACACCCCTCCTCTCTGGTAACCACCAGTCTGTTCTCTGTTTTTATCAGCCTGGATTTTGTTTTATGCTGTTTGCTTCTTTTGTTATTTTTTGTTTCTTAGACTCAACATGTAAAGAAATCGTGTGGTATTTGTCTTTCTCAGTTTGACTTATTTCACTTGGCATAATACCTTAAGGTCCATCCATGTTGTTGTAGATGGGAAGATTCCATTATTTTTTATGGCTGAGTGGTATTCCATTGTACATATATTACATGGTCATTATGCATTCATCCATTGATGGACACAGGTTGCTTCTGTATCTCGGCTGTTGGAAATAATGTTATAATGAACATAGGGATGCACATATCTTTTTGAATTAGTGTTTGCATTATCTTCAGATAGATACTCAGTAGTGGAATTGCTGGATCCCATGGTAGTTTTATTTTTAATTCCTCATGGAACCTCCATGCTGTTTTCCATAGTGGCTGCACCAGTACACGTTCCCACTAACAGTATATGAGGGTTCCCTTTTCTCACATCCTCGCTTGATAATTACACTTGTTATTTCTTGTCTTTTTTTTTTTATAATAGCCTTTCTGACAAGTGGAAGGTAATATCTCATTATGGCTTTGATTTGCTATTCCCTGATAATTAGTGATATTGAGCATCTTTTCATGTGTCTGATGGCTATATATGTGTCCTCTTTGGAAAAATGTTTATTCAAATCCTCTCCTTTGAGGGCACCTGGGTGGCTCAGTCGGTTGAGCGTCCGACTTCAGCTCGGGTCATGATCTCGCAGTTGACGAGTTCGAGCCCCGCATCGGGCTCTGTGGTGACAGCTCAGAGCCTGGAGCCTGCTTTGGATTCTGTGTCTCCCTCTGTCTCTGCCTTTCCCCTGCTCATGCTCTGTCTCTTTCTGTATCAAAAATAAACATTAAACAAATTTTTTTAAATCCTCTTTCCATTTCTTAATCAGGCTGTTTTCATGTTGTAGGAGTTCTTTATATATTTTGGATATTAACCCCTTATTAGATATATGATTTGTAAATATTTTCTCCTATTCAATAGGCTGCCTTTTCATTTTGTTCATGATTTCCTTTGCTGTGAAAAAGCTTTTTAGTTTGATATACTTCCAGTCGTTTGCTTTTGCCTTTGTTCCCCTTGCCTTTGGAGTCATATCCAAAAAACATTGCTAAGAAAAATGTCAAGGAGCTTACTGCTGTGTTTTCTTCTAGGAGTTGTATGGTCTCAGGTCTTACATTCAAAATTTTAATCCATTTTGAGTTAATTTTTATGTATGGTGTAGGATGGTGGTTTCATTTCTTTCTTTGTTTTTTGTATGTGGCTGTCCAATTTTCACTATTTATTGAAGAGACTGTTCTTTCCCCATTGTATATTCTTGGTTCTTTTGTCATAAATTCATTGACCATGTATAGTAGGTTTTTTTCTGGACTCTCCATTCTATTCCGCTGATCAATGTATCTGTTTTTATGCCAATGCCATACTGTTTTAATTACTATAGCTTTGTAACATAGTTTGACATCAGGGGGTGTGATACCATCGGCTTTATTTCTTTTTCTCAAGATTGTTTCGGCTATTAAGGATATTTTATGGTTCCATATAGATTTGATAATTATTTGTTCTGGTTCTGTGAAAAATGCTGTTGGTAATTTGATAGTAATTGTATTGAATCTGTAGATTGCCTTGAGCAGTGTGGACATTTTAGCAATATTAAATCTTCCAACCTATGAGCATGGAATATTTTTTCCATTCATTTGTGCATCTCCAGCTTCTATCATCAGTGTCTTACAGCTTTCAGGGTACAGGTCTTCCACCTCCTTGATTAAATTTATTCCTGGGTACTTTATTCTTTTTGATGCAATTGTAAATGGGATTGTTCTTAATTTGTCTTTCTGAAATTTTGTTATTATATAGAAACGTGAGATTTTTGTATATTAATTTTGTATCTTGCAACTTTACCGAATTCATTTATTAGATCTAGCAGTTTTTTGGAGGAAGAGTCTTTAAGGTATTTTGTGTGTATTATCGTGTTATCTGAAACTAGTGATATTTTTACTTCTTCTTTTCCAATTTGTATGCCTTTTTAAAATTTTTCTTGCCTGATTGTTGTGGCTAAGATGTCTAATACTTTACTGAATAAAAGTGGGGATAGTAGGCATCGTTGTCTTATTCTTGATCATAGAGGAAAAACTTTTAAGTTTTCACCATTGAGTATGATATGTTGTATATGGCCCTTATTATGTTGCGGTATGTTCCCTAAATCGCACCTGTTGAGAATTTTTACCATAAATGGACATTGAATTTTGTCAAATGCTTTTACAGCATCTATTGAGATGATCATAAGCTTTTTATATTTTAATTTGTTAATCTAGTGTATCACATTATTGTAGTTTTGGGCACCTGGGTGGCTCAGTCAGTTAAGCATCTGACTTCAGCTCAGGTCATGATCTCAAACTTTGTGAGTTTGAGCCCTGCATCAGGTCCTCTGCTGTCAACCCAGAGCCCACTTCAGATCCTCTGTCTCCACCTCTCTCTGCCCACCCCCCTTCACTCATGTACTCTCTTTCCTTCTCTAAATTAAAAAATATATAAATATTTTAAAAATAATAATTATTGCAGTTTTAGTTAATTTGACTACCTTTGTCTTTAAACCTTCATAATAGCTTTATAAGAGGTTAATCCACTATTTTACAAAATACTAGCCCTTTCCAGAAAGTGAGAATTTTATTTTTTTATGTTTTCTTGTTATTAATTAGTGCCATTACTTTTTAGCTTAAAGAAGTCCCCTTAACATTTCTCCTAAGGGCTGGGTTAGTAGTGATTAGCTTCTTTAACTTTTGCTTGTTTGGAAAACTATCTCTCAATTCTGAATGATACTCTTCCTGGGTAGAGTATTTTTCGTTGAAATTTTTTTTTCTTTCAGCACTTCTTTAAAAATTTTTTTAATGTTTATTTTATTTAGCATTATTTTTTTATTATTTTTGGGAGAGAGAGAGAGAGAGAGAGAGAGAGCGAGCGAGCAGGGGAGGGGCAGAGAGAGAGTGAGACACGGAGTCTGAAGCAGGTTCCAGGCTCTGAGCTGTCAGCACAGAGCCCAATGCAGGGCTTGAACTCGTGAACTGTGAGATCATGACCTGAGCCAAAGTCAGATGCTTAACTGACTGAGCCACCCAGGTGCCCTTTGAATGTGTCATGCCACTGGGCTGTCAAGGTTTTGCTGAGAAATCTGCTGATAGTTTTATGGGACATCCCTTGTATGTAACGATTTGCTTGTCTCTTACTGCTTTTAAGATTCTCTCTTTGTCTTTAAATTTTGACATTTTAATTATAATGTGTCCTGAGGTGGATCTCTTTGGGTTCACCTTATTTGTAACTGTCTGGAATTTCTGGATCTGGAGTCTGTTTCTTTCCTTAAGTTAGGGAAGTTTTCGGCCATTTTTTTTTTCAAGTAAGTTTTATGCCTTTTTTCTCTCTTTCTTTTTCTGACACCCTTATAATGTGAATTCCACTTGAGGTTGGAATTTTTTAAAATTCTTGTTTCTTTTTCTGCTTTGTCTGGGTGAGTTCCATTCCTTTATCTTCCAGCTCAATGACTCATTCTTCTACTTCATCCAATCTGCTGTTGAAACCCTCTAGTATATTTTTTAGTTCAGTTATTATATTTTTTAGCTCTCTGATTTCCATTTGGTATTTTCTTACAGTTTCTATCCCTTTGTTGAAGTTCTCAGTGTGTTCGTCCATTCTCTTCCACAGTTCAATGAGCATCTTTATGACCATAACTTTGAATTCTTCATCAGGTAGGTTACTTACCACTGTATCATTAAGGTCTTTTTTTCTGAGGTTTTTGTCTTGTTTTTTCACTTGGAACATATTTCTATGTTTCCTCATTTTGTTTAACTCTCTGTGTTTGTTTCTATGTATTAGAGGAAGCAGCTTCTTCTCTCAGTCATAAATGAGTGAATGGCCTTGTGTAGGTGATGAAGCTTCTTGTTTAACCTTGTCCTAGCTCTTTGTTGTCTCTCAAACCTTTGTGATTGTCTTAACCAGCTGATTTTTTCTTGATATGTCTTTGTTGCTGAGGATGTGCCAAGACACATCATTGCTCCAAGTGTGGGTTGGAGGGGTAGTTTCATTTAGCACCTAGTTTCAAGCTGATTGGAAGCCAGACCCTCAGGTAGCATCTTTTAAAGAATGCAAATAAATGCTGTCCTGTGGAGCTTTAATCTTAATCCCTGCTGGCCTCCAGACCAGGTGATCTGAGGGTGTCCCTTTGGCTCATTTCTGAAGGTCTTGTCCAGCTGTAATGAGGCCAAAGGTGTGCACAAAGATAGCATCTCCCTGCCTTCATTTACTGGGAGCATCTCCTTAGCCTCTAGATGTGTGGAAAAACTGATGCCTGTCCTTCAGGCTAAAGTTCCAGACTAAGTAAATAGGTCTTTGTCACAGGAAACCAGGGTTCCATTTCAATCTGTCTTTGTGATGCCCTGGGGGTGGGGACCTGCGGAGAACTGCCTTTCTGATTGTTACATTCCCATGGAGTGCAGGAATGCCAGCCATCTTGGCCACCAGAGCCAGGTGATCAAGGGCTGTCCTTTGTGTGGCCTGCATGTGTCCACTGACTTTAGCAGGGCGGCTGGAAATTGTAGGGGGTGGAGCACACTTCCCAGCATCAGAGAGGCAACAGCAAAATGTCCTGACTGTGTGCACCTGCGAGTTTCAGGAATACAGCAGGAGAATGCCTTGTCTGTGCAATTGGGCTGGCTTTAGGCTGAGAGTGGGAGAAGGTGTTTACACTCCCCAGCCCCAGGCAGAGAGGGGGAGAATGCTATGACTCTTTGTGCTTGCGTGCCCTAGCCAGGAAGCAGGGGAGTGCTACAGCCACCCACGGTCTCTGGTTTCAGCAAGGCAGTGGGATAATGCCAGGACTGCTCACCCCCACTATCTTACCTGGGCCACGGGAGGGTGCTGCCTCTAAGCCCAGCCACCTGTGCTAGCTGGGTAGATGGAGTGTGCAAAAATGCTATTCCTTAGCACCTCCATCTTGGGGGAGTGTTTCAACTATTCCCTTTCCCTCCAGCAGGTGCTTGTCGATCAACAAATGAGCCTCCTTCCCATATGCTCTAGGCACTTTCAAACTGCTGGTTTGTTTTTTGTTTTTTTGGGTTTTTTTTTTTCCTGGATCTTGGGTTGGGTGAGACTGCACATGAACCCTTTAAAAGGGAAATTTCAGTTTCCTATAGTACTTTGGGTCCCTCAGACATCAGTCCTGTTGGTTTTCTAAGCCAGATGTTTTGGGGCACCTCTCTGATACAGACCCAAGAGACTGGGTTACCTTTTATAGGACACCAACCCCCCACTTCTCTGGGAGAAGCACCACACCGGTGAGATCCCTCCCTACTGTGCATCCACTGTGGGGTTTTGGTGAGACCATGTCTCCGCCTCCCCTGCCCATCTAGATGTGGTCTTTTTAAAAAATATTTATTTATGGTTGAGATAGAGTGCGAGTGGGGAGAGGGGCTGACAGAGAAAGGGAACAGAGGATCCAAAGCAGGCTCTGTGCTGACAGCACAGAACCCAATGCAGGGCTTGAACCCACGAATCGTGAGATCATGACCTGAACTGAAGTCAGACACTTAGCTGACTGAGCCACCCAGGCGCCCCTACACGTGGTCTTCTTCTCTTTGTTGTGGAGAAGTAGTTCACGTAGTTTTCAGATCTTTTTCAGTGGACTTACTCCATATGGAGCTGTAGATGTGGTGTGTCTGCGGGAAGAGGTAAATGAAGGGTCTTGCTACACCACCATCTTGCAGTGGTTCCCCTCAAATTCTCTTGATGACTTGAGGAAACCTTTAGGCTCTGGGCACAAACCCACTGGCTTATCTTCGGATTTGCCAGTCTTAAATCAGTGACTCCCCACTTCTCCTAGAAATGACAGTTCGGTATCCCCACATTACTTCAAGTAGGAAATGGCAGTTTTAGTATTCTAAAAAATTGGATATTTCTGTGGAAAGCTTTATATTTTTTAAAGTTAAATATATTTTTACCTGTAAGTGGACCAATGCTTTATCATATGGTAGTTTATTTGGTTTTCCTTCTTGTTATGAAGGTGTTCTTATGCCCGATCTGCCCAGGACTAAAGCTTGGAAGCATTTGCCTTGTCTTCTGTGAGTGAGTGAGTGAGTGAGTGTGTGTGTGTGTGTGGGGGGGGGTGTGTGTGTGTGTCTTTGCATGGGCATATCTGTATATCTGGCAGCCTGTGTTATCTGGGATTATCATTCTCAGTTATTTCTCTTCCTTTCCCCTCTTTTGTCTCTGCCACTCAAACCAATTTCAGCCATCCACCCGCTCTCATTTGGTATAATAGCCTCTCTTTTTGCCATCGTCTTGTCATGTTTGATTTGGCTGCACAAGGATTCTAAATTAGCCAAAACGTTTGCATGCTGGGCTCGCTCTGTTGCCACAATGTGCTGTGGAGCCACCACACCACTTGATGCTGAGATCGATGATTGCTCAGAAAAAACGAAGAAGTGGTTGGTGGCTGTTGTAAAACTCATTCATGCCAAGCTCCTTTTATACAACAGAGAGGGAAGAGGAGAGAGAGCGCCTGTTTTCCCGCTGCCTCGCTGGTCATCCCATTGTGCCGGTGCCAGGCTCCCGCCAGGAGATTACGGTCTTGCTAGGCCTATGATTGTAGAAATACAAACAGCAAAAAAATAAAACAAAATGACAAGAGATGTGCAGTTAAATTCAATGACTTACTGCTGATGGGTTTTAACTCACTTGTGAGAAAGGAACTTAATTTTCTTATTGTATTTTATTCTGTCCTCAAGTTTACTCGTTGGAGACCAACAGAATGGATTCTTGCCGTGTGAAGCTTAAAGGTATAACTCCCATAAAGGACAGTAGAGGAGAAGAAAGTTGTTGGTCTCTAAAGTGATTTGCTATTCATAGGTCTGAGGGGGGGGGGGCTTCATGCTGTATAAAACTTGCCGGTTACTTTCATTATTTTTGTTAGTGTTGAAAATCAGTCCAGCGATAAAAATTTATTTTTTTATTAACTGTTCCGATTTTTCTTAAAATAGCATCACTGGCTGCTTCTCTCACCCTGCATAGGCAAGATCTAGAGTGCCCCAAATATTACATCTGTTTGGGAAGTAAATTTCTAATTCAGCATGTATATATGTGTGTATATATATTATATATATACATATTATACACATATATAATATATAATATATAATATACATACACATATATTATACAATTATATAATATATATTAATTCTGTTTGAGGTAGCATGAGTATGTTAAGCTAAGTCCACATGATTCTGGAGCAACAGGATTAAAAATGTAGAGGGGCACCTGGTTGGCTCAGTCGGTTAAGGGCCCACTCTGGATTTCAGCTCAAGTCATGATCACACGGTTTGTGGGTTCAGGCCCTGCGTGGGGCTCCGCGCTGACAGTGCAGAGCCTGCTTGGGATACTCTCTCTCTCTCTCCCTTTCTCTCTGCCCCTCCCCCTGCAAATAAATAAATAAACATTTTTTTTTTAATTAAAACTTTTTTTAATGTTTATTTTTGAGAGAGAAGCAGAGAGACAGAGTGTGAGTGGGGAGGGGCAGAGAGAGAGGGAGACACAGAATCTGAAGCAGGCTCCAGGCTCCAAGCTGTCAACACAGAGCCCAACGCCGGCTCCAACTCACAGACCGTGAGATCGTGACCTGAGCCGAACTCAGACGCTTAACCGACTGAGCCACCCAGGCATCCCTTTTAAAAGTTCTCTATTAAAAAAAAAAAAGTAGAAACTTCAATGATTTAAACAGTTATTTTGTTTGCAAAACATCAAAGAATTACTTTAAATTCCCTCATGGTTGGAATATAAATATTATAGCCATATATTGTTTTCAGCTGTGTTTTCCTAGTTCACATGACTCCTGTTACTGGTACTTTGTAATTCTTTTAAAGGATTGGACATTATCATGCACTTCATCTTGCCACTTTTTTCCATTGTCAAGTTCAATAGAACTTGTGACATCTTCTCTCCTCTCCATCTCTGTTGAAACACGCCTCCCTGCCAAAGCTAATCCCAATCCTGCCTGGGTTCTGTGAGGTTTAACTTTATCAGTTGGTCCTCAACATGCTGAATTCCTCTAATTCCAGTGACCACTTTTCTACCTTAGGAAAAAGAAAACAAGCAAAACAAAAACGCTTCCCACTCTTGATAACTGCTCCAATAGTCGCCTTGCTTTTCTCACTTCCTTCACTATCAATTTTGCCATAAAAATGTTTTATGGACTGGTCTCCACCAAATTGTCACAACCTGCTTGTGATTTCATGCTGCCTCATCACTGTCCTTCACTGCTGCCTCTGTGGGTCTCCGGTGACCTTCCAATCATGGAATCCATTGATGTTGTCTGAGTCCCCCTGTTGTTGAATACTCTGCTGTATTTAATGGCACTTCCTTGTATTTAACACTTTCTTGTTCCTCAGCTTACATGATCCTGTGCGTGCCTGAATTTCTCCCTGTTTTTTAGATGACATTTTGTCTCCATTGCTACCCACCTGCCAGCATCTGTCATTATCATTGTTCCACAAGTCGGGCTCCAAAGCTTACATCCGTACATGTAATACCTATTTATACATTCCGGTTTCAAAGTGTCTTCTAATGTCCAGGAATCCTTCCAAATGCTGGCCAGAGCCACTTGGGTGTGCTGCCTGAAGCCCCACATACCCATTTTTCAGGCAGTTTTTCTTCTCTTCCTTCCAAGGTATCCCTTCCTGACCATCTGATTTTCTTAATGGTTCATGCTTTATTCCAACATCCACAGTGAATAAAACCTCCCGCGTCATCCAGTCTGTCTCTCCTCCTCATCTAGTTTTACAGCTTGCAAAATGCATTCACTGTGCAATATTTCATTTCGTCCTAATTGCGGTACTGTTCGTAGGACCTTGCTGCCTCATTTGTTCATTCTACGAATGAGGAGCTGGAAGCTCTTGGTCTCCTCTCAGCTTTGACATTCAGTGCCCCATTCCTTCTATTGCATAGAGAATAACTCCATAACATGACATTTGGGGCTCTTCCCAAGCCAGCCTCAGCATATGCACTCCTCATACTGTTATGTTGACACTCGCTTGTTGTATAGAGCTATGAATGGGTAGCACAATGCTGGCAGGTTTTCTCCAGAAAAGTGTCTCAAGAACACTTTTTACATGAACGATGATGATATATAGCAGCCCGAGGGCAACTCTACTGAGTGAAATTGGTAATTGGATTAGCCACCTTGATTTAGACAGATTATCTTTCTCTCCCCTAAATTTAGCCTTAAGCAGTATCTACTGACTATTCCTTTAAAGAGTAAAAAAAAAAAAAAAAAAAAAAAAAGAGCAAAGGAAGGTATTAATTGGCCAGTTTTATGTGTCAAATTTTTCACAGAAGTGATAAGTCCAGATTTGAAGAATGACCAAATTACCTAGAAGTAGTAAAGTGTCAACATACAATAAAGCCTGCAGATCTACAAACAGACTCTCTTATAATTGTTATTAAAACAAAATAGCCTAGGGTGGTAATCATACCAGCAGCCTTGGAACTGGTTTTCAAATGCTATGGATCCTGTCATTGAATTTTTGTGACCAACTGGCTTTCCTCACCTGCTCTATGATCTCTGAATTACACATTTTCAAAATACTCTGTGATTGAGTAATATTTTTATAAAATTTGAAATGCAGCTTTTTTTGTTCTTTGGATAAAGCATCCAATTTTCCTTACGAAAGGTCAATGCACAGTAATTTATTATTTATTTTGAGAGAGAAAAAATTATTTATTTATTTTGAGAGAGAGAGAGCAGGGGAGGGGCAGAAAGAGAGGGAAAGAGAGAATCCCAAGCAGGCTCTGCTGACAGCACAGAGCCTGATGTGGGGCTCAATGGACCATGAAATCATGACCTGAGCTGAAATTAAGTGCTGGACTTGAACGGACCATGCCACCCAGCCACCCCCATGGGTAGTTTTTTGAGCACTTACTATATACAAGGCATTCCATGAGATGAGTGAGGAGGTTTGGGCTGATCAGTTCTGGGGCTTCAGAGCAAAACGGTGGAGAATCGTGAACACAGGGTCCCTAGTATAGTGTGAGTTTTACCGTAGTCATTGCCTTTCAGTGGCTCAGTTCTATTCCTTTGTTCAGTTGCTCTGCTAAATCTTGGTTGACAACCTACAGGAAAAAAAGGTGAAATTAAATGAAAAAGTAAAGCTGATGGTGAAGGAAGTTTTAAAAAGGATATAACGAAATGAGAGAGCTTCGTCTTCCGCCAGACTCTGGGTTTTCTCTCAGGTTAGTCGGGTTACTCATTAGCTAATATGGTCATTTTACAAAAGTAGCTGGCAGTTGTTACTTCCAGAGTTTCTACATATAAGATGCTCTGAGGCCTTGACTGTCTATTGAAAGGGTCATATGTATGATCCTGCAGCAGAATGACATTTCAGTAGGTAACTTGTTTCTCTCTTCATGGATTAGGAGAATCATGTTTATATTCTCCACCTGCTGGAGGAACCTGGCCAAAGCTAATAGTTAAAAGGAACTTTCCATTCAGCTTGGGAGCTTCAGTCCATGTTGAGCAAGAAGGCATCCCCCAAAATCTATATCATAATTGTCTTTTTGTCCATCTAATGTTTTACCTTTGCTAAAACGTAAAATGGGTGCTATTCTTGAGAGATGGTGGTGGCTTTAAAAATGGGAGGGGGGGGGTAAAGGAAACAAATTAATCCAGATAATACTAAACACACAATGATAGTAACTGAGCCATTTTGCAGTGCTTGCTTGCAGAGACGATTGCACTGTCTTCTTTTGCATTAGTATATTACCGCTTGTACAGCCTGAGAGAGCCCAAAGGTGCCTATGGGCACCTCGAAGTCTCTGTATAGCAAAATAAAACATGAAAATTCATTTGCAGACACAGGCAACTCTCAGGTATCCACCCAGGCAAAAGAAACAACTTGGGTAAAAGAACAATGGATAATAATCTTCTAACTTTAAAAAAAATATGTAAAAAGGATAAATACACACGCACGCACACACACACACATATACACACACACACATATACACACACACACACATATATATAGACATATACGTACATACATACATATGCATATATATGTATATATATACACATGTATATACATATATATGTATATATCTATATATGACAAGTATCTTTACCATTTTGGGGGTTTATTTCTACCCCATCTCTGACCAAGCCTTACATTTAAAGACCCAAGAAAGCCTTATTAATAATAATGAGGCCGGGTTACCTTCAACCCATTGCTTGGAAAATTATTTGTAGATGATTAAGAACGCACTTTGTCCAAATGTGTATCATGTTGTAGTGGGTGAGAATGACCTAATAGCTTCATTATCTAATAGTTGATCTTTGGTAATTTCAAACGTATTTATTTCTATCAATATTTAGTAATAAAATTTACTCACTTTATTCTCCCTTTGTCTCTGTCTCTCTGTCTCTCTCTTTGTTGAATGAGGGACAGAAAAACCCTTGTTTTCCCCAGAGCTCTGTCTCCTCAGGCTTCATTTGGTAAAAGCAAGTTTAGATTAGATAATTTTAGTTCTTTGTGTGGAGCTATTTTTAAATGTAATTTTTGCTAATAATGCAATTAGTTGTGTCTTTTGCATAATTTGCAATACGGTGTTGAAGTTTAAAAAGCTTCATTTTATTTTAATTAACAACTGATCGGTAATAATAACCAAGCGCCTGCTAACATTACCAGCCTTAACTCTTAAAAAAGAAAAAAAAAAAAAAAGCAGCAGACACATAACTCTTCCTCCTCCTTCCCCTCCCCTCTTTGAAATATTTAATAAGAGTGCCGTGTGTAAAATTACCCTGTTGGAGAGAACGGGAGCTGCGTTCCAATATAGATGGCAGTGGAAAATCACTCAAAACTGCATGATGCCCTCCCTCCCCCCCCTTTCTTGTCTTGCCCCCACTCTTTTCTAATTGTCTGTCCCATAGTTCAGTTGCGGGGGTAGGAGGGGTGCAGGGGTATTGTGACATTTCAGTTTACTGTTCCTAACAATTCCTTTGCACATTCCATTAGCACATTATTTATAGCTTCATAAAAGGGTTCTCCCCCCTCCCAACCCCCGCTGCTAACAATATCCTCGTATCTCCGATGATAATGCTATGTGAGGATTGAACTGTTATTTTTAAAAAAATCTATTCCCTAAGTTGACTCCTCATTGGCTCACTCCATTCAGCATCGCTCCTGTCACACTTAAAAGTCTGCCCACAAATCCTCTCTGGAGACGCGGCTCAAATGGAGCAGTAGAAAAAAAGTCCGAGAGAGGCTTGGAGCCCATATCCTACATCTTACAACCCGCAGTTCCGAGGCTGCTGGGAGCCCTGAACTCCAGATGCTTGTATGAACAAGACTTCTGGAAGTCATTACCTCATAACTCCTCATAAGCTTACACCTGACAAGGCTCTCCAACCAAGAGGGCTGTGTTTCCCCTAATACATTCCTTTTTGAACCCACTTGTTAGTCAAGCGTTGTGCACACTAACTACAAAAAGGACCCTGTGTCTGGGGCATAAATTACTCTTCTGTGCCACTGTCTTCCAGCACCCCCCAGTTATGGATTACTTCGTTCTCGACTTGACAGGAACATAATTAGAACTGTTGATGAAATCTACCAAATTGTTCCTCCGTGGCCTCAGTGGTCAGGATATTTGGCTGCGTCGTATTTGTCACCGATGTGGAGGCTCTAAACACTTCATATTAACTATGTTATTAATGTGCTCATGAATTGGTAACACTTGAAGTGAGCCCGGCCCTAATGGCACCTTGCAATGAATACATTGTAGTGCCGCATTAAAAGTTTCAGCAGGGAGAAAATGCTAATAAAATCCCCGAGTGTATGTGTGTGTGTTTTCTGTCTGCGCCCCGATGCTTTCATTTGAAGCATGGCCTTTTCTCAGGCCTTTGCGGATACCACGTTTTTTGTGTTATTGAGTTTGCTGAGATTTTAGTCACTGCTTAGTCTAAAAGGTGAGAAGGCAGTGAAGTAGGATGGTTAAGAACGAGGCTTTTTGGAGTGTGTTCAAATCCTGACTTTCTCACTTATTAGCTATAGCTTCTTCAACTCATCCCTTAACCTTGCTATGCCTCATTTTCCTCATCAGTAAAATGGGAATAGTGTAGTTGGAGGGAATTAAATGAAAGCGTCTCTGAAAGAATTTAGCAGTGTTTGGCTAGTGGTCAGTGAATGAATGGCCCAGTGATGATGGTGACGACGACGATGATGGTGATGGTGATGACCAACCCCAGCCCAACCCCTCCTGTCCTTGGAAATTTCTCCCTGTATATGCACCTGTGTTCATGGCCATGCTCTGGTGTGGCAGGAACTCTGGCTTCAAGTAATGGTTCTTCAAGTAATGGTTATGGTATCAGAGAAAGAATAAACTTCACAGGTTAATACCATAAAGTCTGTTGATTGTACAGTGAACTCTACGGCCATTCTGTCGATGTGATTCATATTTACTGAGACAGCTTCGTCTTCTACTAAGTGTCATTTAATATATCTCTATTCCATTGGTTTTCCTCTCTTTATCAAGGACTTGAGCCCCTTTTCTGTGTGCCTATTACATAGGATGATTCTTAATGCTGTGTTTATATCCCTAACCAGGGCATACCAGGAGATGACAAATGTTCACGGAGTGGTATATATACCACGATCGGCTGTCATAAAAACAGGGTAGACAAAGACGATGGGTTAATAAGAGTAAGGATAAACAGTGTACCACTAGTGAGAGAACAGCATTCTTTACCTACCTATTCCAGCATCACTGAAAACGCAGTAGCAACATCACTGGCCACTGAAATACAGCCTTTGGTTTCACCTGTTAATTAGACATGAAAAAAATTAAATAATTTCTTTATAACCAGTTTTCCATTTGGGGTTAATGCCCTGTGCCTAGGTTTTCTACTAGTAGAAAATGCAAATGCTGATACACGTAGAGACAACAAGCAATCCCTAAAACATTAGGGAGTTTGGGGTGTGTGTGTGTGTGTGTGTGTGTGCGCGTGTGTGCATGTGTACCTCCTCCACCCCCCGAAAATAAATAGATAATTTTGTTGAGAGGGTATGTGTCTTCAACATTTATAAAGCATTTATTCTTGCTATGTACTTTAATAATCCTCTGTGTAGGTACTATAAGCATCCCTACGTGACAGATGTGAAAACATAGGTTAGGTAACATGACCCCCGTTGGCCACTGCATACCTTTTTTCTGGGAAAGATGCACTTTGCAGAAAAACCCAACCAATCAAACAGAAAACAGGTAAAAACATCCTTACATTAAGCTGTTTTCAGAGTTTTAAGCCCAAATCAACCAAACAAAACCGCAACTTGCTTTCTATCCTTAAATTTGCAGAATACAGATAAAAATTTGGCTTTGTAATAGGACTATTGTCAAGAATCAAAGAATCCTTTTCTTTCATAGCCAAGAGGGCTATAAGCATCCCAGCTACAGACCAACTCTCATTCCTTTGGGAAAAGCCCAAAAAATTCAAACTCTGATTCTTTCTTGGGCCTGAGAGATGTCCCATCATTGCTAATTTCAACCAACAAAGACTTAAGGTTTAAGCAGAGAGTAATGAGCAACAAAACAGTGGAAAATGATTTGTGTAAGCACAATAGTAGGGGCTAGGAATGTAAAGAGAATTCCAAAGTTCATATTTTCTTTGATCATGTCCCCAGTTTTCAGCCTATGAAATATTGTCCATCTTTCAAGGCCCTTCTTCAGTGCCACCTTATAGGTGAAGTCTTTCTTGCTTCTGGTTCTGTTTGGAATTAGCCTTCCCCTTCCCCAATTTCCCTTAGCATTTGACTTGTATTGTGCTTATTTATATGGATCTATTTGGTCCTACTTGATTGTGAGTGACCAGGTCTGATTTACTATTCATATTCTCCATACATCCAACCTGACACTGTAGACACAGTTGTATCCCCTTTTATTCAGTTATGCATTTGACCAATTGTTGCAACAGTATTGACAAAAAGTCAATTTAAGAAAGGCTAAGTGGTCAAGTGGCTTATATAAATAAGTTCTATATTAAACAAGAGGGAAGAAAAATTATGGAGGATTAGAGAATTTTAAGAAACTTCACCTCACCGCAAGGAAATAGTATTATTCCTGCTTTATAGGTGAGGAAATGGGGAAGTTAAATTACTCCATATTGTGCAGTTAGTGAGGGTCAGAGCTAGGAGTTTTATCACAGCATTCCCCACAGTTACTATCAAATGATAGAAATCAAAAGAGAAACCAGAAATCATGGGATAAATACGATGTAACCACAGATCACATTTTAATAAGTTTAAAAAAACAGAACAGAATAAGGTGAATGTCTTAGCACAATAAGAAAGAGTATTTTGGAGACAGCTTTTTAAATAAAATCATCAGACCAGTACATCACCATGTTATTTTTAATGTAACTTTTCCAGTAACGAGATAATGTATATCTACTGTAAAATATTTTGAGAATACAGGCCAACCTAAAGAAGAAAATGAAAAAGACCATAATTCCTTTATATACAGAATTTTACACTGTTATCGTTTGGTATAAATAATTCTTCTAAGGTTTTTTATGGTTGTAACCTGTAAATCTGAGCTCTATTTTTCTTTCCATTTTGAAGCAATCAATACTCCAATGTCAAAGTCTGTGACAGGCAGTGAGGGTCACTCTCCTTCTGATATAGTTGGGAAGGAGAAAAGAACTAAAATGCTCTCATGAAAATTCTGCTCCGGTTGTAGATACTGAAGGTTACTGACCAATGGTTACTTGGTCAGTTGATCATTGCAGACCTCTCCAAGCCCTTCTAGAATGAAACTATGGAAAAATACAAAGGAATAATTTTTTTTTTAATTTTTTTTTCAACGTTTATTTATTTTTGGGACAGAGAGAGACAGAGCATGAACGGGGGAGGGGCAGAGAGAGAGGGAGACACAGAGTCGGAAACAGGCTCCAGGCTCCGAGCCATCAGCCCAGAGCCCGACGCGGGGCTCGAACTCACGGACCGCGAGATCGTGACCTGGCTGAAGTTGGACGCTTAACCGACTGCGCCACCCAGGCACCCCTACAAAGGAATAATTTTAAGTTCCTTTCTGACCTAAGGACCGGAAGCAGTAATGGGGTCGTTATACTTAAGACTCTGGGATCCAACCTGAAATTGGAATTTATGCAGTAGGCTGTGAAATTAAGAGCTAGACCTATGGATTCAGAAGCGTTTGGTCCCTTACCCTCAGTTTCCTTATCTGTAAAATGGGATCAATAATACCCACCTTAATAGTATAAAGATGAAATTAAATTGAGAAACGTTTCTAAAACAATTTTCACATGATATCCAATAATATTCTAATACTCTAATAGCAGTATTATCACTAACCTCTACTTATCACCTGTCTTGACTTCTGAGCCAGGTGGTAAATTGGGCTCGATATAGCCGGCAAGCACAGATCACACAGCTAGGACTGAACACTCAAGGTCACTAGGTGTGCCAGCATGTGTTATTCCACACCATGCATTTGATTCTGATACTACAGTTCGGTGTACTATTTGTTTACAAATCCAGATAAATGTGTTGTATTAGATTGTACTTTTAGCCATTGTGTGTTGACTCACTGATTGCACACCGTCTGTCTGTCTCTATGCACGTGTTTGTTTTTTCCTTAAACATTTGCTTAGATCATGGTGACTTGAGCACTTTATCATTAAAACTCAGCTTAAATTCAAAGTAACTCTACCTTCCGTCACCTTATGTGTCAACATGTAAGAGTATTAGGTTCATCTTGCCGTTCCCCTAGTTTTGTTAATGAGGAAAATATAAGAAACTTGAGTGGGAGTGTATGCTCCTGACTAGATGCTACAGAATCAACATTGATCGACTCTTCAACTCAGACAAGAGGTTGGCTTCATTGGTTGGGAAAGACTTGCCACAGAAGAACTAATGGATTCTATTTGAGTCTGGGACTTGTAGTTGATAATGGGAGACCCATCTGCATAATACTATACTTTCAGTGTTGGCCTGAAGATACTGTATCATTATGTTTCCAGAGGGTCCTTGGTAGGATGCTGGTGCCAGGAGATCTATTACATTAAGTCTTCTCTATCGAAAAAGCTTCCTAGGGGTGCCTGTGTGGCTCAGTTGGTTGAGCATCCGACTTCGACTCAGGCCATAATCTTACAGTTGTGGGTTCAAGCCTTGCATCGGGCTCTGTGCTGACAGCTTGACACCTGGAGCCTGCTTCCGATTCTGTGTCTCCTTCTCTTTCTGCTCCTTCCCTGCTTGTGTACTGTCTCTCTCTGTCTCTCAAAAATGAATAAATAAACATTAAAAAATAAGAAGCTTCCTAGAGTACAGGCAACCTCACTGAGGTCACATGCTATTGGGTGCAGAGACTGGATTGAACCCAAAGATGCTTAGCTCTACTGACTGTATACTTCCGGCATCAATGGGAACCAAACTGACTTGTCTCATCTTGTCTCACTCTTTATCAGCTTATTTGTCTTGCATTAAATATAACTTGGAATCCACCATCCCTGATTTTCAGGCTATCTGTTCCTTCTTCCAGTCTCTGAAATGTTGCTAGCAAATTTGGAGGCCTCATTTCCCTTATGATAACACATTGCATTTGCAAAGCTCCTCACACTATGTCTTTGCATTACCCTACTGGACACTCAGCATGAGTATTAATTCCCATGTTTTACTATTTTCTTTCTTCAGGGGGAACATCTAAGCAGTATTCAGATTTATAACCAGTAGGGGTGGAGCTCGTTCCCACATACTCTTCTTCCGAGGCTCATGCCAAGGATTTCTCCATTCAAACCTTGCCTTACTGGGCAGGAAGACGGCACAAGAAGGACTTGTCTCTAGGCCCAGAGCTTTTGGAACTGACGTGTAGGGGTAACTTTGCCCACACTTTTCTGCGTACCTTGTCATGTGTTAGGGAAGAGGGCCTATCATGATTGCTATCGTGATTTTCATGGTGTGGGTCCAAGACATGATGATAAAGTCAGGCTTTTATAAGAAGCAGCCAAATGGATCAAGTTATCAAGGATAGACCTCCAGGCCACTGTGAAAACTTCTGTAGGCTTTTGATTGCCTAATCTTAGTACAATCTCTGTCTTCAAGCACGGCCACATGCAAACAGACATTGAATATATTTTATTTTTTTAATGTTTTTTTTTTTTATTATTATTTTTAAGAGAGAGAGGTTGGGGGTTGGGGGAAGGCAGGCACAGAGAACAAGACACAGAATCTGAAGCAGGCTCCAGGATCTGAGCTGTCAACACAGAGCCTGATGCGGGGCTCGAACCCACTGACCTCGAGATTATGACCTGAACCGAAGTCAGATGCTTAACCAACTGAGGCACCCAGGTGCCCTGGATATATGCTTTTAAAACCTTATTCTTCATTTAGTAAGTTGGGGCAGGTAGACTGTAAAGTCAGCATGCTTCGTGGTTTGTTACTTACCGTCTTCATTTCACAGGCAAAAATGTGCTACTATCCATCATCATAAGACTCTAGTTTGGTAAATCGTTGTGAGCCTTCAGCACCCCTTATCTGGGGCAGATGCCAGTGGATGCTTGTGTTTGAAATGATGACTCACAGTTAATCATTATAAGAAATAGGCTTCCCACTTCATAAACTCTAGGCAAGACTGTTTTCTTTGCTAAACATTTAAATTGCTCAGCCATTTTATGCATTAAAACCCAATTATAACTTAGTATGTTGGAGAATTTCAAATGCTATTCCCTGCAGCATCTGTGCCTAAGACTGCATTTTATCATTCAGTTGTTCAAACTCTCTCTAATACATGCTTTTACATATATAAAAAATAAATAAAAAATAAATAACATAAAAGAGAAGAAAAAGGACTTTAAAACACAGAGAGGCATGTGACAAGACCTTGGCATTGCTCCCTAACATGGCAGTTCTCGAGGAATATGGGGCAAAGAATATTGCTTCCCAGTTTCACTGGACTTTGCTCCACTGTTAGGTGTGCATCTGGTTCTGTCTAGAAAAGGGATAAAGAGGAGAAATGTCTTGCTGTTGGGAGGCTATCCCCGTGTCCTGTAGAACTCCAGTCAGCCCCATTCTGTGAAGGGTGTGTACAAAACTAACATGTTTGTGGTGATGGAGGGCAGTGGATAAGTAGCAGAGGTTGTGAATATTACTTAAAGCTTTTTACTTTTTTTTTTAAGCCTCCAGCACCCAGGTGTTCACAGGTAGCCTTCCATCAAAGTACTAACCAGGCCCCCAACGTGTTTAGCTTTCCAGATCATACTAGACCCGGCATGTTGAAGGCGGTGGGGCCATAGGCAAAAGTCTGGCACGCTTCACAAATTTGTACATCATCCTTGCACAGAGGCCATGCTAATCTTCTCTGTATCCTCCAATTTTGGTATATGTGCTGCTGAAGTGCATACAACTGCTTTTTAAACCATAAGTTAGGAAATTCTAGTCCACTAGTTTTGCATTTTTCCTGAGAAGTCTCTTTTAGTCTAATGCCTCGAACCCCATAAAGGAAGCTTGCATTCCCACCAGAAACTTGGTGGCTACAACACTCCAGATGATAAGCAAGTTGGTTGGATTAGAAAACCTAAAAGTTCAGGAAGAGCTGAAAATCAACTTATTTGTCAGCCTGGAAAGGAAAATGGAAATAAGATTAAGTGATTTGAATTTCTTAAAAAGGATGTGTTTTCTTTTGTGTTTTCCCTCCTGGCACTAGATCAAAGAAAGCCACATCCAAGTAACTGAAGTAAGATACAGAATTCCAAAGGGAAATAGCAAGAATGACTCTCCAGCATCTCCAGTGGGATCATGATATTAACATCTCCAAAACTCACCAGAGAGACATGCTGTCAGTTTCTTTCTCAACATAAAAGAAACAACACAAAGAAACCATTGTTACTATTTGGTAGTGTTTTTCTAGAACCCTATAGACCACAGTACTATAGCTCTTTCTCTAGCTACCAATATAAATCAATCAGATGATTTTATCATTGTAAATACATTAAATAATAAGAATAATTGGCTATTAGAATTGAAAGAGGTCTTTGCATTCAATCCTATTCCGACTTTTTACAGATCAAAGATGTGGTTCTCAGGGAGGGTTCATGAGTTATGCACAGTCTTTCAGATAATGGAAACACTGGGACTGAAATAGAGGTATCTTGCTGTTAATCTAAGGTTCTCATTACAGGATTTCCCTGTGGAAATATCTTTGAGTTTAAGAATCAAGGAGTGAGGGAATCAAAAAGCTAGAAGGCTAAAATATGAGTTGAAGACCCTCTTTCCCTTCTCAATGTGGGTAGACTCCTCTTCAGCCTCAATAACAATGAAAGAAAGCAAGCAAAACTACTAGATGGAAGCATTATATTTTGAACCTTGTCTCGGATCAGGATAGTATCTTCTACGTGGAGCCTTAGTTAAGATAAATGTCTGAGTTGTATGCCCTCTTTGTCAATCTGGAAGATTGTATTAAGGTTCCAAATGATATTGAGATTTGCTAAGTAAAGTCTTACTTGTCAATAGCTCCTCTTGTTGGATATTTAAAGTTCACGAGCTTTGTTTACTTTAGTTAAGTGCTCTGAAGTGTTTTAACAGCCATTGGCCCATTTATATAAACAAATGAAGGAACACACTGATAATCCATGATACCCAGAAACAGCCCCAGTCTAAGACGTAGCATAAATCCTTGATGACTTGAAGATAAGCCTTCCACACACCTGCACAATTCACTTTGTTAAACAACAATTGTGTGCCACTGGGTTTGAATGGTTGAGGAGGGAAGGACTGGGAAAAAATAATTAGTACCTTCAGTACATCTTTCTTTCTTTTTTTTTTTTTTTTCAACGTTTATTTATTTTTGGGACAGAGAGAGACAGAGCATGAACGGGGGAGGGGCAGAGAGAGAGGGAGACACAGAATCGGAAACAGGCTCCAGGCTCTGAGCCATCAGCCCAGAGCCTGACGCGGGGCTCGAACCCACAGACCGCGAGATCGTGACCTGGCTGAAGTCGGACGCTTAACCGACTGCGCCACCCAGGCGCCCCCATCTTTCTTTCTTTAAGTTGGTTGATGTTTGTGAGCATTTTGCTAAGGAGTGCAGTTACAACCCTGATACCGTTATTTGTTTTCAGGTGATAAATTTCCTTACGTTGTTCGTCATCTCTTTTACACTTGAGGTGATTTTAATTGGGTTTGTTGAAAAAAAAATTGGTTTAGTCCAAGTGTTAGTTATTTTATGTAATTTCTTGTCCATTTAGACTTTCGGAGAGTATCATTATTTCATAAGGAAACTCTGTTTTAGAAAAGCGGCATAGGTTGAAATTCACTATCAAATAATGTCAGCCTCAAACAACTCTAAAAAAATACATCTCCATCTCTATAGAGAGAGTAAAATGATTCCAGTCTGACATCCTGTGACTTACCACGCCAGAGTTTCCAAATTTGTGCCAACGTTCTAACTCCTATCCTGCTTGGCCATAGGGTGGAGGGAGAGCCACTGAGGGACTGTAGAGCAGGGAGGCCACCAGCTATTTCCACATAGCCCAGCTTTTGTCCATAAGTAGTCACGTGATACAAATAACAATAGTGAAATGGAGATAATAGTATCTCCTACAAGATTTCACTGTGAGAGTCAAATGTGACAATATATTAGGTTGGATCATGTGCAATTTTAAAAACTTGACCATTATTAACCCCCCACACCCCTCAAATTTTCAAATGGTTCAGTTGAATGGGTGAAACATTTAGCGCTTTTCCCAGAAAACTGAAACTCCTACTAAATAGCAACATCAGCAAGAGAGTATGGTTTAGAAGGGGGAAATCTGAAGGAAATCTAAATCTAAAGGGAAATCTAAAGCATGCATCGGTCCCAGGAGGAAGGAGCAGACAACAGTAGTTGCAAATGGTTCTTTCCAACTGTCTGTGACAGTTGGCCTGACTCTGTTCTGTCCTCATTAGCTCAGACATTTTTATGAATTCACATACATGTAACTTAACCTAAAAAAACAAGTCCGGCTCCAAAAACTACATAATGTTGTTTATTGGGTGCCTGGGTGGCTCAGTTGGTTAAGCATCTGACTTGGGCTCAGGTGATGATCTCACTGTTCGTGGGCTCGATCCTTGCATCAGGCCCTCTGCTGTCAGCACAGAGCCTGCTTGGGATCCTCTGCCTCCTCTTTCTGTCTGTCCCTCTCCCGCTCGTGTGCCTTCTCTCTCTCAAAAATAAATAAATATTTAAAAAAAAACTTTATTCTTGAAAGCATAAAGTTTATTCATGTTATAGAAATATTTTCCCCCGAAACCCACCTCTGATCAGATACTAGCAGCCCACAAAGATAGGGAAAGCAAAGTTCATGAAATCCTGAAGAGAGAGCAGGTAGACAAGGAATGGAATACTTCTATGGGAAAGGGAAGAAGGCTTTCATGCACAGAAATTCATGGCATAGAATTTTAAATTAGCAAAATCTTACCACTTTCTCTGCCCCCTCACACGTGACACCTTGACCTGTTGTCACCAGTTAGAAGTATCAGGTAATTTATTAACCCTAGCAAGTCTGGGTGGCTAATAGCAAAGCCCAAAGTATTGTCTGTGAGAAGCTTTGGCCAAATGCTGGATGTACTCGGCAGAGAATCTCAGAGCAACGGAAACACCTGCTGTGGGCTGACACATTTTGGTTCACACAAGAACTGGAGAACACTCCTGAATTCTTGAATGTTTGCCTAGAGTCGAAAGGCTTACTGGCATGGGAACTTGAACAGAAAAAAAAAAAAAAAGATGATATGTCGTACATAGGATCATCATGTCATAATTAGAATTGAAGGCAGTTTGCTCTGACAAAAGACAGAGAGGGAATAAGAAGACGTAGGTTTGGTGTTTCCTGCAGTTTACATCAGATTTAATATGTTCCTTCTCTTTTCCTCTTGCATTCATCCTCCATATTTTGAATATCTTTGCCCTCGAGTGTCCTAATATCTTTCAAGAGGAATGAAGGAAAAAGCTAGAAAACTTCAGGAAGGAATTGGATTAAAATTGGTTGGATTCTCAGTTTATCTGGACTCTGGGATGTATTGTGAGAGCGAGAGAGAAATGGTGACAAGTTACTGCCAGGCAAATGGCAAAGAGGGGTTGGCGAAGGATTTTAAGAGCTGTGGTCTGGAATGTGAGAATTTCCTTCAGGCTTCCCTTCTCATTTAAAATTTTACCAGGCTATGCTTTTATATTTGTTACATTTGGGTTCAGCTGCTTCTCTTCCCCAAAAGAAATTCCTGTTCCTCTTTCTTAGGTGGAATGAAGAATTCTTTTCTTCTCTCGCCTGTGTAGCCCCGTCATGTCCCATACATTTTTCTATGGCTCGGTGAAAATGGGAACTTTTGTTTCCAACATCTTACTGTTTGTTTCTGCTCCACATGCTGTAAATGTTTTCCTTGTTCTGCAGAGCTGCGTGCTCTCTTTTCTTTTCTGTGTTTGAGAGGGTAGGGCATGCAAGTCCCTCTCCAATTTACTTTCTAGAAGGTGTTGCATCTCTGAGTTTCGCGTCATGCATGGCCACTAACCACATCTACACCTGGCAGACTTGTCTAATTGGAGTAGTGGGCTGAAAAACAGTGAGGATAACAGAAATAAAAGCACTTAATAAAACTAGTTTTAGTCAATTCAACAACAACACCAACAAATTATTAAATACCCACTTGGTGGTAAGGGCCATGATCAGTAATGCAAGAGAGAAAATAATGGAAAAGAAGCCCCAGCCTTTGCCCTGAAGGGACTTAATGTTATAACAGTCATACTTTTAAAGCAGGGGACCATACCGTGAGGCAGAATATGATACGGGTCCTAAGAGATTTGCTAGCAACATGAGCTTAAAGGAGGGACAGGAGTGCCTGGCTGGCTCATGTGGGAAGAGCAGGCAACTCTTGATCTCGAGGTTGTGAGTTCGAGCCCCATATTAGGTGTAGAGATTACTTAAGAATAAAATCTTTAAAAAGAAGAAAAAAAAAAGGAGGGACCATTCTTTTGGGTGAATTGAAGAAAGCGTCTTAAAGAAGGAGATAGGTAGTATTTTAAGGAGTTTCTGTTTTGTTGGTTTTTCTCCTTGTTATAAGGTAGTAGGTGCTCATTAAAGAAAAAAAATCAGAATACACAAAGAAATCAAAAGAAGGTCATTTAAAAACACCATACCTCCTGCAGGATGACCGCTGTCAACATGCAGCATTAGAACACAGGCTAAGTCTCTGACCATGGAACTGAGACTGCTGGGCATGTAATGTCCAGTGTCCTTTCCTCTCCCAGAATTCCAAGTGCTCTCCTAGAAGTGCTCAAGCCAGGCCAGCTGATGGAGGCTTATGCCTCTGTAATTTCCTGTTCCTTGTCACAATATTTATTAATGCCCAGTAGACCGTCTCATCTCTCTGCAAGAGAAGGTGAATGAGCAAAGATGAGCAAAGGTTTCACAGATGACACCTTTAGCACTTTTTGTCAATATTTAAATGTAATATTATATCAATGCATTAATTGGTAATTAGAGGATAAAACTACCACTCCACTTCTCTCCCCCCCCACCCATGAATGACACCAACTTTCCTTTTTCCCAAGAAGCTGTTTCAGGAGGCTTTAGTGGGATGAGTAAATGGTATTTTTTTAAACACTTTTGTTGTTTAAAATGCTATTGTTTCATTTGAGGTGTGAGGAAATGTGCTAACCTTGTCTTCTGTTGGTGTAGCAGTGCAGAAATGATAACTGTATATACATTTTTTTTACATAAAAATAGAGAGGAGCAGGAAGGAGAGAGACAACTTATTTAAATCCTGAATACAGTCAGACCTCATATGCATTGTTAAAAAAAAAAAAGCCCTAAAGAATTGCATATGGATTAGAGGGATGAATATTCTATTATTTCAGTCTGTTCTGCTGATCTTCTTATTGTGACTTTGTGCTTCAGAAATCTGCTAGGAATTTGGCTTTGCCGTAGTAGGCAGTAATTTTAAATGTGTATCAAGCACTTGATAGTGTATGATTTGCGTGCTGTTGCATTACTATTCCCTAAATTTTCCACCAATTTATTACTTTTTTCATACTGTTTTAATATTTCAGGATGATGAATATATACAGCATCATTAAAGGTAAATAAAAAATGCATGAAATTAAAAATTGGAATATTAGATGTTTCTTCGCTGTAATCCCCTGGCCCAATTGGAATGAAATGTCTCTGTTCTATCAAGTAATCCCTAAACATGATTAGGAACCTGGGAGTGTCCACACAGCCCACATAATATTTGTATCATCTAAGCCTATTTATGTAAGGTTTGAGTAAAAGTTGTTATTAGAAGACCTATAAACCCATTTTACAATTCAGAAAGATATGCTTGCCTCTTAATCTTTTCTACCTTTATTATTTTTGCTGGAGTTGATGACAATGTGTTCTTAATTCATTTTTCAGAATGCTATTACTGTACGTCTTTTTTATGCTTAGATGATACATTGGCTAGTCTATTGAAATACATTTTAAACAGCAAGGATTGAGTTCAGCAGTTCATCTGCATCTGTAGCTGGTTTTTTTTTTTTCAATATTTATAAGAAGGAGAAGAGTTAGTTTTCTAGAAGTTAAATAGTTTTCTAAAAGTTTCTAGTCATTTGATGTGTATCCAGGGCAAGTTTTCTTTTAAGGAAATTTGCTCACATTATATTGGCTCACCAAACTCCTGGGTTTTTTATTGTTTTTTTTTTTTTTTCTTTAATGAAAACAGTTGGCACTATGTGGTGTTTTGCTACAAAATTGTTTAAATTATTTCTGATTTTTGAGCCAAAGAAAGTAGTGTTTTGTAAAGAGGATATTTGAATATAAAAAGACCAAAAAAATGTTTTCCTTCAGCCTTGATATATGCCCCACATTGTGTTAATGACTTCTTTGGAAAGATACTCTTTCTGTACTAGCGAACTCTTCAGTGTTCGCCCTCTTTCAAAGGCCTCTTTATAGGGAGGGGTTTTTCAAAACATCTTAAAAGTCTTATGTATGATTTGTTGTTTCTCTTCCCTCCAGTTAGGGTTTAGTGGATACCAGGCTTCTCTTAACCAAGGTTCGTTCTCTCAAACGTGCAGATACTGGTCTCACAATTGTATGTCAACACTCTTGAGTTTCAGGGAAGTTAGGTGCTTGCCAATTGCCGTCTTATTCCAGGCACGTTAAAATACCAGGACGTTTTTGGTTCCTTTACTGTAGAATTTCTTATTTATTTTTGGCTCACACACAAAAGACAGTTTTGACTGTTCACTGCTTAACCAAAGTCCTGAAACATGAAGATCGACAACTCGTTAATTTCCCAGTTATGAAATGTGCTAAGTGACCACAGTTTCTAATGAACACTCCCCACTGTGGTGTATTTTAAAACCATGTTTCATACAGCACCCAAAGATGTTCTGTGGTGGTTAAGACCTTGTAAACCTTTGCTCCTAACTTAGCAAGTTTGCCCTGATACCGAAGATGAATCCTCGTAGTGAAAGAGGCATTCCCGTAGTCTCCCTGTAGGTTAAGTTCGGGTTGGCTTTTCCTGCAAACACCGGGTTTGAGCAGAGAGGTCCGGTGTTGGCTCTTTACCCTTTGCAAGGGTGCCATTTGGTACACATGCTGCCCGCAATTGTAAAAATTGTCCCCTGAAAGCCAGTTTCCGTGTGTTTGTTCCTCACTTTGCAAAGAAAATAATGACAGCAAATGACATATGGCCGATATTCCCCTAGCTGAACTTTTACCCCGAGGAAGGCATTTAAGAGCTAGGGGGTGGAGGGCAGGGAGGTTTTAAATAGTCCACACACTGATGCTAGAAAAATTAGCAGCGAGCATGTGATTTCATAATGGTCGTGTGACTGTGCTGCTGCATTGTGTTCAGTTCATCAGAAATCTGAGCCTCCTGCCACCAGCTGTGCCCAACCGGACCCGCGTGTCCTGGGTTCAGTTGGCAGATAAAGCTGTGCTGTGTCGCAACTGCAGAGTGGGGTGGGGGGAGCACCCAGGTGCAGCACAGCCAGGGAGGCCTGAGCCGGAGGGGGTCCTCCCACGGCAGGTGGTAAGAGTCACCTGGTGTGGGTGCATTTGGGAGCCTATCTACAGAGCCCCAGAGAGGAGAGAGGAACATCTGGGCCCCTATTCTGGAAAATTTCTGGATCGGTATGTGGTCTATACCATTCCGCGAAGCCCTTTCAAATAATGCTGAAGCCAGCCACGTAGAAAGCAGAGTGGCCTATGGGTTAGAACTCAGCCTTTGCAGCTCCTGTCTGTGCAGCCCTGGGCCATTTATTTCACGTCCCGTACCTCAGTCACCTCCTTTGTAAAATTAGGATAACAACATTATCTACTTACAAGGATTAAATAAAATAATCCTTTTAAAGTGCTTAGCTCGGTGCCTGGCACGTAGTCATTTGTGGGATGTGCAACACTTTACTTTTATATGTGGAGAAACTGAGGCTGTAAATCATGAGCTCACCTAAGAGCGCTTGGCCGAGAATAGAATTCGTGTTTCCTGACTTTCATGCTATTATGCTAACCACTAATCTATGCTTCTTCCCTGCATCAAGCCCTTAACATTCCTATTCTTGATTAAAGCAAGCGGGGGGAGGATTTAAAAAACAATGGTAAGAAATAACCTCATAGAGATGAACTTAATCTATTGTAGCTCATTCTTGAAGCTAATCATATTTGAAATAAAAAACAGTATGTTTTCAGTCAGTATCTCCCCACAGCTAAAATGATCACATTTTTTAAATATAAGCTTTATGTTGTTGGTAAAATTGGAAAGTTTTAGAAGAGTAATTATTTTTGGTAACTCTGTGGAGTCTTGTATGCTTCTGAAATGATCCACAGGCATTTAAATGGGCTATGAGCCTTTGGCTGAATAAGGTAGAGAAATGTTTACAGTTCATAGTTGTGAACGCATGCTGGAGTATTTTGCCCTAAGCAAGACAGAAACTCCTGGGATAAGCAAAAAGCAATTTTCAAAGGTGAAACAGACTGAAGGAATAGCAGAAATATTACATGGGTAAGGTTTGAAAAACGTTTATAAGGCTGGATTAAAAAGCATAGACAATGAGGAATCTTATGCTTCTTCTATTAATAATGAGCTATGTCTGCATTCACAAAATTATTTGCAAATTAATATTTGGAATTGGCTAAACAACTGGTTATTAATTTTTTTGAGAAGCAAAAAAAAGTCAATTCGCCAGTTATTTGAATGATTTTGACACCAATTCCCCAAATAAGCAAACAAAACAGTGTGTGTGTATATAGGCATAGTATAATTCAGCTCTCCTCTAGGTTGTGAATTCATTCTAACAGTTGGAATTGCCTTCACCACCCGAAACAAAATACTATAGTGCAGGTCTGTGGCTCGTGAGTACCACACAGTCCAAGCTGCTAATTGGTTTGATGATCAGACATGGCCCAGTTTTCTGGCAGGGGTGAGGAGGGGGGTGGTTCTTTTCCCCAATGACAACAGTGTTGTGGGTGGGCAGAGCAGGAACTTTTTTGCTATTGTTTTATTTATTTATTTATTATTTATTTATTTATTTATTATTAAATTTTTTTTCCCCCACCAAGGAGCAAAGCCTTTGGGCACATTAGCACGACTTTCTGCAAGTAATGCAAAATGGGAAATAAGTGGGTTGAGGTGCTCTTGGGATATTAGTGGTGCTGCGGGCGGGAAAGCAGGCATTGGAAAATAAATGACAAATTAGTCTGCTTAATCTCTTTATTGTGAATCAGATGCCATGGCAGGCGTTCATAATACATAATAAACACCAGTTAATGCAACTGAGATACTAGTCCTCAAATTCGCAAGAGTGGTAAGAATCTTTCCTAAGGGAGTGAGCATGTTTACTGAATGATTTTTCTCCCTCTGTAAGTAGGACTTTGTGGTATAAACCCAGGTAAATAATAATAACCACTGTATATGTATAGTGTTGAAGCATTTATGGACAGTTTCATTCATAGCAACTTGTGTGAGTTTCACTATGATATCCCTGGGAGGGACAGGCTTTTCTATTTCCCCCGTTTTACAGACAGCCACCTGAGGGGTTAAACGACCTACCAAATGTTGCTCAATGTTGGTCAAAGACAGACTTGGGTTCTTGATTTCTGGCTTCAGAACTTATTCTTGCTACCCCATCACCCCACCTACATAGAATCAAAACCTGTATATTAGTATAACTCCATATAATATACATTCTGATATCCTCTGAGCTGAGTTATGGCCCCTCATCCTTTTTAATCAAGTTCAATAATATTACACATATAACTAAATTCAAAAACCGTCACTAAGTTCCTGATATAACAGAGACTGCCCTTACCTGTCCGCTTAGTACTGATGACATAAAGGAGCCCCCTGACATTTTACATAGGGAAAGTGAGACACGCGGATGGCACAGCTGAGCTAGTTAGCATCTAGAAGTATCATTAACCAGCTTGTCAAGGTCATTTCTCTAGGGTGCTCTGACTTTTAGCTGATCATATCATGTGTTTATCATACAGCAGCATCAAGTCGTGGATTTCTGCTTTAAGCATATCCAGAACATGAGTCAGCCATCAAGGCTCACAGGATCTGTCAGTGACTGGGCATCTTTACAATAATCCTGTCCAGCTTTGGCCGCGACTCTAGCTTATACCGGCACAACACTAGACCGAACCGTTCAGCTCTACACTGTTTCCTTGTTCTAGTTAACATGCTGTTTTGTAATTATTCTATACTTGTGAGGAAAGGGATATTTTTGTATACCAAGCCCTTTTAAATCCTCATTTATGTCTGCCTGGTCCTCATTGCTCTATGGCATAGAAAACAGGCACTAAATTTATGCTTCTTGGTCAGCTGACCAGAAGGCTTTGGCTAACTACAGCCCCTCTGATTTGTCCACACAAGAGCACCCACCATATCAGTTAGGATATGGTCATCGTAGTATTGGGAAAGAGATGGTATCTGGCCAAGGTCATGGACAGGGAGGAATAGTTAAAAATATGTACAAGGGATCTGAACTATAGAAATTAGACTTATATTTGAGACAGAGTTATCAAAATGTACTCTGACGCTGATTGCTAATACAAGGAAGACCAGTCTTAGTTCGTGGTAAAGAATGCCCAAAGCAGATGTCTCTGTCATTGTCTTACAGCATCTTGGAATGTGGTCAGAATGGGCACTTTCTTTTGTTGGCCATTGCTCATTAGGTAATCAGTTGTACAAAGAGCACTGACGAAATTGGAGGTCAGCGGCCCCCAAAATACGTTAAGTAGAAAATTATCCAGTGATCATGCAAACATGAACTTTTTTTATAATTTGGCTTTGCAAAGCACTTAGATGTATCCACTTAGTGTTGTCAGATAAAAACAAAATTTTCCTGTTCTTCTAATGAACTTTAACGAAATGTGTTAACAACAGACAAGGGAAAACATCATGGATTTGGTGTCTTTATAACATATCTCTCTTACACATATACTTGAGTCTTCAACTTCATTGTTTCTTTTGGTGTCTTCTCTTGAAAGTGGGGCTTGGAGGCTTCTAGGGTAATTATGCCTCCTACCTTTCTGAGGACCGTCCGCCACTGTTTTCTCTAAATACCTGTGATCCTGTAACAGATACGCAGGATTCCCTCTGTTTTAATGACCCCCTGATTTACGGTGGCCCGGCAGTGTGCCAGAGTCAGCTCCTTGGACTCTGTTTTTGTTCTACATTCCTCAGTACGACGACAAAAACTATTTACGTTTTGCTTGAATAGCTTAAACAACCATTTTAGAAGACTTTAGATTGCTTGTGAACATATTTGAATGCATCTTTAGCCATCACTGGGCTTAAAATGGAAACCACTTTTTTCAGCTTATCTGTATTAACACCTGTAAAAATCAATGGTAACTGTAGTTTTTTCTTATAATGCTCTGTTCCTTTAACTAATGCCAGAAATAATGCACAATTTATTCTAGCGTGTTCTTTTCCTTTGCCTGATGTTCTCCGGCAGTAAAGTGGCATAGTGTATAAGAACTCACTTCTGCTGACTTAATAGTAAAATTGCCAGGTTGATGTTGAAAATTCAACCAATTGGAGCCTAATCCTCAAGAAGGAATTTGCTGTCTCTCCTACTGATTATCATCCGTCTTCTTCATATGAATATGCAGAAAGTTTATTTTTGCAAGTGCACGTACTTACATAAATGACCAATGGGAGAAGTTAGAGTTAACCAGTGATGTTTTTTGAGCATTGTTATTTTTCCCTAAAATCAGAAGTCATTACATTTATATGAAAATTTTGAGTGTTTGTATGAGCTTTATGCCAAACTAAGATTAGTGTGCTGTACCCCATTACAAATGTAGAAGATTGACCACTTTTTATGGGTTAGAATAAAAAAATATGATAATAATGTCTTCTCATCATCATAAAGAGAGATGATAACGACTAAATGAAATATTTATATTATCTCATTTTTATTTGATAGGTCCCATCTTCTCCCATACCAAACACTTTCTCAAAAGCAACCCTAGACTCCTGGTTAAAAAAGAAATCTTTGTAGAATTCAGGTTCTTCATATGTGTTGCTAATAAATCCAGTAATTTAATATTTTACTCTTTTTATTTTCTGAAATGTGTTTTGCCTCTTAAAGGGGAGCCCAGTGGTTTAGTATGTTTTGATCAGGGCTGTGTGTAAAGATGGGCTATTTTCTCGTTTCTATGTGCATATCCTGTTTGTTCCCAAGTATCCTTTTTGGAAAGTGGGCCAGCTAATCCATAAACAAAAATGTGTGTGTGTGTGTGTGTGTGTGTGTGTGTGTGTGTGTGTGTGTGTGAGAGAGAGAGAGAGAGATAGAGAGAGAGAGATAGAGAGAGAAAGATAGAGAAACATATATTCGTGCTGTTACTGACCCACGTATTCTGTAGGCCATTCATCTCTTCATTAACCTATTATGAGGCTCCTCCCTAGCCTGTCTCCTCCCTCACATACCGTCTTGCTATCTCTTATATTCTTATAGACTATCTGTATTCTTCCCAGCTGGGCTCTTTTCAGACTTTTACGGTTTCTTCCGAGACTTACTACACAGAAACACTGACATATATGTCACTGTCAAGTCATGTAGCAATTGCTTTCTGACACTCATGCTGTGAGCATGCAGTCCAGTGGGTGACTCGGCCCCGCTGCCGCTCTGTCTGTGTGGCCACCACCCCTAAAAAGATTCTGAGTTCTCAAGAACTGTTTCAGGCACGTGGCTATGTTGCCATGTTGTCATGTGAACTGAACTGTCCCCGTCTTTTCCTCCGTCTCTCTCTTTCTCATTCCCTGCACTCATCTTATTGAAGTGGGAGAAAAGGAGAAAAAGATCTGCGGCCTGCCCGATTTGTCCTGACATGAAGAGATGGTTAGCTTTGTGAAAGGCGGTGGGGGCCAGCCGAGTGCCTGATGTCCCAATAATGTGTCTGTGGGACTTACTCTCTCTCCATGTCCCTTCACTCTGCCTCCTGCTGGTTTCCCGGAGAGCTCTTGTCTCCTTCAGTACGTGAGAGGGGTGACAGTCCCTCAGGCTTTGGCACTCAACACCTGTTAGATCTGCTGACGAAGACACTGTTTTCGGTTTCGTGCTGCTTTTGGTGTTGGTGTTAGGGCTTGCTTAAAGCCCAAAGAAACGTTTCTGAGGACTTGTAGCTTTTATGGAGCAGAAAAAAATGCCCTGTTTTCTGAACACATTGATTTGCTTTAAAATTTTCTTAAATTTCCAGAAAACACTTTGGATTCAGCACAAAAAGTGTTGTTATGGCCCAGTTTTCCTGAAATCCCAATCTGTAAGACTTCAAATGAGAGCAATGGAACTCCTCAAACTGCTTCCTGGTGGGGCTAGTTTTTGTCCCTGATTCATTTTATTCTGTTTTTAATGATGATGACCAGAGGTCTTTTTGGTTTTCTTTTATTCTTACAAAGCATCAGACCTTTATTCATTTCTGATATCACATTAAAATTTAAAAACAGCAAAACACCAAACAGCCTGTGTAGTGGGAAGGAGTAGAATTTTAAGAGTCAGAGTTAGTTCAAGGCCCTGGTGTAATTAATTATCCTTTCTAAGCCTTCTTGACTTATCATTAAACATTTAGAAAGAGACAGAGTTGGGAAAATAGTAACCACCTTGCAGGGCTGCTGTGAGAACGTAAAAAGGTAATACAGATATTTAGCACAACACCTGGTGTTTAAAGACGTAGACCGTGGAACTAAAAACCAGCAGAGTACCAGCCATTTATCTTCCCTTTCTCTCTTTTTAATTGTTTTCCTTCTTTCCTTCCCAGTTGAGAAAAAAAATTAGGAAAAAAAATCCATTGACAGAATTCTGTAAAATGAAGTTTGATGCTATGCATAGTGATGTTATGGACTGAGGTATGGTTTGGTGGGGGCTGTGTTCAAGAATAAATAATATTACTATCGAGGAAATCCAAATCAAAGCCACACTGAGATACCACCTCATGCTGATCAGAGTGGCTATAATGAACAAATCAGGAAACTATAGATGCTGGCGAGGATGTGGAGAAACGGGAACCCTCTTGCACTGCTGGTGGGATGCAGACTGTGCGGGCCGCTCTGGAAAACAGTGTGGGGTTCCTCAAAGATTAAAAATAGAACTGCCCTGTGACCAGCAATTGCACTACTAGGATTGCCCAAGGGGATACAGGAGTGCTAATGCATAGGGGCACTGTACCCCAATGTTTATAGCAGCACTTTCAACAATAGCCAAATTATGGAAGAGCCTACACTGTCCATCAGCTAATGAATAGATAAAGAAGATGTGGTTTATATATAACAATGAATACTACTTGGAAATGAGAAAGAATGAATGCTGCCATTGCAGCACTGTGGATGGAACTGGAGGGTATTATGCTGAGTGAAATAAGTCAGTCAGAGAAAGACAGGTATCATATGTTTTCACCATATGTGGATCTTGAGAAACTTAACAGAAATCCATGGGGAAAGGAAGGGGAAAAATAGTTACAAACAGAGAGGGAGGGAGGCAAACCAATAAGAGACTCTTAAATACAGAGAAACAACTGAGGGTTGGTTGATGGGGTGTGGGAGAGAGGGGAAACGGTGTGCTGGGCATTGAGGAGGGCACTTGTTGGGATGAGCACTTGGGTGTTGTATATAAGCCAATTTGACAATAAATTATATTTAAAAAAGATAAATAATATTACAAGTATACTGTTGCACTCGATTGTTACCAAACCTGATGTTTAGTCTCCACTTGCTAATTTTAGATTCACTGATGATCTCTCATCAAGGCTCATCCAAGTTTCTAGTTCAGACAGGACCTTGTTTTCAGCCAAGTCATTTTACATGGACTTTGTCTCATCCTCTTAAGTGCCCGAAGCACAAATGTTGTGACACCTCACATTATTTAGGATGTGTTTCTTAGCTTCAGTGTAAGAATTACACCCCGCCTCAGAAATTCTAAATTTTTGGTCAGCAAGGATCCAAAACTTTTGGAACATATGTGGATATTTCTCTAAAATGCCCCAAAGAGACTTGTCCCTGAAAGGGGTCTCATTTCAATCTGTGAGGGCCGTGTAGGAAGAATTGGAGGGAGGTTGGTGAGTACATGTCGAAGATTTCATTCAACACTAAGGTTCTGTGACCTTTTCATTACAATGTATGAATGTGCCACACACTCCAGGATCCTCCTGCTGAGCTACGAATTTAGCAAATTTCATTTGTTGCTACCTTCCTCACATACTAAGCTCATGACTATACCGGGGTCAGTGTTACCCTGGCATCTCAAAAGCACTCAGCAATACTTAGCTAGTATTACCACTTAATTCTTTTTTTTCAAAGTTTATTTATTTTGAAAGAGAGAGAGAGAGAGAGAGAGAGAGATTGGAGAATGAGCAGGGGAGAGGCAGAGAGAGAGGGATAGAGCAAGAATCACAAGCAGGCTCTGCACTCTCAATGCAGAGCCTGACACAGGACTCGAACTCAGAAACCATAAGATCATGACCTGAGCCAAAATGAAGAGTCAGACACTTAACCAACTGAGCAACCCAGGCAACCCATGATCCAGGTTTCTTAGTAACCATTCTCAATCCTGATTCTCTCTCCCCCATCGACCCTCTTTAAAATTTATAATCACATTCCTCATATATTTTTAAGTTTTTCTTAAATTTCAAGAAAATATTTTGGATTCACAGGGTGAAGAGTTTTACAGAGAATCTCAGTCTTTTCCTGCTGTGCATTACTGGGCCCTGCCTCCTTCCTGTCAACTTTCTATACCCCAAGCTTCCCCCACCCTACATCATCCAAATGAGACACACGTGTTCCAAAAGAAAAAAAATACCATGCCCCATCCATTTGATGTTTTCCACACTACATTTTAAAATTATTGTATTCAATTTATTTAAACTAAAAAAAACCCCCAAAAAACAAAAAAAATAATGCACCCATTTCTCCCCTAACCCCACATCCCCTATGACACCAATCTGTTCTCTGTATCTATGAGCCTTTTTTTTTTTTTTAAGATTCCACATATAAGAGAGATCATACGGTGTTTGTTTTTCTCTCTCCTGACTTATTTCACTTAGCATAATGCCCTGGAGGTCGATTGTTGTAAATGGTAAGATTCCATTCTATTTTTCATGGCTGGCTTCTTAAAATCCTGTTGTACATATTGTAGGTATTATACATTCATCCATGGATGGACATCTAGGTTGTTTCTATATCTTGGCTACTGTGAATAATGTTGCAGTGAACACGGATATATCTTTTCAAGCTAGTGTTTCCATTTTCTTTGGGTAAATGCCCAGAAGTGGAATTTCTGGATCACATGGTAGTTCTATTTTTAATTTTTGAAGGACTTCCATACTGTTTTCCATTGACTGCACCAATTTTATATTCTCATCAACAGTGTATGAGGGTTTCCCTTTTCTCCACATACTCGCTGACCCTTACCTTTTATCTTTTTTATACTAGCCATTTTAACAGGAGTGAGGTGATCCTCATTGGGGTCTTGATGTGCGTTCTTTGATGGTAGTGACATTGAGCGTTTTTTTAAATGTACCTATTTACCATCTGTATGTCTTCTTTGGAAAAATGTCTATACACAGCATCTGCCCATTTAAAAATCAGATCGTTTGCTTTCTTCTGCTGTTGAGTTGTGTGTGTTCTTTGTGTATTTTGGATATTATCTCCTTATCAGATATGTAATTTGCAATTATTTTCTCCCATTCCATAGGTTGCCGTTTCATTTTATTGATGGTTTCCTTTGCTGTGCAGCAGCTTTTTAGGTGACTGTAGTGCCACTTGCTTATTTCTCTGCTTTTCTTGCTTTTGCTTTTGGTGTCAGATTTAAAAAGTCACCATACACTTATGGGCTTCTTCTAGGAGTTTTATGGCTTCAGGTCCTGAGACCAAGTCTTTAATCCATTTTGAGTTAGTTTTTATGTATGGTATAAGTTTCACTCTTTTGCCTGTAGCTGTCCAATTTTCTGAACCCCTTTATTGAGGAGACTGTCCTTTCCTTTCCCCTTGTTATTGTTGGCCTTTTGTTGCAAAATTAACTGACCATAAACGTGTGGGCTTATTTCTGGGCTCTCTGTTCTGTTCCACTGATCTGTGTGTCTGTTTTAATTTTAATTTAAAAGTACCAAACTTTTAAAGTTATTATAGCCTCTAATTGCATTTTGAAATCAGGAGCATGATGCCTTTGGCTTTGTTTTCTTTCTCAAGATTGGTTTTGGCTATTTGGGGTTCTTTTGTGGTTCCATATAAAACCTGAGAATTATTTGTTCTAGTCTGTGAAAAAAGCTGCTGGTATTTGCTAGGGATTGCAACCGAATCTGTAGGTGGCTTAGGGTAGTATGGGCATTTAACGGTATTAATTGTCCCAATCCGTGAGCATGGAATAAGCCCACTGCCCCAATTAAAGGAGGACACGGAGACTCGGAGCACAGTGCAGGGGAGGCTTTAATCGATGTTCTTGCAAGAGTGGGTGTCTGATGGACAGGACACTGTGGGCCCTTACAGCAGGCAATTTATCTCCTAGCGTGAAACCCCTCCCCTGATTCCTCATTGGCTGAGTACTACAGAAGTTACAGCCTTATCTGGAAGTCGCCTATGCCCATGTAAGGCCAAAAGTAGTCTGATTGGAACAAATGTACATTCTTTGAGGTGACGCAGAGACGTCAGTTCTTTGGCACATGCTTATTACAAAGCCCGCAAAAAAAAATAAATAAATAAAATAATAATAAGCCCATGAAATGGAGACAGGAAGAACCAGGAAGTGAAGTGTCTAAGGGTTTGGGACTCCATTGTGCGGAGGGGAGGGGTTCGTACATATTTCCAATAGGTTGTAAGCCTATTGTTAACTAGACAGCACAGCTTTTATTTGGTATTTCTGGAAATGAATCATGTCACTTACTTGTCACGCCTACCTTTGCCGGTAAAACAATACCATCGGGCAGTGGAACAATAATACTAGAATTTTGGTAACTTCCAACTTGTTCTCTAAACCAGAGACTAGTCTACCAATATGCGTGTCAAACCATGACTCAAGGCTGCTATGAACTTGATTGTTAGTTGTCAGTTACTGATTGTAGCTACCTCCAGCATGCCTTCCAGCTGAAGAAGTACAGAAATACAGAATTGGTTCCTTAATCAAGAATGTGGAATTGCCAGGTTATCACATACGAGGGGAAGCTGCAGATGAGTTACAGAGCCCTGGACTCACAGATAGGATTCCTTTACAAGCCCACAGGTGCCCATTATGCATTCTCTCTCTACCATAGTGAGGTAACGGCAATAACATCATTTGATGATGGGTTTATTCTCTCCAAATTTCAAGACTGAAATAGAAAGACGACACCTGAATGTAATTCCCAGGGCAGGCAAGCGCTGTCCAGCCCTCACAAGATGCACAAAAGCCAGGGAAGCTCCAAAAGAAGTCTATTAGGGGATTTGTTTCGTGGAGCTCAGTATTTCTTCCATTCGAGTTTTACCCGATACTTAATTTAACTCCACGAGTAATATAATACACTAGGGCAGGACTAGAGCGAGGTGAATGGTATTGCAGCCTGCACATTATGCCTGACCTTGCAGCTGAGTATTAATTTGAAGTAGTGGAATTAAAATTTTCTATTCTTTTGCATTGTCATGCCTCACGTTGATAAGCACAAAGAAATGTAAATAAAAAAGACCTATTTCAAAACCTTCCATACAACCTTTTTGTTTTATGACAAAAGACAGTTAATTAACATACTAGCAGTAAGCAGCCTTCCCAAACTCATGCTAATTATGTATTCTGTTGACCGTGACTCTAGTCATAAGGTAATTGGCTTGCAGCAACATGACATTTCAAATCATCTCTTGAAATTACATCAAAAAGCCAGCCTGTTTTGTTTTGATAGGGGAACAATCAATTTGATAAGTGGTAACACAGCTCATTGTTTCACATTAATTAGACTAATTGCTGCATGTTAGCCTCTGAAATAGACAGAACTTGGAGAAGACAAAGGCTGCGGCCTTTAGCATGCAGCGCGTGTGACGGTTCCACTTGCCTGCACAGACCGCAGGCAGAAAACAGAGCTGTTATAGGAGGCAGCCTTGCGGGAGGCTGGGTGTTAACAGTAGTTTGATGTGTTATGCTTAATACACTGGCTTTCAATTATAGCATCCAGGTTCCAAGTCCCACAGAGGGAAGAAAGGACGACTCTAAAAAACTGTTTCCCAGCTAACCAGGTTTGGGTTTGAGAGAGTTAGAACAGCCTTCCAGTTACACATTCTCCTTCAAAACCCATACACTTTTGTGTCCCTGCCAGGGAGGCCCTACTTCTATCCCTTTGTAGTACTCTGGGCATAAATGCCTTAAAAAACAGACTGAAACAAAACAAACAGAGCCAAAACAAAACAAAATACCAAAAGGACAAAAAAAAAAAAATTCCCCCCCCCCCTTTTTTTTCCAATTACAAAACAGTGTTTGAACCCACAGAGATTCGGGAAACTGTCATTTGTGGAAACCTAACACTTGAGCCCTGCAGACGCCTTTCACTTTGACAGACTGTACCTTCGTTTATTCTCAAGACCACCAATTTGGTCCAATTGGATAGTGTGATCTTTATGACAACAGCACATGTCGATCTCAATTGGCAAGGAAGAGAATTTCACTTGTGACCAGCGCGGACTTCTGATGCTCACATAGATTGATGAGATCGCGTTACTGGGCATCTGATGCAATGGAACAGGGCTCCTTCCCAAGGAAAAGACATCCAGGGCTTAAAAAAACCAGATGCACTGCCTCTGTCACTCAGACGCTGTCTAGTTATCCACACACAACTTCGGATTACTGCTAGCTAACCAAACGTGCAGATGGGCAGTTGTGTGTGTACCTATTAGTGTATATACGTGAAGTGGAAATTAGCCTAAATATTTGATTCTGCGGTTGCAAATCACCAAATTCATTGTGGTTAGATGGTAAATTATCTCGTTGACTTTGGGCTGCATTTGACCTAAGAGACAGTCTCAAACAACAGACTCTGCTAATTGCCACTGCAGCTCAATTCAACGAATGGTTTTCACACGTCGGTGGTGTGGAAAGGACTTTGGGTTTCTCACTAGTTTCTTCAGCTTTACCGAGTGGTGTGGTCTTTGAACAGGAAGGACAGCAATATATAAACATAACAGTTTTTTCATAAGATACACAGCTGCATTACACATCCCAGAATTGTAAGTATGACGTTCCTCCATTTGTAAATGCTTATGGGCTTTCATTGAAATTACAGAGGGAAGAATGACAGTGAAATTTGGACCTGGCTTGGGAAATGAATTTGAAGCATTTAAACGAGATTGATTTGCTTCTGTGTATGAAGGCATCTTGGGCGGGGAAGGTGGGGGTGTGTGGACATCTGTACCAAAGGAGACATTTCATTTCTTCTCTTTACCATTCCCTCAAAGGAATGATCCTTTTGCAGGAACTTCAAAGCACAAATTTGTGCGGCAGGTTTAATTTGGTCATTTAAAAAAAAAAATAGCGTGTGGTGTAGCAGAGGCAAGCAATTAAATGATTGCTCCTACAAGTTAATAAATCTTCAACAGCCTTTTAAAAAGGTACAAGGATTTGTGATTTAAGGGTGCTAATGTGCTGTTTTCCCTGTAAAATCCCAGGGTTTATTCAGAAGGTAAATGATGGGGGGGAAAAAAGGTACCAAGATTGAAACCCCTTAACATTCAGCTTAAGTGCTGGTTCCACTTGCTTGAGCACAAGTTGGAAGCAGCTTTGTTAGGATTCCAGCCGGCACCCTCGCTGTCACTGTTGGTTCTTGTATAGTCAAGCCCCACTTCATGCAGAGCAAATCTTTGCTCAGTTAAGCGAGCGTCAGTCACTGGTAAGCTTGGCTGCCGGCCCAGGGTTGTTAGACTTTTCCATGCTACACCTGAATGAGATATTGACGAGACATTGCTACCCAAACAGAGTTGAGAAACTGGATAAAAAATAAATAAATTAAATTGTCATGGGGCTGACAGAATAATTTTGAAAATGCAACTTACACTTCCAGTGTACAAGCAGAACAAGGAAGCCGCTGCCTGCTTGGGACCAGGTGGCGTATCCCTGGGTTGGTTGAAAACATTTTTCCCCCTTACTTTGCGCCTCACGACTGTGGATTTGGAATGGAGGATGGGGGGTGAGGGAAGAGGTACTGACAGATTATAACCCTGTGTAGAACCTTTTGGTCAGTTCATTCGAATAGGCCTATTATCTGCTTAACAGAAGCTTCCCAAAACAAAACGCCGTGGAATACGGTTATGAGGCTTTGGGGGTGAGGAGAACATTCTGACAGTAGGGAATTTCTGCTGGGGACAAAAATAAGGATCAGAGAAAATCAGGGACGGAGTGGAAAAAAAGACGTAAAGTAGGAATAGTTTTGAAATCGGAATGGCTGGCAGAGCTATTAATCACAGAGTGCTCGGAGCCACAACAGGGGTCGTGGGAGGGCCGGGGAGACCAAAGGACAGAGGCGAAAGGCACCACCAAAGCCCCTCCCCTCAAAAGAAATGTAAGAGGACTGACCTATTCATATAGTATATATGTATCTAGATATCTATATGTATACACACATATATAGATATATATAGATATATAGATATAGATATACAGATATATAGATAGATATAGATATAGATATATGATATAAATATAGATATAGATATATGATATTAGATATAGATATATGTGTGTATATATCTATATACATATAGATATATTTCAATCCCAGGGGTTTTAGTAAATGTTTAGATTCTTTGTTTTTTTTACTATAGAATGAATGGTGTGTTGTTATCATGGCAGTTCTTATTCTTATCCTAAAAAAGTGGAAAAACTTAATTTCATCCATGGCAATAGAGGATTCAGGTGATTTGGCAAACTGATAGAAGAGGGAGGGCGTGGAGGAGGGGAGAGTCCTCTGCTGAACCCTAACGCTCAGGCAAGGCTTTGTCTCAAAAAAAAAAAAAAAAAAAAAAAAACAGTTGGAGGTTTGATGGGAGACATCAGAAATGACTATAGGTTTTACAGATTTAATAACTTCTTTTAAAATAGATTCAGTACTCTTGTAGCGGGCACGTGCTCTTTGAATGCATAATTCCTCATGGAAATTATGTAATTTCTCCCCCTAGCTGTGTCTGTATTGAAAAAGGACAATTCATGAGAGTCTGGCCATTTTGCTCCCTCCACATCCAGCTCTCCATCCCTACTAGATGGTTAGGTGCTGTGGACTCCGTTGGGTGTCCGGCGTGACCCGCTCTTATGGGGAACGGTGGCTCTTCTGTTCTCAATCTCTCAACTCCGCTCTAAGCACAACGTGTCTTAACTGACTTTCCAGACTCTGGACTTCCGGTGGCTCCGACCCAAGTCCAATCAATAACAAAGAAATCAGAGCATCATTTTGCAAGGTATCCCTCGGTGAGCGCTGTGTGGTCAGGCAGCTCCACCTCAATCCGGCGTTGATGGAGTACAAAACTCTCCTACATACATCGACAACCTTCCCCTTCCCTTCTGCAGATACCTCTCTTCACTTTGGTCGTCGTTAAATTATGCCTGAGTGCTCGGGCGGTCAGTAATACTACTTCATGGGTGGCTGAGTAACTTAAGTGAAAGCAAAGCTCACCAGCCTGGTGCTTAGCGTGTATTAAGTGTCTCGTAGTAGCCAGGCCCTTTTGAGAAATGGGGGTTATTATCTGTAGTATTAAAGAATAGGTGTGAACATTAGAAATTTCTTCAATATAAGCAGGGCCAGATTCGTGAATGCTGCAAACCTGTGTAGCCACCTAGAGCCCACTGCTGAAGGGCCCCACACTGGTTGAATGTTCCCTGGCACAATCTGGAAATTCTGAATACTTTTGGAACAAAGGGACTCGCATTTTCATTTGCAGGGGCCCCAGGCTGTGTAGCTGATCCTGAATGTTGTTATTTTATTTTGCCCATGCGTTTATTCCTTTTCCTGCTACAACTTTCACTGAATATTTTAAATAGCTTTTGGTATTATCAGGCACAAACCTAACCACTCAGTTCCTTCTCCTTTTTTGTTGTTGTTTTTCACCTTTTTTTTTTTTTTTTTTTTTTTGTGTCTACGTATCTCCTATTCATGCCTAGGTGCTCCCAGTACACGGCCAGTCCCTGCCCCTGCTTACCTTGCTTGCCCTACTAAGCCCCCATTCCCTTGAGAAAAGGTACTCTGCTATTCCTTTGTTTTTATTACGTTTCCTTAGTTTTGAGAGGCAGAGAGAGACAGAGCACAGTGGGGAGGAGCACAGAGCAGAGGGAGACACAGAATCCAAACAGGCTCCAGGCTCTGAGCTGTCAGCACAGAGCCCGACGCAGGGCTCGAACTCACGAGCTGGGAGATCATGACCTGAGCTGAAGTCAGACACTTAACCGACAGAGCCACTGAGGCACCCCAACTCTGCTATTCCTTTGATCTCCTGTGCCCTTCCTGTTCCTCTTGGATGAGCCTTAGCTCAGTTTCTCCACTTCACAAGCAGAAAGAAGTTTTCCTCGGCAGTGTCCTCACGTCCTCACGGCATCTTGGCACACGCCTGTTCTAACGCTTCCCTAGTCCATGCCCTGGACAGTAAGTTCTTTCAAGGGAAGAGACTTTCTCTTTTCGAACCTGCCGCTTCCCATCATCCTGACTCGCAGTTGGTGTTCAGTTTGTTGACTCAGGAAGTGAACGAGCAAACCAATCACCGAAGCTTCCGAGAGCACAACTGATTCTCATCTCACTTTAAAAAATTTTTTTTGGCTTTCCTTTGGTAAAGCATTTTTAGCAATGAATGCCTCAAATACAGCAACAAGGGCCAAATTCAGGATTGCCTTTGAGGGTAGAGACCCTTACTTTGGTATTTCAATTTGAGAAAATGATGTTTCTTTCTTATCAAATAGAATACTGTCTCTAATGACTTATCATGACGAAAGGGATGCTCTCCTGACTTTTAACAACCCCCTCACACATACACCCACCCCAGTTTATCAACTGTGATTTTGAAAAGGTGTTTCTTAACGGGTCTCAAGTTGGTTGAAACATTTGCGCTTTCATTTTGTTCTTCAAAGTTGCCTGCGTTGCTTTCCTCCTTTTCTCTCCAGGTCCCTCTTGCTTTTGCAAACTCTTCAGTGCATAGATGTACATGGTGAAAAGGGGGCTGAGAAAGCATGGGCCCATTGGCTACTTGATGGCACCTTCCTTTTGTTGTTCTGGGTTGTTTTTAGAGTTCGTATCATTGATGTGCTTGGGGCACTGGTGACAAGATGTTAATGGTTTCCTGACTGGGCAGACAGCTGTGTTGAGAGGTGTTAAGTTTTCAGTAAATTCATCTGTTTTATTAGTTCAAATTTACTTGCAATGTTAGCTCATTTACAACTGAATTTGTGGTTAATGTTTTTTCTCCACCTTTAGCAACCTCTGTTTCTTTGCTGTTTTCGTGTTATTTCATTTGAAAAGTACTGAGATTTCTCCTTCCCTCTCCCCAATAAGTTAGGATATTTTTTACTGAATAAATAAACAAGGGCTTGGGAGGTCTGCCTTCCTCAAGAACATTGCATGGTTCTAGGGCTACATAAGTGATAATCCCAAGTTGCTAACAATGAAATATCTGCAGTTATCATTGCAGATAAATTCACTCAGTTTAATAGAAGGCTTTGGCATGTTTCTGCTTTGCTCCTCCTAGTTTGTGTGTGTATTGAAGATGTGAGTGTGCCAGAAGCAGGTAGAAGCAAGAGTTTGGCCTTTTGGTGACATGTTGCAAACTTTTATTGATGTAACAACCCTCAGTATGATGCTATATCCCAATCCAATGTTCTTGGCTCTTTTTATCATTACCCGTCCCCCATTTCCTCTCCTTCAAATTCTTTTTTGTCCTTCTGCAGTCTGAATGAGAAATCCTTCATAATTTCTGAGGACTTAACTTCAGTTTTCTTGCACATGGTTCCCCTTGCTTCCCTACGTGAATTGGAAGTCCTGGAAGACAAGGCCCTTCTTCTTTGTACTGCAAAGAATACATCCTGGTGTGATGCCAGCCCCCACTGTCTGATGCTTTTAAATCCTCAATCATTCAGTGATTACAATGGCCTCCTTTTATCCTGAGTAATCAAATCGGCCATTTAAGCCGTGGTTCTGCGGGCATTGGCTGTGTCTTTGGATTAAGCTTGTTTGGGGTCGATTCTTTCCTGAAATACTTTCTAAGCACAGCAGAAACAGCAAGACAGAGTCACTGTGTAATGGGTAGAAATGCTAGGGCCAAATTCTACTAGGCCTGAATGTTAAATGTTTAGGATTGGAAAATCAGTTTCATATTTTGCAAAATTACTCAGGAGAACACTTTATTGCGCATTGTCAGGTTTTTGAAAAGGAATGGGCATTGCAGTGGTATAGGTTAAATAAGGCAAAATAACATGTACTGAGTGATCTCTCCGGGGTCAGCATACATAAGAGCTTATAGTCCTCTTAGAGTAGCAACGTATAATGGTTAAGAATCTTAACCATTTCGGGTTGGAGAAGGTATTGAAAATTATATAGCCAAGCCTCCTCATTCTGTCATTGAGGGTGTTGAGTCCTCAGCGGATTTAGATACCCTATTCGAGAACATAGAAATAATGTTTTTAATAGCAATTAATATGAGCCAGGCACTTGCTTAAATGCTTTGAGCATATTAATTCATTACCTCATAACACCTTCGTGAGGTAGGTTTCTGTTTCTTTTACAAATGAAGAAACCGAGGCAAAAAGAGGTTAGGTCACTCACCCAAGGTCTGATGTTTCTGTCTATCTCTAGAATCTGTCCATTTTTCTCTATTCCCACTGTCCCTACCTTGGGCCAAGCTACCGTTACCTCCTATCTAGACTCCTCACCAATCATCCTGCACCTCTATAGCTTCTGCCCTGGCAGACTTCACAATCTGTTTAAAACTCCAGTCTGTGCATGGCCCTGCCCCGCTGTTGGTGGCCACACATTGCTTATAGGAGCTACAGGAGGCAGGCTTTCCTGGGGTTCCAGAGACCTCTTTCATGCTCACTCCCCTGCCTGTGGTTCTGTAGCACTCCCCCTCCACTCACTCACATGTTAGAACCTTTGCAGGTGCCATATCTTGTGTCCATTCGTCCTGGACTTACTTCTACCCACCACTGAGATCCTAACTCAGAAGTTGCCACCTCAGGGCAACCTTCTCTGACTCCCTAGCTAAGCTGTAAGTCACTTTTACACATCTTTCAGTCCTCAGGGACTGTATCCATTTGACTTACCTTTGTGTTCCTAGAACAAATACAGTAGTTTCCCCCTATTCATGGAGAATATGGTATGTTCCAAGACCCCCAGTGGGTTCCTGAAGCTACAGATAGTTCCAGACTCTATAAATACTGTTTTTTCTTACACAGACATACCTATGGTAAGGTTTAATTTATAAATTAGGCACCATAAGAAGTTAATAACAATAACTAATAATGAAATAGAACAACTGTAATAATAACTGTAATAAAAGTCATATGAATGTGGTCTCTCTCTCTTTCAAAATATCTTATTGTACTGCACTCACCCTTCTTCTGGTGATGACGTGAAATGATAAAATGCCTACCTGATGAGATGAATGAGGTGATGACGTAGACGTTGTGAATGGTGTTAGGTTACTGTTGACAGTACATCAAAAGGAGGATCATCTCCCTCCAGACTGCCGTTGACCATGGGTAACTGAAACTGCAGGAAACCAAACCAAGGATAAGGCGGGGTCCCCTGTATGGTGCCAAGTGCATAGCTGACAACCAGCATTTGTTGAAGGAAGGAAAGAGAGGAGGAAGAAAGCCCTCAGGTGCTACGAATAATTCATTCTTGACTCTAAAGGGTCAGGACTTGGAGTTTCAGTATCTGATTTGAACCCCCACTGTACTGCCCACTGATTGGGAAAATGAATAAAATTGGAGTGAGGACAAAAGAAGAGTCAAGACTGATACTGAGAAGAATTCCAAGTAATCTCTATGGTTCCTCTGCCTGAAAGAGAAGGACCACAGCTCCTCACCTCTAAAGTGTGGGGGAAAAAATAAAGTGTGGGCTCTGCATAGTGACTTCTTTGTCAAAAGTACAGTGTGAAAAGAGGGGTGGGAAAGAGTAACTTCACAGTGGATCTCCGCCAGGTGGATCAAGGTCAGGTTATCAACAGTGATAAGCCATGTTCATAGTATGTACCTTTGATATGATGTGATGAAAACAACACTTCACCTCTATGGTCTTTCACCCCCAAACCATAACCCCCAGTCTAATCATGAGAGAAACAGCAAACAGATCTTGGCCAGCACTCCTCAAAACTGTCAAGGTCATCAAAAACTAGGAAAGTCTCAGGAACTGTTATAATCAAGAGAAACCTAAAAAGACAAGAGCTAAATGTAATGTGATATCCTGGATGGGATCCTGGGACAAAAATAGAGAAATAGGTAAAAATTAAGGAAACATGAATAAAGTATGGGCTTTTGTTAATAATAATGTGTCAGGGTGCCTGGTGGCTCAGTCAGGAGTCAGCTGACACTTGATTTCAGCTCAGGTCATGATCTCACAGTTCTGAGATGGAGCCCCGCGACAGGTTCTTCTCTGACAGTTCTCTCTCTGTCTTTCTAAAACAAAAATAAAGTTTAAAAATAATAATAATGTGTCAATATTGGGTTCCTTAGTTGTGACAAATGCAATCCACTAATGTAAGATGTTACCAGTAGGAAACACTGGGTGGTAGAGATATGGGCGGGGACTCTTTTACTATCTTCACAACTTCTCTGCAAATTTAAAACTATTCTAAAATGTTTATTTTTAAAAAGTCATGCTGAGGTTTTGAGGTTGGGTGACTGGGAAAGAGTCAGTAGTGTTAAAACAGCAGGAGGATCATCCAAGAAGTCACTGGCTCTGAGCATTAGGAAGTGTGCGGTGGGGGCAGAAGGAACTGATGGTGAAATCAAACCTCATGGTCAAGGCCATGCCAGGAGCTGAGGAAGACGGGGTGGGGGGCAGAGAAAAGAAGGAAGGGGGATTCGATTGGAGCTAGAAGAGACAATAGAGGCCAGGGAGGATTTTTCAAGATTTAGAAAGATGTGTATTTATCTATAACATAGGAGAAGAAATTGCTCAAATGCTTGTTTTATTCATATACAAGAGTGAGGTATTAAAAAGGTGATAGATGCATGGTTAGGGTTGTGGATGGGGTGGCTTTAGGGTGATTTTGTGAGCCAGTTTTTTTCACTTGAGAGAATCCCAAAATACTGGTGTTTGTCTTTTTTCTAGAATCTTCCATGTCTCATTAACAGAATCCTCTGGTCTTGCCTTGGGGATATACAATTGCCTAAGGCATTCTGGGAGTCCAGTGCGGAAGAAGAGGAGGGAATGGAGGCTTTCCTACAATGCCCTCATTTTGAGCCCCAACCCTTCTTCCCCCACACCCTATGCTCCTGGTGTTACGGTCCTTAGAATTTCTCTAGCTTGGTTTCTCCAAAGACAAAGTGAGGAGGAAGAGTGAATCATATGCTTTGTAGAGACAGACTTTCAGTCCTGCCTGATTTTAGCCACATGCCTCACCCCTGCCTTAAGCCAATACCTGATACCCAAAGGCCTTCATTCCTGAGCTTCAGGGTGAAGAGTCCTCCTCCCTGTTGATTTCCTACTTTGCTGGTGTTTACAGTTCACTTCCTGCATATCTATTGAGCAGATATTGCTCTACACCCTGCTTTTCAACTCTTTTTCTTACTTTATTAAATTTTTAAAAAATGTTTATTTATTTTTGAGAGAGAGAGAGTGCACAAGCAGGGGAGGGGCAGAGAGAAGGAGACCCAGAATCCAAAGGGCTAAAACTCACCAACAGTGAAATCATGACCTGAGCTAAAGTCAGACACTTAACCAACTAAGCCACCCAGGAGCCCTGCTTTTCAACTTCTTGTACCATGGTTCAAAATTAGGTATGTCTCCTATTTTCATCAAAAATGGAGACTATGGGAAAAAAATAGAGAATATGTTTCTGTTTCTCCTTAGTGTTTTACTGATAATTTATGATATGAAGGTGATAGAAAAGTCTTTGTGTTTTTATAATCAAAATTTCACAGGTGCCTGGGTGGCTCCATGAGTTGAGTGTTCGATTCTTGGTTTTGGCTCAAGTCGTGATCTCATGGTTCATGAATTTGAACCCTATGTCAGACTCCAAGCTGACAGCTCAGAACCTGCTTGGGATTCTCTCTCTCCCTCTCTCTGCTCCCACCCTGCCACTCTTATTCATGCTCTCTCTCTCAAAATAAATAAATAAACTTAAAAAAAAACCCACAAAATTATAGAAGTCAACATTTAAAATCAGCATTATTTTCTCATGTATGTGTGTTCTTGCTTTTAAAATATGTGTTTAAACTTTATGTAGTACATAGTCTGAGGATTTGTTTTAATGAAAAAGCAGAATGTAATTAAAGAACAGAGCTGCCAATTTTTTTTCTAAGGAGTCTGTTGGTTTATGGTTTAGTCCTTAGGGTATATCACCTTCTCTTTCAGGGCAATCCTCACATTTTTGAGAAGTAAGCAGGCTTTGTCAAGTGATCCAAGAATCAAAGCTTGTTTTGTGGAATGGAAGTTCACCAAACCTGAGGCCCTTTTTTGTACCACCCCATTCATTTTTTCTCTTTTAATATTTTAGTGATTTTTTTATGACAAAAATAAAAGATCCTCACTTCAGCTCCTTGAGCTGTATTTACTTGTCAGCTAGTTGAGAGTGGAGGGAAGGAAGCTGGCTTTTCTCGAATCTTTTCTTTCGTAGAAGAAGAAGGCTAGAGATTACCCAGATTTCTGGTCCCTTAAGATCTAGCTCACTCAATCCAACAAAATTATTCCTCAGTGAAATGCTGTCCTTTTCATTCATGCAGCTTGAACTTTCCTTTGGTAAAACTTCCAAGTGTGCTGAGCAGAACCTTGCTTTTCTTCTTTCTACTCAGTGAACCCTTCTCTCTACCCTCTGGAGTAATACCTACAATAACTCTCTCTCAGAGGAGGTTACTGTCTAGGAAAGGGGCTTAGGCAGTGGGGAAAAAAAAAAGAAAAAAGAAATGTTGCTCTGTTAGTAAATGTCAGCTCAAACAAACACATCTCCTAAGAGATTTCCAAATAGATGCATCTTCATTTCTCAATACGGTGATGAGATTATTTTATCCCATTTTTGTAACCTATGATTTCCCATTAAGAATGTATTAGAATATGGGGGTTGGTGGACCTGGAGGGCTGTATCTACCATCAAGTATCTTTCAGAACAGATGTCTACTGCTAAAGAATATAGTTGCTTCCTACTGAAGCAGGGAAGTTTGATCCCTGGTGCACCCCAAGCCACTAAGTTAGCAAAGGATACTCACCTTTAGGAATCTTCTCCCTAGATCATTTTGAGTATAAGTCTACTGTTCCCTAAAACCCAAGACCCACAGGAGTTTATTTCTTTTAACTTACGTCAGCCTTTACTCTTTCCCATCATGCTGTCATGGCTTAGCTGGAGAGGCCAAGTTTTAGTTTGTAATCATGAATGCTTATAAGGCAGGAGGCCAAGGCTTCCTAAATTGCTCACTGAGCCTCATTGTAAATTTATATTGAACTCTTAATGGTGGGAGCATTAAAAAAATTGGAGCTTTTGAAAGGTGATCTCATTTCAGAATTTTTTTTCTCTTCTATATCCTCTGGTTTAAACCACATTATTTAAAAAAAAATTCTTTAGTTAAGTCAGAAGTCTGGATGTGTAATTGTCATTGAATTTACTTTAATGATAAAAACAGGAAGGGGATGATCATCATTCAGAAAACTGTTATTGGATCTGCTGTGTCCTTAGTCACTCCGCTGAACCTAAAGATGAATAAGATACGGCTCCTACCCTCAAGTCACTTAGAGACTAGAAGAAAACAAAATAAAACAAAAACGAAAACTCTGTAGTACCTGTTAGTATGTATTATGCTGCATAACAGATTACCTGAAAACAGTGGCTGAAAACAGCAAATTATCTATTCTTTCACAAAGTTTCTGAGAGTCAGGAGCATGGGATCAGCTTGGTTGGCTAGTTCTGGTTCAAGATCTTTCATGAGGCTGCACTCAAGGTCTTGGCCAGGAGGAAGGTCATCTGAAGGCATGACAGGTCAAGAGGATTTGCCTCCAGGTTCACTCACATGGCTGCCGGCTGGAGGGTCTTGGTGTCTTACCACATGGGCCTCTTCATATGGCTGTTCACAACATGGCAGCTTGATTTCCCCCAAACTCATGATCAGAGAGAGAAAGAGGACAAAACAGAAGCTGCATTGTTCATTATAATCTAATCTCTGCAGTGACATACCAGCACTTCTGCTGTATTCTGTTGGTCACACAGACCAGTCCTGGTACAGTATGGGAGGGTCCTAGGCACAGGTATGAATATAAGCGAGGGAATTCATTGGGGAACTTCTTGGAGGCTTACCATCTCAGTCTGCCATCCAAATACTGATCTGCTCAGTTTCCAAGATTAGCAGTGAAGAGGCATGATCAAAAATATCTAACGATGTTAGCCAGCACCCTGGGAAGAAAGGGGCAATACAATTTAGAGGTGAGGTGGTGGACACGGAAGGTAGATATGGGCCAGCCCAAAGGGACAGTAGCCTCTAGGATCTGTCTAGGAAATCTGTTGTATAGAAATTCTGAATTCTAAGTGTCAGACATGATTCTGATTTTGCAAAGAAAGGGCTTGGAGATTACTGATCATATTTCAGCAGCAGATGAGGAGTGATTTTCTTTCACCAAAGGATCGTGGTGCTTTATGAACACTGAAATGGGAGCAGCATTTAAAATGGGACAGACTGGGGGTGCCTGGCTGGCTCAGGGTGTTAAGTGTCCAGCTTCGGCTCAGGTCATGATCTTATGGCTCATGAGTTCTAGCCCCTCGTCACACTCTGTGCCGACAGCTCAGAGCCTGGAGCCTGCTTCAGATTCTATGTCCCTCTCTCACTCTGGCCCTCCCCCACTCATGCTCTGTTTCTCTCTCTCTCTCTCTCTCTCTCTCTCTAAAGAATAAATAAGCATTAATTTTTTTTTAATGGACAGACTGTATTTGATTGAGCCCCCACTATGCCTCTTATGGCGTGGAATCAAAATCAACCACAGCTGAGTTTTTCTTTGTGTTCCACTATATTTAACAAAATGATGCAGTGTATGCCGTAAGAATATCTAAGAAAAAAATTTCATCAGTGCATTTACAAAATTACTTCTGATTTGGACTGAAGCATCATTTTCTGCTGCATAGTCCTTTTCTTAATGACTGAATTATTTTACATAAAGAAGTCTACTAAATAGCATTTATTTGATCTGAGAAAATACACTAGAGTACTCTACTCATGTCCCCATTCCAACTGGACTTCAAATATGTAAGGGATGCCTAAGCAGACCCAATTGTTACCTCCCCTTTCTCCTGTATATTTGGTTTTGAGGCATGGTTGAGGGCTATAAATATCAAAAGCAATTCCCCCACCCCCCCCACCCCCCCCTACCCCTGGCCTTTCCCTGCTTTAACCTGGCAAAAACCTTGGGAGTATATACAGAGTAATAGCTAGAGGGAGAAGAAGAAATTACATCGGTATTACTTTCTAGTAGTATACTTATGTTCAGACTCACTTCCAATCCTTGCTTAATTTAGAACTACATCTAGGGAAAAGGCTAGATATAGGACATGATAGGACATGATAGATATAGGACATGATAGGAAATTAGGTATTTAGCAAATCATGCATGGATGTCACAGAGATAATGAATAATATTGACAACAACATGCTTCTTGTACTTGTGTATATGCTTTAGGTAGGTCCTATTGGTCTAAATCTTACTAAAACATTCCACTTTAAATTTCCTTTTTTTTAATGTTTATTTATTTTTGAGAGAGAGAGAGAGAGAGACAGAGTGCGAGTGGGGGAGGGTCAGAGACAGAGGAAGACACAGAATCTGAAGCAGGCTTCAGGCTCTGAGCTGTTAGCACAGAGCCCGATGTGGGGCTTGAACTCACAAATGGCGAGATCAGACCTGAGCCCAAGTTGGACACTTAATCGACTGAGCCGCCCAGGTGCCCCTAAAATATTCCACTTTAAATTTGATATTTAGATACATATGCTACTGGTAAGATGAACTGTTTATAGGTAAAGCCAGAAAAACTTGACCTTCCCTCTTTGAGCTTTAAAATTAAATTTTCATGTGTTTCTTATACTGGGAACAAAAAAGATAATCTAGTTGACAGCAGTGGGACTAATTGTGATTGGGTGGGTGGGGGAAAGCAAGTGCGTTCTAGGTCATGGCTTTCAGCAAGGCATATAATAGAATACCTAGGCATGGATTTCCTCCTCTGTAAAGCTAGACAGAACATCTAGTTGATTTATCAGTGTTTTTCTAACTCTAAAGTTGAATCAAAACCTTCTATGGCTGACTTTCTTTTGAATATGTGTAATTTTTATCTACCAGTAGTATCATGAACGTGATTTGCTTGCAAAGTAAGTACAGATTATCAATAACAAAAAAGTTTCTTTCTTAAAAAGTTAATTTCTAGATTATAAATACATCTTAGAATGTTTTTCTCAGGGTCTATGGCTCCAGTGTATTGATGACAAAGGGCACATGTCTGAGTGATTACAGTGATGGTTTTGTAAGTAACCTCTGCAGAGATCAAATTATTTCCCAAGTATGTTGTTCTCTGTGATACTAAGTTGGCCATTTATGTCACTTACTCTTTAAGAAGGCTTTCAGCTGTAAGTAGCAGAAATGCCAATCAGTGTTGGTTTAAAAATAAGCATTTAATTATCCCATATCACAGGAAGTTTAGAGATAGGTACTTCCAGGTTTGTTCAACTGCTCTGCAGTGTTGAGATTCTGGATTGACATCTCTCTGATTCTCTTGGCCTTTCCATTAAGATCACAAAATGGCTGTCCCAGGTCCAAACAGTATGTCACTGTAGAGTCGTGTCTCTGGCAAATAACTGTTCTCAGCCAACTATGGCTAAGGAGGACACAGTTACACCCACTACCTAAGTTCAATCATAATTCATTATCCTCGTGTTCATCTTTCTTACCCTCTATAATCTGGCCCTCAAATTATCTCCCAGCCTTATTTTTCATTATCCTTCTATTAGATTTCTCTGTTACATAGTCAAGGTATCTTCTACTATCCTCTGAAAGACACACTATCTACTTTTAATTTTGCACCAGGTTTTTTTTTCCACCTATCCCTCCCTCTCTCTCTCTCTGTCTCTCTCTCTCTGTCTCTGTCTCTCTGTCTCTCTCTCTCTCTCTCTATATATATATATATATGTATATGTATATTTTGTATACATAACTTGTATGTCTTTTTTTCCATTCTTGTATATATATCTTGTGTATATAACTTGTATATCTTTGCAAGTTGAAATCCTAGCAAAACGTTACTAAGATTCATCTCAAGTTCTTCTCTTTAATCTTTTCTGATCACGCCAGCTAGAAGGAATTGCTCTTTCCTTTGAACCCCTATAATAGTTTATATTTTATGTTTGTTTAACAGCATTTTACAGAATGACTTATGTCCATATGCCATTAGGTAAAACAAGACAAATATGATTGTGTCCATTTTACAGATGGGGAACAGGCTCAAAAGAGCTTGAGTGACTTTCCCAAAGCATCATAATAACAAACGTTAGAGTCAAGACCTGAATGACTTTGGGGTAATAGACTTCTTTTTTTAACGTTTATTTATTTTGAGGGAGAAAGGGCACGAGGGGAAGAGGAGCAGAGAGACAGAGAGAGGGAGAATCCCAAGTAGGCTTCATGCTGTCAGCACGGAGCCTGACATGCAGCTTAAACCCACAACCCATGAGATCATGACCTGAGCCCAGATCAAGAGTTGGATGCTTAACTGACCGAGCCACCCAGGCGCTTCTGGGGTAATAGACTTCTGTAATAAACATTCTCCAAAATAGTGCAGAACAAAGAATACAAGTGTTTATTTCTGTCTCATGGGAAAGACTCAAGGGAAGGCTCTAGTTTGACAGGTGGCTCGGCCCCTCAGAAGTGTTGAGGAGGCTCAGGCAGCCACCTTCCACACATGGCCTCCAGGGTGGTGCTGACCTTGGTCCTTCCAGCCAAGGAAAGCTGAAAAGAGCAAAATCCAGGTGCAGATGTTTTGTCTCGCGTGAGGTAAAAGTTGCACTTTTGCTCAGATCTCATTGGCAAGAGCTTAGTCATGTGACCTACCAGCTGCTAGACTGGGAAATGCAGAACCTCTGCCTGAATTGCAACAATTAAACCCTGTAGAGGAGGGAATCCCCTTGTCCTCCTGGGCCACTCACATCCCAGTTTTGAAACTCTGGACAGCAGTTTTCTTCTATAGACACAAAGACATAGCACACCAGACATTGTGCACTTCCCCAGTGGCTGACCTTTAGGGAGTAGCAGATCAGACATGTTCTGTTCCATTCCATTGATTGTACCATTCCTAAACTCCCACCACTATGATCTAGGCGGGCCATGTGCTATCACTGCTTCAAGCATGCAGCAAAACATGCAAAATGTTATGATTTGTTGCCATGCTGACAGTGTCGACTTAACTACGGCTGACAAACAGTTTTTAAATAGAACATGTCAGTTCATTACAGTATTTTCCATCTGTGTTTTTTTTTCCTTTCCCACACTTAACACTGAACATTTGAATGTCACCACAAAGGTTTAGTTTACACTTCCAGTCAATTAATGACTTGTTAAAGCCATATCTTGGAAAGAAGCAAAACAATAAACAGTGTTTCAAAAAAGGAGACCTTCCTCTGGCTGGAGAAGGCCGTTCTCATAGCCATTTTTAGTTGTTTGGTTTCCAGTGCCTCGACTTCTTTGCTTTCTCTTGCTTGCGTCAGCTCTGACTTGGTATTGCCCCCGAAACTAGGTTCCCCCCCCCCCACCACAACTGTGAGCAAAATTCCAACCAAGTTCAGAGGGCCAGCTGCCTGAGATACAGGCCTGCACAACTGTGCCCTGACACTGTGATGTCTAGAATATTGGCCACCATAATGGCTTACCTCGCCAGCCCGTGACATTTTGCTGATCTGTGCATACTGCATTCTTATTCTTACGCCTTACCTTCTCAACACTCAGTTGTTCCTCTTGCTACTTACTGAGCAGAGAGACTGACATTGCCTATTAGTAACTTTTAATGTCAAAACCACTTTAAGCGCCTTAATTGTGTTTTAAATGATGTCTTGGGTCTGTGCGCTTATAATGAAAATATAGAGTGACAATGTAAGTCTTAAAAGTCTATTCCTGTGATGGTTCAATTTTGCTAGCTTTTGTGTCATTACAGATTTTTAAATTCTAAAGAAATTTGATTTCTTTTTAAAAAAAGTATTGTTAATACTTGACTTTTCATTCCGGGCACTGAGGGTATTCCTTGCTGTTTTTCGTAGTTTAGGCTTTGGCTGCAAATGTTTGGACATCAGCTCAGAACATCATCTCCGAGGGAACACTTTGCAAGTGTTATCTCCTTGTTCACAGGAACCCAAGGTGGACCTAGTGGAGAATTGTTTAGTGATAGAAACTGAAATAGCAATAAAAAGAGGGATGGCCAAATTATGCAAAATCAGTGTGCATGAATAATTCAGTGCTCGCTTGAATGCGATTTTTATTTTTATTGTTAAATAATACTAGCTTTTCCATGAACTAATAACACACCGACTAACCAACTGGTAAGCTTTTTGTTGGGGGCCTGGAGTGACAGGGAAGAGGAAGGAAGGAAGGAAATGGGCCCAAATAGTCATCTTTTAGAAATGGAGTGCACTCAGTGATGCATTGATGTAATCGTCTGTTTTATAATTTCTTAACTATACTGAAGATAAGGAAATGAAACCACAGAGAAATTCATTAGGACAACTTTGTTTACATATCATCTGGAATCATGGTAATGTTTTATGAACTTTCTTCTCTACTGAACCTCAGAATTTGAATCTAGTGCCTAACATATTTTTGTGGCATAAATTCTAAGATAGGTGTCTGTGTGTTCCTGTGTTCATAGAAATAAAGTATGTAAGAATTTCTTTTATTATGACTCCTGAGGTACAACTTAGATATACAGCTACTGTGGAACAGAATGAAGGCCTCTGCAAGGAGCTTATTTTTGTTGTTTTAATTTTTTTTTTAACGTTTATTTATTTTTGAGACAGAGAGAGACAGAGCATGAACGGGGGAGGGGCAGAGAGAGAGGGAGACACAGAATCGGAAGCAGGCTCCAGGCTCTGAGCCATCAGCCCAGAGCCCGACGCGGGGCTCGAACTCATGGACCGTGAGATCGTGACCTGAGCTGAAGTCGGACACTTAACCGACTGAGCCACCCAGGCGCCCCAAGGAGCTTATTTTTAATCTCAAGCAAAAGTTTTTCTTAGCTAAAAAGAGAAAAATCTTGACTACAATCAACTCTAACATCGTGTTTTAAACAAATTAGGAGAGGAATGGAAAGTGAGCAATGGTGTTAAATCATTGAGAAAACACCAAACATTGGAGAGAGAGAAAAATAAGATGCAAATTATGAGAAGCTCTCAGAGGAGTTTGATGGGGTGACAGGAACTTTTAGCTAGCATAATCAATGGACAAATACTGCTTTTAATGGTCTCGCTTAATCTAATGAAATTATCATTAGCTCAGGAACTGCGTTAACTAAGAGATCAAGAAACCAAAGCAAAAGGCCTGGTGCAAACCAAGTAAATGGTACCCCAAATTATGGTGGAAACATTCATTATTACAGAAGAATGCAATATAATGTGATTTTGAATTTTAAAACCAAATATTTTTTGTTCTCATTCTTTGAGAGAAGATGCAAGAGATTTTATAAACCCATAGTGGGAAATTTTTTGGACTGACTGTGAACCAGAAAACATCAGGGAGGTTCGGACAAAACTCAGGCAAGAGTCCTATGGGAACATAGTCCTGGGAGGTCCTTTGGAATACGATTTTGTCACCTAGATGTCATCACAGTATTATCCAGGCAGTGGAAAGGGACACAGGAGGATTTGAATGCCAGTAGGAACTTGTGAGAACTTGAGGAGGGAGTAGATGAACTCCGGGTGGGAAACTATGAATGCATAAGAGACTAGTCTTCTCGTGCAAGGAGGTGCATTTATAGATGCACAACAGAAACCAAAGGGAGGATCAGGAGATGATATTTTCTAGGAGATAAAATAAGTTAATTTTTAATTTTCATTAAAGAATGATGAAAATGTTGGGCCTATAAAAGATAATTTCTGAAGAAGCTAGCTGTTGTAAGGCAGATTGTACTATTGTTGAGTACATTAATATTAGTATGTGTGCAGCTAATAAAACAGCATAGCTTTTACAAACATTTACCTTTCTACACACACACACACACACACACACACACAGTAGTCATAATTAGTCCCATTCCTCAGACATAGTCACTATGCAGAGGGTCTCTCCTAGCAAATGTATTGTTCTAAGGGAGTAGAGATTGGAGCCATTCATAATGTAATTGAGACACACAATCAGGCAAGCCAAGGAAATAAATTCAAAGTTCTCAGCCAGAAGATAGATCAGAATCACCTGAAAAGCATTTTCAAACTGCACAAGCCCATCCCCCAACTCCCGGAAACTTGAGCCCCCCCTGAAATTCTAATATACCCTCTATTCTTAAGAGAAATGCAAGGTTGGAGTTCATTTCCTCCTATTCTGTCTCTCTGATCTCTACACACAAGACTATTTATGATGAACATGGGACATCTGAGTAGAATTTTTTTTCTGAAGAGAAAGAGAAACAGAAGAGGGAGAAAATATTCCCCCAAATTTCTCATAGGTTCAAAAGATTGAATACCTGTTAAAACTGGCAAGGGATATTTTTTATTTTCAACCACACATGTTCTGTCACCTTCTCTGGCATGCTTGTTTTATTTATTTGTGAGGTAGAAAATGGTCACTGTGAAGCTGTATTTGTCTAGGATCTCATGCTTTGGTAAAAGGAATAAAATAAAGATCTCACACTCACTCTGGGCTTTCATTAATGATGATCATTAGCCCTGTTCTGAACTATTGACAAAATGTTATAGGATCTTGAGAGGAGAACTTGTATTCTTTTAAATAAAGAACTAGTTAATTAGAACTCTTTCTCATGAAAATGACCTAATTCTGCTACCAAGTGCTAACTCAAAAAAAAAAAAAAAAAGAAACCTAAAAGATAGTTGGCAAAAATGCATATTGATTCACATAAATCAATAAGTTAGAACATGATTGAGGCTTGAATTGCTCTCGAGTTTCTAAAAACCCTCGGTCTTCCCGAGCAATAGCAGAAAATGTTTGCTTGCATTTTGATAACCAACATGAAAATTAGATATTAATATATACAGGGAAAGACAGAGACAGAAAATACTTAACACCCCAAGAAGGAAGCAATCGTGCCATTACTCACAAGTGGTGCTGCTATGGGTGACTTCCTCAGTCATTCCATAACAATTGCAAATCTGTCTCTCGGACCAAAAAAAAAAAAAAAAAAAAAAAGGTGGGGGGGAGTGTATTTAAAGGGCATCTACCAGCCCCATTCTATTTAAGTGCTGTTGTGTTTTGCTTGAAAACTGAGGTCTTTGTAGTCAGTGTGTCCCTATTTACTCACACAAGATTTGCAAATAACAGAAAGAAATGTGAAATCAGTTTCTTTTTTTATGCTGGAAGAAATGGCATCTCATAATTATTTTGAAAGTGGAGGCCTAGCTGTTTAAAGCTTATTAGGGTTTATTTTCTAAAAATTTCCTCTTTGTCAGCTGAGGTGACAGCAAGGCCAGGTGACCCCAAATGAGACTTATCGACCTCTAGACTTTTCAATCAGAGGCTTGTCACCTTGAAATCACCAGCATTTGCACACGGAATGTCTGTATACTACTGTGCAGGACATAAATATGAATCTGGCCAATCTGGCTCTTACTTTGCACATTAACGATTCCCAGGAATTGTCTGGAAATGAGCTGGAGGGTTAGGCTTGCCACTCTCCTGTGATTTCTGTCTTAACCTGATTATATTCCTGGCTTTACGAGTCAACCAAACCAGAAGACAGAAGTGAAGAGAGAGATATTTGTACGTAGAAAGGTGGTCTTCCGGCATTAGGGCACCAGGGCCGGTATGTATGTTGGCTGGCTACTTTTTGTTGGCTTTGATTAATTTACTAAAATATAAGCTCTTTGGAACTGTGACAATGTGTTTGGTTTAGCGTCTGGAAAGCAGAAGATATTAAATAAATGTTGGCTGACTTTGTTGATGGACCTCTTCTACATATGTTCACAAGGTAAAATCCATTATTGGATATTGAGAGGTAAGGCAAATTTGAGGGCTATTTAAGGAAGCTGGCAAAAATAGCCTCTATTTTCTACTATTTTCACTACTGCCCTTACAAAAAAGGACTAAAAAAATTCACCTTGATTTCTCTCTGATATTCCCCTCCAGCAAAGATGGAGGGAAGAGATCTATTTCTAGTGCTGAGCAGTGTCAGTCACATAGTAGGTGCTCAGTAAATGTTTGCTGAATGAAAGAATGACTGTGTTATGCAAATAGTGGAGAAATGAAAATAGTAATGTGCTATCCTCGTCTGTAGATTTATTACCCACAAGCTAGGCATATTTCTTATTTGCTTTGGATAAGATAGTGATATTGTTTGTTGTTTTTAATTTGGTTTAAAAATTGCATAGTTAGGGGTGCCTAGGTGGCTCAGTTGGTTAAGCATCTGACTCCTGATTTGGGCTCAGGTCATGACCTCATGGTTCATGGGACTGAGCCCAGCATCAGGCTCTGAACTGCCAGCATGGCAGAGCCCTCTTGGGATTCCTTCCCTCCCTCCCTCCCTTTCTCTCTCTCTCTCTTAAAATAAATAAACCTTTTTTAAAACGTTGCATAGCTACTGGTTTTAGATGCATCACAAAATTATTTATTTGGTATTTACTAGTTGAGTTTAGTGCTGAAGTAGAAAGATATGGGACCCACCACATATGTTGTTGACGGATCAGTGAGTTGCAATAGAGTCACGATACTTAGTTCTGTATCTTGAACATATATAGCTTTGTTTTGCTGCATGCACGCTAATGTCTTATGCTGGAGCCACAATCCAGAAAGGGCATAAGGTAGATGAGAAAGAACATGGCTCTAGGAACTGAGTTCCAGTCATCTTCTTATCACTGACTAGCTGTGGAACTTTGGAATCTCTTCTCTTGGGACCCCTGTAAGCCTCACTCCCACTGTATGGTTTATTATATTATGCAGATAATATATATTAGAGGAGACTTGGAACCAGTGGCACTGAGCCCCCAACACTCCTTGTGCTCTTGTTTCCTCTTTGCTAAAAGGAAGGTGTCGATGGTAATAGACCCATAGAGTTTCTGTCTCAATTAAAGAGACAATCTATGCACAGTGCCTGTCTCAGTAAGTATTTAGCAAATTTCAGCAATTACTAGCTCTTATTCTATATCTAAATATATATGATTCCATGAGAAATTGTTCTAACCTATCAATAACTCAACTTAACAAATGTCCAGGCATTCCCAGGGTCCATCCTGATAACTTCTGTCAGGTAAAAAGAAAAATTGGTGGGTTTTCCATTTCAAATCTTATACACAGAGCATTTTCAATTTTGAAAATGTCAGCGCTTTGACAGTACTCCTTTAAAAGCAGCTTTGTTGTTTTTAAATTACATTTGTTAAGCTTGAAATCCATAATATGAATGATAGGGCCTGGTGGTATTTACGTAAAAATTAAAACTGTCAAGTTGCATTAAGGTTTAATCACTGGCTATGGCACAGGAGCCTCAATTTCTCTGCACTCGTCCTCTTGATGCTTTTTTTTTTTTCCGCTATAGACCTGAGCTATGGGAGCATGATGTGCCTTTTTTTAAAGACTCATATTCTTGGGAAATTCCCCAATGAGTTTATGTAGAAGATGATGAGGCAGAAGAAACTAACATAATTCTATGCATATAATCCCTTTACAAATGATGTCTCGTTTGATCCTTTACATTAACCAGGGGTGACTTATTATGCCCTCTGTGCAGGTGAAGTACTGAGTCTCAGAAAGATAAACCAATTGGCCAAGGTCATTTCCAAAATACTGTACCCTAACCTTCTATTATGTTCTTCAAACTTCTGCCCAAATTAATCTTGTCTCCCCTTTTTTGATCTCAAAGCTACTTGTGATTATATTTAATATTTGTGACTAGGTTGTTAAAAAGATGTATTAAGATAATTTTAAATCTGTTATGGTGTAAAAAGTAAGATTTTATATATATATATATATATAATCTTATTTATTTTTAAAATTTCTTAATGCTTTATTTTTTATTTCAGAGCATGAGTGGGGGAGGGGCAGAGAGAGAGAGAGAGACACAGAATCCGAAGCAGGCTCCAGGCTCTGAGCTGTCAGCACAGAGCCCGACACGGGGCTCAAACCCACAAACTGTGAGATCATGACCTGAGTCAAAGTAGAGCCAAAGCCAAACCTGAGCTTAACCGACCGAGCCACCCAGGCACCCCTGATACGACCCCCATTTTAAAGACGAAGAAACCAAGTCTTCTTGATTATCCAATAGTAACGTAATTATTCAGCATTGGAGTCAGAATTCTGGCTCAGATTGGACTCCAACGTTGTCTTTACACAGCACCTTGTTGATTCTTTTTTTTTTAAGTTTGTTTATTTAAGTTTATTATTTTGACCGAGGGTACATGTGCGAGTGCATGCAAGTAGGGGCAGGGCAGAGAGAGAGGGAGAAAGAGAGAGAGAGAGACTCCCAAGCGGTGCCCACACTGTTAACGCAGATCCCGATAAGGGGCCGGAATCCACGAACTGTGAGATCACGACCTGAGCCAAAATCGAGAGTCAGACGCCCAACCGCCGGAGCCACCCAGGTGCCCAGCACCTTGCCGATTCGTATCGTTTGTTTTCAGTGGTCTGTGACATATGAAAAAGAAAAGCCTTCGTGACAAACAAGTAGAACAAAATAACACCGGATGCTTGATTTGAGGTCATAAATATTTGTTTAAAGTCCTCATTAGCTCTTGGCGAGAAGGTCTTCGTGTTGAGCTGGCTGATAACCAGGATGTGGGGAGTGCCACTGGGCAGCGGGATGAGCTGCCAGGCCGACTCTGAGCCGTGCATCAGAGATGCCGTCTCTCACAGACTTAAATCCTGGATCCTCTCTGCGAGGGGAGTATATCTGCGGTGCTTGATATTCTATTACCCCATAATATACAATGCATTTTATTTATGTTAGTCATCTTTTATACAGAACTGTCACAAAATACGTCACTGCTGATTACAGTCTGTATGGGCCAGCTACACTGGTGAATTATGCCCCTCGCCATAGATCATGCCAGTAGTACCTGGCTAGGAAGAGAGGAGGATAAATCCAAAACAATGATAGATGTACTTCAAGAGGTTCAGAGATGCCTGGGTGTGGAGAGAAACCTACAGTTAAAAATGCCCAGAAGTGTCCTCTTTTATCTTGGAACCTCTTAGCTCTGCATTTGTCTCTATAGAACACGCTCTGCCCAGCTGTTGTGAACACTGGTGATTCATTGCCCACCTGGTCATAATCCTAGAAGTGCCTCTCATCCTTCAGTGGCTACCATGACCCCCACCACATTCTCCTTTAACTTTAGCAGGATTTGGAGAATTTGCCTCCTTCGTGTAATATTTTTTGGAAGTCATGAAATGTCCCTTTATGTGCTGAATGCTGTAGAATCCCTTGCTACCCACATATTTGAAGGGAGTTCTATATTATCTATCCCTAAGTCTATATAATAAAACTATATATAAATATTATCTGTGCTAACACATTTGAATAGGACCTGACTCTTAGTCGAGTTTAGCCAGTTTCCATGTATTTATGCTATAATAAATCATATGAACAACTGTGCTATGGATGCACAATGATGAGTAAGACACAGTCCCAACCCTCAGGGAGTCTGACGCCCAGTGAGGAAACGTAGACCCCTGAGGAAGCAATTTTAACAGAGTGTGGTAGTGATAAGTAAGGATGGATCCAGGGTCCTGGGGATCGCCTTAGGGGCATCCAAGTCAGCCTCGGGTAGCTGGAAAGTCCTGAAGGACTGACAGGAGGATTAGTCATGGGAAATTTGTGCCGGTTGTGGAGGAGGCAATGGTTGCAAAGCATATTGTGCAAAGGACAGAGTATTCTTGGAGGACTGTAGGCATCATGATGGTTATTATGGTTGGAAAAGAAGCGAGAAGCGACGCGGTGAGAAAGGAAGTCTCAGGCCAGGTCAGAAAGGCCTTGTAAAGCATAAGCAGTTTGACCTCAAGACTAAGAGTAATGGAGAACTGTTATAGGGATTTACATAAAAGAGCAGCAGGGGGACGCCTGAGTGGCTCCGTCAGTTGAGCGTCCTACTCTTGATTTCAGCTCAGGTCATGACCTCGTAGTCAGGAGATGGACCCAGGAGATGGACAATAGATTGTCTCTATTCCTCTCCCTCTGCCCTTTCCCTACTCATGCACTCATTCTCTCTCTCTCAAAATAAGTAAATAAACATTAAAAAAGGAAAAAAGAGGGGTGCCTGGGTGGCTCAGTTGGGTAAGTGTCTGACTCTTGATTGGGGCTCAGGTCATGATCTCACAGTTCATGATTTCGAGCCCCCACATTGGGCTGTGCACTGACAGTTCGGAGTCTGCTTAGTGTTCCCTCTCTCTCTCTGTTCCTCCCCCACTTGTGCTCGCTCTCGCGCTCTCTCTCTCTGTCTCAAAATAAATAAACTTAAGTAAAAAGAAAGAGTGGCAAGAAGAGCTTCTGTTTTATTTTTATTTTTTAAAGTTTTATTTTTTAATATTTATTTGAGAGAGAGAGAGCATGAGGAGAAGAGGGGCAGAGAGAGAAGGAGAGAGAGAGAGAGAGGGAGCATGAGGAGAGGAGGGGCAGAGAGAGAGAATCCCAAGCAGGTCCCACGCTGTCAGCACAAAGCCCCACGCAGGGCTCCGTCTCCTGAATGGTGAGATCAGGACCTGAGCCAAAATCAAGAGTTGCACACTTAACTGACTGAGCCACCCAGGCGCCCCAGAGCTTCTGTTTTCAAATGATCTCCTGGCTTCATCGCAGAGAATTCAGGTGAGGTTGTACCCTTTGTAATGTTGTTGGTGAGAATAGCCTCAGTTATGATAGTGATGACGGGAAAAGGGATGAGTGATAAATCGGGGTGATATTTTTAAAAAGACATTTTGTCTCTACAGGAAAGACTACATAGTGTCAGGTGTGAGCAGTTGGGAGGAAGGTGGTATAGTTCACCAGCATGAGGAACTGAAGAAAAGGAACAGGTGTGGGGAGGGGAAAGACGTTCTTTGAAGTTGAGGTGCTTATGAGACAGTTGAGTTGTGTTGTCCGTTAGTCTGTCTAGGTTACACAGTTACAGAGCTCAAGAGCTAGAGACAAGGGCCATTCCCATAATTATGAAGTAATCAAAGGGGACGCCCTGGGTGGCTCAGTCGTTTAAGCATCAGACTTCAGCTCAGGTCGTGATCTCACAGTTCGTGGGTTCAAGCCCCGCATCAGGCTCCGTGCTGACAGCTCAGAGCCTGGAGCCTGTTTCAGAGTCTGTGTCTCCCTCTCTCTGCCCCTCCCCCGCTCACACCCTCTCTCTCTCAAAAATAAATAATAAACATTAATATTCTTAAAAAAACAAAGTAATCAAAGGGATGGGATGGATGAATTCTCATGGGGAGAATGGGAAGCAAAGAGGCAACTGATCTTGGGGCTCAGAAAACACACTTGTTACACAATAAATAGATGAACAACAGATGGCAGAAGACAAAATGAACACAGGGCAATATTTCCATGTTCACATTTTTACTGAAGTACAAATAATATTTCCAAACAATTTATAAGCAAAAAAAAAAAAATAAAGAAAGAAAGAAATCGCAAACCATCCTGCTACCTTGTTTCTAAATTCCTTTTTAGATCCTGTTCATATATATTCACAGTTTCCACACACTTGTAATCAGAGTGTGGATTAAGTGCCACATTCTAGCCCTTTTCATTAATATATTATCAGCATTTTTTTGCATTGCTTCAGTCTTCATCTGTTAACAATGGCTTTGAGGCATGACAGTGCCTTTAGGAGAGTGTACTTTTCCTAAAGTACTTGGGAGGGGAAAAAAGAGACAGAATTGGAGGGTTTAGCAACAAAGGTTTTCATTCATAAAGTGCGAGAGTAATATGATGATGGCACAGCATGACTGATGTACAGAGGAGACTTAAGTTTAGAATTTCATGTTGCTTTTGCAATTCATAACCTCCGACCGCACTGTGTAATGGAACATCATGTGCTCTAACATCCGTTACATGAGCAGGGCTCTAATGCGGACTAAACTGTGGCCCTTGCCGCAGACTTGTGACATGGGGTAAATCATCATCTCGAAAGAAGCCTAAATGTTTTCTCGTGCTTCCGTACACAGCTTCCAAAGTACAGAGAAATGGAAAACCAAACCAAAAACAACCAAAAAGCAAAACAAAACAGGAAAAACAAAAACAAAACAAAGCAAACGAAAAGGACAGTGACCTGGGAGCCAAGGAGAGCTACGAAGTCCCAGTTCTGTTGCCTCTGAGAGCAAAGTTTGACTCAGCTCTTGAAAGAAGCACAGAATCTAAAGTGCACCGGTCCTTAGGTCAGAAGATCTGGTTTGGGGTCAAATGGTGGCTTTACCACTCGGAAGCTGTACGGTGTGAACACGTTCAGCCTTAACTTGTGGCTGACTGTCCCTTTTAGAGATTTCTTGTGAAAACTAAAGGAAATAGAAATGATGTGTCATACTTCATATTATGACGTTGCTATTTCATTATCATGATAATTGCCTAATATATTTAAGCTTTATTATGAAATCTTTTCAGTGTTTTTCCATGTCATGATTGGAATAGTATCTGTGCTGAGGAAACACACAGTCTTGTACTGCGCGATTTGCGAAGGCCTTCTTACTTCCAAATGTGCACAAGCCTATTCCTAGCCTTTAAACCCCTTGGTTTATTTTATTTTATTTTATTTTATTTTATTTTATTTTATTTTATTTTATTTTATGTTTTATTTTTGCCTCAAAACAAGCTGGTCTTCAGCTGCTTTCTCAAAAAGATGCAAGTCTGGCACTTTTCCCTTAGATGGATCCTTTTTCCTTCATGAAAGAACTGAGAGTCTGCCTGATGGAGACTGATGAATGTTTTTCTATCTTTGGGTATTTATTGAAGCCTGAGATCTTTTTTTCTTTCCTTCTTTCCTTCTTATTATTAGATCGATCAAATACCACTTTTACAAAAAGGTTTTCATAGTTGACCACAACTAACAATTTTATTGTGGGTGGGGAGATCCCTAAGGGGTTTGATACTCTTCAGTGGGACCAGGGGTGCAGAAATAAATTCCCTGAGTAATATACCGAATCTACATCAAGGTGGTCCGTGGTGTAAATAAAACTATTTGTTTGATTACATCAGATCGTTGCATTTCTGGTCCAAGTTTTAAAAGAAAAGCAAGTGATATCTGTATGGAAATTGCATAATTCCATGGTGAATCTTTTATCTGCTTGGTAAACCATCCAATTTTCCAGTTCTTATCTCTCTCTTTTTTTAAGTTTAATTGTCTATTTTGAGAGAGAGAGAGATCGAGAGAGAGAGCAAGAACACACATGAGAGCGAGGGAGGGGCAAAGGGAGAGGGAGAGAGAGAATCCAAGCAGGCTCTGTTATGTCAGCACAGAGCCTGAAGTGGGGCTCCATCCCAGGATGGTGGGATCATGACCTGAGCCAAAATCAAGAGTCGAATGCTTAACCGACTGAGCCATCCACTTGTGCTGCCAATTCCTGTCTCTTAAAGGAAAGTTCACACTGTTTTATTATGAATGTTACAGAAAGTAGACTTAGTTTAAGTCCAAGTTTTCTTTACTTCAAATTCTAGTTTCCTTGATTCAGATTTTTTTGACCCTCACTTCCTTGACTTCCCTCTCCACCAAAATGGTCAGATTGTGACCAGGTTAAGATCTGTAGAAACCATGTGGACCATTAAAAGGGATGGCCACCTCCTCATCTCCTACCTAAAGGTGTTTATAATAAAAGCAATATCAAACTACAAAGTCATGTAAGAAATCAACAAAGTTCTGGGGCACCTGCATGGCTCAGTCGGTTAAGCGGCTGACTTCAGCTCAGGTCATGACCTCGCGGTCTATGAGTTCGAGCCCCGTGTCGGGCTCTGTGCTGACAGCTCAGAGCCTGGAGCCTGTTTCAGATTCTTTGTCTCCCTCTCTCTCTGACCCTCCCCCGTTCATGCTCTGTCTTTCTCTGTCTCAAAAATAAATAAATGTTTAAAAAAAAAAGAAAAGAAATCAACAAAGTTCTGATTTTTTCCACCAAAGAGTCCATCAAGTGTGTGTGTGTGTGTGTGTGTGTGTGTGTGTGTGTGTGTGTGTGTTACTCTTTTGGAAACATCAAATAACAGCATCTTAAAAAAAAAAAAAAAAGGTACTAGTGTCCTTGCTTTGCTGCTGCCCAAGCACATTTCTTAGCCTCTCTTTGGGTAATCTGACACTGGGTCAGATCCACTAAGCTATTTGGGAATCCAGCTCCAAAGCCAGAAGATGTTGGTAAGCGAAAAATAACTCAGTATGTCACTCTATTTTATAAAACTAACTTTCTCTGAGGTCGTTGGCAAATAACACAGACCTTTCAAACTAAAAATTTTGCCTTTAAATGTTGAAGAATGATGAAGAATATGTTTTGACCGTTTAAAGAATTATGTTGGAGAAGAAAACCTTAAGCACTTCGGTGTCCCTATCTCTGTGTGAGAATTACTGTTTTTCTCACATGGTGTTCTAGCTATTGGATAAAGGTGGAGCTATAAATCTGGAGTTTTTGAATGCTGTGGAGTTGAAGAATGCTCTGGAACTAGTCATGTGCAGCTTCTGCCCAAGCTACTGAGTTCCCCTGGGATATTAGGGTAGAAGGAGCCAGAGCTTGAAAAGGGCAGGATTCTCTGGGAAGCTCAACATCATAGGGCTACTGTTTTAGAACTGGGAATTACCTTTGCAGTCATGCAGTGCGGATGTTGTTAACTGGCTGTACGTGGGCTGCAGATATGCTTTGTTTGGCTCTTCGTCTGTTGGTCTGAACAGTATTAGAATTTGAATGCATATAGATGGGAACTCCTTTCTCCAGTTTGCCCTAGATACCACTACTCCATATTGCTTAAACCTGTCTGGTACCTGCCTGGCCCCAAAGGCATTTGAGTTTATGGAATGCCACCATTATGGAACTGCCATCAGTTTATGCTGATACTATCTCTCGTTTATAAAGGGTGGTCTCAGAGGCTGAGAGAGGTGGTGTTCCCCTAGACTCATCTAGGGCCAAGACCAGAACTCAGGCCCCTTGACGGCCAGAGCAGTGTCATTTTCACCACAGAGTTTGGCGAATGAAATTTAAATTTACCTCATTTGCTGTATCTTTCCCAAAAAAGAATACATACAGCTTTAAAAATAAATACTATAAGTAAATTTACCACCTGCATATCTAATGATATCTCAGGGAAGAAAAAAACCACAATACATTAAATAAACTCTACAGGGCTGCCTCACATTATTTTCACAAAATATTTCTAGGTAGAAGCCTATTAATTATTTCTCTAGCAGGACATAAGGAAGCTTTTAAATACAATATATAAGCATCAATGAATAAAGACATGTTTTTCCTATGGCAGGAATATTTTAGATGCATACTTGAACATAGTTATCAGCATCTCCCAGTTACAAAATTTTGACAAATTCTGACTTTAGATGTATATTTCACACACCATTAGAATACATTAGAATATATTATAAATTCCCTTAGGGCAGGGCTCTTCTTCCTTGTTCTACATATTTTACTTATTAGATAACTGTATGCGCATGCTATGGCAAAGATAATAAGGCATTAAATTAGAAATGTGCCTAATTTAAATTTTCCAATTGAATTTTTTCATACTGCTATAAGCATATGTGTATTTATGTTAAAGAACTATTAAGCATCTTTATTAGATGAGTAAAATTAATATAAAAAGAAAGTATTATTTTCCTCTCTTATTTACCTGGACTTTAAAAATAGCCGTTAATGGAAATACAGTGTCTGGTTTACCTGACAAAGAAATGTATCTTTAGAATTATTTGTAGCAAAGTGCGATGATAATAGAGGCTGATGTTTTATCTTTTCCAGTGCCTGGCATAGCATAGGAATATTTTGGGAATGAATGAATGAATGAATGAATGAAAAGATGGATAGGTAAATGAATGCATAAATGGGTGAATGAATGAGCCTTTGTGAGCAAGGTCTTAACAGTGGATCTGTCATCAGCTGTTTTTAAAATATTTTTCTATTTATTTATTTTGAGAGAGAGAGAGAGCGACAGTATGAACACGGGAGGGTCAGAGAGAGAGAGAGAGAGAGGGAGAGAGAGAGAATCCCAGGCAGGCTCCACACTGTCAGCACAGAGGCCAACGTGGGGCTCAATCTCACGAACCGTGAGATCATGACCTGAACCAAAATCAAGAGTCAGACACCCAACCGACTGAGCCACCCAGGAATTGTTTTTAAGAAAGGGCAGCTTCTTAAGAAAGGGCAGGGATTGTTGAATAGTATTGTGCAAAATGTAATTCCAAAACAAAACAAGTATTTGTTGTTCAAACTCTGGTTTTAGAAATTAAATGAGATAATTCATATAAAGTATTGGCTACTTAATGTTTAACATTTTCTCTAGTTTTATGTGTTGTAATGATTGTTATTTGCTCCTTTTTCTTTTTTTTAAGTTTTAAGTGCCTGAGATATATGTGTATGGAAATATATATATATACACAGGAATGTGTTCAATGATAGAAAAAATTAGTCTTCTGCTAGAATTTGAGAAGATTATGTGGAGAGCAAAACACAATAGCTGATGTGTCTCCAATGCTATAGGATCTTGGCACATGCTTGAAACATGTATTGGTGACAAGATGCAAACATTTATAGAGTAAAATATGAATACATGCTAATCAGTGCAGAAGAATCCAGGATAATGGAACTAACTTTCAGACGGTCCTCTCTTCTTACCTGCTTAGGTCTCCTATATGCTTCATAAAAATTAAACCCATCTAAACCCAACTCTGTTCATGAGCGAATTCCGCTTTCTCCTTTTTCAGACCACATTCCTTCAAAGTGACTTGCACTTCTGGCCTCCAGCTACCAGTCTGCCAGCAGACTCACTAGTGTTTCCTACTGTTGTTCGTCTCCTGTTCCTCATCCGGGCTATGTCCATCCCACCCTGGACAGGCCCAGTCTCATCTGATCTCTCATTCTCTCAAGGTCTACAGTATTTTACACCACTAACACTCCTTCCCTTTGTTGCCCGGCTTCCCTTTGCTTTTTTTGCCTTACCCCAATTTACTTCTCAGTTTTTCTTGGATAGTAGCTCTCTTTTATTCTACTTCCTGAAAGTGGGTTCATCTTTAGTTTATATTCCTCTCTGTTATTTCTCGGTTCTCTGCCTTAATGATATTATCTACCCACCATCTTTCTGCAGGAGAAATCCAAAATCATAATTTCCAACCCATTTCATATCTTTGCTCAATTGCTATATTTCTAAATGTTTACCAGAAACCTCAAAGCAGGTGTCCCTTCAGCATTTCAAAATCTACAGATCAAAGTCTGTACCTCCATTGCTAGTCACTTGAAATTCTTGGCAGTTTATCCTTGGCCTTACTTCCTCATTTTGTCATTTCTTTCCATCTCCACTGCTAGTCTACATACCTACATAGAACTGTAATTAGCGTCAATACTTACTCAATTCCAGTAGTCTCATTACTGATTTCTTGACTAATATTTAAACACCACAGGCCAACTTACACACGGCGGCTTCATGGATACCTGAGATCGTTCCTCTCCCATACTATAATAGCTTCTGTAGCTCCCCTAGTCCAACAGTGGTGCCCATAATTTTTAGCCTAAAAGTTGAGACTTTTGATGGCCATAAACGATCTTTCCAATGTCATCTCACACTGTTTTCCTGCATTCACAATGTACTGAAGCTAACTTGGCCTAATCACTCTTTCCCTCCTACCCTTGGTGCCTGATGCCATCCCATCTACCTGAAATGTCTTGTCAAAATCCATTATTCAAGGACTTCATAGGACACCCTTGGGAAACAGTCCCTGATCTCTCCGTTTGAAAGTGATCTTTCCTCTGAAATGGAACTTTGCTCTGTTCATTCTTATTTTGGGATGCTAATCCAACACTGCCTGCCCTACTGGTTTTATCCCTTTCTTCAGTTCTCCTGCTGAACTCTAAGCTCTCTGAGATCAGGAGGTAACGTTTTAATCACTTTCTTAGCCTCCATTTCCCAAAACATCTACTTCAGGCTGCCCATGTCAGTGACACATATTGGGCATTCATTGAGGTATTTCATGAGAAAAATGTGGCTTACAATAAGGTGGTTCTCTTTTGATGCTAGGTTTTGAGGCTTAAAATACAGTACTTACAACATAAGCTCTAAACCACACATAGTAGGATTTGAATTCTGGCTTCTATGCTTTGTACAGTGTGATCCTAGACAAGGCAGTAGCTTTACCAAGACTGAGCTTCCTTGTGTGATGAGCTTATTACATAATATTTACCTTGTAGGATAATTATCCGCAGTCATTAAATAAAAGTAGTTCCTCTTTTCTCAAAACAAAAATCTTTAAAGAAGGAAAGTATTAGGATATGATGGGATATTATTGAGATAGTGTAATGTGTTCACTTGAAGTCATTTGAAACCTACCCTTTCTCAGTGGTGTATTGGTATTTGATCAACTATAACAGGGCAGTGTCGTTCAAGGATATAGCTCGGTCTTTGGAGCAAGGCAGACCTGAATTTGAGTGTAGATTCTCTAATCGTTGGCTGCATGGCCTTGCTGTGATCTTGGCATCTGAGCTTCTGAGCTTTGATTTTCTCAACTGGAAAGGGGGCTGATAATACCTTTGTAACAGGATTTTTGTGGCAGGTAAAGGCATTATGTGTTAAATGGTGAGCATAGCATGGGCCCCCTTCAATAATAAAGCATGCGAGCAATTTGGGTAGCTGCAAAGGCTTTGTTGACTTTTTACTTTGACGTTTAAGATTTTATTGTAGCCAGTAATCTCAAGTGGAGGTTTTTAGTGGTTTACAATCCTCTCGTGGAAATACTGTTTTGAAAATAAAGTCAACTAGCATGTTAGTTCTTTTTTTAATTTTTGAATGCCAGAATAAGTACAAACTATCACAATGAGAAAATTCATCTAAAGAAGAAAAACATGCAAAAGACCTCTCATGTGCCATTTAGACATTCACACAGCCCCGGGCATGTGACTGCTTTCTAGTTACTCAGCTATCTGCTTTGTGTTGTATACGTTATGTATCGACTTAAGTAAACTGTACTAGCAGCAATCAAAAGCTTAATGTGATTGCTTATATTTTTCCACCATGAGATATATTGAAAATTACAGACATCGTGGAGCTATAAACCCAGTATCTTGTTATTCAAATAGCTTTAAACTCATTGTTACTATAACCCATGATAAACATTGCAATGATTAGATTATGATTAACCTATCTGGCTGGCATTTTAGGCATTAGGCTCAAAAATTTCCCCCTTCTTTCCTTATGCCCTTAATTTTCAGAAATAGTTATCTTTGAAATTTTGGCCAGTACCTATTCCTTTGTGGGTTTTCTTTTCTTTTTTTAGAAGTTGATGTGACTTTAAAAATATAAGGAAAAGGGAAAGAAAGGAAAACCAAGTTAAATCAGCTGGTTTGCTGAGTCAGCATGATGAAAGTACTCAAACAACAATTTGAGTCAGGTTCACTACTGCTTATGACCTTGGATAAGTGTCTTTCCCTCTGCTGTGTCTTAGTTATCTGTTAGAACAAGGAGTTGGATGATATGATTTGAAGATCCTTTCCTCATTCTTAAATTCAGTGTTTATAAATGAGTTGAGCTTCACAAGTTTTATTTGTAAGGGAAGAGAAATTGGTTTAGATCACAAAAGAGATTTTGTAATAACCACAATTAAATCCATAACATCTGCACTAACTGAATAATGGCAAGAGAACACTGGATCTACAGCCAGAGGTATTTTGTCTGAGTCACGTCTGACCCAAGAGAGCAGAGTTGTGGAGAACTGGGTGGATAAAGTAGGGGCTTCCAAGGAGACTCCAACTTTGTATCCAAATGCTGACAGTAGGCCAGTGTCTATGGTGTAACTTCTGATATAAATTATGAATGTCTTCTTGATGTTTAGTGAAGTATTCATGGCCATCCCATCAAATATCACACTACGTTGCCCAAGTCAGGGAAAGACTTTCAAAGTGACCAGATGTTTTAGTACCTCAACCCGTAGAATGTGCTACTGTCCTCGAGCAGTTCATAGGGTGCTGCAAAAGTTCCAGTACATGAAATAACAGGGTTCTAATTTCTTATTTTAGTCTGAATAATCCCCGCGTTGGAACTGGGGTTGGGAGGATGTGAGGGAAAGATGGAAGGAGCAAGTGCATCCGTAAGAATCTCGTGGCTAAGAAGGAAAAGCTGGGGCTGTTGTTTGCGTTATTGTCCTTGGTCCTCCTCCTGTGTTGTTCCCTCCTCACATATGTCTTCTCTGGATAATTGCACCTCCCAAGCACCCTGAACCAGAGCAACTGTAAACACCTACATCTGATGGGAGAAGGATGTACATACATCCTGGTGGTGGGCTGAACATTGATGGAGCAAAAGACATAATACTGACAGAATAATGAGGAGCGGGTTCTTTTGTCACAGTTTTGCATGTGAGTGCCCCTCTGTGAGGACAAGGATGCTGAATGAAGAGATCAAAGCCCGACAGGTTCGCTTTACAAGATTTGTTACGAAGATTGCTTTGCTGTACTATTACATTCTATTTTTACCTCCACTGCCTCGAGATATTTTGATTTTGTGTTTCTAGTGCCACTGATATAAAAAGTTATATCAGTAGCAAGAAACGAAAGGTTGAAAAAGAAGCAGGGATCTGTAATACTCCGTTTGCGAGTAACAATAAAGCTATCTTCCACCTCAGCATGTTGAGTTCAGCTAAAGCCCAGGGATTAGCTCGGTGTCCAGGTTGTAGGAGCAGCATGTTGAAAAGCTTTATGAGGCAGTGGAACTCCCCACTTCCAGCACGAAAAAACACAACTCCATCCAGCATACGATGGCCAAGGCTCTCTCCTCTCCTTCCAGATCCCTTAGTGTCTGACCACACCACGCTCTTCATGTTTTCCTCACACGCCGGACATTTCTACCTCTCCTGTTCCTCTGTTCTTCCTTCAGCATGTAACCCATTTTTCCTCCGAGAGCACCTCCTGAGACGGGAGTAGGACGGCTGTCGGCGAGGTCTAGGTTAAACCGGGCTTTCTGTGAAGGTTAGCTATGTAACCGTAGGCGGGAGAGTTCCTCATCTATGATAGGGATGATTGTAGGGCCTGTCTTAAGAGATTGTAGTAAGGGTTAAACAATTTAATATGTATAAAATCTTTAGAACAGTGATACAGAGTCAAAACTCCGTAAACAGAGCTACCATTATCACTAGTATCGGTGTTAACTTTTTAGTAATTCTCGACCTTAAGAACTATTTCATGTGTGAAGTTTCCTCATCCCTGCCGCCAGCCCTCCACTTCTTTTCCATACCAGTTCTCTTCCACGGACTCTCTAGATCAATCTCCAGCTTTCCCCCCAGGCTTCTCCTCCCGGAGGTGACCTCTGTAAACTACATCAATGGGATTCCTGGGTTCTCAGGCTTCCAGTTGGTTTCAGCTAATGCAGAGGCTCAGTAGGTGCTTGGAGAGAAGAAAAGTGAGAACAGAAGCTTTCTTCTCCGAATCACCACCGCTCCAGGGCTTGTTCTGGCTGTATTCCTCAACCAAAGGTCGCTGCTTCTCTAAAGAAAGGCTCTTCCACATGACCCTCACTCTTGCGGGTTCTACTCCATTCTTTGGGCCTTGGGGTGGTAACAGTTCTTGCATGATCTCTTGTGCTGCCTCTTTGTACTGTAATTAGTCCCCTTACAATTAGTCCCTCTGCAAGTAAACCTCCTAGAATCAGCCCAGGTGACGTGTGCCATCAGTTTCCTTTGGGTCTCTTACTGATATATTATCTCTTTCTTCCTGGTCGAGATTCTCGAACTTAAATGAACATAGGAATCAATTAGTGAGTTTGTTGAAAATGCAAATGTGCAGTTTCTTGAATCCAAACCCTAGAGACTCTGCTCTGTAGGTCTGACTCGGGACCCAGAAATGTACGTGATTAACAGGAACCTCAGGGGGAATCTGATAGCTATAGAAGTACCGTGGCTTGTAAGACATTGCTTTTAACTGTCCTCACATTTATTTCAATCTATTCTGAATTTTAGTAAATTTTTTTTACAGGTTTGTCTTCTTTACAAGACTATAACAGAGTGAATGTCTACTATGTGTTAGTTTTTACCCTTATTATAGTTAATAGTCAGCCACCTATGCGAGACATTATTTTTTTAGGTTTATTTATTTATTTTCAGAGAGAGCGAGCGAGAGAGAGAGAGAGTGAGAGAGAGAGTGGGGATGGGGCAGAGAGAATCCCAATCAGGATTCCCTCAATTGGCACTTGGCTCGATCCCACGAACCGTTAGATCATGACCTGAGCCAAAATGAAGAGTCCGATGTGTAACGGACTGAGCCACCCGGGAGCCCCCCTATGTAAGACATTATTATTCTTATTTTATAAATGGCATAAACAAACACTTTGAGTAGTACACGCAGAGCGGGTACTTGTCTGAGGTCAGTCCACTTCTACATCTCTTGGGATCCAGAACCTTTGTTCTTCTCATCACGTGCTACTACCCATGTATGATGAAAATCTTAACAATTTACCAATTTAAGTACAACTGCAAATCAAAAAATAGAATTGAACTTAGCTTCACAATAGCATGGAAAGGAATAATAGATATTACCTAGCCAAAAATGCTAGGTTTACATTAATTTTGTTACCAGTTTCTTCTTTGATTTATTTTCAGTTTCCTCTCTTATTTCTTTCCCTCACTCTTCCTTTGTCCTCCTTATACTTCACTCTACCTTCCTGATCAACAGTGTGAATTAAAATGTGATTTGTAAAAAAGAATATATTTAAAATTAGCATAATCAGGGGCACTGGGTGGCTTAGCCAGTTAAGTATATGACTTCGGCTCAGGTCATGATCTCATGGTTCGTGAGTTCAAGCCCCACATCGGGCTCCACGCTGATGGTGTGGAGCCTGCCTGGGATTCTCTCTCTCTCCCTCTCTCTCTGCCCCTCCTGCATTCGTGCTTTCTCTCTCTCTCAAGAGTAAGTAAATAAACTTTAAAAACATAAAAAAAAAATAACATTAGCATAATCTTTGCAATTGAGAGAGCAAGGGAATTTTTTTCAAATAATAAAAATTATGGGTTTTTTTTTTAGTGATTTATTGAAAATTGTAGTACTTCCCAAAGAGGCTTCATGACCAATAAAGAACATGTTATGGCCTGAAAATATTCATACTCTAGCAATTTTTTTCTGAAGTTATTATATGAAAGTGTATTCATACACATTTAGGAAGGAAACCAAAATGAACATGTGAGGAAAATGAACTCAACTGATTTTCTCACCTAAATGCCTTGTACCAGTGCAAATGGTCCCCAATATAATTGTCCCGCCTTATTGCCTCTGCTAATCCATTTTTAATTGCTTTCTTTGGCTATAAATGATGAGAAGAGATCAAAAAAAAAAGTTTCTGTAAGAGTTAGTGCTCTTAGGTACAGTAGCTTGTGAGTTTAATCCGAAAAGCATTCATTAAGGGTGCCTGGCTGGCTCAGTCAGTAGAGCATATGATGTTCATTCTCAGGGTTATGAGTTTGAGCGCCACATTCGGTGCAGAGATTACTTAAATAAATAAACTTTAAACAAACAAAGCATTTGTTAAATGCCCACTGCATATGCTTTCAAAAATTTACAATCTTGGGAATTTCACTCAAATGATAATCCATGGATCTGTTTGTATAAGGTACTTCTATACTATCTTTTGTCATTCAGTATCTACCTTTAGGAAAGCATCTTGAGCTCAAGAATTATGTCAAGTTTGTGGGACTAAGAATTGTTGTTGACATGGTGCTCCCTGGCCTGATTGGTTTCCATAGCACAGTAGTTCTTACTAGCTCGTGCCCTTGGGCGATTGCATAGCTCTCCGTGCTTCATTTTCCTTATCTGTAGGAAAAAGGGCATCGAATAAAATAACATCCATCCTAGAGTGTTATTGTGAGAATTAATAAAACACTAGGTCTGAAACACTTGGCAGAGCGCTGGTATTATTATTGTTATTGTTCACAGCCACTACGAAGTGTCATTATTAGCACAGTACTTGAGAGTCAGATAACTGGTTTACCCTTGGACTGTAAATCATGAAACTGATTCCCTGAAAACTAAGCATTGCATTCAAGAGCTGGACAGCTCCAAGTTGTAAACCTGAAGGCAAGAACTAGTTTGCATACCAGTTCAAAGGAAGAAAGGGTCTGTAAATGAGCTCTGTGCTTTTTTCATTTACTTTAACTAGTGGTAAGGTAAATTGTGGTCCCACTGCCAATTGGGGTCCTGCTGCGGAAAGCACGGGGCTTTTCAGGACTTGAAAATATAGGTAAAAATAAATTTGCTTCTTTTCAAAGTATGTTCTTGTTACTGTTATTATGGTTTTTAAGTGTTGCTTTCCTCAGATAGAAGGGACTGGCAGGGCCATGGAGAATCTGTGAAGCCAAGTCAGCCCATTTGGTTATTTGTGGTCTTTGCTTTAAAGATTTGCTGGCAGGGGCGCCTGGGTGGCTCAGTTGGTTGAGTGTCCGACTTCGGCTCCCGTCATGATCTCACAGTTTGTGGGTTTGAGCCCTGCATCAGTCTCTGTGCTGACTGCTTGCTCAGAGCCTGGAGCCTGCTTCAGATTCTGTGTCGCCTCCTCTCTCTGCCCCTCACCCGCTCACGCTTTGTCTCACTCTGTTTCTCAAAAATAAATAAATGTAAAAAAAAAAAATTAAAAAAAAAGATTTGCTGGCATAGATATTTTCAGTAAATATGAGATTGTGGGTCATTTATTCACTCAATAGACATTTACTTTCAGTCAGGAACTAAGACTGTAAGGTTTTATTTTCTTTCCTGGTTGCCATTAATGAAGTTTGCCACTTTAAAATCTTGTTTGATTCTGAGGACCAGTGTACTCTTTGTATTAATTGCATAAATTAGTCATTTTACTCATAGTTGATGCTGAAAGATATCTAGAGTTTACAAAGGGAAAGGTCAGGTATTGATGAAAAAAAGTGCATATAGTGGCGGAACTCACTTTCTAGATCTGTTTGCCTAGCCCTCTCTTCCTCTGCTCATGCATTCTTAGAATCACGATGTTTTATTTTTTATCTTTTTTTAATTAATTAATTTTTAAATAAAAATTTTAAGGTTTATTTATTTTTGAGAGAGAAATAGAGACAGAACACAAGCCAGGGAGGGGCGGAGAGAGAGGGAGACACCGAATCTGAAGCAGGCTCCCAGGCTCTGAGCTGTCAGCACAGAGCCTGTTGCGGGGCTCAAGCTCATGAGCCAGGAGATCATGACCTGAGCCAAAGGTGGATGCTTAACTGACTGAGCCACCCGGGCGCCCCAAAAGCACAATGTTTTAATCATCTTTGACCTCCTCGTAACGCTTACCTGTGAGCCTGTCCTATCAGCTGAGGCTCAATGACGACCTGTTAGATTGAATTGACACATCTTGATATAATATCAATTTCCTTGCAAAACAGGAAAAATGTACACATCCTCTTTCTTCTGATCTCTCTATCCCTCTGTTGAAGTCTACCCTTATCCCTTATAGAGGAAGTCTAACTTCCTCTCTGGGAAGTTTTAAGTTCCATCCAGAATGTTATTTACTCCTAATTCTAATTTTAAAAACAACAAAATCCCAGGCCATGGCGGTCAGCTAACTGCCATTCTTCAGGTGATATCTGTCTGATAGAATATGCATATATGTGTAAATATATCCTGTTTTCATTTTAAAAGGATTTGAGATGTTAAGAGAGAACAGTAATTTGAGATAAATACCCTTCCTCTCATTCATCTATTCATTTATCCATCCCTGCAGGCAGTATTTATTGAGCACCACCTCTGGACCAGGCACTGTCCTTCATGCTGTGGAACAACACTGAACAAGAGAGACGTGTCCCCGTCTCTCGTGGTGTTTAAAGTCTGGTGGGCTATTTGCACTGGCCGGAAGTGCCTGGACATGTAAAATCCTGCAGTGAATAGGGACGTGTCCCTGAAGAAGGGACATCTGATCTGATTTTGAAGGTTGAGCAGGAATTAGCCAAGTGAGAAGAATAACCAGCTGAGGGAACTGTGTGTGTGTAAATGCTTGGGGGCAAAAGTGCTTGTCCCGTCTGAGGAGCTGAAAGTAACTCCTAAAGGCCAGCGCAGGGGGATGTGAGTGAGGCGTGGCCCTCAGAATCTCTCTAACAAATTATTAGAACAATGGAAAATCACTATATTGGTAGAGTAAGGGAAGCAAATACTGTATAAGTATTTGGAACATAAATAGTGTTTGGAACATAAACGGCACTAAACGAAGATTTTCTAGCTGATCGGTTGACTCTTCAATAGTATGGAATGAGCTTAACCCTTTGATTTTTTTTTTTTATTTAATTATGGAACTGGCAAAAATTTAAAACCAACAGAATGGTTTTTAAAATCAAACAGGAAGCGAATAAAAGAACAGCAGGGTTTAAAGGCCCAATGAGTGGGTGGGTGGCCCAGTGGTGTGTGAAGGAGATAGTGAGAGAGTTTGGGGCCAAGGGGAGGTACACAGAGCTGGAACTGGCACCTGAAAGTTTCCACCTGTGGAGACTAATTCATCTTGGCCAGAGCCCCTCAGTTAAGCTACGGCGAGGAAATTGGGTAGTTATTCATTATAATTCTGAAGTGACCTTCACTATCTAGAGCTGAAGCGACAGGAAGCCTTCTGCTCCTGGAAACTCTAGCCTAGAATCATAGTTGATATTTTCCACTAAAAATCTGGGGTGCATTATCTGACACAGCTACAAAACTTTGTAAGTGAGGACCCTCCAGGGAACTCCAGAATATAGGACCATTATAGGCATGTTTTTATATTGATAGGATGACCAGTTTAATAGAGCCTATGGCTAGGAACATATGCTTAAAGCCAGTTAGACCTTGTTTTATTTTTTTTTAAACTTGAATATTTATTCATTTTTGAGAGAGAGAGACAGAGCGTGAATGAGGGAGGGGCAGAGAGAGAGGGAGACAAGAATCCTAAGCAGGCTCCAGGCTCTGAGCTGTCAACACAGAGCCCAACACGGGGCTTGAACTCACAGACTGTGAGGTCATGACCTGAGCTGAAGTCGGACGCTTAACCCACTGAGCCACCCAGGCACCCCTTATTATTATTTTTTAATGTTTATATATTTCTGAAAGAGTGCAAGTGGGGGAGGGTCAGATAGAGGGAGACAGAGGATATGAAGGGGCTCTGCACTGACAGCAGCAGGCCTGACATGGGGCTTGAACTCACAAACCATGAGATCATGACCTGAGCCAAAGTCAACGTTCAACCAACTGAGCCACCCTGTGCCCCAGACCTTGTTTTAAATGATGGGTCTGCCTGGTACCAGTAGTCTGACCTTTGGCAGATTTCTTCACCTCTGGGAGCCTCAGTTACTTTATCTGAAAAATGGGGACAATGATACTTTCCTAAGGGTTATTGACCCAGACAACGAAAAAAATTAACTTCCAGTGACTCTTAGGACCATGCCCGTGACAACATATGTACTAAATAATATTGTTATTTAAGATAATAATAAGCCTAATGTTTGCAGAAAGCCAGACCCTTCCAGGAGCATATAACCCCTTGAAATCTTTGACTTTCCCAGCACCCATCATTTCCAGGTCTGTAAATGTGTTTTTGTTCTCAGTTTAGCATTTATCAGGATTCCCAAACTCACTGATTAGGCTGGCTCTTAGGCGCCAACCTGAAAAAGACTTTGACTTTGTCAGTATTGGGGAAATATTTGTAAAATAGTACAGTCAATAAATAAATATACTATAGACTTTGAGTTGCTTTAAAAAAAAATTGCCCAGTGGGTTAAAAAAAAAAATTCTGGACGCACAATGTTGACTGGGTTTGGTTTCATATTTGGACAAAGAAATCCCTGAACTGAACAGAGAGATAAGCGCCTTGACTTGCAATAGATTAAGAGACCTGCATTGGTGAGAACAAACCCAGTCTGAGGCGCTCCCTGAGTGCCGCCACATTTAGATTTAAGATTAACTGCAGCCGAATGGTGGACCGGCTGTTTGTTTTATGAAACAATCGCTAATGACATTAAACAGACGGAGCCCCTTCCAACATGATTGTTCATTTGCGATAAACTGAGAGAAGCCCACAAGAGATTGAAAAAGAAAACTCATAAGTGCTTCATTTTGAGGCTCTCACGATACTCTATTGGAGCTGACAATTAATGGAAGTGAATAGGAATCTAATTCAGAGCACATTAGATTGAGGGAGGGGGTAAGTCAGCAAAGAATCATTGTGAATTCGCTTGCTTTTATATTTATATTAAGGAATTGAGTAATCATAATTTCATGACAAGTTTTCCAAGGAGGCTTTCTTCCCTCTCTCCCTGTCTTCCTTCCTCCCTCACTCCCTCCCTCCCCCCCCCCTTCCTTTCTTAATGCTGTTCATTTGTTCATTTCTCCTACCTCTATGGCTCCTGGTAGCCTAGAGCTGGCACTAAGCATTAACTCTATTAAAAAGAGTGGTATCTATTAGTTCAATTGGACATTAGACATTTACTTTTCAATGTATTTGAGGCCTGATTTGATTTAGGTCCAGCCATTTAAAATTAAGAGAGCAGAACTGTGTACAGTTATCTGTAGCTCTGAAGTCTTAATTGCAAATTCAGATAAGCATTAGACAGGACTGTATCTAGACCAATGGTATTTGTTAATACCTGCGACAGAAAAGTTGTTACATTCTGTACTTACTAATTCAGGCTTCCGCCTTTGGATTTTTATTGAACTTTCAGTATTTGGGATGAAAACAACACAATTTGCAGCAGCATTAAGGGAATGGCTGTGGAGAACATCTCAAACAAGCCTCACTTGCATTTTCATTATTTTGGTTCAGCTAAAAAAAATTGAAATCGTGTTTGTTGTTAAAACATTGTCAAAGGCCAGGTTGCAGCATTAAGCTTTTGTTTTATACACAGAGAAATATATTAATGAAAAGTGTTTTAAGTGCTTATTATAGAGATGGTTTGTTTTGAAACATAGGCTTTTTCCCAGCAGTTTTACACTTCATTGTGTCCCATGAAAGACATTGTAAGTAGAGGCTGTCAGCCCCTCATCAGAAGCAGAGTACTGCTGGGGAATGGAGCCATTTAGGATGTCACTCAAGCAGGACTAATCTAGAGTAGATATCTTATAAATAACCAGTAACGAAAAAACAAATCATTCCTCTCCCCCACTAGAGCAGAGAGAATTACTGCTTAGAAGAAGGAAATCTTTATAATAAAGATTTACAGTTGGAATTAGTGAATTGTTTCGAGCAAAGCATTGCCCAAAGTTGCAATGACAACCTTTAGATAGGAGTTCAGGGAGCGGTGACAATGCTTTCATGAGGAGGGGAAGGGCTCTGGGACACCTACATTTTTCCCTTTGCTCTTGGGGAGTTGGGGGGTAGATACCCTAGAAACTACCAGTTACTAGATATGAGTTCATGATCATATTTTTCAATCTGTATTTGTTTATTTTTTTTAATATGAAATTTATTGTCAGATTGGTTTCCATACAATACCCAGTGCTCATCCCAAAAGGTGCCCTCCTCAATACCCATTCAATCTGTGTTTAATACATGCTCTTCCTCTTACCCCCGAGATACTTTCAAAATGAACCATGGTGACAATTTTTTTTTTTTTGGTAGAGAAAACCCATTTACGGTGATGGTAGAATATAGTAAGTATCATTTTTTGACTTTATGTTCTTTCAGTTGTATTACTCCCCCCTTTAATTTTCTGAAATAAATACTGGCTTTCTTTTTAGATATTTGCAGGTTCCTTAGCTTTGGAAAATGACCTTCTCTTGCCTCGTCCTCTTTTAAAGCACCTAAAAGGAGCTATCTTTCAATTGCTGGGGTGGAGGAAGCCTTTATCCCGACCTATTCTGAGAGCTATATCTGCCAGAGAGGAAGAAGCTGATTTTCTTGATTCTGATAAGTACAAACTCCTCTTGTTGAAGCTGCGGTTGTGTCTGAGTGGTGGCCACGTGCAGAGAAATGACTGGGAATGCTTTTCTGGTTCACGTAATCTCCTAAATTCCTCCACTCCAAGTCATTCTCTTTCTTATTCCAGGACCAATAAAGCACCTATTTCCCAGGCTCTTTGAACCTGTCTACCATTGTGCACCATTCTGATATCCTACAATATAGAGGAAAAGACAGAGATGTTCTGTTTATCTGTCACTTTTTTTAGTAGTTTGATTTTGATGGGGTCTGAGGGGGAGAATGGATTTTAGTGAATGTCACAACTTTCCATTTGATTGCATCTATTCCCACACAAGCCTGTAAGTTAGAGCAGATGCTATGTACATTTTTCAGGTGAGAAAATTAAAGTACACAGCCTTCCTTAATATCTGGCAGCAAGAAGCTAGATTTATCTGGGTACATCAGGGTTGGGAATGCACCTTAGCCAAACCACTTCTGGTTTCTGGGGCAAGTTTGTCTCTTTAGATTCCCTGTAACCTGCCGTGAGCCAGAATCAGGCTGCCCACAGGGGCCCATCCTCCAGTGTGTGTGTGGTGGGGGGGGGGGGGGGGTTATTCCTTGTTTAACTAGAATCCTTGAAGTTGGCAGATGCAAATTGCTGCTGGCACATGAGAAGTTGAAAGGCTTTTTAACATTATATATTGCAAAGCAAATCCTTAGCATAAAATTGCATACTGCTTCTCTCTGTCTCAGGCCATTGATCATTTACACTAAAGAGAAGATTCAGTTTCATAAACATCTCGTGAGTGCGTGCTCTGATAGGGCCGTCTGAGAATCCATGCTTTAGGAGACTGGGTGTGGGGAGTGGATGGCACGAGCTGAGTTCAAGGTCATTTTTCCCTCCTGTGTGAGGACCATATGAGGTAAATATGAGTAACTATGACTAAAAATGCATTTCATTTTCCCCAACAACAATATAATGTGCTATTCTATGTAATAAATCTAGATATACATGTAAAATCAATAACTCAGAATAAGAAATTCTGTATAAAACGTGAATGATGCTGTTACTTTGACAATTCATTCAATCATTTATTTAAGCAAATGCTCCCTTTTTGTAACATAGTGTGCAGTACCTGGGTTGTGAGGGCTCTGAGATCTTGGCTTCTAGTCTGCATGGAGCAAAGACAAACCATGACTTGAAATTCCCAAATTGATTTCTGCTTTGAACACAAGTCATCTAATTTGTTGCCACTCTGAAATTTAATATAAAAACATAATCGATGGAGTTATAAAACAGCAACAGTTTACCCGTGTATTGCTTTCAAAAAGGTAAAGTCAAATTTTATTACGAATATTTTATCTCATTCAAAACACAGTAGAAGAAGAGATCAAGACGTAAATTGCCTTGGAACCCATAAACTATCCTTTGTGCAGCCCCCTTCTCTTGATTGTTCTTTGTGAATGTGTGCATGGAATACCTGAAATATATAAACAAAAAAAGATATACTATCCTTCTTCCACATTCTGTCATCATCTGCCTCTTTTAAGGAGGCCTTGTTACATGTTAGCAAATTTGATGTCCCTGTCAGCGTCTTGAAATATTCGTTGAATGAATGGATGGATGCCTTCCCATCTGTGTAGTCAGTTCTCAATTATCCATTATAATGGAGTTGAAATAGGAAAGGAGCGTTTGAGAGTGAAATCCACAAATCATTGAGAAAGTTCCTGTGAGCCACTACTTTCAAAGCTTCCCACCGGATCTTTTACCCAACTTGATGAAAATGTGGCAAAAATGGCTCCACAGGAGTTCTTGCCTGTTTTCCTGGCTCTACTGATGGAGATAGTAAGGAATAAAACTCTAATTTAGAGATTGAAGCAAATATCCAGATAGAGGCCAGAGGCTGAATGATTATCTCTGAATAAGCACAACATTAGGTTGGGTTTAATTCATTGTTCCTATAGAGTTTAGAAGAGGATTTTTAAAAAATTAATATTTATTTATTTTTGAGAGACAGAGCACAAGTGGGGGGGGGGGCAGAGAGAGAGAGGGAGACACAGAATCTGAAGCAGGCTCCAGGCTCCGCCTGGTTGTCAGCACAGAGCCCGAGGTGCGGCTTGAACCCACAAACTGTGAGATCATGACCTGAGCTGAAGTGGGACGCTTAACCAACTGAGCAACCCAGGCGCCCATAGAAGACGATGTTTTTTTTTTTATTTTTTTTTTTTATTTATTTTTTTTTTAATTTTTTTTCAACGTTTATTTATTTTGGGGACAGAGAGAGACAGAGCATGAACGGGGGAGGGGCAGAGAGAGAGGGAGACACAGAATCGGAAACAGGCTCCAGGCTCTGAGCCATCAGCCCAGAGCCCGACGCGGGGCTCGAACTCCCGGACCGCGAGATCGTGACCTGGCTGAAGTCGGACGCTTAACCGACTGCGCCACCCAGGCGCCCCTAGAAGACGATGTTTTGAAGAGTTGTTGGTAAACAAACTAAGAGAGAAGGAGGAAGGATGCCTGCAAAAAGATGTTAAAGATGACTGTCATTTTTGCAAAGGGATAGAGAAGGGAAAACACGATTTAAATGCTCTAAGGAGTACTTTCAGATAACCACACTCTGGAGTAAAAGTGTGAGATATTTCTGTCTTTTTTAAAAAGTGAATCCCAAGCTAGGACTGCCCTGTGTGAATATGTGTACACATCTGTGTTTCCATCTGCACATGCGTGCTCTGGAGAGAAGGCTTGGGATTCCCTAGGACCTGGACCCCTTGGAGAAATGAATAGGCTGCGTCAAGGTCACATTCATTCTTGGTCTTGCGTTTCAGAATATTTGGATGGAAGGTTCCCCCCCCCCCCCTTTTAAAATGTCTAGCTGTTTCCCATTAAGTTACTTTTGAAAGCTCTTACGGTTTGGGAAGAAAAAGGTGGCCGTAAAATCAGCATGGTTTCTGACTAAAGCCTTGTGAGCAAGAATGGTAGGGTAACCAAACGCCATACAGAGCTGATGACATCAACGGAGCTGTGGCTGAGCAGCACACGGTCAGGCAGCCCAGCTTTATGTGGCATGCAAGGTCATGGTGCCTGATTTTATTCCTGCTCTGAAGAAAATGTAGACAAAGCATGCATATGCAGCCTTCCTTCTTAACGGTCCCCACCCCCACCCTCCTGTGACATTTGAAACCCAGGTCTCTTACACACGGATATGAAGTCACAATACATAATCTTTAATATCTCCAAGTAGACTTTGTTTTTCAGCTAGGAAATTATGCATGCTTTATATTTATTTAGACCGTATCTGTGGACTTTGTTAAAAAGTCTACAGTTTATGAATGTAAGTGTACATACACTTTAATGTATTCGCACACCTAGTAGAAAATATGCAGAAAGCCCAAATGTACTGCTGAGATTTTTTTTTTCTTTTTCTTCTGAGATTTTTGTTAATGGAACCTAGACTTAAGATAAAAGGAAACCCATCAGCAGAAATAGTATTAGTTTACTGAAGTCCTTCACTGATATTTTCTTCTCCTTTTTTTCTTGAAGGAGGGTGATGGTAATAGTTAATATGGACTTTAAAAATATTCTTTGATGGTTTTCTTTTGCCATGTCTCAGAAATACCAACCTTCTTTGATCATGAGAAGAGTCTGATCTTACAGACCAAGCAAAAGTCTTTGAGTATTAATTGAAAGCATCCAATTGAATTGACGCATCTTTGCAAAGGAGTAAGCGTATCTATAGGCACTAGTGTGCAGTTTTAAACTCTTAATACAAGAAACATGTTTATGCACAGGAGCTTCTAATGATACCATGGTGTGTGTGTGTGTGTGTGTGTGTGTGTGTGTGTGTGTGAGATCCTTTGCCTTCAGTTTTCATTTGCCCATGCCAGCTGGTAATGCCTGTAGGTTATGAAGACAGCAAAGTCACCAAAAGATTGTTTTTTTTATTTTTATTTTTATTTTATTTTATTTTATTTTTATTTATTTTTGGGACAGAGAGAGACAGAGCATGAACGGGGGAGGGGCAGAGAGAGAGGGAGACACAGAATCGGAAACAAGCTCCAGGCTCTGAGCCATCAGCCCAGAGCCCGACGCGGGGCTCGAACTCACGGACCGCGAGATCGTGACCTGGCTGAAGTCGGACGCTTAACCGACTGCGCCACCCAGGCGCCCCTTATTTTTATTTTAGAGAGAGAGAGTGCAAGTGGGGGAGAGGAGCAGAGGGAGAGAGAGAGAATTTTAAGCAGCCTCCACACTCAGCGTGGAGCCAGGTGTAGGGCTTGAGCCCATGACCCTAAGGTCAAGACCCAGGCTGAACGCAACAGCCGGATGCTCAACCAACTGAACCATCCAGGTGCCTTACATTATTTCCACTAATAAACGTGAGACATCATCTTGGTATAAACTTACCTCTAGTTCCTAATCTTGCCTTTCTTTATTTTCAATCTTTAGATAAAAACACAATTGAGATGACTGCACAGGATTGTCAGTGGAACAGTTTTGTTCTGTAACAATTTTACTCTTTAGTTCCCCCCCCCCCAAATCCAGTGAAGTCGTCACCATTAAAAACCCATTCTATAGCATCAGAAACTGAAGCCCAGCAACACTCAGTAACTTGCCCAAGGCCACACAGCTATGAAAAGGCATTAATGGGCCCAGACACAGGTTCCAGAATTCATGCTCTCAAGCACTATGCCTTACTGCTTCTAAAATATTACGGTATAGGAAAGATATCTACAAAGGAAGAAATGTGAAAGGGACTGTGGTGATTAGTAATTCTCATCATACCAAATCCATGCTGGGTACACTGATCTTTGCATCAGCTAGTTTGAGGGTTCTTGCTGAGCCGCTCACTTCTGAGGATACGAGGACTTCTGGCCGTGTATTCTGCTCTGGTTGCTAAGGGTAAAGAGAGGTGTATTTCTCCTGTTGGCTTCAGGAAAGAATCATACATAAAAGTAAAGCATTAGTTCCTGTCTGGCATTTTATCAACTTCACTAAAAACTTCTATTTACTTACTTATTTTTTCTCTACGAGGCAGGGATTGTTGGGGATGGATTGTTGCAAAGTGCCTACCTGTTCAATAAGAAATCTATTCCCTCCTGCCGCTGGCACCTGTAACTTCCATTGGTAGAACTTTTCAGAAAATGGAAATGAAATGTATATGAAATTCCTTATACATAGAGAAAACAGGAAAAAAGATAATTGTTTCCTTTCTCGCTGTTGAAACAAAGGGCAAATCCTGCTTTCTTTTATTTTCACTTGATTTTTAAAAGCTACTTGTAGGGGTGCCTGGGTGGCTCAGTCAGTTAAGCGTCCAACTTCAGCTCAGGTCATGATCTCGCAGTCTGTGAGTTCAAGCCCCGCATCGGGCTCGGTGCTGACAGCTCAGAGCCTAGAGCCTGTTTCGGATTCTGTGTCTCTCTCTCTCTCTGACCCTCCCCCGTTCATGCTCTCTCTCTCTGTCTCAAAAATAAATAAATGTTAAAAAAAAAAAATAAAAGCTACTTGTAAATAAAACACTTCCCTCTTATTTCTCAGTTTCCCCATCTGTTAAATGGGAACAGCTGACTTTCCAAGGGCCTGGATATTCTAGGGTTAAAAGGCCAAATGAGTTTGGGATGAGAATACATCTATTTTCTTTCACTGTAGCTGAGGGCTCCTTGAAGTAACCAAGCCACAGAGCAAAGACGATGGCCTTTATCATGTAGAGAGTGGATGACCAGATGGCAGAGCCCATTCTACATAATGACTCTCACTCTGGTGGTTTGTAATTTATGAAGTAGCCTTCTCATCAAAGGCACTGTTGGCTGCTGGAGAGCTCTGCCACAGCATGGAAACAGCTCCTTCCAATGAGAAAAAAAACAAAAACCACCACCACCACCAACAAACCTAATATTCTTCCACCTCATATGATAAACAGTCTAAAGCACAAGATTATCAGAGACAATTCTTATTTTTATCTCATAATCCTTGAGGAAAGAAGATAGGGGTAGCTTAGTCACCCTTCACTTTCTAAAGGAAGAGGCAGAAACCATTTTAGCCATATTGTAAGTTGTGTCTTTAGAGACCACTTGTGTCTCATGGGCCCTGATGCCCAGGCGTGGGGAGTGGGGTGGGGGGAGGATGAAGGGCGGATGAAAGGAACAGGACAGAAACAATGAAAGGGGATCGCACAGCTGGGCTGAGGCAAAATACCCCCACCAAATGTCAGTAGCTCTCTTTTCTGCCGTACATCATAGACATCAAAAAGTCGTTGGAGGAATTTCTCTCGTTTCCATAACCAAAAGTCAGACACACAATGAATGTGGTGATAATTCTGCAACCTCTTCTCACAATCTCTAAGATTTTTGCCCCTTCACCTCTTGTACTGGAGCGACGATTCCTATGGTTCATGATCCCAGTTCTTTTTATAATATGACAAAGACCTTGCGAATCTAGCTATAGCTGAAGTCATAGTTTCCAAAGAACTTTGCTTGATTTAGAGGCATACACTGCCCCATTTTCTCTTGAGCATGTAAGGAGACTAAGAATAACCCATCCTCTGCTTGGTGTTGGGTACATTTTCAATCTGGCATGCCAAAATTCCCAACTCCAGGGCGAGAAATAAATCTGTTTCTTTGAATAGCAATGAGAAAGATGGGTAAGCATGTTACGGGGGTGGATGATGAGGGCGGGTAGTGGTGCTAAATGGAATTTCATGTTCTTAGGAACCATTCAGAGCAAAATGATACAGTCTTACCTGATCAGGTGATGTTAGCTTTTATGATGAGAAAACGGTTCAACATAGAGCACTCTCTGTAGGTTTTTAAGGTATATGAGTGCTTTTCTTCTTTACTTAAATCACGTCAGGGAAATGGATGATGCATCTTATTTGCTTCAATTGAAAGAGTTTCAATTGTTATGGCTTTGAGTCTTATAAAAAAGGTAAATAGCTCTACAGTAAAGAAATATACCTACAGTATGTTCTTCAGCAGGTGGTGGCCGGGCACCGATCAACTTGTCAATTTCTGACATTCGGTTGCCACTGTATCTATCCCTGGACAGTGGGAACTGTAGGAACATATATGAAAGGGTCAGAGCCTACGGAGCTTTCATTTTTTTAAAGCCAAGATGCTAGCGGTAGCATAATCTCTGAATGAATTGCATTTAAATGGGGTTGGGAAGGAGAGCAGTAAGGTAAGAAGAAATGCTTTGAGAACAGCTATTCATAATCAGAAAAGCCACGAGATATTAAAAAAAGATCACAAGCTATTATGAATAACAGCTTTTTAAAGCAGTGCTTTGAAAACGGGAAGTAGAATATAGACTAATAGAGAAAGAATAAAGGCAGCTTTCTTAGGAGAGAGAGAATGTCTACAGCAAATGGAATGTGGTGCTGAGAGGTAGGCACTCTGGAAGGCAAGCCACAGGTAGAGGAGCTATTTTGTTCTCTCGGAGGCGATATGTCTGCCAGATTAGAAGCATCAGTGCCCTCTGTTGTTCGCAAAAGAACTGCAGAACTGCCTGAACAGGCCAGGCGTTTTTGCCTCGTAAACAGACCTCTCTACAAAGTGTAATTGATGGCAATCAGTAGGCGAAGGAAGGAAGGAAGGAAGGAAGGAAGGAAGGAAGGAAGGAAGGAAGGGGGGAAGGAAGGAAGGAAGGAAGGGAGGGAGGGAGGGAGGGAGGGAGGAAGAAAGGAAAGAAGGGGGGAAGGAACTCATTGATTCGTGGTCACCTTTGCATTATTTGAGCACTAGTGCCCAAATGTTTGAAACATGAAATGTATTGAATCTGTTCGTTTCTGGCCTAGCTCCTTGAGTTTATTACCATAGGAAGGAAGCTGAAATTTAAATTCCATGATGATGAAGACAAGGTTAATAATGGGAAAGTTCTATTAGCTTCATTACACATCCTGTTTCGTTTTGGCGAACCTCTCCTTTACACATCAGCATTCAACTTCACTTCGATAGAAAAACACTGAGTTCGTGTTCTCCTCTGCACAAGTTCTCTTTCTCAAAGATGCTTTTTCCCTGTTGTCCACATGGAAAATGCAGGCACGGGAAACTTCTCTTAAACTCACATCACGTTAAAATTAACATTGCTCAGTTATGTGTTTTACTAAATTAAAGATTACTGCAAGAATGACAACTTCATTCAAGCAGATCCTGTGGAATTACATTAAACAGCTGCTGCCGAACAGCTGAGGACGAGGGAGACCATTTTGATCTCCCCAGCACCGGGATCTAGCAGGGCGCTCCCCGCACAGAGTTATGAAGAACACATTGTGCTCCTCACGCCCACACACAGTTACTCCCTGGCTTGCTTGTTGCCAAACACTGGGCTTTCTAATCACTTTGTATTCAGTCAGAGATCCAGGAAGTCCAAATCCAGCCAGACAAATGCAGAACAGCTTAGCCACAGAAGCAGCTTTAACAGGTGCCATCGGGAAGGACTTAGGGAACCTGAGAGACACTACAAACAATGGGAAATGCTGGTCAGCAGCATCTGTTTGCCCTGGTGCACAGGACGGCACCAGCCATTGAACAACGGTTTTCCACAGAGGACAGTTAATCGATCCTTAAATGATGGCATAACGGTGCAAAAAAATACTGAGACACCTTACCTGCACAGGTCCCCCTCGAACAGACTGCTGTTGGATGGCTCTCATCTGTTCCCTCTCCTCTGTGGAGTGCCAGAAACAGAATGCGCTGGAATAAACAGCCTGTACCTGTCCAGAATTTCAAAGGGGTGAACGGACGATTTGATTTAAGCAGGTGCCTTCCCGTTTTGAAAATAACCAACTGAAGAATGCCACCGTGCAAGCATGTAGTTGGATGGGTCACGGTCCTCATCTGTGAGGATATCCACACTTCGGCGGACCACACCCAGGTATCACATCTCTTGACTATTTCTGGTTTGCGAGGCCCGCTTTGATCAGTGGTGGATGGGCTCTCCCTACCACGCTCTGGACCATCCTTTTCAGCAACAACACTTGATTACAATGCGTTTAAAAAAGTTGGCTGACCCTGCCACATCCTTCCAGATCCTGTCGCTTATGACTTGTGATCCTCATAAGGAATGAGAAATAGTGAACTGACAAAAAGCTCCTCAGCTTACGTGTGTGCTCGGAGCAGGCACCAGAGAAAAATTTAGAGGGTCCTGTGTGTTTACGGAGAGCAAATTACAGAAGAAATTTGGAAAATCTGCATGAAGGTGGAAAACAGCCTATATAAATAGCTCTATTAATATTCAGACTCTTGGTTTGGTACTGATAGTCAAGGAACAGAGAGAGAGAGAGAGAGAGAGAAAAGCAAGGCTACATTCTAAGTGCTTTGAAATTACAGGGAAAGTGTTTGCTTCTGCAATTGGGAAAACATTTGAATGTTTTGTAGGTTTTCCTTATTCTTCTAATTCGGGCTAGAAAATGAGGTCGCATTCAATTAGAGTAGTTTAGCATTCTGGGATCACAAAATGTCCATTTCTTTCCCATCTGGGTAATGTGGATTAAAAAACGTGATACCTGTAACTCTTCTGAGCAGGCCTTGATCAAGGATGTACATTTGCAGGTGAATCGAGCGTCTGTCCTTGATGGTAAATTCCAGCTTTACCCTCTGCTTCAGAAGCCTTTTCTTTTCTAAACTCTATTTGTAAATCAATAATCATACCCCAATATAATCTTATTGGAACACATTTTTTTGTTTTAAGAGGAAGGACTCTGTTTCAGTAGTATATATTATTCAAAGTGCAGATTACCAACATCATAGATTTAATCATTATAAAATCTCCTTTCTAGTTCACTTGCAGAAACTGAGGGAAATTGGGATTGATGGAATAAGCAACATTATATACAAAATAAGGGTGAAGGTTTATGGGACACTACTCATTAATTATGCCTTTTTTCCCCCTGAACACTGGTGTTCCTTGAATTATACCAAATACCATTTTCATAGATGAGTAATATTTTGGTGTTTGAATAGACTCTTTGTATAAATAAATTCATTTTGCTCACTATAAGAATCAGGAAACTGAGGTTGAAAGACTTTGAATCCAAACTTACACAAATTGTTCATTTTAGAAGGATTGAAGAGACACTACCCATAGATATTTTGGTATTAAGTATTTATAAAGTGTTTGACAAAATCATGATATCCAGTTTAGAGGGAAATGAAGTCATTGGGCCTCAATGTCCAATCCTTCTACATTCCTGCATCAGGGATATCTGGAGAAATCAGAGAAAAACTCTTTTGGCAGGGTTGAGGGGAGGGGGGCGGGATTCGGCCCCTCTTATTGCCATCTCGTTGTGATGACATAAGGGAACAGTGCAGAGGAACAGAGCTGTGTGAGTGACCTTGCGCTAGGACAAAGGTAGGACAAATGGTAGAGTTACTGCCATTATTTTTATCACATGGTATTGCCACAGAATGGGCTGGGGGAATGAAGAGGGTGCTAGAACAGAAAGAAGAAGCCTGGGAGAATTGCGGCCATGACTTTGGAGTTTGTCTCTGCCACTTATGAGTTCCTGTGTTCCAGGGCAATTTAAAGAACCTCTCAGAATGTTTGTTTCAGAGTCTGTGGGACTGGAAAACTAATACTATTTATTTCACAAATAGGTAAAGGGGCTACAGGAGATTATGCACATACAAGGATTCTAGAAGCTTTAAAGTTATATGCTTGTGCTAGAAATGAATAAAATAAAACAAGTAGGCCTATAAAATGTGCCAGTGCCATTTAAGCCGGTTTGATGGGTTCTTAGTTGAGGCCGCCTTTGCTAAGTCTTACTGATAATTCCAGATAATGATCCAAGGCCTCTTGAGTATGTTGAAGAAAAAAAAAAAAAACATTTAGGTGAAATCAGGGTGTCTTAAAGAAAATGTTCAGAATTTTATGCAAGTAAGGATGACGAAAACCAGAGCAGAATGGTGTGTGCTTGTCTGGGGTGGAGGTGTATAAGTGTGTGCTCGCACACACTCGGTTCATTTCTTTGGGAAGTAGGCGGTTTTTGGCATCCGGAACCGGTTTTTGTTTACTTAGCGCTCGGTGACTCTCTAAGGTCTCCACGTTAGGGGGTGAAAAAGCAGGGGGTATTTTTAGGCTTTCCTCAGACATTCACCACAGGCCCGTCTATTTATACAGGCCAATTGTCAGCTATAGAGTATAAATAAATGATACAATCTTCCAAGTGATACCTTTAAAAATTAATAAAATCTGTCTGCATTTTTCAAGTTCGATACAATTCTTGTTCTATTACCAAAGGAAAAAAATGCCATGAAAATGAAGAACTTTAAGCAAAGAATATTTTAAATGCTGGCTTTGACATCTCTTCGCTTTGCGAAGTTCTGTAGATACCAAACTGAGATGTAAAACATCATACACATGAAATTAATATCTTGCCAATTAGATGATTTTGCCTATAAATATCGATGCTTTATCAGTTCGGTCTTCTTTTTCTTTTAATCAGCCTCGCTTGGGCCTACCTTCCCTTTCTCCGATCCATGAAAACCACGTGTCGTGGCCAAAGAGCACAGCCTCTTAGTGACAGAGTGTCCTGAGGTCCCATCCAGGTTCTGTCACTTAGTGGCTGGGTTTTCTCAGATAAGTCAATGTCTGAGTTTCATTTCCTTCTTTTCATTTCTTCTTAAAATTGAACCACGATCATACCTATTTATATGTTATTATTAACATTAAATTAGACACTTGCACAATAAAAGGAGGCTACTGTTATTTTTATCTTCTTTGAGGTTAAACAAAATAATATATGTAAAGCACACAGCACAGCACTTGAGACATAGTTGGTACTCAACAAATGTTTTCAGTTTTTCTTTGATAAAAACTCTACTTTAAAACTTGCTAAACCTGGGGTGCCTGGCTGGCTCGGTTGCTGGAGTGTGAGACTTTTTTTCTATTAATTTTTTGTATTTATTTATGTTTGAGAGAGAGAGACAGAGCATGAGTCGGAGAGAGGAGGAGAATCCGAAGCAGACTGCAGGCTCCTAGCTGTCAGCACAGAGCCCAATGCAGGGCCCGAACTGACAAACCGTGAGATCATGACTGAGCCGAAGTCGGGACGCTTAACCGACTGAGCCACCCAGGCGCCCCTGGAGCGTGAGATTCTTGATCTCGGGGTTGTGAGTTTGAGAGCCTCGTTGGGTAGAGAAATTACTTAAAAATAAAACCCTTAAAAAACAAATAAGTAAAAGTTATTGAATCCTATATTAAATAATAATATTGCTTCATGTTTGTATATTTCTTTACAATTTACAGAATGAGTTTAACACACAGATAACTGCCCTATAGCAAAGACTGAAATATAAATATAATACACCATAATACAACTAAAAAGTAATAGCGACACTATTGAGTATGTCCTTTACAGTTGAAGAAGCTAAGTACAGAGAGGTTAAGTAACTCAGCCAAGGACACACTCCTAGTAAGGGGCAAAGCTGACCCAGAAGCTCATACAGCCTCCCAACCAGTAGCTCAGTCAGCCTGCATGACTATATGTGGGGCCACATAGCACTTGGCAAAGGGAAACACCTCAGCCTTTCAACTCAAGAAGATAAAGGCTCCTCTGCCCAGCACGGTGACTGGAACAGAGCAGGTATTGGATTGATATTTATCAAGTGAATGGAAGAAGGAAAAGCAAAATTCCAAAGCAGATGAGAAAAGTCAGGGAGTAGCATCTTTAATAGACACACCTCTAAATGACATCTAGTTATAGGAAGGAAAATTAAGGTCCTGTGCTGAGTCCTTCGATGGTTCAGCCAGCCATTTCTGGAGAAACTTTAGACTTTCTCTTTGACCCTAGCAAAGTAGGCTGCAAGCTTTGGTAAATAGAGCAGAAACAGAGACATTTGCTAATATGGAACCAACATGAAAACCTGCTCAGGGAACCACAGAAAAATATACTTGCCTAATCTCACCTGGAGAGTGAAACAAATGGGTAATACATAAAATCGAGTCAAATGACATCATGAAGGCTGATGTAGCTCCAGTGGCAGTAGGCCAGCAATATTGCTAGAAGAACAGATGGAAGATGGGACACATTTGTAGCCAAAAAGAGACTACTCATAGGTAACACAGCGTGCATTGCCAGGAATAAAGATGGTGAGATGTGGAAATAACCTCTATAAGTCCTATGTTGTGTGCGTTTCTTAAACTTACTTTTTAATCGTGGCATGTTTTTTGAAAGTCTTTGACTAAAATCTGTGGATCCCTAGCACTACTGAACCTTTGCTTTCAGGACTGTGTTCAGAGGGGCGTGTACGTGCGTGTGCATACGCACGCGTGCAGGACTAGACTCAAGTGAGGTAAAAGATTTGATTAAAACATCAAATGAGTTACTCTACGAATATTGTACGGTTGGCGTTTACTTTCTGAGGAAAAGATGTAGGCTTGCATTGCTCCTGTGTGTAAATATTTTGTTTAGCACCTAGTACAGTGCGAACAACTATGTGATAAACGCTTGCCAAATATAGTATAAATAAATAAATTGATCTGATGCCTTGAAGTTTGGTATTCCTTATTTCCTTGACATTTGTTTAGACACAAAGTAAAAGAGACTCCAGCAGATGGTACATTTCTTACTCCCTCATGGTTCCTTGTCCACCAGAGATTGATCTTTTTAGCTTTGTTCTCTTAAAGCACTTAACCCTTTCAAACCTTTCTATCAGCACCTTAGAAGAAAAGAGGGGTGTGGAATAAAGGGACAGAACCACGCCCCATGTGGCACCATGTTGAGAGGAATTGCAAGTAAAGGGAAGATCTGGTAGCTAGTAGCCGGAAATAGAATGGTTGACAGCACCTGCGAAGTGTCCCATGAGTGGGATTAGAATTGTGTCTGTTGCTATGCTACCCATTATGTAGCTGTTATTGAGCCTCAGTCTCCTAGTCAGCGAAACTGGAATATTATCACGATTACACCTTAATAATCTTAGTAATCTTAATAATCACCTGAGTGGCTCAGTCGGTTGAGTGTCCGACTCTTGATATCAGCTCAGGTCATGATCCCAGGGTCATGGGATCGAGTCCTGCATGGGGCTCTATGCTGAGCATGGGGCCGGCTTGAGATTTTCTCTCTCTCTCTCTCTCTCTCTCTCTCGCTCTCGCTCTCGCTCTCGCTCTCCTTCTCCCTCTCCCTCTGCCCCTCCCCCACTCATAGTCTCTCTCCCTCTAAAAAATATAAAGTTCAGGTGAGCTAAATTATGGAAATGTTGATCACAGTCCTAGCATACAATAAACTTGTGACACTTAGCAACATTGACCATAATCCTGATGCAAGTGATGATGATGGTGACAATGATGAGTGTGGTGAGGATGTTGGTGATGGGAGAGCACTTTGTGGCTAACAGCCTGCTAGGCAAACTCTTAAAGATCTGTGCCAAGATCTGCTTCTAGCTTACATTTCTGGATCCAAGATTTCCTTCAAATATGCTCTTAGGGTTTTTTTATGTTTATTTATTTATTTTTGAGAGAAAGAGAGGCAGAGAGAGAGAGAGAGAGGCAGAGAGAGAGAGAGAGACAGAGAAAGAGAGAGAGAGAATCCCAAGCAGGCTCTATGCTGTCAGTGCAGAGCCCGACACGGATCTCAAACTCACGGCCCATGAGATCATGACCTAAACTGACTGAGCCACCCAGGTGTCCCTATGCTCTTAGTTTTTGGAAAATTTAAACCAACCCTCTAAATTAAATTGCCCCAAAGACCAATAACTTTGTATTTTTAATATGAGGGATCAATGAATTTTATGCCATGGCCAGAAAATGGTTTTATGACTGAGATATTTATTCCAGGGTTCTCTCCAGGATACTAAGAGTCACTTTGAGATGGTGTAATGTGTTAGTTTCGCCACCTTGGCATCCTCTCCTACCACTCATAGCAAATGAATAGATTGTGCCTGTCCTGTAACTTTTATTCTGTGCCCGACTTTTCTCATACTTGCCAAATTTGGCAAAGAGCAACTTTCACCATATGCTACTGGTGCAAAGTCATGTCTTCTTTGGTTTGAAAGCACACCTTTTATACAAGGACCTGTAATCCAGCTAGCAGCCTCAATGCATTGGTCTCTAATGACTCTCTAATGACTGATCAAAGGAGGAAATCACTCCATAAAGCAGATATACTGGAGGTCCCGTATCTTGTTGGAGTTAAGAATTCAATCTTTAACAACTGAAGCAAAGTGGAAAGACACTACTGTCCTTGTTCAGTGTTACATTTTGCGCTTATCAGGAAAGGTAGAATGCTCCCCTTTTTTGAGGCAAAATCTCCCAAAACTATAAATTTTCAGGTTTTTTGTTGTCTGGGAGAGTCTAACACCAGAGGGCGATGTGAACACAACATTTTAACTAGTTTTTACATGCAGTTTTTTTTGGGTGTGTAAACAAAGTAAGCCTATTTTGTGTTCCTAACCATTAATTTTTTCTTCTTAAGTTTTTTTTTTCCCCTAGGAACTGAAATTTTATCTCTCCTCATTTCTGCATTTCTCAAAGGACTGAAAGATTAAGAAATCATTCATCATTTAAATGGTATTTATTGAGTACCTACTATATGCAAGAGGGAGTTAGTGCAGGAATGGATAAAGGCTCGTTAAATAAATATTTATTGGGCAACTGCTGAATACCAGGTACTCTGACAGGGACTGTCAAGATGAATCAGGCAGTTCCTGGCCTCAAGGAACTTCGGGTCCATTGAAGATGTATGATTATGTGCCTCTCTTTTGTCATTAATGACTGTTTCACCTACCCTGAGTCTTTCCTACCCCAACCATCTTTGACGGCTAGGTCAGAAAACCTATCTCCTTCCTCCCCTCTTCCAAGGAGAATTGGCTCTGTCCTTTCTAAGGCTCTAGCCTGCTTTGTAAAGATTTATCGCATCTATGTAGAGCATTACACCAGGGCAGGGATGGAGGGCTGGGGTAGTTATCTGGAGCAAAACTCCCGGAAGTAGGAGTGCTCTCAGTATTTCAGTGTGTTTGGGTTAAGTGGAGGTTGGTATACCTAGGTTTTTTGAAGGAGAATTATGAGAAATATGCCAGGAAAGAGGATTTAGGTCAGATTGTGAACAGACTTGAATTTCAGGTTGCAAAAACCTTGATTTTGATCCACAGCAATGGAAAACGTGAGACAGAGTGCTTGAGAACAGCATACTTTTTGAGTTGAATGAGAAAGAGGCATAAAGTTGGAGACAGGAGACCAGTTAAAACCACTCGCTAGGAGATTCAGGCACTTGGAATTTAACTTGGAGAATACAGAGATGATTTAATGATAAAACCAGCAGATCTTAGAAACTTACATGTTTGTTGTCATCACTTACATGCAGAAGTGTGGTATTTTTTGATGACTAAAGCGTTGTATAACCTACCCTTTCTCATAACAGTGACAATCCAAAGCTCACAAGGTATGTGCCTGTGTGCCCGCTATACTTGCATTCATTAATTTGTTTAGTAAACAGTCATTGAACATCTTCTCTCAGTCCAGCCCTAAGCTGTGTTCCAAGAATTCAGAGATGAGTAAGACAGGGTTCCTGCCTTCAAGGAGCTTCCAGTTTAATGGGAGAAATAAAATTAGGTACGAACAGAAAGGAGACTACAAAGGGATGGTGCGATATGCTGTGTTTCCAGGGAGGAGATCTTTCTGAGTTTGCAGGTGGAAAAGACATAGGTGGGTATGTGCGGGCATGTTGGGACAGGGTCGTGGGAGTCCAGGTGTGTAGTGACACAGGATTGTGAACAGGTATAAAGAAGTAACTATAAACTGCACTGACCTCAGAGAGCTTTTAGTTCTCTAGGAATGGCTCTCCCTTTACACAACGTTCTGTTTTGCTAGCCAATGTGATTTTGTTACATTGGACGGTCTTCCCATGTGGAGACAGGATTGTGGAAAAAGAGCAGAGACACAGGTTAGGGGCTGTGATAAGTCAATGCAAGTTACAGTGGAGAATCAGTTTCTTATATGATTAAAAAACTTCCAACTGAGGGGCGCATGGGTGTCTCAGGCGGTTCAGCGTCTGACTCCTGATTTCGGCTCAGGTCATGGTCACGTGGTTTGTGGGTTCGAGCCCCACTCCGGGCTGTGCCCTGACAGTTGGCAGAGCCTGCTTGGGATTTCTCTCTCTCCCTCTCTTTTTGCCCCTCCCCCACTTGAGCTGGCTCCCTCTCTCTCTGTCTCTCAAAAAATAAACAAACATTAAGATGTTTTTTTAAATTCCAGCTGAAAACTAACACTTTAAAATCTGCCCAATGGAAAGTTAATTCAGAACGTGGAAAAATTAAGGAATGTCAATATATATAAAACCTTATGTTGATAAATGTGACATGGTAAATTCAAAGCCATTCCAATAAACGTCAAGTTTAATACAGAACACCTTGGCCTGCACATAATCTCTGGGAGCGAGGAAGATGGTTACGAATAAATATTTGAACCCTTTAAGTTGTTGATAATTTTTTAGTTACTCTGTTGGTTTTACAGAAAGGTGTGTGGAAAGCATTATTTTTCCTCAAGCATCTAAGACAGGGTTACCACTTCCTCCTCCTCCTTTTTTATAATGTTAAGTACATTCCTTTGCAGAGCTTAGAAATCTCTCTAAATCCAAAATTGAACAAAAAAGGCCTCCCCTTGTGCTTTTTTGTCAGGCTGATGAAGCTGTATAGAAATGTAAATGTCATATAAGGAACGGTGTGTGGAAAGCCAGAATTGCTCTCTTCTCTTAACCCTCGCTCCCTTGTAAGAAAATTCCCCGATTTTGCTGTGTGTGTATGTCTCTTGTGTAAGGGCATTTAATTAGCTACAAGTTACAACAAAGACTTTTGAAAGGAAAATGTATCTGTGGTGCAGATGCCTTTATTTTCGTTCGGTGAACAGCCACATTTTAACTCCCTTATCAAGAGCTGCATGAACTGCCCGGACTAAATTGGGAACATCTCCACACTGTTTGACAAATAGATTTTTTGTAAACTGATTTAGCCTTTTCATTGTTTGCATTTCATTATATAGCAGACTTCATGTCACAAAATCGGTATTCATTCAAAATAGAGAATTTAGAGATAGGACTGTAGCCTGATAAAAAATATTGCACAGATCAGGCCTATTAAGCATAAAATAATAGCAAGTCAGTGATCCAAGGGGTTGTTGTTCAGCAGGAAAGGGGCTAACATTCCGGAGGTCAGGAGTCAGACTCAGGACTTCAGATGTGGCCGTGGCCACATTTACAAGACAATCTGCAGGGAAAATAGTGACAAATGAAAGCGTCTGTCTGGATGGACTATAGAAAAGGGACAGGTTTGTCATTTGCATTAAACCTCATTCTCCCGAGGGGCCAGAGGTGGGAATTGTAGGTTTTGCTGCGTCTCGGCCTGTTCTGGAACACCTGCTCATCAGTTTGGGTTTCCGCGGATATAGAAGAGCCATAGTAGGGAAATCGACTTTGAAAAGAAGTTGAACACAGAGATTGTTCTTTTCATTTTTCTCCTCAATCCTTTCGTTTGGATCAGTGGGTCTCCAACTTGAGCGTGCATGAAAATCACCTGGAAGATTTGATAAAATGCAGATTGCAGGGCCCCACCACCCTGGGTTTCTCCAGGTGGGCCCTGAGAATTGACGTGAACAGTTTCCAGGTAATACTGATGCTTCCCTTGGAGAAGCGGTGCTATAGACTCTCTGTGGCAGCCCCTAGAGAATCAGACGTTAGCATTTCAAAGCACCTGCCATTAAATCCACTGGGCAAGGGTCCCTGGCAGCCCTGTCACTTAACCTCAAGTAGCAAGTCCGGAAGATCATGGAAGACAGTTTGTGTATAGGGATCTTCTTTGCTAAGTGTTATTAAAAAAATAAAGCTATACTTGCATGACATCTTATTCTTGCCTCTTTAGGAATTCCTTTCTGTTTCCCACAGCCAGGCAGCTTTTTAGTTCAGTTTAATGAGTCTTTGGAGATCACCTTTTGTGCACTTGTCCTAAGAGCTGGGATTATTTATAAAGATGAACAGGACGCAGTTTTATTCTCAAGAAGCTTAGAGTCCTGGGAGAGTCAGACAACTAAGAGGAAAACGTCAATAGCGTTTGGTTAGTGGAGACGATAGAAGATGCTGGGGTCTCTGTCCTACAAGAAGTCTCCCTGACCCCCCAGGTGAACTAAGTATTAAGGATAAGTAGGATTTTGCTAAGCAGAAGGAACAGGGAAAAGCAGAGAAAAATGAAATGCAGGCATGAGTGTTCAGGAATCTGCCAGGAGTTTGAAAGTTCTAGAATTTTTTACTTACAAGTGAGCTGATTTTTTTTTTTTTCTCTCTCTCAGATCTGGCATCTGGTTGTCTCCATTCAGCACTACCCACCCCCCACCCCCAACACACGCTCTCAATTTCATTTATTATCTCTTAGAGACATAATCACCATCGGTTGTAAAACCTTTCAAACAATGCGTAAGAATATAAGGAAGAAAATGAAAAGCAACTAAATTTTATTGTTTATGATACCCCTGTTCATATTTTATTTAACCATTTCACATCCATTTTATTCTGAAGCACAGTGTTAGAACATACTTTTTTGTTTTTTAATGTTTACTTTTTGAGAGAGAGACAGAGCATGAGTGGGGGAGGGGCAGAGAGAGAGGGAGACACAGAATCCGAAGCAGGCTCCAGGCTCTGAGCTGTTAGCACAGAGCCTGATGTGGGGCTCAAACTCATGAACCATGAGATCATGACCTGAGCCGAAGTCAGATGCTTAACAACTGAGCCCCCCAGGTGCCCCAGAACATCCTTTCAAATTATACTCAGCAACCCAGTGAAAACATTGTGTGGGTCACTTTTTTCTCCTTGATGCTTGAAAATATTGTACTTGTTTTAGTTAAATATCATAAACCGATGGATCCATGAAAATCTGGCACCTTGGCATGACATCAGCATCACACATGGCAGCATCGCATGAAAGCCGAGGCCCAGAATGCTTTCCGGGTTGACTTAAGCTATGTGAGGTCACGCTCAACTTCCCCACTTTTTTCCTGTCTTTTGCAACATGGGCTGCCGTTTGAAATCGCCAGTGGACCTCTTCCCCCAAATACCACTGTGTGGCTGCCACTCTCAGAGATTCTGACCCAGAGAACTGGGGAGAGAGCGAGGATTCTACAGTTTTAAAAAGTCTCCCTGCGCTTCCACTGTGGAGCCAGATGATCTCATTCTGTGATTACTGTTGGGCTTTAGGACAATAGCATGGCCTCAACAACAAAAAATTGGTGCCTCATCAGCAGGACTAGGGAAGGTCTAGAAGTCACTTGCTTTTAGTGACCGGACTTTAGAACATGGGCCACTGACATTTCTGCAGGTTAGAAGTAGTTTTTATAGACTAGATGTAAGAATCATCTTTCCTTATATTTGCATAATTCACAGTCAGCTTGGATTTACATGATCTCATTTGTTTTTGTAAATTCCTGATAAAGTAAAGCAGGACTATTTTTTTTATCCTCTCTTCCCTCTTGTTAACTGTTGTTCTTTTTTTTTTTTTTTAATTTCAATTTCAGTATAGTTAACATACAGTGTTATATTAGTGTGATTGTTTTTTTTTTTTTTTAAGTTTATTTATTTTGAGAGAGAGAGAGAGAGCATGAGGGAGGGTGGGGCAAAGAGAGAGGAAGAAAGAGAATCCCAGGCAGGCTCCGTGTTGTCCGCACAGAGTCCCACACGGGGACTCGATCTCACGGTTTGTGAGATTATGACCTTGGCCGAAATCAAGAGTGGAAGTTCAACCGACTGAAACACCCAGGTGCCCCGATTGTTGTTCTTAACAGATGGTAACGCCAATTCAAAACAGTTTAGGTACTTGCCCAAGATCACAAAGTCAACAAGTCGAAAAGCCAGAATTGAAACTAGGTTGTCCAATACCATGGTCATGCTATTACTTATACTTCCTTTATATGATTCAGTAATGGTAACATAATGATTCCGGGTCCTGTGGTAAGCAATTTACCAGTGGTTCTCAAGTCTCAATTTTGGCAGCATCTTGAATTTACCTGGGGAGATTTAAAAACTCCTGATGCTGGAGATTATAAATTAATTGGCTGAGGTGCAGCCTGGGGATCACGGTTTTTCAAAGGTTGAAACCACTGCTGTATAGAGCATTTAATTTAATCCTCTTAATAACAACATGTGGTTAGAATCATCACCTTGCTAAAAATGAGGAAACAGGCACATAGAAGAGGTCCGTCCATGCACCAGCCCACCAGCTAAGGAATGGTAGAAGCCAGCCTCAAAACAAGGAGGGAACCAGCTCTTCCGGGTTGGTTGTCTGTCTTCCGGTTGTCTGCAGCTCTTCTGGGCACCATATCTGCCCCTCAGGATTTTCAGGGTTTTCCTTCAGATCTTGAATCAGGACGAGCTGAGTGAAAACAAGTGAGCATACACGAAGAGAAACCAAAGCACTGGATTCAGAGTTTTCTAAAAGTGCAAGAACCACATTCCTGTCCTTGGATCAGCCCTAGCAGTGGAAGGCAGTTTGTCTGCTTGTTTGTTTAGGCTTTTGTTGTTGTAGGACTTGACTCATAAGACTCAGTGCATTGAAACATGAAGTTTAGAAAATCTGGATGGCAGTCAGTGAATAGCAAAGTGAATTCTGAGCTATTTGCTATAATAGAAGCTGCATGTGTTCCTGATGGCGCTGCTGAAGAATTTTAGAGCAAAAGAATTAGTGATCCTTTACCCTAGCAGTTCTCACACTTTGGGGAGTGTCAGAATCTCTTCCAGTGGTCATTAAAACAGATTGCTGGCTCCTGCCTCTGAGCTCCAACCTGTGGGGCCTGAGAATTTGCATTTCTAACCAGCCTCCGGTTGATGCACAGTCTGCTAATCTGGGCCCCACACTTTGAGAACTACTGCACTAGTCCCATCCCATTCTTCACTGAAGCCCAATGAGGTGGAATGCTATGGCCAAGGTCACAGATGCGCGAGAACTGTTGCTTCCCAAGCATTTTTTTTCTACCATATCTCATGTCTCTGGGCAAGATTGGGGAACTTCAGTGAATTTTTTTTCCTCTTACCCTAAAAGTCAGGTGGATGTTAATTTGAGGGGATAAATATTTGTGTTAAAATATTGTTTAACTCTTCAGAAGCATCAGATTTTGGATGAATGATACAGTCTAGAAAGGCTACTCATTAATGTGTTGTAAACTGCCACTTAGGAATTTTCCTTTCTATTCTCTTAAGAAGAGAGGAGTTGATGACCCAGGAAACCAAGCTCTTAAGTAAATCATTCAGTTACCTGACACCAGTCAGGGCCACCTAAGGATGTAGATTTATTTATGAATACAACTTAAAATATGATTTAAAACTAGTAAACATTTGTCTAGAGGTTCTCTTCTGTGGCAAGGGTAGAGACAAGAGAGGGTTTGCTATCACTATGCAATCTCTTCTTAAGAATAAAATGAATACTGGGGGCCCCTGGGTGGCCCAGTCAGTTAAGCGGCTGACTTCAGCTCCCATTCCCAAGTGGGAGCCCCAGTCGGGCTGTGTGCTGACAGCTTGGAGCCTGTTTCAGATTCTCTGTCTCCCTCTCTCTCTGCCCCTCCCCCACTCATGCTCTGTCTCTCTCTCTCTCTCAAAAGTAAATAAACGTTAAAAAAGAATTTTTAAATAAATACAAAAAAAGAATAAAATGAATACTGAAAAACACAGTCAACATTTTCTCCTAAGTCATGGGGCAGGGGTGCGGGGATGGGAGGGGAATATAAAAATAACAACGCTTCTTTTCTCGTAAGTCTAAGTACAGTTTTATTTAGTGAGTAGTTAATTCTTAAAGAGTGAATATATTAGCCCCATTAAAATACTGACAAGATTTCTTCAGAGAAACTGAAACTCATTTACAAAAAAATCAAGCAGCATGAATGCAATGATTTTGGGCAAAATCAGCAATTTCCTGGGCAAATACTTATTGAGTCTAAAATGTCCAAATTACAGTGCTAGGTACTGGACAGATGATTAAAAGCCATCAAGAACTTTACTAAATGGAAGGGCGCCCGGGTGGTTCAGTAGGTAAAGCATTCAACTATGGCCAGGTCATGATTTCATGGTTTGTGGGTTTCAAGCTACCACATGGGGCTCTGTGCTGACAGTGTGGAACCTGCTTGGGATTCTCTCTTTCTCCTTCTATCTCTCTCTGTCTCTCTGTCTCTCTCAAAATAAATAAATAAACTTAGAAAAAAGTTTACAAAATGGAGAACACAGAGAAAGTACAACCTACTATGATACAAACCAGATAAAGCATGTCGATGGTGCAAAGCAGTATGGGACACAGAGGAGAGAGCCACTCATTCAGCCTGGGGACCCCTGGAAAGGGCTTACAGAAGAACAGACATTTCAGCTAGCCTCCAAGGATCCGAAGGGTGTTCTGTGTACTTTGTAAATTTTTTTGCTAAGCATTTTAGCTAAGTGACAGCCAGAATTACAAAGAAAGGAATACTTTCTTTGCAATTCCACATGGTTTATTTATAAATATGTAACTTTCTCACGCAGTAAGAGCACATGAATTAAGTCCAGTAGAAATAAACAAAATGTTTACATTTACATACGGTACATCTCAAAATATTGATTGGGATTGAATAATTGAATAGGACTGACTGCTCAATCGATGGAAATGAGGCCAATGGGGGGGCCAAACTGGGAGGCTGTGACCACAGAAAGAGCCCATTAAAGCTAATACTGTCTCATTTAATCATCTTTGCTAATAGAGAAAACAAAATGTAGCCATGTTTCCTTCAAGATCTTCCTAGCCATAATATAGCCAGGACTAAGACACCTGGCAGTATGAGGTGCAGGCCCCTTCTACAGCCTTCTGAAAAGATTGGAGAGATGAAATCAATCCTGAAGATAACACTGATGTTTATAAAGCTCTTACGTTATATGAGTTGATTATAGTTTTTAGGTTTTTTTTAAGTTAATTTATTTATTTTGAGAGAGTGAGTGCACATGAGCTGGGGAGGAGCCGAGTGGGGGAGGGGAGAAAATCCCAAGCAGGCTCCTCTCTGTCAGCACAGAGCCCAACTCAGGGCTTGACCCCATGAACCCCATAAGATCATGACCCGAGCCAAAATCAAGAGTCAGTCGCTTAACCGACTGAACCACCCAGATGCCCCAATTCCAGTTCTTTTTTTAACGAATGACAAAATTTTAGAAAATTTCCAGGCAAATCTGTTGATTTTAAAATTGAATTTAGTTAAACAAAAATGATGAAGAATGGTTTTGCTCCTCCTTAGGCCTCTTTGTTCTTTGGCTTAGATATTCTACAATTAGACTTTAGCTACATCACTCTGAAACTTAGGGAAGAGAAACTGATTAACAGAGAGGTACACCAAACTTTTCTGGGAAATCAGTGATAGAGAAGGGAAATTGAGACCTCAGGTTTTCTTTCTGCATTTTATATTCTCACTACTAAGGTATATGTTTATCCCAGGAAACTTACACAGGGCCGGGTACAGGCTGGGCGTCCAATACGTAGGTGTTTCTGCAGTAAGAAAGGGAGGGATAAGGTACACAGCTCGTGGGAGCAGCTCCTTCACTCGCCTAAAATGAGTATTTTGGTGAGCAAAAATGTGTACTGGTGCCTGCTTTTCTGTACTCCTGTGTGTCTTTCAAAGAGGATGTAACAAGATTTATGGGAAACCGCTTGCGATGAAAAGTGCCAGAAAGGTGGAATTTAAAAAACAAGAAATTCATGTCCTGACTTGGCAACCTAACAACTGAATGTCTTTGGGCAATGAAATAAACTCTTGGCCCTCAGTTTTGTCATCTACACAGTGGGAATAATGATAATAGAGTTTCTTCCTGCCTCACCAGGTTATTGTGAGGAACAAAAGAAGCACGTGTGAAACTGCTTTGTTGATGTTCAATTGTAGCAAAAATATTAGATATTCTAGCTATTAATTACAATTAAAAAATTATAATTTACAGCTATACTTCTTTACCTGGTTATATTTTAAAAATGTAAAGTTTGAAAAATCTGCTTCCTTTGTTAAATTTTACTTCTTTGTTTAATGTTTCAATTTCTCCAAGGGTGAATTAATCGGTTTCTTTTCTCTTCTCCCTGATGAAAATTGTCTTTGATTTATTTAGTGTTCTAATTCAAGTGGTAACTGAACTCTAAAAAACTGGGGTCTTTAATTATGTTATTTGCTTTTCTGTAACACAAAGTTTGATTGGATAGGGCTCCTGACACAAATGGCTGTGCAGTGACAAACCACAGGTGAGATAAGAGCCCCCAGGATTTCAGAGTGACTATTGTCCTCATGTCCCCTCCCCCATCACCATTCCTGTTATTTTAATCTACCAGGGAAATGGGGAGGGAATTCTTTGCCTCACTCTCTTTTGCATCCAAACTATGGTTTTCTAGAAATGTTTTTGGCTCTCCCTGATGCGATGTGTTCTCATCCGGTGTCTTGCTCTTGGAATGAAACCACCAAACAGAATATGCAGGACTTGGTTAAAGAATTACAGGCAGTAAAGAGAGGAAGAGAGTGGCCTAAAGCCAAGACCTTTGTCTTTTTCTGCTGATTAATTCCCTTCTTCCTCTCCCATAAGAAGAGAGATCCACCTCCTTTCTGAAAGTGTTCAGTATTCAGTGCCGTTCCAGCATAATGCCGTGTAGAAATGGAGCTATATGGCCATTCTTCAAGGGAGGCTTGTCAACATTTAACCAAGGAGACCCTGGAATCCTTAATATAGAGATTTTTGTGTTGTATACAAGAGCTATTTTTGAACACTTTTATAAAAAAAAAGGATTTGTTTCCAGGACATATCTGGGATATGGTGATTTTTAACGCCTCGCTGTCAGGTTAAATGAGAAAATGTTTTCCTGTTACCCTGGTGAGGGTCATAGATTTAAGTACTGATGTGGCAGCATTGTTTTAATAATAAATATTGTTTTTCCTTATCTAGTCCTTAGTATGAATATTTGGAAAACAGAAAAAAGAAAAAAAGAGGAAGAATGTGATCTCTCAGAAGACTAATTAGGGAAGGACAGGAGCACTTTAGAACAGCAAATCTTGTCCTCTCATTTTTTTTCCCTTCTCTTTTGTCTCTTTCTACTAGCTCCCTCCTCTCCACTGACTTCTGATTTTTTTATATCATCTTATCGTTTAAAATTTTCTATTACATTGCTCTAATAATTTCACCGAATTATAATCTTTACATTTGGCAGCAGTAAACCAAGTAACAATATTGGTCATTCATTCACTCATCCACTCACTCATTCAAGACATCCTCATTGTATTTCTGTAACATTGGCGGGAGTAGTTCCTGAGTTCCCTTGCTGGCTTTGGGGAGACCCTCAGAACTGGTGCAGCCTCACACATGACAGTTGGGGAGGGGTTAAGGCGGGAGAGGAGTGGCCACTTAATAAAAACTGGATCTCTAAAGGAAATGATAGGCCAAATGGCTTCGGGAAAGGACAAGTAAATACCTGGAGAGAAAAGAGAGAATTTATCTCTACCAGTTCATCCCCACGGCTTTTTAAATATAGGAGTCTTTTTGTCTTTCTAAGCTTTTGGAGAAAGTGAAAGACAATTTGGTATACACTTGGGTATTTATCTCTTGGGATGTGATGTCCCTTGGCTCTTACTTCGGACCTTTGTCCTCCGAGGGCTCCTGTCTCAGCTGGAGTCCCTTGCACTGGAGTGTTGTCAACGACTGTGAGATTAACATTAAGAGCTTGTTACTAAGAAAGCGCTGGAAAGGGGAGACATGTAATCTTTTCTAATATGAGCTTTTCTACTACCTGGGTGTGAAACCTGGGTTAAGACTCTTAGCCACTCTGAGCCTTATTTTTCTCACCTGCGAGGTAACCAAGTTGGACTCATAATCCCTGTGGTCTTTCCCTGTCTGTAATTCCCTGTTGCCCAGACTTTGTGCTCTGCCATAGATTAGTGGCCATTCAATGTAACAAGAGCAAAGCCTTGTGAAGAAATTGAGTTCTTGGAATATCTGATCAAAGGAGCTCCTGGGTGAATGAGCTTGTGCTCGGGATAGTAATAAAATCAACAGCATTATTGACTGAACTGCTAGGGTAGAGGGATGTGGAAGAATGTCTTCAAGGGAGAGAAAGGGTACACTTTCTCTCTCCCCTTCTTTCTGGTAAACAATGCACCACTGGATGCTGTGGAGAGTCAGCGGAATCACTTAACTTTTCCAGATCTGTCTTCTTCAGACTCATGCACAAAACACAATGGTTAGCTTTAAGGGGGACATCTTTCGTCCCCCTCATTATACTGTGCCAATCTACGCGCGTATGCTTGCAAGCAGTTCATATCCTCTTAGGGCAAACGTTACTGCTCTTTTCACTGGGGGAAAACTTTTCTGTATTAAGCACCTTGAACTCCGAGTCAAGGATGAAGGCCACATGAGCTGACATTGCCATTTCTTTAGATCCCTTCTTTTATTTAGTGAGACTTAAAAATAACATGGCTAACATTTATGGAAGGCTCACTATGTGTAGGATGACAGTAAAATTTATTATCCAAACTGAGGCACTCTGGAGAGTGTAAGGAGGGAGTACTGTAAATTATTAAGTGAGGGCACCTGGCACAAGTCACAATGTCTTGGCCCATCGGGTCATATGGTCCCTCCCAAAGAGGACCAGACGCGGTGCTAAATTACTTTGAACTCTGTTAATCCCCATGACAATTTTACCAGATTGTTCTCACTGTTATTCCCATTGAATAGCAGAGGAAACTGAGAGTCAGATGGGTGGCATGACCCTAGGCCAAAGCCTCGTCCCTCATATTTGAACTCCAAGCCCAAGGCCTGCCTCCAGAGCAGGCACTGAGGCCTTCCACAGTCTCCTGACTTCTGCCGGGGATGAGACACACACACACACCCCTAATTAATTTGCCTTGCTTAGGGGAAGCAGATTTCTATCAAATGTGTTCATTTATATATATATATATATATATATATATATTTTAATTTCTTTTCATGTTTTATTTATTTCTGAGAGAAAGAGAGAGAGACAGAGTGCGAGCAGGGGAAGGGCAGAGAGAGACACACACACAGAATCTGAAGCAGGCTCCAGGCTCCGAGCTGACAGCACATAGCCCGACGTAGGGCTCAAACTCACGAACCTTGAGATCGTGACCTGAGCCGAAGTTGATGCTTAACCGACTGAGCTACCCAGTTGCCCCTAAATGTGTTCATTTATAAAAAGGAGCCTTAAAGAGTGTGTCAGACAGTTCTAACATAAGAAAGAAAGACCGTAACGTAATAGCCTCTAAGCCTGTTTATATGGACACCAGATGCTATATAGCTCCCCCCCCTTTTTTTTAAGTGGTCCTTCGAAAATTTGGACAAAGGGGTTAAAGGAAGAAATAGGAAAGGAGAACTCTCACAGAGCGTTGAACAGTCTTATAGGTCAGGAAAAACACACTTGATGCTTTTTTGATGTTTCATGGCTGTATACATTTTTAACTTTGACTAGATACTGAATGGGGAGGTTAAGAGGGATAATTTGATCGTTGTACTGGCACCAAAGCAAGTATTCCTTTATTCTAAAATCTGTCATATTTGTTCCACTTCCCCTTTGCTCTTGGTTTCCAGTACTGCCCCCCTCCCCCTTCCTCTCAGTTAAGCTACCCTTTATTTTGGACAACACTATCACACACATGATTGAGTCAACAATTTATGGCTTTTAAAAATAGGGATTTTGTCCTCTCTTAGGTTTATTGTTTATCATAATCATCTTTCAAGTGAAAAGGCTAATTTACTCTTTCTATAGGAATATTTTAAGCTTGATTATCATAATATTACAGCCGCCTGAAAAGGTCTAAAACGGGACATTGACCTTGAATGTTTTCTGCATTTAGCTCATGGTGCTTAACATTCAGGAAAGAATATAACTGCAACTCATTTATTAATGTATAATCTGAAAATGTTAACTATGGCTCTGTAAATACATGCCATGCAGATTACGGAAGGCTCATAGGATACTATAAAATGTGTTTGGTATTTTACCAGGGTACGTATGTTGGCAATACAGCATAACGAAAGTCACTTTTTCCCATTGGAGCTACTGTACTTTATAATTTATTTTTTTCCTGATATTTTACCATGTATATCATTAGCTTGACAAAATGAAAGTAAAATAATCCCGAATTAATTAAACAGAAACCAAATTGCCTCCATCAGTTTCTCTTCCTTTGATTCTTTTTTTTTCTCCCACTTTCACAAACACTGGGAAGAGTTTGGTGGGTTATGGAGGTGAGGTAATTGCTCCCCAGAGAATGGGCTTTTCACGTGGACTTGGTAATTTGGGAAGGGGATGGATTTATAGGACAAGAGGTTTGTCAAAAGGAAAGGTTTTTATTAGTGCTTCTGTGGAAGTGATCACTTTCCGTAGAAATGATTGCTTCTTGCCAATCGAGACAATAATTTAAATATCAAAGCCTGTGCCCTAGAAATGAAAGGCAACAGAAAATGAGGTATGATGAATTGATAGCGGTTGGGTAGTGATATAAAGTGGTCATGCTGATTCCGAAAAGGAGTCTTCCTGTTCCCCGTGGGAAAGGTACGTGCTGAAGCAGGTTTACAACGTAAGAGAATTCCCGAAGCACAGATGAGCAAAGTAGGGGGAGACAAATGAGGTGGACCCGCTCAAGGCCACCCAAGTCCTGAGCAGGGCAGAGGGGATCCTCCTATCTAAGCCTCTTGCTTGCCCATCAGCGTTCTTTTCCCAGGGATGTTCACGGTGGGTTTTCCTCCAGAGTGAAAGATAGCAGTTTTTAACAGTCTTGGCTTGCTTTTTGCAGTATGGTACATTATCCTATACATAGTCTATCAAAGCCAGCAGGGAAGATGGTTCAAAAAGTTAAGCAGCTTTTTAAAGGTTTTATGGTCTTGAGGAAAGATCCACAAAGGTGGATTGTAAGGCCATTTGCAAATCTAAATTTGTTAGGCCTTGTTTAGTTTTAAATATTTAACAGATGACCAATGTGCAGTATAAAATCAAATTTGCTTCAGAAATAGCGTGACAACTATAGACATTTTAATACAGATTAGTCCTGTTCCTTTTCGCAAAAGGAAGATGGGAACTAAATATAGCTATTAACATGCAATAATGGCAAGAATGAACATTTCCCATCATCTTTTAGCGACGTAAGGATTCATTGTTGGAATGTTTTAGGAAATGATTCTGACTAAAACACAGTAAAACTTCCGGTATAGAAGACAGGAAGCTACCTTTTGTTGGCAGGTGAGTTTTGCTGGTTGCCCGTCTGTTTTTTTGAAATGGAAATGAAGTATATTTTCCGCTGGTGTCTGTGCATGAGTCAGGGCCTAAGGATGAAGTTGTTTGGATATTTCTGACCGTACCGTTTAAGGAAAAAGAGATTGAAACTGTGCGCGGACCCAGGGCCTGATGCATAATAGATGGATATTAACTAATTTATTAATACTCTGTGTGAAATAGTCCTAAGAGGTCCTTTTATTTAGTTCCATGTATCCTGCTTTGGGTAGACTCCTTGTGGTAAGATTGTGAAGTGTATTGCTGATTAGCAATATGTGTTTATTCTAGGCTGTTTATCTATGTTTGTTTCATTTTTTTCCTCGTATCCTTTGTAGTTGAGATTCTAAAGGTTTATGCTCAGTATTGCTCATGATGTGTTTGTTTCCTGTGATTATCCGCTGTTTCCCCCTTCAAGGTGAGACAACTGTGGCCGGGGAATATTCTTGAGATGACTAAGCTGTGTGTTCATAAAATATTCCGGGAGCCGTTTCGCAAGTTTAGTGCAGTAGATATTATTTTAAATTTTAAATTGGTTAAACTGGATTCAAGACAGTAGGTGTAATCTTAGGTCCTTGACTTGTGAAGGTAACGCTCTATTCCCAAAGGGAAGCATCCAGATCCGTGTGTGTACATACACTCGTATACTTCTGGCAATTCAGAAAGCAGCTAGCTCAGTGGACACTGCATCTTGCATTGATGAAATATGGTGAGTGAAAGATCAGTGGGGACTATACACCGGATGTTTGTGCATGTTTCTCTGTGAGCACAGAAAAGACCTACACGTGGAAGAGTCTGAATGTGTTTAAAATATATACCAGTGAGATCAAATGGTTCATAATTGGGCAAATAAGTCCCCAAAGGGAAATAAGAAAATTCCAGGAAGTACAAGTTAACTCCTATGAAATGTGGTGACTTAAGGTCCATCGGTAAATAATTAACTGCAAATCTTGTCTTTAAGAAGCCATTTCAAAGGAGTAATAAACAGGTTCTGTCACAGCGTGATAATGCAAAGAAACCAAATACAGTACAGGATTCTGCACAGGTGCAAAATCTGAATGTGTTAAGTACTTTAAGATGGGTTGAGTGCATTAAATAACATTAAATAATCTTTATTTAGAAAGAAAAAGTCTTGAGAAAAAATATAAGAAACTTTTTTTTTGGTATATTATTTAAAAATGTGTACAACTGGATCTATCAATTACCCTGAGAATTTTAGTTTGTTCAGAAAGGAAGATCGTAATCTTTGAACCAAAGATGTTTTTCTTTCTTTCTAATGCAGCTTCCATATTTTTCATTGTATTTTAGAAAAATCATGTTTCTATTTCAAATGGCTTTTTATTTATTTTTTTAATTATAAAATGATTACATGTCTCATTTTAGACTGAATAGACCAATCTTTTTTCTTTTTTTTTTTTTTTTTCCTGGTGTCTGCAGAATGCTTGGATTTTCTTCTACATCTCAAAGCTCTTTTAATTCACTGCTCACAACCAAATTTACATCTTAATTGCAGAGTTCACATTTAACAATATAGACAGCATAATGCTACTGGTAATTAAGCTTTTACTACCTGCTTTTATACAGTATTCTCAGGCACAGTTTTTGCTATGTGAGTTCTCATCTAAAAACTTGTATGAATTTAGCCCACAAATAAAAGGAATCAGACCCATATCTTAGATGTGGCTAAATACATGGCAGGGAAATTGCTTTCTTCTGTGGGGGGACCAAATCATGTCTGTCATTTTTACATTCTGAATTTTAATGTGGCTGTTCTATTTTAGTGTTTTTTTTTTTTTAAAGACCTAGAAAATTTGAAAGGGTTGAGAGAGAGAGTTGAGTTCTGATTTAGTGACTTCAACTCACACCAAATATCTGAACTAATTTATTTTGATCTCAAAGATTATACTATTTATATCATGGAACACTTAAGATGCAAAAGGTTGGTAGCAGTAGAGCTGACTTGTATCAAAATGTGGGTCTTCCAATCTCCATAAGGTAGTAGTTTGTCATAAATAGCTGGTATCTATTCCAATACGTTTGGTCGTATAAAATAGACTGTGGTTTAAAACAGGACCTAAGAAAACTCTTTGTTATACGGAAACTAAAACGCCTTACACATTATTGAAGGGAAAATACCTTTCTCTTCTTACACCACGTTAAAAAAAAAGGAAAGAAAACAACACTTTTGATTGAGAATTCTTAGTTTCCTAAATTATCATCTGTAGTGGCCAGACTCTGTGATGATTTACAAAATGCTTCTGGGTTGATTTTTTTAAAGCATTCAGAGTGTGTTATGTATAGACACAAATACGTACACTGCATTTTATTTGGAAACTGATGTTTTGGGTAAAATCATATATTTGGATATGCCTCCCAGTTTGGAAGCTTGTATTGAAATAAGTATATGATTAAGAACACTTTTAGTGCACTGTGTAGTAATGCTCTCCATACCCCCCCCCCCCCCGCCAAATGCAGTGTTTATTTTGTAAAGTGCAGAGACGGATTTAATGCACTATTTCCCCCTACAGCCCTGAGACCCCCACCCCTGTAACTGGAGAAGCCAATCTGTCCTGCAGTTGAAAAGCTATGCATTGTATATCTGTATGTAGGGAGGCAGGAGGTAAAGAAATGTTTATTACACTTATAATTTGCATGAGCATTCCCTCAAATTGTACTGATGCACTATTTCCTCTTCTGTAGTTGTGCAAAACTGCATTCCGCCTCGGAGATGACGATCCCAGGGGTTCACATGCCCGAACAATTTGGAAGAATGCCTTTGATTTTTAAAATGCCCAGTATGTATCAGGAAAGCAGGAAAAGACGCGATTACGAATAAATGGGAAAGTACAGCACTAAATGCGAAGCAGCCCCCAGGGGTTGAAAACACACACAACGGCAGGACAAACTTAATTCTCTACCTTCCGCGGAATCCTTTCCCAAATTAACTGAGAGTGTGCGTGAGTTCTTCTTTTCAAGGCAAAGTAGGTCTTAGGTTAGAAACCAAAGACAAATCCCTCCAGTGCTTAGAGAGTTAAGTTAGTTATGTTTCTTTTGTAGCTTCCCAGAGAAAGAAAGAAAGACAGACGGAAAGGGGGGGAGGAGAGCACAGTTATCTGCTGGGAGCGTTTCGATCGCTAGCGTCGCCGCTCCCTTTTTCTCTCCCACCGCCGGTTCTCAGTCCCCTCGGTTCTCTGCACCCTGCCTACCTGCCTGGCTCCGCTCGCTCCGTGCAGTCTCCCGTCGCCTCCCTCCTGATTGGGCAGAGGCCCCCCAATCGGCTGCGCGGCTGGGCCGGTGGGACTGCATATGTAAAGCCCTACTTCATATTAATAAGCTCCAATCGGGGCTTTAAGTCCTTGATTAGGAGAGTGTGAGAGCTTTGGTCCCAACTGGCTGTGCCTATAGGCTTGTCACTAGGAGAACATTTGTGTTAATTGCACTGTGCTTTGTCAAGGAAACTTTGATTTATAGCTGGGGTGCACAAATAATGGTTGCCGGTCGCACATGGATTCGGTAGAACTTTGCCTTCCTGAATCTTTTTCCCTGCACTACGAGGAAGAGTAGGTACCTTTTTCTTTCCTTTTTTAAAACTCGTCGTGGGGGTGCGCGTGGGGGGTGTGTGTGTGTGTGGACGGAATGTATCTTTGCACACTGATTCAGGTAATGCCCTGGGTATTTTGTGTGCACGAGTGCTTGTTTGTGTCTGTCTTGTGCCTTTTGTGTTGAGGGTGATCTCCTAATTCAGTAAGTCGAGAATTGTTCTCTGACTACAATGTTACCTTTGAGGCAAAGCTCAGTGACTGTCAGTAAAACAGCTGTGTGACAGTCACTTCTTATTCAGGTGCTAAGAATAGGCACTTGGCACAAATGCTTAGTGAACTGTTAAAATGCATCTTTTACTAGGACCCATTTTCCCAAGGAAAGATGTTTTAAAATACAATATTCAAAATGATTTATACTATTGAGTGCCTCTTATATATTTGCAGTTTGACAGATATTTTCAGCTCCCTGTCATTTCTTACCGCGCAGAGTTAGAGGCAAAATTGCACATTTACTAATTCTCCTTCAGAGAACAATTTAAAAACTAGCCCTATGCAATTCAGGGCTAGAATAATGTTATTTGCATGGTTAGCGTTAAGTCGGCACTTAACTGACAAATCAGTCCATTAAGTAACATGAGATTTTCACACATTATAAATATTTAAGGGGAGAAAAAACTAAAGAAGAAACACTAGTGACTTTTAAAATTTCCCCTTGAATAGACGATGTTCAGATTGTGGATTTGTGCCATGCTTCATGTCCAGAAAATAGAGAAAAGTACTTTTGTTCTTACATGCAGTTTAATTCGTATTTATGAATATCTTTATGCATATGGGTATATATATGTATTTGGAACCCTAGAGGTGGGGGAGAAGCGTATGGGGGGTAGGACAAGTAAATTAGGCATTCTTGAGTAAACGAGTAGGTCATAAACTTAATTTCAACGCACTGTTAAGATAAAATATTAGTATACCCCGGGAGCTGTCACTGGATCATCTTTCTGTTGAGTCAGTTATATTGCTTTGCTTTCACATTACAGTAATACCAACTGTTATAATTCTGAAGAGTGCTCTTGGCAAACATCTCTCTATAGATTGTGAAGAAAATCTAAAACTCTCGAAGACGAGGTAGTGCATTATAGGTAGATGTCCACTAGCTGTCCTTAGTGACTGCATATTGCATTGCTTTGTAATTAAGTCAGAGATGAAAAGTGATTTGCAGTCTTAGTGCCTGCTCGTGTCTGTATGAGTGTGACTGTGTGCATAGATGTGTATGCACACTCGCACGTGCATGCACACACGCGCACACACTCACATACACACTCACGCAAGGTATATTCTCCAAGAGATGGACGTAGGGAGGAACTGAAAGATTGGAAGGTTGTGCCCGCTACACTTTGAAACACTCAAAGCAAGAAACAACCTTAAATTGTGTGAAAATAAAAATGAAAAACAAACAAAGGTAGGACTGCCCACCCAAGTGTAGTCTGAAGGTTGGTGCACCTGGGCTGTAGAATCGGCGAGTCTAAATGTCTTCTCAGGAAGGAGGCGTTATCCAAGCTCACCCAGATTCTGAACTTTCTCCCATAAACAAAACAAACTTTAAAAATCCCCCAGAGGCTTCTTTTTAAAGTAGTTTTCTTGAATTTAACTTCTTATGGCTAATTTGAATAATTAGTTTAGATAAGCCTCTTAAAGCAGATGCATTTAAATGAAATCAGGGCACATGTCCTTTTGGCTTTGGCGCAAGATTCAAACTAGCTTTCTTTTTGGCTCAATTAAAAGTCATCTTTAAAAAATACAGATTTATTGTCTGGGTGCAGTTCTGATGGTTACGTGGTTCACTGGACAGACAGAAAGATCTAATGCTAAGCAACGCATCTGCCTCTCTGTCTCAATTAATAAACCACAGAATTTATACATGCTATTAATATTCATAGTAATTGTACTGGGTTAAACCCTATCACGTGTGTGTATACACAGAAATGAAACCAGAGTTATGCAGTTTCAGAGGAAAATATTAGACAATTTCTGTTTTGGAGGCTGTTGAAAAAGATTCATACAATTTATTGACCACCATTAGGAGAGCCTAAAATGTTAACCTATAACTATGTGTTTTTTATTTTAGGAAATGTGCCAGCACATTAAAGAGCATAATACTTGAAAGCTTGTTTCACATTTAATAGCAGTAATAACTGATAGCATAAATAGATGAAAATAATATATCTGCTCATTTTGACATATGTGTCCGTCTAATCATTCTAAATGAGTGTGCTCATCACATGAATCCCTTTCAACCTCTGATTAAAATGTAACATTGACTACAGGATTATAGAGCGGACTTAATTTTACTGACTGTTTTAACAGTTGTCACAGCTGTTGGAAGAAGGAAAGGCAATTGAAACACTCGAAAACAGGCAAGGCGAGGAGGGAACAGTTTAGTGAATTCAGCCTGATGGTTGAAATCCAGGCATTGCAAATGAAACAGATTTGTGTTTTGAAATACCTGTTTGGAGCTAAACAAGTTTTATTTTGTATGGTCCACTCTTTCTGTGTCAGGGTTTTGATTTTTTTTTTCCCCTTGGCCTCATCTCTCCTTGTTAAAAGCTAACGTAGATTGAAACACAACTATCCAAAAGTAATACTAGAATGTCAAAATATATGAGATAAAAATAGGCAGGAAGGGAAAATGTATACAGTAACAACAACAACAGAAAGCCTAAATCAGAGCAGATACGATTTTTTTTTTTTAAGAGGAGCTTGCCTAAGTGACTTTAGATATGATATTATTTGAGAACTATGAACAGATACTTTAAGTTTATTTTTCTAAGAAAGAATACCTAAACTCCAGACTTGGAGCTCATACTACTTTTCCTCCTGTTTTTATTCTGTAAATCTGTTGAAAACACCTGCAGCCTTAAAGGTAGGGGGTGTAGGTGGGGTTTTCAGATGATTTCTTTGTAAATTGCTGGAAGTGACAACTAGCTTGCACTTAGGGGTGACTGGAGAGTCTTGTAACCTTGCCCATCACAGCACTAAAGAGAACAGATCAATTCTGTTTTTCTGAAAATATAATAACCACTGTACATATCCCAAACTATGTCCAGACAGTGTGTATTATGTAACATATGATTTTTCTCCTAGGAATAAGCAAAAATAGGTGTCCCTGAGTTAATGGAATAAATATTGAATGGGAGTGGTGAGGAAATGATGGGCCCCCCATGTTTCACCAGCCCTTTGTGTCAGTGCATTTATGTATTACCTTATATACATTTGGTGGTAAGTTTAGAAATCCTCCTTTTACAGAAAGGGCTGGAATACAGCTTTCCCTTTCCTGGGCAGAGGCAAGGGTGATAGTGTTGGCTGGTTCTTATAGTGATGGTTTCTCATCTTAATGTGTTTATGGCACTGCTGCTTTATTTACTGAGCCTAGTGTTGCAGCGGTAATTAACCCATGTTATTAGCAAAGCCCTTGTGGATATCCATTAATTCTCTTGCATGGATGATCATTTTTCCAGTGTTTTCCCCCCAATAAGGTATCATTGTTCTTTTTTTTTTTTTAATTCTAAATTGACGGCCTTTGATATATTTCTTTGATTTAATCTGACCTGTAATATATACTGACCATCTTATAAAAAAGGATATTGTAATTCAGCTTTTAAAATTGCTAATAGAAGCTGAAGAAAAGATTTTTTTTGGTTTTCTTTTCGAAGTAAAAAAGAAAAGAAATTAAGGTTTAAAAAGGAAATAATATAGGAAATCAGGCTTACCTCCAGGTTTTCCAGGTTTTAGAATTTACGATAATTTGTGTCTTTGAGGTCTTTTCATCAGATTTTTAGTTAGTTAATAACACTTTAGGCATTTTTATAAAATATTGAGCCAGCAGAAAAATACTTGTGCTTCCTTTGCTGAGAAAAGATAAGGACCATCTCATTAGCTGGGCCATACTTTTGCAATTAATTTTAGATACATGGTGCTATTCATCAAAGAGGGCAGGTAACTTCTCTATGAGTCTATTTAACAATACTTTCACAATACCTTACTCCTGCAAGAACTATAGACAAAGAAGAGACCCTTCTTTTGGAAGGTAGGCATAATTCCCAGTCTCAAGTCCGTATCCCTCGTGAAAAATTCCTCAACATTTGTTTTAGCCTAGTGACTAAAGAAAATATTTCTTTGTTTTACTTTCAAAGTGCTGCGCAGCCCTGAAGGTTTTGCTTATGTGATTTCATAAAACAAATTTAAATCCCTGCTTATGGTTGATACTTTGTCAGACAAGTGGCAATTGATAGCAGTGATTTCTGTCAAACCAATGAATAGCAAATAAACTTTCTAGAACCACCTATTAAGCATTGAAATAAGAGGAGAGCATTTGAGGTGTTTCGACAGAACTTTAAAGTCACTGCAGTAGATAAGCTTTGCTTGAAATTTTGCTTCATCGCAAATTCATGGAAGAGAGAAACAATACAACGTTGATCTGTTATAAGTGCATATGAGCTCCGGCCCTAGCCAGCTCTCTGGAGAAAATCTTTGATTACACTGGCCCAGTGTGTTCAGTTTTTATCTCTTTTACATCCACTGGCCTTGTATTAAATTGTCATTGTCCTAAAGCACAGGAGATAGAAATGAATTGCGGTTCTCTACATTCTCTGACAGTGAAATATTTAGGTTCTCTTTCTCCAATCATACTTATGTGTATATTTGATAGTGCAGGGATGACACCACGCATCTCTGCTGCTTGACATTCTTCTTACTGCATTTTATGTGTTTTGCTATGGATTATTTTCATAGCCATGTGTGTATGCGTGTACACGGTCTATACAGTTATAAATACACAAATACACACACGGCACTTTAAAATCCAAAGCAGTCGGTAGCATGCACACATGTGTGTGTTTGCCTGTAGGGTATGAATGAAGTACGGACCTATAAGGGAAGACGTATATGCGTAGAATAGAGATATGCTGCTAAGAGTGTTCATAATACCTTTATATGACAAAGTGAATCTCAAGTATTTTTCTAACCAATTAGTTGCCAGCTAAATTTGCCAGGTATGATTTTAACCTGGAGCTGGGATTTCAGGTATTTGCCAGGTCCCGATTTTAAACTGAATTGGTTGAACTGTATAGAAACACAGGTAACAGGTAACCTAATAAGTAAATTTGTTTCTGATTTCATGGATTTTCTAACTATGATCATTCCTAAATTCAATATCTAGTAATCATAAATAATTAGTAAAATAGGAAATAAGCTACTAATATTAAAGGCATAATTTAATGGCGTGGGCCCATATCCAAGAAATAGTTTTGAATCAGATCTTGGCTGCATTCTTTTTTTATACAGAGGCTTGACAAATATATCTGAATGTAAACATGATAGCTCCCAAATAAATGCAAAAGAGGACTTTTATTTGTCTGCATTACATAAATATGTCACTTTCTTATTTTTTTTCTTGCTGAAAGCCATTATAGAAGACTAATGAGCATTATATTTCTCTAAAGTACATCACAGATTTTAGTATTTTTGAATTTTACTCTAAGAGGTAAGTTTAGAGACCTGTGGTTTTGCTTAGTAAATCTGAATGAGTGTTGAGAGAGAACATTTACCTCACTGCACTTTCTGTTTTAATTCTTGTTCTTATTTATATTCTTGTTTAAATTCCCAGATTCATGTCCTACCTTTACTTGTATGTATAACCCTTGAGCCCATTTAATGTTTGGTTGTTTTTATTTTATTTTATTTTTAAATCTTGCTGTTTCTTTATGCCAATCCATCAGACCCAAGTTAGTTTCTTTATTATCTGAGGGTGATAAGTGACAGGCTTTGCCTTTGGAAGGATTTACCTGGCATCTTATTCTGGTTTCCAGTTCATTTTAGACTTCTACTTTCTACGATCCAGCAAACCTCAGCTGCTAAAAATAATTTCCATTCAGAGTTTTAGCAAACACGTCTTTCCTCTCTACTGTTTCTTTACAGAAGTGCCAGGTGTTTCTTTTTCCTGATTTGGACAATATTTCTCAGTATTTTTCCAAATTCTAGCAAATTATACAAAACCATCAAATTGAAAGGATTTCAATAATGTGGTGTGTGTGTGTGTGTGTGTGTGTGTGTGTGTGTGTGTGTGTGTCTGCGTGCATGCGGGGCACATGCATGTATCCATTCCCCTTTTTAATCAAACATTTTTTTTAAATGTTTGGAGGAAACGTGCTTTTTATGTTTTGATTCCTTCAAATGTTATGCCATCATAATTTATGGCAATGAATGTATATTTGGAAGAGAGCTCACTAGGGCAGAGCATTAAAAGAAAAGGTGCAGTTTTAAATAAATTGACTTCTCACTGGTCAATTAAAGTCCATTTCAATATCCTGGCATAGATCTCTCTGTGCATTTGAATATAGATATGTAACATTCAGCACTGACCATTAGAAATGCAATCTATGGCCGTGGCTCTGGCACTTAGAATCTATTTAATACTTACAGTGTTAAACTCATGGACAGCCTACCTAAGATTAGGTTACATTGTAAAAAAAAAAAAAAGAGAGAGAGAGAGAGAGAGAGAGAACTTGAAACTAAATTTATATTTTAATTATGAAAGGCAGTCTTTGTCATATACATTCTTCTGTGCATTCTCATGTTTCTTTGAGTGAAACAAAACTGCATATATACTTTTCATCATTTTGATTGGAAGTACACATTATGTGTAATATGCTTTGGCAACACTTACCTAGCCAAAGAAAACAAATTAATACTGGGCATACTGAAGGCTGTCAGGCATATCACAAATGTGTCAATTTGACTTTGCTTCCTCATACACCTTCTCTGCAAACAATTGGTTAAGATGGTACTAAATAAAAGAGAAGTTACCGATAGATTCTCATATTATACCAGAGATGGATGGCTAATAGAAGTGTAATGAAAACCAGCTTGCTTGCTTCCTTCTCTTTAAAACTCTATGGGAATGCAGATAGCATTGATAATCATGAGTTTTGCATACACACACAAAAAAGGAGTATAACTTGAACTTGTTCAGATGTTTCTGCTTTTGTGGAAGTAACAAAGGGATTTATTTTTTAAAAGTCTCTGAAGTGGCGAACCTCAGTTGCTCCTATGTGTGAAGTAAATAAAGACTTGAAGAAGTGGAGGGTCAGAAGGAGCCTGGGCAATCCATCTTGAACAAGGGACATCTCTTTTTGTTGCACTGTGCATACGTTTTCTGAGAAAAAAAATCTTGTGCTTTCTTTTCTTATGCCTTATTCAAAATGCAAAAAATGAAAGTTTAAAAAGAACTTACGCACAGAAAATAGAAGCTTATTAATTTCTTTCTCCTCCATGATCAGAATGTTCTCCTTGCACATGAAAATTCCTTTTTCATTAATTCTAGGAAGAATTTTACTTATTGATGATGGCTTTTGAGAATTTAAATAGAAGACACATTCAATAAATATGTTTACTTTGTTTTTAATATAATGTGAGTTTAAATGTTTTAAAAGGTTTTTTTTCCCCAGGGCAGTTATGATACTGTTACATTTTATATTTATAGGAATGTGTTTGCTTTGAAAAGAGTGTCTAAAATTATATCCAGAGTTACCAGAAATAGCGAGTAATATGAAAAATTATAGAGACCAACGTACTTATTTAGAGAAAAAAATTCAAATGTGAGGTTGTTCAATCGATTGCCCTTTGCCCTCCATAATTCCAAATGATCATAGAACTTTAACTTCTCCAGAAGTTAAATGCTTTCTTCATCATCTCCAGAAGTTAAATGCTAAATCTATTAAAACAGACCTGATATTTTGAGGGGGAATATTATACCTGTAACCAACTGTCCATGACCACAGAAAGGGAACGATGCATATGGTTGACGAGAATTCCATCTGTTTCCTATGAGAAAGCGACTGTATACAGTTGGTGCTGGGGCCAGTAAATGACAGAAGCATCCCTTTATCCATAGACTTAAATGAGACCTGCCTCATCAGTCATGGGATCATAGTGTCACAGATGGAAAAGCAACCATCAGCTGAATTGTACTGAACTACATACTTGACTAATTCATCTTACTGCTCTACACATCTAAGGAAAGGCTCATTCTATTCTTGGAGTCTAGACAGAATCAGGAGTTGGGCTCAGGTGGGAGCATGTGGCCGCCTTTTTCTGTTCTTTCCTAGCCATTCCGCAAAGGGAGGTGAGGAACAAATGGACAATTTATGCACAGAAGCCCAAGCAGACATTCTTTCCCAGGGTCAGAAATCCATTACTCAGTTGTTCAAGTACGTTTTAGATTTCTCTTATGTTCTATAAATGTCATTGTTGTCTTTCATGCTCCAAAGAGCTACCCATAAATGATTAGGTACGTCTCTCAATTCGTACGAACCATGAACTGGTATAAGCATTTTTTAATAGATAGAAATGGAGAGCGGATCATCTACTTGTGTTAGCCTGGATGATGATTCCTTCCTCGTACCTTTGTATGGAACTGTTCAGTTGGTTAAGTCTGAAGAATGAGAAAAATACTAAGAGGTTAAACACTCAAATTGTATTTTTTTTATTTTTTTTTTATTTCCTTATAGTGAACAAAACTTTAATGTCTAGAGCATTTATGAGGGTTTTAATGATTGGAAAATCTGTCCTGAGAATGTGGTCACCATATGTGACAGCCTTGCTTTCTATCTTGTCTCCAGTTTATGGGGTAAGTTCGGTGATATTGTCTATTGTCTTACTTTGCTTACCTTATGGAACCTCTCTGCCTTCACACTGAGATAACCCGAAATGTGGGGGAAATGCCTGCTTAGTTCCAAAAAACATGCCTCAACCCTCTCACTTGCAGCAATATTTTCTCTTAAAATTTCTGTTTCTGTTCATCTGTTGTGCTAAAGGATGATTTACTTTGCTAAAAGGTAAGTACGTGATATTCGTCCGTATCTGCATACACAGTATGTTAACTCCCTCTCTAGTTCCAAAGAGATTGCCTCCAACTTTCCATCTTTGTTTCCTTGGTGTTTCTGTTTGTTGTACATTCTAGTTGAGTGCTTTTATGGTGTTTTCTTGATTGTTGTCAGTTTGGGGCACTCACTGCTGACATTTTTGTTAAGTTAATGTCCCAGCACAAAAATCCCTGGCACACTGGAATCTGGCTACAGGGCGTGGAAGACACAACTTCTGTGTGAGTGTGTGTAAATGCAGTTAGTTAGTGGGGGGTTTATCAGATAGCTTGGAGAGGAGCAGTACAAACTGTTTTCAGTAACTGTGCTGTTCATACACCTGATAAGATTGAGAGAGCTTTTCGAAATGCTGATAGGCTTTGAATAAGAAAAGAATAATCACCGCCACTGGCACCAGCTTATCGGGAATGAAGTAAAATGCCAACACTTTTACATTAGCAAAAGTAAATGTTTTAGACACTCTGTGCCTTTTTTCATTCAAGTTAAATAGTAGGGGTGCTTTTGAGTGTGCCATAATGAATAGAAGGATTTATTACCTCGACTAAATTACAGGTGAATATGTTGATAAAGGAACCTTCAGCCTCAACAGCAGCTTCTTTGATAAGCAGGTGCATCTATGCTGTACGTTCTCAGGAGAAATTAAGTATCCCTTTTTCCACTCCAATTCTATTAAACATCATTTCTGATGTTAGAAGATGCAGTTATGGCCTGTGTCAGACGAGTCCCCTTGTTTTCCAGCAGATGGGAGACAGGCATTTGAAACTTAGCTTATCAGACTTGTAAAATGCTAGCGTGCTGTTATTCAGTAAGTTAGGGCATGTGTAAGTTTATGCCACTTGTACTCAAACAGCAAAGCTCTGGGTAAGAAATCTTATTTTTTCTCGGGACCAGAAGGAGATTAATTGTAAACTTAGGATACTTTAGCGAGAGGAGGAACGTATTTGCCCAAGCCACAGCCCATTTTAAAGCACCTCCCCTTAAAAAGAGAGGGGTATTGGTTTTGCTCTTAATATAAACCATTAACTTGACCAGCCCAACCCTCTTCTCTTCTTTGTAATGTGACGCCTACAAATAATTTGGTGTATTCAGATTTGATAAATGATAGTGCAAGACCAGATTGATTGATTTTGGATTACTATTGATTACTCTCAATGAGATCACTGTGACACACTCGAATCAATAGTATTCGATTAAGCAAGGCACCACCGTTCTATACATTCAGCAGCAGTGGGGAATTCAGGAACAGAATGTTCACAAGCTGATAAATTGACAAAGCGTTCAGCTTTAAATAGCCCTTTGTTCAGCACTAGTTCCTTAAAATATATTTCATTGGAAAGTTCGTTTTTGCAACTCTGGGCCTTTCTGCGGAAGAAAGGTCATCAGTTTAAGGTTTATTAAATTTTAACTAAAAACAACCGGGCTCCATTTAGGTGTAAAATAATTTAAGTACCACTGCGGGCAACCTTCATGCTTTTGAGCTGTTGCTCAAAGGTTTCATTCTTTTATGAAGATGTCAATTGTAAACATAAAAATGCATCGCTGGAAATGTAATGGTTTAAGATTCCAGCCGAAATAAAAATTCCTGCCTGAGGAAAGCACTCTCATCAGAGTAAGGTGGTCTTCCCTGGGCTCGGAAGCCGGCGTGCGCCGGAGCAGCCCTGCGAGGCGGCGGGCGGAGACCCCCGATCCCGCACACGGCTTACTTTGCCCTCTGAGCTACGCTGCACGCGAAACACCGAACGTCACTGGATCCGAGAGCCGCCGCTCCTGTGGGTACCCTGAAATCTTTCTGTCCTGAGCAAACTTGCAAAGTCGCTGGCGGGGGGGGGGGGGGGGGTGGACAAAACCAGACAAACCAACTCATCCGTGGTTCAAGTCCTCTGGTGAAGGCTCCAGGATGAGATGTTCCATCCTGTTCCATCGTGGCACGGTCTTGGCGCTTTGGAGTGAAGCAGGTGCCCATTGTATGGGATGGCCTCTCAAAAGAGTGAGTGTTACAGTCAGCACTGCGCTGCGTATGTGAACCATCGTGTGTGTGCAAAACTGGCGTTTCCAGTGAACGTTGGGGCCCCTCTGGCCTGAGGACCCCAAATCATGACAGGTTCAAATTAAAGACATAACTGAGGTAAATGGTCCCACTTCGATGATAATGAAACAGAACAAAAACAAAACTAGAGGTAGCATTCGAGGGCAAATCGGTAGGAAAGTCAAGTTTGGAATCGTGAAACTCCCCGACAGAATTTCAGCCTTTTTTGCATGAAAGTGAGGCAACGGGGTTCTAATTCTATTTGGTGACACCACACGAAATTGCCATTTTTTTAGGTCAAAAAACGGTCAAATATCAGCATTTTCATGTGATTCAACGTAATAATTGAATTCATTCCCATGCTGCTCATATTATGTAGACAAATTGAAAGCGACAACTATTATGTTTTTCTTTTATTTTGTGATGGGCTGTGTCAGGTTACGGGAGACACGTGAATTCTGTCTACAGTTAAGGCGAGTATATCACGGTATCATTTAACAACTTTTTTTTTCCCTCTAACACTACCAGAGAGTTCCCAAGTCCCAAGTATTATACACACTGAAAAAGTACGCATTTATCTGGATTCTTACCTGTTGTCGCTAACCTGCCTGAGAATCCATGTGAGTTTTTCCTCTGCTCAGGAAGAGCATGGTACCAACAAGGGAGGAGGTTCCAGTCCTGACCCTCCAAAAAGAGCATATTGCCAAAGGTCAACCGGAAGCAAATGGGGAAAAGATGCCAACGCTTCAAATATTTCATCCTCACTTTCATTCATTAACAGCACCTCAATCTGCTAATTAGCACTTTGCCTGCACCACTGTGGGCTAGGCAGACGCAGAACTCCCTGAGCTGGCCGGGGAGCTCATGATGCTTTATTGGCTGTTGCAGGTGGCAGAGGTGCTTCGGGAGCTGTGACAGAGTGATCCCAGAGTCCCCATTTGACCCCCCAGATGTGCAGCTCCTATTGGAGCTGTGCTGTGCTGACCAGCCGGGGCTCTCTGTGCCCACCTGTGGGCAGAGTCTGGCTCCCAGGGAGGAAGGAGACGGGCTCTGTCCAAGGGTAGGAGAGAGAGGGGTTACAGTGCTGCTCCTGGAAATGTCAGCACAAAGTGCATCTTGACTTGGGGTCACGTCAGGACCGGGTAAGTTTTTCTCCCTCTGGGTAAGCAGACGACAGCTTACATCTTGTTTCAGAGCAAAGGAGGGTGGGCATCGTTTACCGGAACTTGATTGAGCGAATGCCTCCAACTGGTCCTACTGTCAGTCTCGGAGTTTTCCTCCGTAGTGCATTTCCCCCCTGTCTGTGGCACTGAATTTGATTTATCGCTGGTACTAAGATCAAAAAAGAAGTCATTCCTTTTGATGTTTGCTATTAGGCACACGCAGTGCAGGGTGGGAGGCTTGGGGGAGAGCGGTCTTAGCATCCAAGTTACTGTCCTGGTCACACGGTGGCCACTGATGGCAGAACATATATTTTGGATCTCTGTCCATTTTGGATGTAAAATTCTGTGAATAGAAAGGTTGAGTGTAGGGTGTTTTAAATTCATATTTAGGTTTGCTTCAGGTACGGATTCTTTTGGTCAGGACACAAAGGATGGCTGGCACGAACACCTGATGAGAACAACTGTATTGGCATGAATTTTCCCCAGAAGTCATACAAAGCTGAGGAATATAAATAAGCCAATGGGATTCGGCCTTTCTTTCAAACAAGAGTAATTGGTTGCATTTACTGTTGGGTGGTAAACTTGGGACATCGGAACCTTATTTGCAAATGAGAGGAAAGATTCGTGGGGTCGGCTCGTCCTGTATTCTGGACCCTGACCAGGCTTTGTTTGCCGCTCTGTACAAGTAGCTTTTGTCCAGCTTCTCAGTTAGTGGGATTTCTCTGAGCAGCGTGAGCCCCAGCCCATCAGCAGGCTGCTAGTCAGCAGCAGGTGTGAACAACATAAAACAGGATTAACACTGAACCAAAGTGTGTACTAAAAACAGAACCCCTGCCTTGCTTTTAAAAGGACGGCAGGACTAGAAGACAGAAGCCACTGTGGTCCCCTACACTTCGTGTTTACTAAACAGTGTTCAGTGAACTATGCAAATGGCTCTGTTTAGGTGCCTGCCTGCAAGGGATCATGCGCTCTCTCTCTCTCGCTGTCTCTCTCTTTTAAACTATAAACTCAAAACTTATGTAGAAAATTCTTCTTAGACTTTCAGAGGGGAAAAGCAAAAGAGAACAAAAGTGATCTGGATAAATCTTGAATAACAGCTTAATATTGCAAAGGTACTGTCCTTACTTAGTAATTAAAGTTGATGGTCATCCCATAAGCTGTATCTCCAACCTTTAAAAGATAGTATTGGATAATATTGGTTGGTTTATCCTTAGCTTTTTTTGTGGGTTTAATTATATGACTTAATTTATATTTTTCACCTGGGTAGGTAAACCACAAAGAAGTAAAATAAGTAATTTCACAGAGATCGTACACCCTCCCCCCAAATTCTTTTTTTCAATCAGTGATACCTGTAGAAAGCCAGCCGGCACACACAAAAAAATCGCAGTGAATATAAGAAATGGAGCATTGCATCAAATGTATGGTATTTGGGTCACTTTATCCATAGTTGTTTAGGAATGAGAAAAGTGGCACCTAAAAATATATTTATATTTTTGAATTATGCTAATTATAGCACACTATACATTTCGATAAAATTAAAAAGTTTTTAAATTTGGATATCTGTGTTTTATTAGGTTTAGATGAACTTGTAGAACTTTAAGAGTTGGTCACATCTAGAAGGGGGTCTGAAATGGGGAAATAACTCAACCAGTTAGAGAAAATGTATTGTATATATATATGGATAGATAGATACACACACACACTCACACACACATACAGAGGTATGCATGCATGAACTATTCTTTCAACACATGTAAAACAAACGTAGGGGTTTTTTTTGCATGTATGTGATACATTGTTACCCTCATTTCTGATTCTGCAAAAATATGTTTAACTATAGATATTTATATAAGATGGATCTGTTTGAGAATGTCATATGTACTTCACTAAAGGATGATTTTGAAATGCTAAAAATCACAATTATGGTTATCATGCCCTTTCAGTTACATCTGGTATCATACATTACCTTTATTATCTTTTATATCCAGGCCTTAAATTGTAATCACCTATTTATTCCTTTACCCACTGCCTATACTTATTGTTTTTTATTTTTAAAATGGCAATTTTTTTTTTTTAGCTGAGACTTTACTGCTTTTTATTTTAGAAGGACTGTTGCCTGCTGGTGTAATTGTGTCAGTCTTAACACACATTGAATACACTGAAAATATCCAAATAATTATGAAATATATAAATTCTAAAATTATGTTTTAATTCTACAGTTACATCTTTAAGTGTTAACTTATAAGCATTGACCTCATAATGTGTTTCTTTCTAAGAAATGCCCATTCCCTTCTGTTTAGTATTATTCAGTACCCTCAGTAGTATACGTTAATTAGGCTGTGGGCAAATAGTTTAATGATAGTTAATGAAATCAAGTTTAAAAGATATCTGTTTAACATTGATTTTGGAAGTGTATTTTTCATAACCAGTTTTCTGGCATCAAATTGCTTACAGTAACTTTTCATGTTGCATCAAAAAGATTACATGCATTGTTTTGCAATTTTTTTTAATCATTAAAGTAATCAATTCAGTGCATTAAATTACATTTTCTTGATCATTCATTCAAAAATATTTGACTGTGTACAGGCACTGTCCTGGGCACTAAGATCCTGAAATAAATGATAAAAAAAAAATATAAAGTGACCTTGAGTGCCTAAAAAAACACTTAAAAGTGCGGCTTTTTATACGTACGCCCTCCAGTTTAACCTTGAGTCAGTCTTCAGAAAATGATTTCAGGAATTTAGGGAGCAAGAGTTTTAAAACTTAAGCAAATTGAAACTTCCATCCTGGTTTTCTGGTTTATGGCTTTTTAGGACTGGTCTGAACCTAGCGCCATGAACACAACTAGGAATTGTACATTCAGATCCTGAATATTTCAAGAGTGTGATTGGGGGTCTTAGAATAGTCAAGTCTGGTGTGGCTAAAAAGCCATTCTGACCCTGCTTCCTTATGAAGCCTTTGAAGATTTGATCACCAAAGTTGCCTTTACATCTTCAAGCACCCTAAATTCCTTACATATGGTTTGTTTTTCAGACTGGAAATGAAAAAAGAGTAAATGCTTTAAAAGATCATGTAAGAAAAAAAAAATCTCCTAGATCCTAGGGACAGCAAGGGGGATATATTTGAACCCTGGAAGGTTTATATGTGGTTTGACTTTGAAGGAAAGGTTTGACTTGGTAAACTCATTCTAATCAAAGTAAATGACTCTTAAGGTAGTTTTTGTAAGAAAACCTTACCCTTAATCTTGAGGTAATTTCACAGCTACTGTCTGTCCAGACTTTCCGTTCCCCAAAGCCTAGGATTTTGATTCGCCTGTCTCTACAGCATCTCCTCAGTGGGTGCGTTTTTATTAAACAGTTTTATTTCTTTATTTTCTTTGAAGATACAGATTGGTTCGCTTCAGGTCGTTAAAATAATTGTCGTTCGCATTTTTAGTGTTTATCGTTAGATGATTAGTGAAGTTAGGTAATAAGATTTATATGGGCATCAGTTAAGTTTATAGAAGGATTAAAATCATGGTATCATGGTACCATTGCCAATCGGAATATGCCAGAAATATCTCCGGAGAATTTTTGTCAAGTGTTTATGCTCAATTAAAATTTATACTTCATGTTACTGAGTGACTGCCTCATGATCTTGGCATCGTGATGTTGCAACCTTCTGAGTGCAGGTGATAGGCAAGGCGAATTCTGTGTGTTCTGGTACCATAGAGTTACAGACTTCGGGAGGGAAATGCCACACTTTTGGAGAAACAGAAGACAGAGTTGTCCCAGTTTGGGGATAGCTAGTCTTTTCTGTAATGGCAAAAGGCTATAAAAATGGGGTTTTTCTCTCCTCCCCTCAGTATCTGCAAAGGACAGCTTACCTTTCTGTGAGACACTGCAGACGTGAGCTGAGTCATCACCTCACCTATGTTTTCGCTTCATTTGTGGTGTTTGCAAAATATTTATGAAAATACATTTTCTCCCCCACAGTCTTCTTGACTTTCCTGCTGTCACTCTCTCTAATCCTCTTTCTTCATTTTTTTTTTTTTTATTAAGCCGAGGTAAAATTTTGAAATGGATGCGTCCTTCCTTATGCATAGTGCCAAAATGCATCGCAGAACCTTCACCGTGGTCTTAGAAAACAAACAAACAAACAGAAAAAACAACCCACTAACAAAGCAACAGCGGAAAACATCGGGGGTTGCCGGGGGTGGGGGGCGGGGAGGAAGAGGGCAGCTGGTAATTTATGATTCCTCTAGTATTGCATGTAAAGGATTTGCCAGCGCCCCACTTCCACCCCACCCCCAAACTACACACCGCTCAGCGTTAGGATGATGATAATGTACCTGGAAGGAAAATGCAGTCCATGCCGAAGCAAGCAGCATCAGACAGGGCGCCTTGCCATCTGCCCCACCTGCTGCTTTTCTGAGTCCATCTGGTGACTGCAATAGCTCATTGTAAGCCTCTTCTGAGGAACATTCGGGCTGAAAAGCAGGCAGTGTGAATTATTTAGGTAGCTAGTATAAATAAATAGAGGGAAAGGAGAAGAGTAACAGGGGAAGAGGTGGAAAGCACCTCTCTCTCCTGCTCCCTTAGCCCTGGGTGATGTGGAATGCTCGAATGCACGAAAGCATTTGATTTGCATATAGATTTAGATGTATAGATCATCGTGCAGATTACAAACCAATGAGTTTTATCTAGATTTAGATAGCGCTCAGCCTGCTTTGCACTTAAAATATGGCCAGCTTCAGGTAGGGAACCTTTGGAGACGATCAGCATAGGTGAAACGGATGAAGTGTAATGTTTGTAGGCATTGATTTGGCAGTTGTAAAACAATTGTGTGTCCTTTCTGAAACAGATGATTGTTTTTTGTAGGTGTGGGGACAACACTTTTGACTTTTTAGTGAATTGTGATTTGTCAATATTGTGTCCTCTTTTTTTTTCCACCAGAGAGAAAAAGAATTAGAATTTCTGTGTTAATTTTGATTTGCATATGTGGCCAGTCAGAAATATGTTAGTTAGCTGTTATCTCCAAGAAGTCAACATACACATGAGTATATATATATACTAAATATAAAATGAAGGACTTCAATCATAGAAAAATATGTATGGCTGTGTATTTTGGGGTCTGGATAAACCACATGGTTAGGAATTACCTGATTAATGCAAAATGAACTACGTAAATTGTGAACTGGAGTCAAATAAGTCATTTATACTGACATGCAGTCTTTGCTGAAATAAGGAAAGTTTATCATTTGGATCTAACAAGAAGGGTTTATAAGGCTGTACTTGTCACTGAAGTCTAGGAATATCAGTTTATATAAAAAAAATTCTAGATTTTGGGGTGCCTGGCTGGCTCACTTCGGTTGAACATGCTACTCTTGGTCTCAGGGTTGTGAGTTCAAACCCCGGGTTGGGCATAGAGACTACTTTAAAAACAAAAAGAGTACACTTATTGTCATGAGCACTGAGTAATGCATAGAATTGTTGAATCATTATATTGTACACCTGAAAGTAATATAACTCTGTATGTTAATTATACTGGAATTAAAATTAAAAAAATACTCTAAATTGTAAATGAAGGTTTAGAACTATGAATGGAATTGGTAGTATCCAGATTTGCAACAAACTCTTCCTGTTTTCTTTCCTACGACTCATTGAAGGATGATATAAATTTAGCATGGGGATGGGGACTTCACTTAAAGTAATTTATGATTCTTTATCCACATTTTTTTGTTTTTTTCTTTATAGATTAATACAGATATATGGAGAAGGTGATAATGTGTTACTTAGCCTGTTAATTTTTTTAACTTCAAGCCTAAAAAGAAGCTTGATAGAGCATGAAAAAGAGAATGTTTTTGTGAATATTTCCCCTGGTTCTATTTGTACGGAAAGGGGTGTGACGTCTTGTGTTCTAGAATAGACTAGAGTCCTTAGGATTTGTTCATTCTGGCCCACTTGAATTAGTTCAGCTGCAAAGTAAAGTTAATGGATCTGCTTTTTTGAGCCAGTAAAGCTCTAGCCTTCACTTAAATAAGCAACATCTATCTGGAGCGAAATATGCATGAAAATGAATCATAGTGTTAATTCAAAATAGAACCAGTAACCCACTTCATATTTGTTCAAATAAAGTACTTTTTATTCAAGGAAATTTATTTATAACGCCTCTTTCCAAAAAGTGTTTGAGAAGACTCCTTTTTATCTGCATCTGAAACCATTTTCTGGTGCCAAATTAAATGAGCTATTTGTCTTAAGCCAAGTAACTCCGTAAAATGTAAGGGCATTAAATACAATTCAGCTAGTTCAGTCCTTCTTCTCTGGCCTGGCATTTCCTGCTTTGACCTCCCAGCTTTCTCTCTCCTCCATTGAATCACATGACCCCCACCCCCAGCTTTGAAAACATGCCATTTTAAAAATATCCCCCCCAAGATTATATTTTTCCACAATTAGTAACAAGGACTTTTACTTATTCTTCTTAAATTACCTTTTCCTGACAAAGTCTATTCCTCCTAGAGTCACTTGGATACTGTTTGCTGCTGATTGAATGCCTACTCTTGCCAGGCAGAGGACAAAGTTGACAGACACATGAATTAATTAGAAGTAACACGCATGTGTTAGCGGTAGTGGTTAACTTCAAGAATAGGAGTTGGCTCAGTATTTAATTGGTAACTTCAGGGAACACTTACAGATATTTTGAGGCTCCATAAATGTACAAAGTAAGGAAATGTTTTATAAAAAATGTTAAATATATCTGTGTGAGAACATAAATTTTTTTTTGAAGTATGGCCTTAATTGCTGTTATTCCCCACGACTTATAGTGCTCATTTTTAAAATTTTGCTTTTATTTAAGACTTATAAACAAGAGTCCTCCTGAGTACTGTTTTATCTTTCTTTTTTTCTTTTTTTTGTATTCTGACAATAGGTATAACAACATCTCTCTCATCTAATCTGGACAGGGCTGGCTTTATATGATCTTTGAATAATTCACATGCATATAGTTTTGTCAGATCATATGCTTGTGTCCACTTTGCCTGGAACATGTGAAAACTCACTTCATCCTAAGATCATGAACTTAAAAAGTATATTCGTTATGAGATGAAGAGTTTAGAGTATGTTTATTTCCATAAATAGCAGTGGAAACGTAGTACACGAACATGTATTAACACATGGTGCTTGCTATAAACATAACTTTTTAGCATTTTACAGATTCTTCTTTCATTCTCTCTCGTAAGAGCAGAAAATCCATAATATGGCTATTAATTTTACTCTTATTTGATCGGTATTTTCATTGAAGGTGTACTTAAAGATGTGGATATCAACTTTTAGAGAAAGCTTTGTACCCAAATATTTGCAAGGAGTTTTAAAAGAGAAATTTCATGAGCTGTCAAGGAAATACCCAGAAGGAAATTAATTAGTGTTACTACTTGCTTTTTAAGAATGTTGACTTTATAATTATGTAGTCAGTTGATAAGTCTAATGATTTCATTAGAACCAAAAAAATAAGTGAAATAAATGTTAATAAAAGCCTTTGTGTAGCATGTTATGTATTTCAAAAGTAAATGTCCTTTTTAGTGGTTCTTCTTGAAATCTGCCATTGACAGTTTAGTCAAATCAGCTGTATTTATGGAAGGCTAGCCTCTCTAAATACTGCACTCTAATAACAGTTATGGTGTTATTAATTATACGGGATAAGTAGCAAATAGTAGCATCCATGTTGCTCCTTAATAGCCTCCCATAAAGAACTTCATTACCCCATTCATAGGGAAGGAGCAGGATGTAATAATAAATCGTGGGTATTTTTATGGGCTTATAAGTGGGGAGGTAAGGTGACTACTTGGGGTTTCCCCAAAGCAAGGTTGATAACAGAGTGGTATTTACTTTCAGACTGAAGACAGTCAGCTTGACCTTGTCATCTTTTGTTTCGGGGTGCCACAACTGACCCAGGCATGATGCCTGATTTCTTTATGTGCTTTATGTTCTTATGTTCTAAAACTAGGTTGTATTTGATGGGACAGAGCCCATGGCAAGAGAGGAGACAGGTCTGTTGATGAGTGCAAACAGAAGGACCATTTAGGAGAAATCTCTCTCCGGGCCTTTCTGCTACCATTTCCTGTCAAGATCTGGCAGAATGTCCTACTGTTTATCTCGGGTGATGGTTTGAGGATCATATTGAGTACGGATTGTAAAAATAATGCACCTTATTTTGGGATGTAAGATACTATGGTACAAACCATGCCTTTGGAAGCCAGAGAAATTTATCCTGTTACTCAAAATATGTTAACTTGAATGATGTAATAAAATAGCATGCAAAAAATGCTTGGTGAGAGTGGGCTCTCAATAAATATTTCATGCCCCTCCTACTTTGCTCTTGATAATGGGGTTGTTAGTAGCACTAGAAGGAAAGTACCAAACTGAGATTTCACTTCTCAAGGCCAAATTAGCTTCTTACCTCAACCGACAAATTCTGAAGTTGAAATGAGTCATAATAAGGATTAGTCAGGGAAGCTTGAATTGAACCTATTTCTCGTGCATGTGTGAGTCCTTATCAGTCTCCCACTACTTATAATTGCTGGATTCACTTTCTGAAATTAGCAAAGGGGAAAGCAAAGTAAAGACAGAAACCTAGCCACTTGCAATTTTCTTTCCTGCCTAGAATGTTAGGGTAAGAATAGGACTATAAACATATAAATACTTAATTATTATGATTAGAGACATGTAGAAATGAAACTATGAAGGAGAAAGTACAGAGTCTCGCAGATTAGAAAAGTTTCTCTTGTTTTCAGTTTCAGCTGTCTTTTTTTTTTTTTCAGCTTTATATATTTAAATAATCTTTACACTGAATGTGGGACTTGAACTCACAACTCCCGAGATCAAGAGTCTTATGCTTTTCTGACTGAGCCAGCCAGGCGTCTCCAGTGTCTCCTGTCTTTAAAAAGCATAGACATACTTCTCTTTTATACTAATGTCGTAAATACAACAATATGGTTTCTGAAGTTAGAAGTCCCTATAAGCCTTGTTACCAGTAGTATGAGTGCCCAGCTCATATTTTTTTTATTTTGTTTTTTATAAAAATATTTTTTTCACTTTTATTCAGTATTGAGGAAAAGGGCATGAGCAGGGGAGGGGCAGAGAGATCAGGAGACACAGAATCTGAAGCAGGCTCCAGGCTCTTGAGTGGTCAGCACAGAGCCCTACGCAGGGCTCGAACTCACAAACGGTGAGATCATGGTCTGAGCCAAAGTCAGCTGCTTAACCTACTAAGTCACCCAGGCACCCCAATGCCTAGCTCATGTTTTTAAGAGTGTGTGTGTGTGTGTGTGTGTGTGTGTGTGTGAGAGAGAGAGAGAGAGAGAGAGAGAGACAGAGAGAGAGAGACAGAGACAGACAGAGGTAGTCCTCAATCTATTTCAGGTGAATTTCCTGCAAGAAGGGTTAAATCAACCGGTTGAGCTGATTTTACTCTCCAGTGGTGATATTTTATTTATATGATAAAATGCTTGGAAAGTGATTAATTTGTCAGGGGAACATCTTGTTACTGTAAATTTGCTGAATATGTAATAAAATTGCCATAACATAGATAGGAAAATGAAGATTTTTAAAAACGGAAATAGCCAAAGGGTCTTCTGTATTTCCCTCAGTTTATTTTTACCTGATATCTCCCTTTAAAAACAACAGCCTCGAAAGACCCCCAGTTTGCAGGTGAGGGCTGCATTGGTGCTGGTGAGGTAGGAAAGAGGGGGAGTATAATGGAAGAAGCAGAGATGGGTGGTGGATGTTGGTGCCTCGTTCTCTCTCCCCGGACCAACGATGACTGATACATCCATTAAATTTCAGCCCAGGCTGATTGACTGAGTGGATTTATATAAATTAAAAAATACAGGTCATATACCTTTTCTGATAGACTGTAAATGAGAAATAGGAATTCCTTTAAACCTCAAAGGAGGAAATCCGTAGGCGAGGCTTTCTAGTCAATAAAGCACTATAGCATCAACTCTTCTTGCTGTGTTTGTACAATAAGTTTTAGTTAATAGACAAATATTATACCAGCCTTCGCCTGACTCTTTCTAGCAAGAGGTAATTTGTAAATGAATTCACCCAGTGTTAAAGATTTCCCAGCTTTTGTTGCAATTTGAACTTGTGCTTTCCAGACATGAAGGAGGCAGAAATCATTCCTTGCTCCATTTTTTTTAGTGTAACAAGTGAAAATGGTATTAGTTAGGGAACAATGACTTTTATTCACACTCTTTCTCTCAGGTCCATGTCCATTTGTCCATTGGAATGAGCCACTTATCATGTTTCCAGGTTTTCCCTCTTTCAACATCAAGAGTTATGAAAGGAAAATTCCATTTTTTCCTGGCCCTCCATGACAGGCAGACTGAAGATTGTGGTCATTTGGATTAAAAACATATCCATCACCACCAGCCGGCAGGTTATTATGATGTCTCCTTTGAATATATGAATTTCATACACTGCATGTTGGAAGTCTAAGAATGCCAACTTTTTAGATAAATAATTATCCCATTGGTGATGTACAGCATACTGTTGCCATATTTTCTCACTTTTACAGCATTCTTGCCCTTATCACCCATAACATAAATCTTTTGCTTTCATATTTAATAAAAGTACGAGGGTAACAACCCCTTGTACTCGGTATAGTCAACCAATCACACACCATCATTTGACTATCATTATTTGTTTTCTTGCGACAGATATTTTCGTAGATCGTCTAGTTTAGACTTGACAGCATATTTGATACAGCAATGCAGGTAAATAAGTGGATGACCTTATTTATGTGCCGGCTGTGACCTCAGCATGCAGCCCTCAGCTTCGGGAGGTTCCGTGGATAGAAAGATGGATGAATGAATAAAGTTCCCAGCATCAGTCAGCATTATTATCTGAGCCTGCTCATCTGTCAGCTGAGTTTTGGAGAGTAGGAAGAAATATGTACATATGGGGGAAGGCTGGGACAGAAGTGACCATTTCTCAAGAGATTCATATTTTCGAAGCCTCCATTTCCTGACTCACAGAATTTTTGGTTCCTGAGGCATGGGAGAGAGGCATCCCTCTATCTCTCACAGCGAGTTTCTGAAGGAATCAAAACAAACTCCTTACACCGTTTCCCAGTCCTTTCTCTGATCTCCCCGCACCCCCCGCCCAAGTTTATTTCTCACCGTGGACCTTAGTTTCCTTATCTGTGAAGTTCATGTCTATACACTGACCACCACTTACTGTGAGTTCTGTGATTTCTCATTAAACAAACAGGCCCAGATAGGAGCCTGGAGTTTGCATGAGGACATGTATGCCCCAGGAGGAGCCTGGAAATCTTATATATCTAACTGCTTAGCTACCGTGTAACATTGGTCAAGTGTTGAATGAGATAGATTGTACTAACTTTTCCCTTTTTCTGTTTTCCCTCCATATTCCCTCCTGGACTTTGGATAAGAACAGGAAGTATTCCTGCCCTGTCTGTGTGCCTTCTGGAAAACGGACAGATTGACTGTCACAGAAGAGCCTTGCATGGGGGGCAGGGGAGAGACAAGTGGAGGAGGCAGGAACTGAGATCTCAGAGTGTGTGACCCAGCAGGTGCTGAGGCTGAGGACCGTTGTAACTAATACTGTGCCTTGTTGGAGTGACTCCAGTTTTCCATGGTTCTTGCGTGAAGACTCTGCCTGCAGTCAGAAGAATCACTTTTTTTCCACCTCCAGAGGTGGTAATGGGTTCATCCACACTGTCTTGTCTTGTTCCCTATGTGGTTAGTGGCTGAGATGCTTGAATGTAGTTTATCAGTTTCAGAAGTTAACTCTAACTACACCCCACCCCCAGACCTGTGTTAAATTAATCCTTATCCACATGGAATCTGATGGAGGGCTCTAACCTCATTAGCTTCCCGTGTGACTTCCGTACTACCTTAATTCTTGCCAAGGAAATTTTGACCTTCTCTGAAACTTCCCACATTTTCCTTTGGTAAAAGATCCCATTCTTCTTCACAGCCAGCCACTGTTTCTTGTACTTAGTAGCACTCACTAAAGATTTGTGAACTGGTTTTAAAGCTCTGCTAAAAACAACCTCTTAATCTCAGGTACTAAGAAGTTAAGGCAATCATTTTGTGTGATATTGTGAGCTAATGTTGGTGAAAAATCAGTAAAAGTCAGAATGCATTATCAAATTATTTAAACAAGTATAAATCACAACAAATCTCAAAGTTGGCTAATTTTTTGTGAGAACACCAGGTAAGTATGGGTTTGTCTTTCAAGACTAGGTGCAGATTTGCTTTCAGATTTAATTATTACAAAGATTAAAAATGATATTTGCCCTGCAAATTTATAGTAACACTTCAGATTTACATAACGCTTTAGGTTTTTCACAGAGTTTCATATCTGTTTTCCCATTTTTTTCTTTTTTAATTTTTTTAAGGTTTATTTATTTTGGAGAGTGAGAGAGCGTGCAAGTGCATGAGGGACAGAGAGAGAGGGAGACACAGAATCTGAAGCAGCCTCCAGGCTCTGAGCATAGAGCCCGACGTGGGGCTTAAACCCACAAACCACGAGATCATGACCTGAGCTGAAGTTGGATGCCCAACCAGACTGAGCCACCCAGGTGCCCCTGTTTTCACTTTAGAGTCTCAACATTCCTGAGAAGTAGAGAGTACAGGCATTAATTAATGCCCCCATTTTAATTAACAGATAACTGAGGCATAATGAGATAATTAATATACTTAATTATGCATATTATGCAGTTAATTAACTGCAGCAACTAATTGGCCAGGAAGTTCTACCTAATATCTCACCCTGGTTTTCCATGCTGTGAAATCAGTCTGTTTCTCCCATATTAGAAGGCTGTAATCCTGTAGCAATTAAATAATATTCATACTTTAGCCTTCTCCTTTCTATCATATAAATAATATAGTATTTTCTAAGTTGCTCGGTCATTTAAAACAATTTTTTCAAATGTTTATTCTGAGAGAGAGAGAGAGTGAGAGAGCAAGTGTGGGGATGCAGAGAGAGAGGGGGAGAGAGTGAATCCCAAGCAGGTTCTACACTGTCAGTGCAGAGCCTGACACAGGGCTCGATCTCACGGAGGTCAAGATCGTGACCTGAGCTGAAATCAAGAGTCAGACACTTAACCAGCTGAGCCGCCCAGGCGCCTAGTTGCTCAGTCCTTTTGACTTCTTAACGCTATTTTTCTTTGTTCTTGGTCATTTAAGAATGAAGCTACTTTTTTTGTTTGTTTCATTTTGGTCACTTTTTTGTTATTGTGGCTTCCAGTAGTCATCACAGATACATCATAGCACTTATTTGAGTATACAATTAAGAAAATTAAAGCAGTGAAAAACAAAATCTTGAGAGGATTAAAGTGTTAGTAATTATAGATATGGCTACAGTTGACATTTAGTTGGCTGTTATAAAGTATGAAATCTTTGTGGTGTAGCATTTTGTAACCCAGAGTACAGAACTAAGACGTAGAAAATTCAAGTCCAAGTTCTGGCTCTATAATGGTCTTGTTTCCTCATCTGTAAAATGGAGATAAAATTTGTTCCACAAGGTTGTCTTGAGAACAAATGTGTGACTGTAACTTTTTTTTCCCACAGTAAAGAGAAAAGGAAAAAAAAAGTTTCCATATATCTTCCTGGGGCATATGCAACCATGTAAATATTAATTAGCATTATCTTGAGAATTCACTATACTCTTTGAGAAGTAGCAGAATAGAGGATCATCTGTACCATCATCTTTATGACCTTGACTAACTGGTATCTAGAATCATAGATTTATTTATTTGCTTATTTATTTATTTATTTATTTATTGTTTATTTTATTTTTGAGAGAGAGTATAACAAGAAGGGGAGGGACAAAAGAGAATGGGACAGAGATCTGAAGTGGTCTCTGCACTGACAGCAGAGAGCCGGATGCGGGACTCGAACTTATGAACCATGAGATCATGACCTGAGCTGAAATAGGATGCTCAACCAACTGAGCCAACCAGGCTCCCCTCTATTTATTAATTTTAATTTTTTTTTAATTTGAGAGAGAGAGAGAGAGAGCACATGTGAGAAGGCAGAAAAGGGTAGAAGAAGAAGAGAGAGAGAGAGAATCTTAAGCATGCTCCACTCTCAGCATGGAGCCTAGCACGGGGTTCAATTTCATGACCCTGGGTCATGACCTGAGCTGAAATCAAGAGTTGGATGCTCAACTGACTGAGCCACCCAGGTGCCCCATAGTTTTGTTATTTAAATAATGTCATAAAGACAGATGAGCCAGACATTGAAACCCATGTGATCAAGTTTATAGCAACATTAGTAAAAAATGATGATACCTTTAGTTGACATAATATGTTGCAGTTTATTTACTTATGCATTCAACAGAAATCTATTAAATGACAAATTTATTAAGTAGCTCATATGAGTTCAGCATAATACAAAGTGCTGAAAATACAAAGTCCAATAAATAGGTGATTATAATCCATGCCTCCAAGGAAATGTTAATTAAAAAAAGTATCTTTTGAGATTACTGTAGACATATGCAGTTGCATGACGTCTCCACACCCATGCCCCAGCTTCCTCCAGTGGTGACATCTTGCACAGTTATAGTGCAGTGTCACAACCAGGAGACTGACACTGATACAGTCCACAGACCTTATTCAGATTTTAGCAGTTTCACATGCATTCGTGTGTGTGTGTGTGTGTGTGTGCGCGTGCATGTTTAGTTCTGTGTAATTTTATTGTGTATGTAGATTCCTGTGACCATCACCACAGTCAAGATTAAGAACTGTTTCATCACATCAATTGTAATTTGCTTTTACGTTATACTTTATAAAAACATTCTAGTTTATCAAAGACATTTTGGCTTGATTGACTCATATATTACTTGTGGATCACTAAGGGTGCGAAAGCCTCTTTTGATGATGCTTATAACATTTGTCTCCTTGTTTTCATTCTCTTTGCCACCGTCTTCATTCAGGATTTCCTCATCATTTATCTGGATGGATATAATAGCTTTCTAATTGGGCTTTAAACACTGTGAGTTCAGAGATCTGGTCTGTTTGTTTTATCAGGTGATATGCCTAAAATGTAACAGGGATAAATGAATGAATACATAGACAGTGCTGCAGCCACAACTGTGATAAAAACGCAAATTGTCTCTTTTCTCCTCAGAATTCTTAAGCATCTTCCTAGCACCTACAAAATGACATCTGCTCTGCCCAGTGGAGTATTTTGAACTTTGCACAATCTGGTTATAACCTACTTTCTGAGCCCCTAGCTGAGTCCGATCCCCGGTAGTTATCCTTCAGAACTGCTGCCTCCTTCATTCTCTGAGTCTACCCTGCGCTCTCCCACTTCTGGTCATCCTTCTACATCCTGCAATGCTTTTCCTTTTTGCTTACTGATATCCTTCTAAATTCAATGCTGCCTTTGCAAGTAATATTCATTTTATCTTCCAGTACATTCACTGTGAGATGCACTTCCCATTAACTGATTCAGCAACTGAGGTTTGTAGATAATATGTCACAGCCCATGTGGGTAGAGGACAGTGTAAGTGAACTCAAAGCCAGGTCTTGTAATTAAAACCCTTATAATCATTTACTACTCTGCCCTGCAGGAATTTTTGTTTTGTTTTGTTTTTTTCATTCTGTTTTAAATCAAATCTCTTGGCAGGTTTACTGTAACCTAAGGAGATATAAAAATAAAGCTTTTCTATGCTTAATGGTTTATCTCACAGATTCTTGAGGTTATATGAGCAACATTTTAATTTAGGAAATTTGTGCTCCAAAATTCAAAGTCCACCACTTTTAGCATGCATGTGAATTCCTGATTTGTTCATTCATTCAACAAGTCAGCCACAGAGTGAACTTTTACAGAAAGTAATTTTTTAAAAACATTTAATGTTTATTTATTTTTTTTTATTTTTATTTTTTAAAAAATTTTTTTCAACGTTTATTTATTTATTTGGGACAGAAAGAGACAGAGCATGAACGGGGGAGGGCCAGAGAGAGAGGGAGACACAGAATCGGAAACAGGCTCCAGGCTCTGAGCCATCAGCCCAGAGCCTGACGCGGGGCTCAAACTCACGGACCGCGAGATCCTGACCTGGCTGAAGTTGGACACTTAACCGACTGCGCCACCCAGGCGCCCCTAATGTTTATTTTTGAGGGAGAGAGAGAGAGCATGAGCAGCAGAGGGGCAGAGAGGGGGGAGCAGAAGATCCGAAGCAGGCCCTGTGCTGACAACAGAGAACCTGATGTAGGGCTTGAACTCACGAACTGTGAGATCGTGACCTGAGCTGAAGTTGGACACTTAACCAACTGAGCCACCCAGGTGCCCCTTTATAAAAAATAATTAACACATAGTCCTCCGCAAGTGGAGGGACAGAAATGTGCATACGTACTGTTAACCCTTGAACAACACAGGAATTAGGGGCACCAACCTCCTATGCAGGTGAAAATCGGTATATAACTTTGGACTCCCCTCAAAACTTAACTGCTAATAGCCTACTGTTGACTGGAAGCCTTACTGATAAGATAAACAGTCGATTAACACATATTTTGCATATGTATCATGTACTGTATTCTTACAATAAAGTAAGCTAGAGAAAAGAAAATGTTATTTTAAAAAAAAGCATGATGTAGGGGAGCCTAGGTGGCTCAATTGGTTAAGAGTCCAATTCCTTGTTTCAGCTTAGGTCATGATCTCACAGTTTCGTGAGTTCGCGTCCCATGTCAGGCTCTGTGCTGGCAGCGTGGAGCTTGCTTGGGGTTCTCTCTCTCTTCCTCTCTCTTTCTCTGTCCCTCCCTACTCACACTGTCTCTGTCTCTCTCAAATAAATAAACTTAAAAAAAAAAAATAACAAGTGGGGCCACTGGGTGGCTCAGTCGGTTGAGCGTCCGACTTCAGCTCAGGTCATGATCTTGCTGTTTGGGAGTTTGAACCCTGTTTTGGGCTGTGTGCTGACAGCTCAGAGCCTGGAGCCTGCTTCAGATTCTGTGTCTTCCTCTCTCTCTGCCCTTCCCCCGCTTGTGCTCTGTCTCTCTCAAAAATAAATAAACATTAAAAAATTTTTTAAAAAAACAAGAAAAAATTAAAGCATAAGGTAGAGAGAGTACATTTACAGTACTGTACTGTAAACAATCTGCATATAACTGGATCTGTGCCATTCAAACCCCTGTTGTTCAAGGGTCAGCAGTACATTGAAAACAACGTGTGAAGTGCCTATGCAGAAATAGGCTCATGGAATTGTGGGAACATCAGGGGGAAGGGGCGTCAGGAAATACTTGTGGAGACTTAATAACTCGGTTGAATTTTACTAATGACTAGGTGCTAGCCAGATGATGGAGCAAGGGGCCAGGGGGAGGCATTCCAGAAAGAAGGGAAAACTGGTCAGCGGGGGGGGGGGGGGGGGAGTTGCATATTGTTAGGCACAGCATTTGTAGGAAGTACAAGGTGGACAGAGGTGAGATTTGGGGCTGAAGAGGAAGGCTGGTCAGGGAAGGGGAGATCTGGACACCCTGGTCGAGGGGATTGGCTGTCAACCTGTAGAGTGTGTAGAGCCATTGGAAGGGACAGATGGTGAGCTTGTCCAGATTTGCCTTCAGGAATACACAGCAGTTTATTATTCTGCAGAATCCTCTTTCCAGGAAAATATGTATTAGCTCTATAGTCGCATCGTTTTCCCTTGCTAGCACTAAATACTACAACCTGTGTGGATGGAAGTTAAAAAGGGAAGAAATGTACTCTGTGATTTGTTTCCTTCTCAGCTAAGGAAAGTCATCCAGACAGTCTTACTTGGGAAGCATGTGGTAAATTGTTTAAGTTACTCTGCAAGGTTTCTTTCCTGGCAGCTTAGAAATTTCTTTTGAAATGCATAATTTTACCTACTCAGGTTTTATAGATTGTACCTTCTCCCCTAAGACTTTTTATTTTGTTTATACTTCTATCCAAACCATATTTAAAAAAAAAAATAAGGTGAATCTCCTTTTTCTTATTTCCACTTCTTAAATTCTCATTTTTTCCCTTTATTCCATCTCCCATAACACCTGCTTCCTTGTCACAAACACAAAACCAAACCAAAAGAACATTTTTTTTCAAAGCCCACCTTGACTGACTTAACAAGGACATATTAGCACATTAGCACTCCTACGTTGCATACTTGCTAAGGCCCTTTTATCATGGGCCATGTTTTGGGGGGAAGACAGTGAGGAATGAAGTCAGGTGTGTGACCTCAGGAATGCACAGAATTATTTTGTGTTTAGAGTGAAAAATATTTTGTAAGCTTTTATTTATTTGGTTTTTATGTTTTTAAGTAAGCTCTAGGCCCAATGTGGAGCTTGGATTATGACCCCAAGATCAACAGTCACATGTTGAGCCAGCCAGGTGCCCCAAATATTTTACAAGCTTGTAAAAACAGAATACAGGAAGGTGTCTGTCATTGTGATCAGTACAATATTTTTCACTTTGGGTCTAATTTTGATTTCATCTTTTGCCTTATTAGTAAGTTAGAGAAAGATTTGGCCTAAGAGATAGAGACCTGGAATTTGGACTAGGTTCCACCTCTAATTTTGGGTGTCCTTGAATAAGTTATCTATCTCCCTTCCCTGATCCACTGTGTTCTTGTGTATAAATGAGAAATAGAACTAGGCGTTGATGACAAATTACTGGATGTGGTGACTCAAGACCTGGTTTAGGACATGGGAATCAGTGGAAACTTCTGGTGTTACAAAGTTACTGAGTTTTAACCTACTGTTTAAAAAAATTTTTGGATCGTTATACGATAAAAAATACAACAAAATGGATATTTTCCATGCACAGTTAGATAAGTTTTGACAAATGTTATCCGTCTAGCACGCACAACCACTGGTTTCCTTATGCCTCCCTCCCATTAGTTATTCCCCACCCATTGCCCCAGAGAGCCCTGGTGGTTTCCATCCCTACAGATCAGTTCTGCCTGTTCTAGAACTTCACGTGAGCAGAATCTGAGAGTATGTACTCTTTTGTATCTGCCTTGGTTTTGCTCACCAGGATGTCTTTGATGTTTAGCCATGTTGCATTTACCACAGTTCATTTCTTTTTTTATTGTTGACCAGGATTTGGTTGCTTCTGTAATATTACAGTTTATGTATTCATCGATGACAGACGTTTGATTTGTTTTCAGCTTAGGGCCATAATGAATAAAGCTGTGATTACACATTCGTGGACAGTTCTTTTTTGTGGACATGTGTTTTCATTCTTAGTAAATATCTAGGAGTGAATTGTTGTGATATGGTGTCTCTTTAACTTTATAAGAAACTTCCAGATTTTTTTTTTCCAAAAAGGTTGCACCATTTTGTACCCTCCCAGCGATGTTACGTGAGTTGCAGTTGCTCTAAGTCCTCCCAAGTATTAGGTGGTGTCACTTAGGAATTTTAGCCATTCTTACGAGTGTGAAGAAAATAAAAATGTTTCTTTAATTTATAGCTGTAATAATGTATAACTGTATAGCTTTAATTTATAGCTCTAAAATCATACAATACAAATTGCTATATATAACAGGGATATCAGAATTAGCATATTCCTTAATGAATATTGAGAACATTAACAGTGTTGTCTTATATTTTATCATCTTGATAATCTTCAATCACTTATATTTGTTTATGACACCCATTGATGTTTTTATAGGTGATGTATATAGATGTTCATGAGTGTATAAGCATATTTATTGTAGTCTCAAGATTTTTTTGTTTATTACAATGCTGTGAACAGTTTATCTCCTTTTATAATCTCCCATATCACTTAAAAATTCAGCTTCGGTTGTAGCTAATAGTTGAAAATACCTGTATACCTGGTTAATTAGAAGATTCCATCAGTAAAATGAGAGATTGTTTCCTGAAAGTATTTATCTTTAAATAACAGACTTAGGATTTTTTTTTTAAGTTTGTTTATTTGAGAGAGAGCGAGAGAGTGAGCGGGGAAGAGGCAGAGAGAAGAGGGAGAGAGAGAGATTCCCAAGCAGGCTCCACACTGCCAGCTCAGAGCCCAGTGTGGGGCTTGAACTCACAAACCATGAGATCATGACCTGAGCCGAAACCAAGAATCAGACACTTAACTAAGTCACTCAGTGCCCCCAGGTTTTTTAAATTAAGTGTTAAGATAATATCAGTTTAGTGGTGGACTTTACATTTTGAAGTCTTCTCTACAAAATGTATTTATGGGTGATAATCACGACTCTTATGAAAATAAATATTTTCATCACACTCTCTGCAGTTATTTACTGAAACTGAGGAATTGTTATCATGGAACCCAGCTAGTGTTCTACACTACTGGCTTAGAGAACCAAAGGATGATTCTTCTAATGTTCATTGGAGTTAGGTAGTGAGCCAGTTGATTAAACGTGTAATCAAAACTTCACACCCCGGTATTCAAACAGTATCTTTTCTCGTTTTGTCATGTTTGCCTGTGGATCTTTACGTACTATTGCCTTTAGAGATAACAAATTTTCACAGACTTAGAAAGCAATAAAATACATTTAACACTAAATCTTTACTGAGCATAGTTTAATCTTTCTCTGATGCAGAAAGCACTTTATAATTTTATAGCTTCACAACCTCATTATTGTGAATGCCAGTTATTATATTGGCTGAGAGTGAAAATGATGGTGGATCAAAAGTATGTGCTAATAGAATCTTAGATCGAGGGAGGTGACTGCGCATTTACCAATAGACATCTCTTTATTTTAAATTATATATGATTTTTTTCCATTTCCATTTCTCCTAGGTGTTTCCCCTGCCCTGCTCTACTCTTTCTGAATATATATATATACATCACTCTCTCGAGTTTCCTTAACAAAAATACAATTTCAGGCTTTCTCTATGTGAAAACCATGACAAAGTGATTTTATAGCCAGTTCTGAAAGTGACTAAACTTGACAACAATTGTATTTTATGACAACCTCTGCTTTCATGTCCCCAGCCTACTTTTATATCAGCATTTTTTTTTACCCCAAATATGAACAATTTCATATCTCTGCATTGGCTGAAAACAAATCCCTTTACCAGGAATACATTTTAATGGAGAAGAGCATGCTTCGCTTAAGTCACCAGAGCCTTAACACCTTAACTCTATAATATTCAATTTCTCACTCACCAAGAGCCAAAGCCTTTTTTTTCCTTTTTTTTTTTTTTTTTTTTTGTGGTTGTGTTCATAGGGGTTGGGGAAGAATTAGTATTATGGAACTAAACCAGATTAAGGGGGAATGTGAATTAGATTTGGTAACAGATGGTGCTGTGGAAATTAAAAGTTCTTTGCGAATGGAAGCGACAGCAGCTTGCCTCTGTTCTCTCTGTCTCTCCCGTCCGTGCACTTGATAGACGGGTATAAATCACAACAATCCTGTCTTGACAGCCAATTTCGAGAATTTGATCTGGTTAAAGACATGGCTTTCCTGCTCCACTCACCGAAACCTGCTTCTATTTTATTTTTACACAGCACCTTGTCATATTTAGAAAAGCAGACTCACCTGCTTCCCCTTAATGAAAATTTTCTTAATTACAGTTTTAGCTCTTTAGTGTTAATTACTTTTCCATTCAGCCTGAATTTTCTTAATATCTCTGAGGGATTTTTCTTCTTCTTTTTTTTTTTCCCCTACCCTCGTTACTCCTGCATATGCTTTTGTTGTTTCTAAAGATGCTTTTCATTGTCAGAAGTTGTTGTCACAGGCACTATTTGAGAATCATAATTACCTAAATCATTATTTTATTATTTTTAAGGGGAGAGGCTTCCATGTGCTATAGTAAAATTAACCAAATAAGAAAAATTGTAGAAATCGTCAGAGCAGTCACCAAAAATAGCAATTATTTCAACAATATTTCATGAGAAGGTGAATGACAACACCCTTCCTTCCTTCCTTCCTTCCTTCCTTCCTTCCTTCCTTCCTTCCTTCCTTCCTTCCTTCCTTCCGTTAATAAAGGCTGCTCCATTGGCTAAAATAAACCCCACCAAGTAAAAAGATGTGACCACAGTGTGGCAGAAGGAGTATTGCTGTCTCTGGGTTGACCTTGTGATGAGCTAGTAAATCAGAATTAAAATGCAGACTCTAAATGAGAGACTAGAAATATTGAACAAATTGCATGGACCCTTTATCTCTACGTCGTCCCGTCTCAAGCTCAGGAGACAAGTACTCAGGTTTTGTCTTAGAAACCCACGTGGCATTTGGCCTGACCACATAGCAAGGAAAAGGAAATGGAAGAGAGGGGAAAAAAATCACTCCAGAAATGAAGAGAAGATTCTTTGCGCTAGCAACTAACAGTTGGTAGAAATGAAGCTTCCTACTGGCAGTCAAATCAAATGTAGTAACAACTCAGCGGCGCCCTGCTGCTTGCTGACAGCGTGGTGTCACACACTGGGACAAACATTCACTTAAACACTGATTGCCGGGAATTGCCCCTTTCCGCCAACGCCTCCCACCAAAAATGTAATGAGCAAAAAAGAGAACCAATTCTAGGAAAAACCAAGAGTCCTGCTCCCCAGCTCCCCCAAAATTATCACTGCTCTATTTGTCCTTTTGTAGCCCACTGGGAATGATTCCTCAGTTGAATGTCGTTGCTGTAGTTTCACTGCTACGTAGCAAGTTGTTTCTGTAATTATTCCTTCTCCTGCAACACACACGCGCATGCGCGCTCGTATAATGCCGTGGCCCTGAGCGGTAGGCGAGCGCAGCAGCAGCCGAAGAAAAGGAAGTATAGGGAGTGTGCATTAGTTCAGCAGCCCATCCTCTCAGGTCTAATCTGAGTCACAGGCCAGTGTGGTTTTTATTTGAGTAAAATATGATTTTTACAAAATGGCGGAAGTTACTTTAGAAAACCTGTAGGTGAACCCTCTTGTTTAGCGAGCGAAGACACTGAAGGTCAGAGTGGAGCAGTGACTTGTCTCAGGTCACACGGTGCCAGACCTGGAGCTGGAACCCACGTTTCCTACATCCTCGAGTCCCTGAGAAAGAGGAAAGAAGACATGCAAGCTGTGGGAGCCCTCGTGTAGTACTTTCTAAGACAACTTTTAGGGACCCCTGGGTGGCCCAGTCGGTTAAGCCTCTGACTTGAGATCCGGTCATGATCTCGCGGTTCGTGAGTTCGAGCTTCTCATTGGGCTCTGTGCTGACAGCCTGGAGCCTGCTTTGGATTCTGTGTCTCCCTCTTTCTCTGCACCCCACCACACACTCTGTCTCTGTCTCTCAAAAATGAATAAATGTTAAAAAAAACTTTTTTTTAATCCGTTTTTCAGAATTGCAAAGAAGATTTAGGAATGTTTCTCTGCATGTTTGTTTTTGGATCTTTGAATGACAAACACCAAGCAAGTCCTTCCTATCTGGGCTTGGGGCCTGTGGATGGCTTTCCTTGGCTCCACTGGATGCCTCTCACTGCCGCATAATCCCTTTTTACAAAACCCATTCTGCCACAGAGCAAAATCTTCGTCGTTTCCATGGCTTGAATTAAATATATGTGTGTATGTATGTTATTTTCCTTTACCTGCGAATGGTGTCCTTGTGTTTCAGCTTCACTTTCTCTTCAAGCAGCTAGCTCATTGAAATGTTTAAAAAAGGAGGGCAGAGGAAGATTTAGGATTAATAATTAGCGATTTCTCCTCCTCCCTGCCTCCCCCCACTCTCCTGCTTCAGCTGAACAACACCTGATACCAACTGAATATAATCATAACCTCTGCTGCTGTCATAGATCACCCAGGACCAGCTGCATTTGCATCCAGATGTTAACTGCTGCAGACTAAGCTATTAAGTTAAAAGTATAAATATAGTTTAACCACTTGTCCAAGAGGGAATGATGTGGTTTATTATCTCTGGTTGTGCTATGAATCTCCCACTAGCGTAGAGATGTTCATAGGCGCTCACAGCAACCTTTATTTTGACTATGATTCCTTTTCAGCATTTAAATTTTCTCACCACTGCGACTCACCCAGTTTTCGGGTATGTTTTCGAGTTCCACTGCAAGTGAACTGGCCTATCTCTGTGGAGGCAGCAGGTTTGTTGGTCATCGTAATTGCTTTTGCAAAACATTTTCTTAATGAGTAAAGGGTGACATCAAGACCACGGTCTCAATATTTTTTGCCGCAACGCCTGGTAACATTCTTTTTTTGCTATTTCAGTGTAGCAAAGAGAACAGGAAAGGAAAATTCAGTCAGCCTGAGCTCTCATTGACCTGGATTTGATTTGTGAACTCCATCACTGGAGTCTGTGTGTGTAAAGCGTCTATATTCGATTGTAATTTGTAAAGATCAGTGCATAGACTTTCTATGAGTTGAATGTCTGTTTATTTCTCCTCTAGTGAGATGCCGTGAGAAGGCCTCCATTTAGCTGTCAGTCCCCTCCTGTTGTGTCTGCTTTTCCTCTTCAGTGTGCTCCTTGACTGCTTGAAAACGGAATTGTCTGAACACAAGCAAACTTTATTGATCCATATTTCTGTTTGAAAGACCAGAGATTTGTAGAAGTAGGAGACTATTTCTTTTCTCTGGAAAGCTTACTGCGAAGGAGGTCTCCTCATGGCGTAGTAAATCTCCAAGACCGAATAAATGTTACATTCAGCATATATCGTAAGCTTCATTTTGATGATTTATCTCATGTAGTTTTTACCCCATACTAACCTTCCTTTCTATCAGTGGTCTCCCACCTCCTGCCCAGAGCTCTTTCCCTCTACCCTGGGATTAGTGACCCATTTGCTACCCAAGTGGGTTGACAGAAGGGGATACTATTCTAAAGCCCCTCTGGTCCTTAGGGCTTTTGGTCCTAGGAGTGTAACTTGCATAAGGTAAGAAATATTTGTAGGGGTCACAATTGTCCTTGATTGTGCTTCTGCTGTGCTTGTTGTGCATTTGAATTTCTGACTAGGCATTTCTTGAGATTCTCTTTCAACATCCATAGATGTCATGGAGTTGGGCAGTTGTGAGGATATAGTTAATTAAGCTGCATTAGGGTAAATATACACACTTGTTAAAACACTTAATTTGCCTCAATAATATTGATTACACAGCAGAAATTTGTTTAAACTAAATGGTATTTTCCCCCTACTGTTACACTTCTTGAATGCAATCTGTATAATAGCTAATAGCCATCATCAGTTAAATATCATGTTAGTTATAAAGTAATGTCATAAGAATTGATTTGGACTTGGCAGTGGAGGAGAGCTCTCCCTTCAAAGCCGATGTAGATGATTAGCCAGAGTTTTAAGCAGAATCATGGTTCATATAAACTGTGTATATTTTATAGACTTATAGCTACTCTATATTATGTGAGTGCCCATTATATTAAAGAAAAGCTCAGACAGTTAATTATGCAAAACATCATGTATGCAATTACCCAACATTATTATGCATTTAACAGTTTTATTGATTTGCCTATAGCTCACTTACTGTATTCAGAGCTATAAACAAGGGATGTTCACCCCTAGATTGAAATAGGTCCAAGAAAACAAGCTAAGGATAAATTACACTACTAAGCGCCTCTGCATCAGATCGAATCCTTAAATACAGAAACTGTCAACAATCATAATGTGCAACACATTGTGATATCACAGGACCATTTCTTTTCCCATTAATAAAGTTTATCAACCAGGAAGCACCAGAAATCACCTGGCAGTACAAATTGAAGCTACTGCAATTTCCTACATCTAAAATAGTCCAGATAACTTAAGGTGATCAACAGTGGCCTCCACCTTGCATGGGGCCCACTGACATGGGATGCGGTGTATGGTTACTTTCTAATACACATGCTTACAGCACCCCAGTCTTGTCAGGCTGCACGCGCTTACGCTTATTGGTGCGTTTCTCTAACCAACTTTCTCGGCCTTCATTGCTGAAAATGAATATTCTCCATTTCCCTTCCTTTGTTTTCGGTATAACACAGGTGGAGGTATGAGGTTCTGTAGTCCTGTCACATCGCATAGCCAACCATCCTGGTTAACCAGGGACTGAGGGGTTTCCAGGACATGGGATTTCAAGGCCTAAACCAGGATGGTCAAACCAACGTGGTGTCAGATCACAATTGAAAAAGAGGGGATCATTGAGCTCTAGCACCCCAAAAGCAGGTGGCATTTCTGCGAGATCCTTCTAGGTCTTGGTTTTGTCATTAGGGATGCAGTTGTTTTCACAGGGTTCTTTTCTTCTTTCCAAGATTTTATTTAATGGTATGTTTTCTTTTCAATGAGCGTGTAGAAATGAATTAAAAGTCTCTCATTTATTGTCTGAAATTCTGACAGGTTTTTGTTTTTTTTTGTTTTTTTTTGTTTTTTTTTTTTGGTGTAGTATACAGCCTCTTACAGAATTAGGGGAGCTTTTGGCTTTAAAGGGGGCCCTGATCATATTTTAGGGAGCTGGCTTCATGTCCCCACACTGCTTAGCCACATCTCCTATCAGCAATTCAAGCTGATAGGAGCTCCACAGAGAGCTGTTTGCTTACTCTTGTTCTTGATGGAGTAAGTTCTTTTAGACTAAATGCACAAGTTATTTATTCAAAGAATCACCATTACTAGATGATGTGACCCTGTTATGAAGAAATCTGTTCCATGAGATGGGCCTCAAGGTTTATTAAAGAAGGTCTAAAATTATACAGAAGTGTGTGTGCATATATGTGCATGTGTGTTTTAATCTTTCTGAGCATTGTGGGTCAGGATTTACAATTCTTCCTTTACAATTAATGATCTCTTTTCGTTAGGTTAACCAGGCAGGCCTTAAGATATTTCTTATTAAAAGAAAAAATCCTTTCTTTTCCTTTCCCAACTAAGCCAGTGTACCTTAATGCAATGATGATATGTTAGACCCAGTAGTTGTCAAAGCATCGTATTACTGTGATGCCATAATGACACCCTGTCTCTGTAAAGTAGTCATGTTTTCTCAAATCACACGTTGCACCGTTGATTTCTGACATGACACTTCATTCGGTTGCTTTCCCTTTCTTCAGCATCACCATTCTCTGACAATAGCAGCTGGTGCCCATTTTGTTACTAAGTGATTCACATTTTGCCACTTTACGAGAGTGCAATTAGTTGAAGCAGGAAAAGAAAAAAAAAAAAGAAGCTCATTGTAAAGTAGCATGCTTGAAGCTGTAACTCAGGCTGCTAAGGGAGCTGCTGGGGTCATGGATTCTGAAGCCTAGGACTTACGACTTGGAAGCTTGGCATAAGTCTTGGAAGTTTCCTTCTACGTACATTAAAACAAAACAAAAAAGCCTATAGGCTGATATATATTTTTTAATATTTTGTTCTTTAAATTTAAACAAAAATACTTAAATATTTAATCTGATGTTTTCAGAAGGTACAAAACTGACCAGTCCTCATAGATTCATGCCTATTTTGAATAGGTAGTGTTTAGGTGTCAGGATTTGAAAACCTTCCTTTCAAACCCTGAAATTCTGTCATTCAGTAAGAAAGCTAAGGGCACCGTCTTCGTATTTCTCTGTGCATTTGTGAACTTCTGAGCTTGCTGGCTTCAGTGTGCTTTCCTAAAATGTTTGGATATAAATTGATAAAGTGGAATTTATAATGCAGATGGGTACCCTCTGGGGCTCTTAAGGATGACAAGGAAGAAAATAAAATAGTGATGTCTTTAGCCGGCATTTTTTCAGCTTATTAAGGTGTCTGTCCTTGGTATGGATATAATAAACGTTTCAAAAAAAAACCTTGTCTTAGTATAACAGCCAGGAAATCCAGACAAGACCTGCACATAATATGTTCTTTATGAGAATTTCATGCACCATTTTTTTTAAGTAGGGAAATAAAGCAGCAAATAATTTTGAGTTTGTATAATATGTAAAGGATGAAATATAGCTGTTTAAGAACTTATCTGTTGATGAAATGTGTATGTTCTATATGACTATAGGACATTATTGATATACCAGCATTTAAACAAAAGTATTGGCTAAGCTTCTGTGGAATGTAGACCACCATGGTTGGGCATCTATGTAAGCATGTGGAAATTCTAACTCATGGCAATTCATTCAAGGTCACACATTTACCTGTATCTAGGTAGGATCTCTGAAAACAATTAAGCCCGATAATTATAATATAAATTGAATATTAACTTACAGATTATCTTCTTGTTTCCCCCTACAGCAACCACTTTAATTGATTCTTATTCTTTCTTTCTCTCTATACATGCACACATCTAACACAGTTAATTAACTTTCAAAAATTACACTTTGAAATAGTCCAGCGAATAAGAAGTTGCATTTGCCTGATCATTAATATCTAGCACCAAAGGTAAATTGTACCCTTACTGACTCTTGGTCAAGGCGAGGCACCAAGGTCCTTTTGGAAGCGTGATCATCAGAATTATTGACACTAGGGGCGCCTGGGTGGCTCAGTCTGTTAAGCATCCGACTCTTGATTTCAGCTCAGGTCATGATCTCAGGGTTTGTGGGATCGAGCCCCATGTCGGCCTCTGCACTAACAAGGCAGAGCCTGCTTGGGATTCTCTCTCCCCTTCTCTCTGCCCCTCCCCTGCTTGCTCTCTGTCTCTCTCTTTCAAAATAAATACATAAATAAACTTAAAAAGAAAGAATTATTGAGACTATATTTCAAACCATATTAAAAATGTGTAATAAAGGACTGGACTTACCCAGACCTCAGGAGGGCTGTTAAATCCCTCAAATTCAGTTTCTTACACAAAAAAGACAATGTTAGTCTTGACATAGCTATTTCTTCTTCCGGTTTATTCTCAGGGCGTTCCCTCAGAAGTCTTCTGGGAAGTCTCTTGTCTCCCTTGTGCTTCTCATCGTTCCTCCTAAAATAATAAAGTAAAAGCAACTGTACTGAGCCTTTAAAATAAACATTTCCCACAATTTTCTACCCATGTTATTTCTATTCATAATTCTTAACTAAATTTAGATTTTTATTAATCCAATGTGACCTAAAATTCCTGCATTAACAGCACAATGTGGAATTGGGCTTATTCTCTTTGGCTACAGATAAAGCCATCATCTTGAAAATGGCTCTTTCTGACAAAAAGGTGTTCTTTTGAAATAAAGTCTTATTCACTACATTCCTCTTAGAGTTAATGTGAATTTTAGTGCCTCTAATTTTAGATTGAAGTGAAGTCTAGAATAAAACCCACCAGCTGACAATTGAATTTATAGATAGTTGTGAATATTTCAGGCTTGAATAATAGAGCTGTAGAATTTCAGAGACAGAGAGGAAGAGAATTAAGACCCACTGTAGTTTTAGGGTATAATGTAATGGTGTCTAGGAAGCGTTCGATGTAATGAGCTAAGTAGTAATTAGGAGACAACTGTGTTCTTTCGGAAGTTCTGCTGAGGTGTCACTCCCAACACTGGAGAGGGTGACTCGATTACAGCAGACCTCTAGCCGGTGGGGTGGCCATCTCGGCCGTCTCTGCTCATAGGTGAGCTGCGGGTATAGTAGGTCTCCGTGTGCACCAGTTCCTACCCCTGCTTGCTTGGCTTTAAAAAAAAAAAAAAATCTGTGAACACCTTCAAGAAGTCTGTTGGCTTCAAGACACTTCTTTGTCTTCAATTATTTTTCTTTTTTCTTTTTGAGAGAGAGAGAGAGAGAGAGAGAGAGAGAGAGAGAATCGCAAGCAGGCTCCATGCTGAGCACAGAGCCTGATGCAGGGATCCCACGATGCTGGGATCATGTCCGAAGCCAAAATCAGGAGCCTGGATGCTCTGACTGAGCCACCCAAGCTCCCCAACTTCAAGGCATTTCTGCACTGGACTTTGGCATCAGACCTGAGTTCCAATCCGGGAGTTTCCATTTCCTAGCTGTATGACTTTCAGGAGATTGTGTGATGTCTGAGGCTCTGTTTCCTGAAGAGGGGTATCTCCCTCTTAAGGTTGTCCTGAGGCTTAAATGAGGTGATACTAGTAAGGTGCTCAGGCCAGTGCCTGCCACATAATAAGCACTTGATAAATGGCAACTCTGACTATTATAACTTCCACTGGGCAAAAGATACTAATTAAGGCAGGAGCTCATTGTTTGAAAAGAAACAGGTACAACCTAAGGCACCAATCCAGTTTGATCAGTTTCATTCACTGCTGCAGTAGCCAGACCTTGTGTGGGAAGAGATATTGCCACTGCCCAGAGACTTCCCTGACAACTTAACTTCCTAATCTCCTTGCTTCCATGCAGGTAATTGCAAAGTTATGGGTTGAGATTTTGGACCAGACAGCTGGCTGGAGACTCCCTGTTTTTCAGGGCTTTAACAACATGCATTTGACACATAAACATTTGGTGACTTAGAAAATAACTGTTCCATAAACGGGAAAGCAATTCTTGGCCTTTCTTTCTTTCTTTCTTTCTTTCTTTCTTTCTTTCTTTCTTTCTTTCTTTCTTTCTTTCTTCTTTTGTTCTTTCTGTCTTTTTCTTTCTGTCTTTCTGTCTTTTCTTCTTAATTTATTTATTTTTGAGAAAGAGAGAGAGTGAGTGCAAGTGGGGGAGGGGCAGAGAGAGAGGAAGACAGAGGATCTGAATGGGCTGTGCACTGACATCAGTGAGCCCAGTGTAGGCCTCAAACTCACAAAGTGTGCGATCATGACCTGAGCTGAAGTCAGACCCTTAACTGACTGAGCCACCCAGGAGCCCCTGGCCTTGTTTCTTAATCAAGAGTTCTGCGGATTTTAGAAGTCCATGAGAAGGAGCCAGAGGGAAAGAAAATTGGGGTGAAATTGACCATAGATGGTACAAGAAAAAAGAGACACAGAAAAGAGGGCCTGGAGAAGACTAGGGATGTTTTGTGATCAAGCTGCTCTCCTCTGCAAAAAAAAACGGGGGGGGGGGGGGGGACGGGGAGGAAAAGAATGGTGCCTTAAGGGCAGATGGTGAAAGAGTTAATTGTCATAGCTGTGAGAAATTCAGTGCCAGAGAGAGGAAAGGGGAGCAACCATGTTTTAGTACCCTAATAACTTCTAACTCTAGTCCAAGATCATAATGTATGTGCGAGCCGTCCAGTAATTATAAGGTAATAAGTGAAGTGCTGGGGTAAGTGCTCTAAATTAAAAGGAATTCGCAGGGCTGCTGTAAGTCAGTGCCGACCCGCTTTCTTTCAAACGTTGACTCGAGGAAAAGTGCTTAGCCCAGAGTGCAAGCAGGGAGACAAGGAGAGCGATCTATTAATTACAGCGCTCATTAACAGTGACGGGTACAAGGCAGCAGATGCAGAAGGAAGAGGACGCCGTAGTTCAGGCTGGTGAGGGGGATATTTTTTCTTTCACTAGCTCTTGAGGAAAGGACAACACGGGTGGGTGGGCAAAAGCGCGAAGATATTTTTGTGGATTTCTTCTTCCCGTTTGCTTTCTTCACCTGATACCGTTTTACTTTAGAAGGCAGAACAAAATTTCCAGTGTGCAACGTACTTGTTTAAGAGGCAAATATTTGCTCTTAATGCTCTGCTTTGGAGACTGCCTTCTTGGAGCAGTGAAGTGAGCATTCCCCGATAGGAGATTTTATATATATATATATATATATATATATATATATATATATATATATATATATTTTTTTTTTTTTTAATTTTTTTTTTTAGTTTGAATTAACAGAACAGTGGGGGAAGGGAGGGCCGGAGGAGGACATGAAATTTGGGCAGTGATGAAATATCATTAGATTTATAGTAGAGGAGATAATTGCATCCCGTTGGTTATATTGTGACTACTCCCCCAAATTCTAGTGAATGACCATTACCCTGTGGGATTCCTATAAATCAACTTTCCACTGGGAAGCAATTAGCTAAGTCCCCTTCTCAACTGTCACCTCGTCTTTCTATGGCAGGCTCTCAAAATGTTCTCAGAGACTTTGCTAAAAGGGGTTTTGCACTATGGCTAATCGGAAAGAAAATAGGACCAATTATATCTTCTCATCTAATTACCTCTTCAGAAATTTAATCATTTATGGGTCCAACAAAGAAAGAGGGGAAATATGTTTCTTCTAGATAAGAGAGATAATTTGTCAGATTGGATGCCTCATCATATTTCCTTTTAGGAGGTATGATGTTAAAAGGCCAAAAGAAGGGGGGGGGAAGAGAGCATCCCAAATCTCAATTTTCAGGACAAAATTTGATACATTCCTAGTTTGCTGAATATAATACAAAGTATCAGATTTATGGACTCCCAGGTGTACTGAAGGCTCAAATGGCTTTTCTTCACTCACCTCTTAAGCAATGGCAAATCACACAGACACACGCACATGTTTATTAATCCGTGTTGGTGATCGTTTCACTAAGTTTTGTGGGCTCTAGGAAATTATCCGTACATCTTGGCTAGAACTTTATACTTGATGTCTTTCTGTATTGCTAAATGGCTATGAAATAGAGCGATTTAAATAAAGAAGCGAAGTGATTGAGGATATATTCCCTATGTGTCTTAGATCAATAAGAGACACAGTTATGCTTATGGAAGCATGTTGACAAACTGTAATTACAGAGCTGAGGAATCATCTGTTCGGTCTTGAAAATAAAAGTTTGATTCTGCTCATAATAAAATGATTGCAGCATGGGAACATGGGAGGGAAAAGTAGAGTGAGGATAAATCCAATTTTGGAAATGATATAGACTTTTAAATCACTCCTCTTCCGCGGCAAATTTAGAATCTCGAGTATTGACAGTGGTTTTCCAGGAGAAAGGTAAAATAAAAGGAATTGGACCCGTTAGAGGTTTTGTTTATGGCCTGTCTGGGCACTTTGATGTAACCCTGTCATGCCCTTATGCTGATTACCTTCTTGTAGAACAAGAGATATTGACTAGGGAATGAATGATGTGTAGTCCCAGCTCTTAGGCAGCGCTCTCAAAGAGCAATGTCTTTAACATATGAATTCTTCTATTTTTTTCCCCTCCTTTCATCCTTCCCTTTCACTTTCTCTCTATTTTTTTCACCTTCTTTTTGTTTCTACCTGTTTTTGTTTCTATGTTTAACACTCTCTCCTTTTCTCTCTCTCTCTCTCTCTCTCTCTCTCTCTCTTTCTCCCTCTCCGTTTGTATCTCCTTACATCTCAGGCTTCTCTGCAGAATGTCAAACAAAGATCGACACATTGATTCCAGCTGTTCGTCCTTCATCAAGACGGAACCCTCCAGCCCGGCCTCCCTGACGGACAGCGTCAACCACCACAGCCCAGGTGGCTCCTCAGACGCCAGCGGGAGCTACAGTTCAACCATGAATGGCCATCAGAACGGACTTGACTCGCCACCTCTCTACCCTTCTGCTCCTATCCTAGGAGGTAGTGGGCCTGTCAGGAAACTGTATGATGACTGCTCCAGCACCATTGTTGAAGATCCCCAGACCAAGTGTGAATACATGCTCAACTCGATGCCCAAGAGACTGTGTTTAGTGTGTGGTGACATTGCTTCTGGGTACCACTACGGGGTAGCATCATGTGAAGCCTGCAAGGCATTCTTCAAGAGGACGATTCAAGGTTAGTATTGCACCTGGGAATAATACCCTACCCTCGTCCAGCCTCAGGTTGATGGTTGGTGGTTGGTTGGCTGGTTTTTCTTAGTTCTTATCCTTGATAATCAAGTTTTACAGTCTCAATTCTATCTTGAGTACAAAATAGAAATAGGTTACAATAGCTTGTGGAGGGATTATAGAATGAACTCCCCCAGATATGCCCCCTAAGAATTTTGCTTTCACTATTAAGCCCTAATGATGGAATGATATTAAGCTATGTGTTAAAAAACACAGCTATTATCAGAGCAATGTAGGTCTGTGTTGCAACTAAACAAATACACACTGGATCCATAGTGTTTTTGCCTCTTTGGTTCTTCTTACAGAGGCATGAAAATAATAGATACTTTAGAGCAGTGGTAACTTGAGTGTGTACCAATATCACCTTGAGATCTTGTTAAAATACAGGTCACCCTACCCTCAGAGTTTCTGACTTGTTACATCTGGAGTAGAAGTCCAAGAATTTATATTTCTGACAAATTACCAGGTGATGCTGATTATACTGGTCCAGGATCCATGCTTTGAGAACCACTCGTCTACACAATTTAATTGTCTCCTACCTTCCTTCTTTCCCTATGGTTGGATATACTTTCCTCACCTTTTTAATGAATTTGTAAAGAAAAGTCTTCCAAATTATACCTAATTATGAAATATACCTCCCACATATATAAAACACATCTGAACCTCCATAGACTTTCAGATTTATAAATAACAACATAATTGTAGGAAAATATGGCTGAAATTTGTATGTGCTCATTTAAACTAGTAATCCACAAATACAGAGCTCCACTCATGTTAAAAGCCATAGATATATATTCTCACAGGAAGTTATAATTTTCACTTTTTTAGGTCCTTTGTGATATACTTATGAAGAAAATAGGGGAAAGAAAGAGTAACTGTTGAAGATTCTCAGCTCATCAGTGATTCTATTCTCAGTGGCTTACAAAATGTTTTCTTTTTTTTTTTAATGTTTATTTATTTATTTTGAGGGAGGGGGGAGGGGGAAGAGAGGAGGGAGAGAGAGAATCCTAAACAGGCTCTACACTGTCAGCATAGAGCCCAATGCAGGGCTCAATCTCAGAAATCGCAGGATGGTGACCTGGGACAAAATCGAGTCCAGATGCTTAATTGATTGAGCCACCCAGGCACCCCAAAATGTTTTCTTCTTAAAAGACAGCCATTTTTTGGATACATGTATGTCTTCCCACATATCAGTGGTTCTCATCTTTGCCAGCTCACTGGAATCATCTGGAGACTGAAAACATACTGATGCCAGGGCTCGTACCCCCAAATTCTGAATTAACTGGCTTTGGGTGTGGCAAGGGCAAAGGAGGGATTTCTGAAAGCTTTGCACTTAATGTTTAAGTAAAGCCAAGTTTAGAAATCACTGCCCTCTCCTGTGCTGTATTCTATAAATAAATGGTTTCTCAGAGTATCTCTAGTGGACCTGTGGTATCACTGTCACCTGGGAATTTATTTAAAAGCTTCATCCCACATTACCCCAATTGGAATCTGTGGGGGTGAGCCCAGCAATCTTCCAGGTGATTCTGATACTCAGCCGAGTTTGATGTCTACCATGTTGCTGCTGATTACCACCAATGACTGACCATCGTCTGCTAATGGCCCATCCTTGGACATAACTGAAATCAGTTTAATAGCTTTGTGATGTACTGATTTTTAAAGTGCAGATGAGATTATGTTTGTTGAATTCTCATCCTTCTAAATTTTTAACAAAAGGTGATCAGGAAACCCTTCATTTGTACATACAGTAATCTCCCACCTTTTTTTTTTTTTTTTTTTTCCTAGAGCAGCTGGGAGGCAAGTCTTGTCCGTTAGTTGCACTGAAGATTTCAGTAAAGGTCCTTAGTGGATTGGGTTTTACAATTTCTCTTACTTCTGTGTTTATTCCATAGCTTCCTTGATTTGTGGCTGTTTACTTAGGATCACAGTTTTTCAAGACATCATTAACTCTTAGATAATAGAATGGATATTTAAGCCTTACTTTTCCATAACCTTTCATAGTTTTAACTGAAGAACACAAGTCAGGTTAGTATGGAGTAAATATGAATTACCTAATTTTTTTTTGTTGTTTTATATAGACTTTAATTTTTTTTTTAACGTTTATTTATTTTTGAGAGACAGAGAGAGACAGAGAGCAAGTGGAGGAGGGACAGAGAAAGAGGGAGACACAATCTGAAGCAGGCTCCAGGTGCTGAGCAGTCAGCACAGAACCCAACTTGGGGCTCAAACTCACGATCTGTGAGATCATGACCTGAGCTGAAGTTGGAAGCTTAACCAACTGAGCCACCGAGGCGCCCCGAGTAACCTAAATATTTTCATGGCTGTAGCTTCATATTTTAGGGCTCATCATTGCCATATCTTATTAGCATTTTCTTACAAAAACCCTTTATCCACTGGATCTTTGTTTTCTTTTTTCTCATCTATAAATTGAAGGCATTGATACCTACCTCACGGGATGTTTAAGGATAAAATGAAATGTGAAATCATAGGTAAAGTAAGTAAAAACAATGTTTTGCTTCCACTCTTGTGCATCTGAAAAATATCTTCAGCTTATTCACTAACGTTGTAAAACTTGAGAATGAAAACGCATTTCAAATCTTTGGGTTCTTAGTAGCCATTGTCCGAAGGTATTAGAATACTTACATTACGGAGTATCTAAAAATTCAAACTGGTAGTGACTTGATTTTGTTTATCCAGTTTATACGGCTCTGGAATTAACTACACAGAGATAAGCAAATATTTTGGGATAAATTAACAAATGCTTTGTATGCTTCTATAAGCAAGAGGCTCTCACCATGAAAACCACCCCCCTTTACTCAACAAATATTTCCTGAGAACCTACTGTGAGCTAGATAGACACTAGCATGCTGTCTGGAGTTTCCTCTTACCAACATTTTATTAAACCTCAGTTCTCAAACACTTGTGCCTTGAGGTGAATTCCTCTACAACCATCTTCTGCCTTGAGGGAATAACAAATTTTTAGGATGGGCTGGGGGCGGGGAGGGGGCAGGTGGTGGTTAAACTCCTTGGTTCTTAGTATGTTTTCAAAAGATAAAACAACTATGAAACGGTTCCCTGACAGTTTTTTTCTCTTTCTTTAAATCCTATAGCTTAGATGTTAGTAGCTCTGCATTAGTTATTTACTGTGCAATTAACTGGAATAGCGCAATTGGAATTCTATGCCTGATTATTCCTTAGGACGCTGAAATGCTACCAAAAGCTTAACAGAGCAAAGCACAGGGTGATTCTTGGCATTGATGTATAGTGCTCAGTTTTACTCCATATTGGAGAGAGCAACTTTCAAGGATTTTGAGCAGGAGACAGAGATGTCACTGTCCAGATTAGCACTCTGGACTTGCCCACCTGGCTGTGTTTGTAGCTGGCAGCTGGGCGGCACTTAGGCTACCCTGCTAGCTACATCAGCAGGCATCACACCGTGGGGCTAACTTAGCCCCAAAAAGGCAGTGAGGCAAATAAAGGGATTAAATTGTGAAAGTATAATGTAATAATTAGGGTGGTAATTGTAAGGAAGACTGGAACAGCCCCTCCTTTCTGTGGCCAAATAGTGATAGCAGCTGAACTCCAAAGACATTGAAAGGGGCCCAAATCTGTTGTTCTCATCACAGATTCTTGTTCTGATGCTGAAGGGGCCGAGAATCTATTCTCATGCCTTGAGGCAGCATTGCAGCCAAGCTCTCCTTGCAGAAAGGAGTCTGTCCCTTCCCTCCCCTACAGGTCTTCAGGGAATGAGAAGAGATTATGCAACTCCCTTTAAGAGCAAGTCTTTCTACTGTTCACAACCCTTAAGATCAGGGCATTATGTAAGTGTGGCTTCCTCCTCACTAGCGCCTGCTGGTGCTCTTGTTACTTGACTACGTGACAGGTGCACCCAAAAGCATATTTGTGGGGAATATTACCTCTTTAGAGTCTTTATTTCTTGTTGTAATAATGCATTTTTAAGATTGGTTATACAGTATTGATAAATATCAATTATGAAGGTTGGGGAAACTATTTCTTAAATTTAAAGCCAAAAGCACATATATCTGGAGCACACCTTAAGAAAAGTAATGAGGGGCGCCTGGGTGGCTCACTCGGTTAAGTGTCTGACTTCAGCTCAGGTCATGATCTCACTGCTCATGAGTTCGAGCCCCTTGTTGGGCTCAGTGCTGACAACTCAGAGCCTGGAGCCTTCTTTAGATTCTGTGTCTCCCTCTCTCTCTCTCTCTCTCTGCCCCTCCCCCACTCACACACTGACTCTTTCACTGTCTCTCAAAAATAAATAAACATTAAAAAATTTTTTAATGAAAAAAAAAGAAAAGTAACGAGAATTGTTCTCTTCAAAGATGAATTGGTATTCCAATTGTGAAAGGCAATTAATCATAGATTTCAGGGAAAGCCAACCAGAAAGGCATGTTTTATTTATTGACTACTTCCAAGTTATCATTGAAAAACCATTGAACTAGGTAAGCACTTAGGGAAAAGTCAAGGTGTTTTTGTTTTTGTTTTTGTTTTTGTTTTCTGCTGACCAAAAAACCTTTTTAGAAGATTTTGACAGTCCTGTCACCTGATGGGGTTAAAATGGTAGTTGTGATCTCATTGCCATTTTCTGGGCTTTTTAATGGTGTGTGTGATATCATTATTCTGATTTCTTTCCAATTCCGGTGTTAGTCCCGATTCATAAATGAGTGGGAGATTTTTTTGTGTGTGTACCTTCCTGTTAAGAGTGTTCCTTGGAGTCTAGTGAGGGAAGCAAGAGAAGAAAAATATCTTCCTATGCCCCCAAAATATCAATATCAATACATAGTTCATCATTTAACATACAAAGTTCTAACTTTCTCTTTGTTTCTCTACAAGGATATGGGAAATAATACACACACATATATATATATATATATATACACATATGTATATATATATATATATATATATGTATTTGTATATAGTTATATGGCCAATAAGGCCCTTTTAGCTGCTCATTTCTGGGCTAGAGATAAGACCTTTTGTTTTCCCCACACCTTCATGAAGAGGAAATTGTATACTTAAAAAATCAGGTTTTGGGTTTTTTTGTTTTTGTTTTTAGATATTCATTATAGCATAGGTCTTGGGTTCATATAAAACCAGGCCTAGGTGTCAGCCATTTAGAGCTGAGAGACCTTAACATCACTGTGCCTCTGTTTCCCAGGTAGGAAGGGTTAAAGGAGAGAATGTCTGTCAATTACCTGGCCCATAGTAAGTGCTCAATAAATTATGAATTTTGATTGATACTGGCAGTGTACTGGGATACTCAAATACTGGGTGGTTCAGATATTACAGCACAAGTGTGTCCTTGTTGCTGAACTAGGATGTGTAGGCTTCCTCAGATCATAGCTATCTACCTTATGCTGTGATAATAAACCCTCTCTCCCTGAAGCCATTCTTGACAATGGTGCCCTTTTTCACCAGGAGGATTTGAGTGGGCTGACTGGAAATTCGATGAGTTTTGTATAGTTTTATGGCAATAAATTACCTTTTTCTCCCCCCTGTGTCAATGGATGGGAAACTGGGTAAATCAGAATAGGAGCCTGAGTCCTGGGACTTGTGTGAAATATCAGATTCCCAGTTAAGCTTTACATGTGGGATTCAGGAATGAAGAAGCAGGACGTCCTTGCAGCATGAGATGTAGGAGTGACCGTGATAAGAACTGAGTTCCCTCTGGACATTTGTGGGACCCGAGACAGAACTACGGCGGTCAGCCACATAACATATGTATAAATGTTTAGAAGCTTAGAAATCGAGATAACAAACTGCTAAGTGACGTATGTTCTCTTCTTCTATTGGACAAACATACCTTCATAATGGCCTGGGAGGCCAGCTTTGCATTTTGAATTCTTAGACTCATAGGAATTTTGTGTCAGAAAGAGGTAGTAGAAAGAGGGTCCGTCCTTAGCCTACACCCACGCCATTTCTCTCTTCCCCTCTACCTCCTATTATGTCCTGTGCATATCGTGGACACCCTTGCTCACATGTCCAAGGCACATTGACCCCTTCCAAACAGTTACCCCTAGACTGCATGGGTGTCATAATGTGCACACCAACAGTCCAGTCCAGGTCACCTTCCAGAGGATGGACCCACGGGAGTGGCCCATGCAGGTCCTGGAAGGGGATTGTGGCAATTTAGCCGCAGAATTTGAGAGTCCCAGCTACTGGGGATCATGGGCTACAAGGGGGTGGGCTCCAGCTGGTCTTCTCCTCTTAGCCTGTTGAAGGGCCCCCTGCACTGTGAAGTCTTCTAAAGCCCAGGGCCTTCAGGTGGAGGTTTTTTTTTTTTTTTTTTTTTTTTTTGGTCTGGTTCTAAAGGTGACATGGTAAGAGCCTAAATATCCCCTTAAACATGGGGCATTAAAGATAAGGCGTTTGCCTGCTAGCCATCTGCTAACTCTGCGGGCATAGCCTGTGGATCTGACGTGCCTACTTCTCTTCCATACTGAACTGCTGACTCTTTCCCGAAGCAGGCGGCGTAGTCCTAGAGGATCTTTCCTGGGTGTCACGTTTTCTTTGCCATTTGTGCTATTTTAGTCTTAGAAGAGAATATTTGCAACACTGGAGGAAGAAGAGACTTACAAATTGAGTGTCTGAGCATCATCTGAACCTTGCAAAAGAAAATATAAAATACTATCTATTTGACTTAAATAGTATTTAAGAAAAATAATTACCCCAGTTTATAAATGACCTCTTTAAAACTCTAAGATGTTCTAAGATTAAAACTGAAAATAATATGGAAATGTTTAAATTGACTTGAAGAATCTCAGGGGTTATCAGTTTGGATGTAGTATTAAATTAAATATTGATACTAATATTACAGAAGAAACATTGTGTACAATTCATTTGCTTTAGCTCAGAGTTTGCTTTTGTTAAAGTTTAAGTGACTTTTCCACTTTTTCTTGCATTTGATTCCAATTGTGTCTGATTCTTGGAAATGCATTTATGTTGCCAAATTATAAATGAGAGATATCATTATACTCTGGCTATTTTAATTGTAACTTTCAGTGTTTATTTTAATAGTAAAATTTATATTGCAGACTTCCTGTGTTGGTAGAGAATATATATTATGTGGATGGATCTTTTAGGAAAAAGCATAATTTACAGATTCATCTCTCTTACTTTTGACTTAATGAACCCACTTCTAGGGATAAAAGAGTAGTGATTTCTTTTCTGTGGTTTGTTCTGACTTTTAGGAACGCACCTAAATTGTCATCACTTCTCAAGTTGTTGTAGAGCCAGAGAGTAAATATTTTAGGACCTGTGGGTCACATGCCTTCTCTGTCACATACTCTGCTTGGCTTTGTTTTATTTTTTAAGCTGTTTAAGAATATAAAAACCACTCTGAGCTTGGGGCCATACAAAAATATGCCTAGGGCTCGATTTGACTGCTGGGTAACTGCCAGACCAAAACACCCCAATTTATCTTCTTGTAGGCAACATCGACTACTAGGATTTTCAACCCAGAGGACTTCTTTAGGCAACTTTCCATACCTATTATTTTAAACTGAAAGCAAGTTCTGTATCATGATGATCTTTTAAGTTTACTATCCCGGTTTTCCAAATGTTTTTATTTCTTCAAGGATCACATTTTTCTAGTCTCTTGTCACTGTTCACTGTGTCATATTCGTGCGTGTTAGCTAGCAAATTGGAAAGTGGAATCAATGTAAATTGAAACATAGTAACAGAGCAGTTGACAAAAAGTTGGATCTTGAGTTGTATAAGACTGATTATTTTCAGAGATTAAATTGCATGGTTGATCTTTGATCAAAGAAAAGAAAATAGAAGAACATTTAACTATCCTTACTATATTTTTGTCCTTCAGATATTAGGAACTCAAATTTGTGACGTGACCGTCTCTGGTGTCATTTACATGTTTTTTAAACACTTTATTATGTTGCTCTAGTTTGAAAGTCATTTAACATTGACGTATCATTTTAGCTATTGATTCACAGGGGAAGTTTACCAGCTGAGTGACACTGGATAAGAACCCGTCCAGTGTAAGGGGTATATGCCAAAGGCAGGAGGAAACGAATTTTTAGTGAAACTTTTTATGACATGGTAAAATGTCCAACTATAGTTTACTGTCAAATTAGTGAGATATTTTAGTCACATTAGCCAAACAAAATTCACTTTCGTAGCAATATATTTGCAAAATGAGTGACACTCTTTTCTACTGTCTATGCTGTTTCGCAGTGGTTGGGAAGTGATATAGTATGTGTTTTATGTTCCTCGGGTAAGTTACATTATGTTTACTTTTACTTATTTAAAAAAGGATATTTGATGGAAACCAATTTGACAATAAATTCCATATTAAAAAATAAATAAACATTAATCTTTTTTAATTAACTATAACAAATTGAAAAGGACATTTGTGATAATAGTATCACTAATTTTTAAAAGTGCAATAATTGTAATTAATAGAAGGACAAGCGTTTTAGTAACTTTTTAAACTTAGCTGTATCTTCTGGGGCGTCTGGGTGGCTTAGTCAGTTTAGCGTCTGACCCATCATCTCACTTCAGGTCTTGATCTCAGGGTTGTGAGTTCAGGTCCTGCACCGGGCTCTGCGCTGGACTTGAATGCCTACTTAAAAACAAACAAAAAACCTTAGCTCTGTCTTCATACTTTAAAGTGCTGATGTATCTGTAATGTTAATATATTCTCCATTGATTCTCCTTGACGTGGCCTACATGATAGAATCATAAAAAATAAGGGGGTAATTCTGGATTATCTCTACATGTACATGCATACGTAAGAGGCCATGCTCTCCTGTATTTATTTTCGTACACTTATTTTTTCTTGACTGAAACTGTCTGCCCTCAGATAATACAGTCAGTTTCCCATGGTTCACCTGAGCTGGGGTCCTCAGAGGTAGCAGCATGGTGGGAAGGGTACTGGTTGTGGCATGAGACCTGGTGCTATCTCTGGTTCCAGCATGCAACATCTCACTTGGCAACCCACCTGGGCCGCCCAACCCTGTTCCTGAGTCAGTCCCTCTCCTGTAGAAAGGGAGCGTGTGCATTGCCATTTCTTCTAGGCACTCTGTTGGTGAGTAATTTTCTTTTCTTAGCCTGCCCCAGCCTACCACTTGTCAAATCTACAACGCCTCCCGGCACTCCACACCAACACTCCTCTGGGCAGGTAATGACTGAGGAGGACTTTGTGTAGTTTACACGCTCAAGACTGAGGCACTCCAAGGATCAGTTCCAATTAATTCTGTAAAAATGCCATCTGCTCTCCTGTCTTTTAGTGTGGTCGAATTTTATATTTGTGATGGACTTCTTAGGAAGTGGGGTGTGGCAGATCCTTTGCCTACAGACCAGTGGACTTTCTTCTGGAAGGACCCACCACCACCCTAGAATTATCTGGTGACCGTTTTTTTCTTGATGAAGGGCCCGAGGCTGTTTTTTGATTACTAGATAAACTGCCCAGCAAAGCTATCAGTGCTTCGCTTTCTATGCTAATAGCTTTCATTCTCCCATTCTTGTTCTCCCTTGACCCAGAACCAAGCCCTGACAAATCAGGCTGTTTTATTCAGAGAACCAACTGATAAATTACCTTGTTAGAATTGCCTCAGTAGCTATAGTAGGAATGATACCTTGTGCTTTATTTTTTCAGAATGCACGCTTTAATGCCTATGTTAAAGTAATTATGTGATAAGACCCTTCCTTCCGTAAACTCAAAGTTAGTTAGTGCTAACGCCAGTAGATTACAATGTTCACCCTAAAGGTAGGAAGGTAAAGAAAGAATGAGCAAGGAAAGGTCTATGGTCTCAGGTTTCTATTGATGTGAATGTGGGTCATTTTGGTAATTAGTTGTAAGAGTGTATGTCGCAGTATGATTTGCTGGGTCCTGAGGAAGGGAGACATCAGTAACTTGTTAAAATTCAAGTCTTTGAAGCTATGAGGTGGGATGTAAGGATTGGCGGGGTAGGGTTTCATGGCATGGGTCAGAAAGAACTTTTCTCCTTTACTGTTAACAAGCCCAGAGCAGTGTTTCCTTTTTCTGATCTATTACTTGATAAACTCAGATAATAGCTTAGATGTGGTAAAGAGTACCCACGGCATTAATCCACTTTCTCTTGAAGTTGTTGATAATGGGATTCAATAATGGCCTAGTCCTTGCAACTCACTTACACAATTTTAAAAGTGTTTACATCTGAATGATGTTTAAGCATTTATTTATTTCTTAATATTTATTTTATTTTTATTGTGGTAAAAATCACACAACACAACATACACATAAAAAATGCATGTAACATAAAAATCACAGAATATAAAAATTGCCATCTTAGTCATTTTTAGGTGTGCGGTGTATTAGTTAACTGCACATTATTGTGCAACAAATCTTTAAATGTTTTTATGCTGTAAAACTGAAACTCTACACCAATTAAACAACTGCCCATTCCCCTCGCCATTCCCGTCTCTTTCCAGCCCCTGGAAACCACTTTTGTGCTTTCTGTGAGTTTGGCTACTTTTACCTCCTATATTCTAATCGTGCAGTATTTGTCTTTCTGTGATTGGCTTATTTCAGTTAGCAGAATGTCCTCGGGTTATCCATGCTGTAATATATGACAGTATTTGCTTCTGTTTAAAGGCCGTCTAATATTCCATTGTATGTCTATACCACTCTTGCTTTTTCCATTCCCCCATCAAAAGACAATAGGTTGTTTCTGCCTCTTGGGTGTTGTGAATAATGCTGCAGTGAACCCGGGTGCAGAAATATCTCGTTCAGATCTTGTTTCCAGTTTCTTAGATAGATACCCAGAAGTGGGATTTCTGGATCATCCGGTAGTTCTACTTTTAATTTTGTGACAAACCTTCATACTGACTGGTTTCCCATAATGGCTGCACCATTTTACTTTCCCACTGACAGTGCACGTGGTTTCAATTTCTCTGCATCCATCCTGGAACTCTTTTCTTTTCTTTCCTTTTTTCTTTTCTTTTCTTTTCTTTTCTTTTCTTTTCTTTTCTCTTCTTTTCTTTTTTCTTTTCTTCTTTTCTTTTCTCTTTTTTTCTTTTCTTTTCTTTTCTCTTTTCTTTTCTTTCCTTTTTTCTTTTCTTTTCTTTTCTCTTTTCTTTTTTCTCTTTTCTTTTCTTTTCTCTTTTCTTTTCTGATAGTAGCCATCCTAATGAGTGCATGAGGTGAATGTTTAAACATTTTTGAAGGGTTTCACATACCTTCTGAATTTGAAGTTCTAATCTTTTACCTCCTTAGGCTGTGCATAAATAATTACATATGTGAACAATGTAAATAGTTGTTTTCAGCCTCTTGAGTTGCACACAATGCCTTTACCACTAATAGTAGATGAAAAATTCATTAGTCTGTCATAATGACTATATCAATTGTTACAAAGTGCCACATTGTTCTAAGTGATTTACACTAATTGTTCTATTAATTCTTCCATTATCCCAAAGAAGTAGATACTACTATTATATTATTATACTATCATATTTATATATGTGGAATTTGAGGCTTAGAAAAATAATGGCCCCAAAACAACTGGATCTCAGACAGTGTGAGCCATGATCCTGTGTTCTTTACTACTCATTACCCTGCCTTGCGTATTTTTTAAGCTTTTAAAGCATCAAATAATTTTAGACTGAATTCTTCGTAAGAGATTTTAGTCCATGGGCAAAATTTTCTATAACATTGATAAAATAAAATAAAAACGGGAAATTAAGAATATTTCCAAAGTTATGATTAGATAATAGTAAAGGTTTTTGATAGTAAAGGTTTTTTAAAAAGGAGACAATCAGAAATATGTCTTTAAAAGATCTGTTTTTTTAATTCATTTTTAGAAACCCCCTACGTATGAAGTTTGAGGGCTCAGTTCTTCTATCATATCAGTTTTCTGTCTCAGTTCCCTGATTTTTATCTGTTGGTTCTCATTTTGCTACTCAGGATTTTTTTAATGATGTTTGTAATGTTTATTTTTGAAAGAGAGAGAGTGTGTGTGCACGCAAACAGGGGAGGGGCAGGGAGAGAGGGAGACACAGAATCCGAAGCAGGCTCCAGGCTCTGAGCTGTCAGCACAGAGCCTGACAGGGGGCTCAAACCCATGAACTGCGAGATCACGACCTGAAACGACGTTGGATGCCCAACTGACTGAGCCACCCAGGTGCTCTGCTACTCTGGATTTTTAGCTGTTAGTTTTAGGTTGATCCTAAAAATATACCTCCACCCCCACCATTGATAAAACTTCCAGACTCTTTAATTCTTTATTTCAGAAGAAAAGAGGTTTATTTCTTCTCTTGTTTTGATGTGAAAATGGTTGTCTGCTTGTGTAAACTTTGTGACTGAAGTAGAGGGCAACTCTTTTTTTCTTGTGATGAATACTAGTCAGAAGAAGTGGGGAGAATGTGATTATATGAATGAATCTGTATTTTTAAAGAAAAAAATTATGTTCTTTGGGATGAAATCTTGTTTATTTTGGTTTGAATTAGCTTAAAGAGACCACTGAATTCTAATATACTTTTTAATAAAGGCATAGCTGAGTAATAATACAAAAAGAAAAGAAGAGGATTTAGTACACAGGAAATTTTGATTAATTTAGAACTTAGAGCTTGAAATCTGAATGTACCTTTGGAGTGAATCTGAAAGCATAGCGAAGTCTACATTCTGATATCCATTTTCCAGTGCAAACTATTCACATAGTTTTCATTTGAAGAAGATCAGAGACAAGTACAAGAATCTTCAAAGGAATGAATCTAGCCCAAGATTTTGTCCTTGATTGCACCTTTTTTTTACCTTTTGCCTCCAAAGCATCTTCACTACTCCCAAGGCACCTCCTTGCTTCTGGAACGCCTTCACTGTCCCCCAGAGTCTTCAAACTATGTTTTATATGGGGAACAATTTCAAATTTTATAGATATTTAAAGCAAAAGCCCTCCAACTTCTTCTGCCATTTGTTCCTCTGAGATAGTACCAATTTAGTAAGATTTCTTTTGTATTGTCGGTGCCTAACTTGTAGGAAGCTACTTGACAGAGTTATAAGTAAGAAAGGAAATAATGGGTAATAGATGTTTTGTGTGTGTGGTGTTTTTTGTTGTTGTTGTTGTTTGTTTGTTTGTTTGTTTGTTTTAAATCATTGCTGCCTTTTGTCCATATGTTTTAAGGTCTGGGGCCAAAGAAATTTGCTAAAGAAAGTTTTATTGGAACACAGCCATGCCCATTCTTGTATTGTTAGTGGCTGCTTTTGGGCTTCTGCCAGATTTCTGGGGAGTCATAGTAGAGACCAAATGACCTTCAAAACTGAAATGTTTACTGTCCGGACCGTTAATAAAAAACACTTGTCCACCCTTGCTGTTATGTGAAGGAGTGAGAGCTAAACAGGTATCCCCAGCCTTCCCTGGCCTCCCCTGGGCCGTCACCACACAGGAAGTCCCCCTCCGACACTGCTAACTTTTCCCCTATGCTCCTCCTTCCTGAAGAAATGCCTGGCACTTTTCTGCAATCCCTATCATAGCAGACAGTTTAGTACGCAGGTTTTATTTCAGAGAGGAAAATCTTTAGGTACAAACACCACATGTTAGGAAACTTACGTGGTCCTCCCTTGGGCTTTCCTTGTTTCACTCTAAATCCACTTGGCAGTCCTATGTCAGTTCCCTGATCTTTGGGGTAATTAGTTATTACTATCCTTTTTTTTTTTTAAGATTATTTATTTATTTTGAGAGAGAGAGGGAGAGCGAGTGAGCATGAATGTGAGCAGGGGGAGGGGCAGAGAAAGAGGATAGAGAGAATCCCAAGCAGGTTCCAAGTTTTCAGCCCAGTGCGAGGCTCGATCTCACGAACTATGAGATCATGACCTGAGCTGAAATCAAGAGTGAGACACTTAACCAATGGAGCCACCCAGGTACCCTGATTACTGTCTTTTGAATATTTGTTTGCTTTTACTTCTCATAATGTGCCTGTGATTTGGACATCAGGTCTATGCCTGACGGCTTTCTTGCAACAGGCCAGAAGAAATTCTCTGCCAGGAATTTCCTGACTTCTGCACTGAGAACCAGCACCTGGCCACTTGTAGAGCCCCTTTAGCTTTTCTGCATCCTGAATCCCTTCCCTGCATATAATTACAATGTTGTAATTATTGTTGAGAATCGGTGCTCATTCTGGTTCAGGCCTTGAGTTACATGATCTCATTTGATTTTCATAGCAACACCATAAAGGTGTCCATTGGTATGATCCATCTTTCACCCCTGAAGAAGGAAACTTGAAATTTAAAAGCTTTCCTTGACTCCTGTAGAAAATGGTAGAACAATCACTTGAACCCAGTTTGACTCCTATCTTATCTTGTAACCATTGTTGTACTGCCTCCTGCAGTTTAAGGTCAGATCAGTTACCATCACTGTGTCCAGCAGATTTCCCCAAATCTGTGCCAACTTTGGAGGACACAGATAGATGCTTGTTGAACGCATCAACTTGATCTTGAAAGAAGTAAGTCTCTAATACCAATATCGCTTTTCTGACAAAGTTCTTGGCACATTGATGGCACTTAAGAACAGAAACATTTAAGGACAGTATTAGGAAAAGATGTGCTTGTGTTTACTTGTTGAAGGTACAAGGAAAATCTTTGGATTGATATGAAGTCAATTTCCTATATAAGAGTCAGTTCGGGCACCTGGCTGACTCAGTTGGAAAATCATGCAACTCTTGATCTTGGGGTTGTGAGTTCGAGCCCCACGTTGGGTAGAGAGATTACTTAAAAACAATTTTTTGTAATTAAAAAAAAAGAGTCAGTTGCTTTGTCACATAGGCTATGATCCTAATGCCTCCATGTTTGTCATATGGACTTCCTGTACCGTTTGATGACTGCCACTGTAAAATGTACCTTTCTATTAAAAAATAGTGAATGCCTTAGATTTTATTAGCATTTTTTCTTTCACCTAAAGTATTTTGTTAAACCGATTTTTAGTCATATGCTTTAAAAAACAGATAAGAAAATTCATCAAAGTTTAAAACGTGTAGGTAGAGAAAGAACATGTAAAAGTTGCTGTGGAATACTGAGCACAGCAAATTTGGGGGTTATGGTTGCCTCAGATCTATCATCTTTCCTATGGCAGTGGTCATCTCTGAGCTCTTTTATAAATACTTCTGTGACACCATCCCTACTCTGTAGGAGCTTAGAAACTGAGATGCAGTGGCTACACACATCACACAGGGTATGCATTCTACACTAGGGAAGAAGAGTTGCCTTTTCCAAGAGTGTGTCATCACATCAAAACTAAAAAACATTGAATTTCTGGTTACCTTGGATGAGAGATATTTGTATTCTCCATCATCTTCATCAGCGAGCGTGTTTTTTATTAGATACTGATTATTCCTTTTTAAAATGCCTTTCAGAACACACTCTCCTGAGTATGGATTACTTTTCTCTCCTATCATGAACAATAGCATTATTTTGGGATCTTTAAAATGCATTGTTTACAACCTGACACCTGTTGCTTTGGTGACATGGTCTGTTTGGTTTCTGTGGAATTAAACTGTCTGCAAACCGTAGTGGTTCAGAGACAAGTAGAGGGATTTCTTTTTGAGGTGTTGAGAGATTCCATTCCCCAAAAGCAACCCTATCCTCTCCCACAGCTGCCCTTGTACCATAAGTCTGACAACAGCAAAAGACAATGCCAAGATCCACCCCTATCTTACGATTCTAAGGCATCCAAATTTCCTTTCCAACCAGCAACAATAGCAACAACAACTACACAAAGCACACTCTCAGAAGATAGGAATTTCATTTTTTTATTTCTTTTCAAACAATACTCCATTACTTTTAGAAGATCAGAGTCAGGCAGCATTGCATCATAGTTAAGAGCACGGACTTTCTTTCAGTGCCTTAATTCTCTCATCTGCCAAATGGTGTTCATATCTGTAAAACACATAAAATAGTGCCTGACACCCTTTGTGTTTATTATAGGTATTGATATGCAGATTTTAATGGGCGAATTTAGGGAGCATTGGACTGGATGTCAGGATATTTGAGTTTTAGTCTTTTTTTTTTTTTTTTTTTGGTAATTAATTAATCCATATCCTTGTCAAGAGGGTCCAGCGAATAGAAATTAATCAGTACGTATTTACCTGTCTGTGGTCTTTAACACAAGGAGGCTGAACCAGCTAACATTAAGTTCTCCTCAAAGTCTAATATCCTTTAATTTTGTGTTGCTTAATGCCAAATGATACGTTGTTAGCAGTTTCCTATTAGTTTTATTTTGTCTCATTGTACTCAGCTTTTTTTTAAAGAATAATTTGGGGCTAAATATTAAAATGAAGGAATGAGGAATGGGATCACTAGAAATCAAGTCAACAGGTAATGGGTGGCTTCCTGTGGGTCATTGACTTGACTACACGTTCTTTGGACACAGGGGATTCCAAGGGTTGTAAGTTCCTGTCCTTAAGGAATATACAATTGGAACAGGAAGTGGGTGATCCAGTAGACACAAATAATAAAGGATGTTGAGTTCTTTATTTTATTTTATTTTTTTTAGTTTATTTTTTGAGAGAGAGAGAGAACAGAGCCTGATGTGGGGCTCAAACTCATGAACCATTAGATCATGGCTTGAGCTGAAATCAAGAGGCAGATTCTTTTTTTTTTTTTTCAATATATGAAATTTATTGTCAAATTGGTTTCCATACAGCACCCAGTGCTCACCCAAAAGGTGCCCTCCTCAATACCCATCACCCACCGTCCCCTCCCTCCCACCCCCCATCAACCCTCAGTTTGTTCTCAGTAAGAGGCAGATTCTTAAGCAACTGAATCGCCCTGGTGCCCCAAAGTATGCTGAGTTCTAAGAGAATGACCCACGTGAAGACAAATGTGAGATGAACCAGTTACACCCATAAGGACTCAGTCTTGTGGGCTCTGGGAAAGCTTCATGGAAGACATGGTAAAAGAGGCACGTGAAGAGGGCCAGCAGAAAAGATAATGCTGCTTTCTAGGAATTTGGACTAATTCAGTGTACGTGTCAGACCAGGGTGGGCTTGGGATAGATAGGCATAGAAATTGACCTGAGACTCTGGGAAGGGATAAGGCTGGTGGGATTTGGAAGAGCTTTGCAAATCCTTTACCCTTGATTATAATCAGATTACACCCACTGATGTGCAGTTTATGAGCCCCAGCATAGTGACAGGAAGTGCTCACAAGGAGATATGGTTGATATCTCAGAAATTCGCTTCTTAGACAATTTGGTGCTTTAAAAAAAAATGAGTTGAGTTCTTCTTCTTCTTCCTCTCTTCCTATTATCTGTAAAATATAGCCATGTACACTAGAGTTGTTGGCAAGGCAAAATTTTCTTTCAGCTTCTCTGGGTGAATGGCGTATTCACTTTTACACTTTTGCATAAATCTGAGGAAGGTTGTTTTATATTTCCCAATTCCAGATTTAGGTCTTGAGAGCAAAAGTATTTAGTAATTGATGAAATCCTACAGTGTCTCTCCCTTTTGTTCTCAGAAGGGTGAACAACGTGATCTATGGTTTTAAAACTATATTACATGTAATTCTTACAGTGTTATAAAGTACACGTGATTATTCCTCCTATATATTTTAATAATCTGACAGGAGTAAAGGTAAAGTAACTAGTTAAGTCCACACAGCTAGTAAATGGCAGAGCTAATTTGGACCTTCATCTGCCATTTCTTTTCTTCCCCTTCTCTCTCCTCCTCTGCTTTCACTCATTTATTTTGAGATGTCTTCCTAAACCCTATGCAAGGTAGTATGTTAAGGACATGCAATGGGCATCCAGTAATTTCTTCCACCTTTTCTTTGAGATGAGCATGCCCAGTACCTCATGTGTAGTCACTGATTGTGAAATTTATGTTATAAAGGAATGTCCATGTTTACGGAGTTGGTAGAAGCTGAGGTAGGCTATGCTTTGTTTAACCTGGGAAAAAAATCAAGGCTGAGTAATTTCCCCCCATTTGACAAAACTGTTTTCTTGTGGATCTATTTTTTATTTAATTCAACAGGTCAATACAGTCTTGTGGTTGGCTGTATCGTACAGAGAGGTGGTGGATACCCACTGTGGGTTCAGTGGCCCACCCAGTATGGCTCGCCGGAAGATGAGACCAGAGCGTGTCTATAGTCAGTCTATAGTCAGTCGACGTTGCTCAGGGTTTATGAGCCTACCTGCTTATGGGCTTCTTTCTGATCTTTTTTTTTTCCCTTAAGGACAAACCGTCATCTCCTCTCAAGTGGGAGGTAGGCCTGAGCTTCAAGGCGAAAATGCAGTAGTCTGTGCCTGAATATACTAGTATGGCTCTTGGGTACTATGTTTGTGATTATTGGAATTTAATCCTATAGAATCTGAAGAGCCAAATATCAAAAGACCTTTGCTATGCCCGCTTATTTTCCACCTCTTTTTTTTAAGAGGATAGAGGGGCAGCAAAAAGGCAAAGAACGTGGGGCTTTGGCATAACCCTATATATGAAATTGCTTTGATAAGAGCTGGGCATGACTGTTAACTGGATGTGACACCCTCTCCTCCCGCCTCAGTAGGCCACAGCCTCCATTTCACAGGTGATCTGCCATCCCTTTGGGAATCTGACACGGCCATTCCTTGTAATACCTTTGGGCATCCTCTTTTAGAACTTGAGGCAGGTTCTCAAAATACCATCCGTGATCTAGAGATCTTTGAAATTTGAAGGTAAATTTAAAATTTAATACTGAGCACATATCATTTGCCATCATGTCTTGCTATAAGGAAGCAGTCAGATGTTTTGGGTGAATACGGATGAAATGTAATTTGACTCCCCCCGCACCCCCCTTATAGTTTGTAAAGTGACTTTAGTGGCATTTCTAAAGGGAACTTCAGAAAGTATTCAGAGCAATCCTTTGGGAACAGGTATAATGTCTCTGGGCAACTTTGAAGTCTAACTTGGGATTCTTTGAAAAAATTTAAAAAGTGTGTACATTGATGTACAGATATGTAATAAATTATTATTCCATATTATATAATCCTACTTATAGCTAATATTTCAATTTCAGGTGGAAGGGGCAGAAAATAGGAAAGAGGAAGCATTAAAAACAAGAAAGAAAAGAAAAGGAGAGAAAGGAAAGGTGTATTGCCGTATGGAAAAACTTTTACTATTATACACTAGAGGGTTTTCTTTCATTTTTGAATGTTTTTGATCATTTAAAACAAAAATACTATGGATTATTGGCTGCATGTTTTTAATGCTCTGTAATTGTGTACTAAGGCAAATCCCATTATTTTAAAATTACTTAATACTGGAAAACAATTGGATAAACCCCACTTGGAGCGCCCTGTGGGTCATCTCAAGCCATTTGGTTCTGTTAATAAAATTAAAACAATTGGGGGAAATATACAGATGCTTTCAAAGTGGCTTTACAATTATGATGTCTGTATGTATGAAAAAGAGGATAACCCTTAGGAACTGCATGAAGCCAAATGCATCATTACTGTGTTTGAGTGATGTGGGTTGGGAGTAAGGATTTGACATATATTTTTATTTTGAGATGCCATGCTAATTTACATCATTCAGCCCTTTCACTGCCAAACTGTAAAAGTCCATTAAGTGACTGAAAGGAATATACAAATTATCCACTGGCACTCCAGGCTGGAGTTTTACATACACCCTGTTATTCTATCTGCCAGCTAGCTGCAAGATTCTATTAAGCAGTAAGTGAGAAAATTATATTGCCTACAAACTAATTGTACAAAAGACTCTGAAATAAGTAATCAGAGCCCAGGACTTTCTGAAAAGCTGCCAGGAGATATTATAAATTGCTCTATCATTCTTGTCAGCCTGGCTTAAAAACCCAAAGCTTCCATGTTGATTTGGTTCCCTCTGCAACAGAGCTCACTTCCCCAGCTATTGACAAAACTGGGAAAATTCCAGTCGTGTCCTCAGTCGGTGCCCAATTCAGTCCCCGGTGCCATCTAACAAATGTGTCCCAGAAAATAGCAAGCTATAATCCAAGAAAACTCCGTGTCTGAAATGAGAATCCTAGCTTGTGAACAATAACTTCTGCCTCCTCCCGAATGACTGTCCTGTGTTAACATTCCAGGTACCCACAGTTGCTATTGGAAATATTTTTACCTGCCTTCCACTTTTCACGAATCGAAGGAAAACAAGTGCCCCGTAGAGGTCACGTGGTCTACTGGGAGTAATGTCTTTGAGCCATTACCAAAATAGATGTAGCATTATTACCCAGGTGCTTGGGGCAGCACATTTTTAGGATACAAATGCCTTTAAAAAAATTATTGCATCGAAAAAGCACCAGGGAACGTATTTCAAGGACAGAATCTGTGTAGACTCTAACACGGATCAAAGACTTTGTTGGGTGGGTGATCATAGCCAACAACAACGAACTGAAACTCTATGGGAGGGCTTTGAAATTAGAGAGGTATCCCTCCAGCACATAAGTTCTTTAGAATAATGTTGATTTGTTTTTCAAGATATAAACTGGTGTTACTTAGTGAAATCAAGGTTATCACTCATACATGTCAAGACTAATTTATTGAAATTTGGCTGAAGGATACCTGATTCATCATAAACAATTTCTGTACACTTAAGCTGAAAATATACCATTTGTGCACTCAGGACCACTATATTTTCTATCCATTCACAGTGAAATTTTTACAAAAATGTTTTGTTGCCTATAGCTTTGGGAAGATACTTCTACCACAGCATAGTTAGGTATTCATTTTTCACAGCATAGTTTGGTCATTCACTCCTAGGCTGAGAATTCATTGACTTTCTTAGGCATGATCTCTGCATTTGTGGGAGCGCGTGTGTTTGCACGTGCATGCTAATACTGAATCCAGAACCATTGCCCCTACACCAAATTGTATTGTTATTTGCTTACAAGTCTTATCTCCTCTGTAAGACTGTGGACTTCTCAAGAGCAGGAACTACCTCTTTCTGTTCCAGCCCATCACATGATACAAAATGGCAGGCTCATTGATGAGCATCAAGGATCCAAGAATGAATAAGACAGATCTTCTCCCTCAAAGTTCATCCTAAGGCACTATTAAAAATTTCTCTGCCTTTACATTTCTTTTTGTCATCGAGGAACTATGGAATGTAATGGTTAGAAAGGAAACTAGAGTACTTCTTTATATATGACCTAAAATTCTCATGTGGTAATTTTATAATTTTCCTTCTGTTTTTTGAAGAAATTTAAAAATCTTTACACAATCATCCTTAGAAGGGTCATAAATCACAGATTTAGCTACTCTTGTTGAATCACTCCTAAATATTTTCTCCAATGTGTCCAATAAGTACTATGACAAGATAAAAGTTAACCCTTTTAGTGTCATCTGTGTGTATTTTCATGTTTTATTTTCCTTTCGTTCTTATTCTATTCATATCAAGATGCTCTTTTATTTCCTTTAAAGCCTCTTACAGTTTTTTTTTTTTCTTTTCACACTTTGTACCCTAGCAGCCTTTGTATATTTTTGGTTTTCCCCTTAATGATCTCTTCCTGTTTTGCCTTGCATTTCATTTTTCTCAAAGCCACTTTTCAAGGTTTTGAAAAATTAACTAGGTTTCTGAATACTGTTTTTTAGTTCGTGGAATGATTTTCCTAGTGTTTTTTAAAATTTTTTTTAATGTTTATTTATTTTTGAGAGAAAGAGACAGAGAGAGACAGAGCTGAGGAGGAACAGAGAGAGAGGGAGACACAGAATCCGAAACAGGCTCCAGGCTCTGAGCTGTCAGCACAGGGCCCGACGCGGGGCTCAAACTCACAGACCGCAAGATGATGACCTGAGCCGAAGCCGGACGCTCCACCGACTGAGCCACCCAGGCGCCCTAGATTTTCTTAGTGTTCTTAACATTGCCTCCTGATGAGATGTCTAGCTCTTGACCTTGTGGGCATTACTACATTATAGCACCATAATTGTGTTCAAAGCAATGACCTTGAGGAATCAAGAAAATATAAGCTTTCTAAGCATATTATTTTACTTATTTACTACTTTTTGGTGGAAGATTTTTCTACTGTGTAAGAAATGGTCCTTGCCTCCAGGATCTTACCATCTAATGGGTAATATGCATGCAAAAAAGGTATGACAAAATATGGCATGTCTGTAGGTGATGAGAGTACGTGAAAAGATATGAGAACCAAGAAGTCATTTTCTGCTATGATGGTCTGAGAGGTTTTCATGAAAGATTTGAATGGAATTTGAGTTGAACATTGTGACTTGGAAGTAATTTTAAGAAGAAAAGAGGGGCAAAGATAGATCATTCTCAGAGGGAAGTCTGAAGGACACAGGAAAAGAATAAATTGAAATGGCTGCATCAGAAAGTTCACATAAGGTAATTGTAATATTGCTGGAGAAGTAGACAGGAGTTTTATTGGAGTGGGGATTTTGTTTGCTAATCTAATATTTTGTATTTAATTCAAGAGGCCATAGAAGTCTAGTGATTTTTTTTAATTTTTTTAAAATTAAAACAAATTTTTTTTTAACGTTTATTTATTTTTGAGACAGAGAGAGACAGAGCATGAACGGGGGAGGGTTAGAGAAAGGGAGACACAGAATCTGAAACAGGCCCCGGGCTCTGAGCTGTCAGCACAGAGCCCGACGCGGGGCTCAAACTCACAGACTGTGAGATCATGACCCGAGCTGAAGTTGGACGCTCAACCGACTGAGCCACCCAGGCGCCCCTAGTGATTTTTTTTTAATTAGGGTACCGACCTACCCAAAGAAGTCCTAGGAAGAGGTATGCAGCATGGATTACAGGGGGAGAGCATGGAGGCAAAATGCCCAGTTAGGAGATCACACCCACAGTCCACATGTGAGCTCACATGTGCCTGACTTAGGTTCCTGTCAGAAGTGTGTTCTTGTGGAGGATGAGGATAGAATTTTCAGATGAAGAGGAACTGGTTGGAAACGAAAGATGATTTTTTTGTGGGGGCGGGGAGGGGAATGGTGGGTCACCCTGGTAGAAGTTCCCAGCATTGAGTTCAACAAAGGTAGGACTTGATACTGAATCTTTAGGCAAAAACAGGGCAAGAAATGCTGTTTGGAAATCATTTTTCCTCCCTAATAGTTACTGTTCAGCTCTTTCTAAGAAAGCAAAGACAGAGTTTCTTTTTAATAAGTATAGGAAGAGGTATGTAGAGTGGAAGAATCTGGTAGTAGAATACTAATTAATCCCTAGGAAATTACTAGCAATACTCCCTGGATGCAAAAGAAATTTCCAGTGATGGTTAAAGGAGCACAGCAGTGAAAAATGGTTCATCTAAAGTTCAGATCCTAAATCCTTTTATTCTCAGCCATGACCCAGCCAGTCTGGTTCCTTTGACTTATCCTCAGTTTCCTGGGTATTAGTAATATCTCTGAAGATGATGGTGTGTGCCTTTGTTGATGCAATTAATATTACTCTTATTATTGAATCTCTTATGTTAAAAAGTAGTTGCTTTTATTACTATAAATGCCCTGAGTTAGAATGCTAATTTAGTCAAATAGTTTTGATAGGCTTATCTCCAGTTATAGTACACAGCTTTTTAAAAAAATTTTTTAGTCATGCATACTTAACCAATTTTCGGTAGTTATAAGTGGTTAGGTGTTACTTCCTGTTGAATTAGCAGTTGCTGAGTAGTTGAGTCTTTGTACAATCCTGCAATCCACTAATGTGATATTTAATGAGGAGACATCAGTCTGGAGAAAGGTAGTCAATATAAATCAGTGTTTACAAAGTGTGATTAACTCTGAAATATTTCATCAATGCTGTGGTCCCAGGCAGACTCTATGCTAATTACTAGAATCTGCGCATGTTTCAGGGGACTTGGATGGACCCTGAGTATTGCAAACACGGAGCAGCAAAATTGCAATTATGCTCGGACCGTCTCTGATGACAATTTATGCATTTGGTGTGATGACCTCCCCCTTCCCAAGAGGGCAATAAACAGAATGCGTTTTCATTAAGATACTAATGCACTTAATCACAAGGGGAAAGGGTTAGGAAGCAAGGAAAGACCTTCAAGCACTATGTGACAGAGCTGATACGGGAGAGAGGCTTTATTTTAAAGGCAGCTTCTTTGCAAAGCTGTAGGAAGCCCCAGAGCACATCCCACATGCTGTCATTGGCATTAATTGAAAAAATTTCAAGTTAAAGTTTGGATCTTCTTCTGGCTACATATTTATCACTTCCAGGGTGTAAGTACGACCACAAATAATGTCAACTCTGATATTAACAGTGTAGTTTCGTAGCAGTTTATTTTTATTTATGACCCTTTCATGGAGCTTGAGTGTTTGGAATTCATTAATGCAGATAATGTAACAAACATGATGATGACGATGATGGTCATCATCATCCTCTTCCTCCCCCTCTTCCTCCTCCTTTTCAATAAACATTTACGAAGCAGAGAACCATGTTGTGAGGCCTAGTAAGAGCCAAGTCATTTCGGTTCCTGCCCTCTAGGAGCTTATTGTAAGGCCCCAGGTTAGCCTGCTGATAATTTTTCACAGTGGGGTTTGTGCTGTTTAGTGTCAGAAAGACGATAAGCCTGATGCATTGGAGCATTCGTAACCAAAGGAAATCCGGAACTGATGATACGAGAATATGATTTTGACGTTTGTGCTTTTACAGAAATAATCTAGTTTGAAAATTCATTTCGATCCTAAGATTCTGAAAGACTGATGTTTTACACGGGTAGACTGAGCATAGTGTTTTAAAGGCTAACCTTAAACTTAAGCTTTTGAGATCCTTTACCATTTATCTTCCAGTTATTCAGTGCATCTCAAGTGGTTGCTACCGAGCAGACAGCTTCGTGACATTTATGACATCTTCGTGAATCTCCTGTGACTTTTTTTGAGGGGAGGGGCAGGATGAATGTGTAGACGTTGCCTTTGGGATGCTCACATTTTTGGGGTCTTGCAAATCTAACCGCTTTCCTTCAAACTCTGTGTTTTAGGTAATATAGAATATAGCTGCCCCGCCACGAATGAATGTGAAATCACAAAGCGCAGACGTAAATCCTGCCAGGCTTGCCGCTTCATGAAGTGTTTAAAAGTGGGCATGCTGAAAGAAGGTAAGGCACGTCGTTAGAGGCCCCGCGCTTTAGGGTGGGAATGGGGGAAGGGGTGTATGCAAGGGATTACAGAAATGCTAGAGAAATCAGGAAAAGAGGAGGTCACAGTAAGCACCCTGAATCTGATGACAGAATACTCATTCATGCCTGAGTTTTCTGATGAGTCCTGGCTGACGGCTTGACATCGACAGGAGGGGACAAGGTGGGAAACGTCACATGTGCAGCTAAGCCCACCAGGTATGCTTGGTAGTTCTGGTTCTTTTTACCTTTACAATTTGCAGGAGGTGAAGGTCGAAGGACATCAAGAGGCTAGTCGTTGTCTTTTTGTGTTTCTTCTCCTTTCTAAGTTTGCAGAGAGATTTTTCCTTCTGTCGTTAATTGAGATATAGTTGGCAAATAAAAACTATATATTTAAAGTGTATGACTTGATGTTTTGATGTGCATGTGTACTGTGAAATAATCGCCAGAGTCAAGCCAATCAACATAGCCATCATTTCATATTGTTACCACTTTTTAAAAAATTTTTTTAACGTTTATTTATTTTTGAGACAGAGAGAGACAGAGCATGAAGGGGGGGAGGGGCAGAGAGAGAGGGAGACACAGAATCCGAAACAGGCTCCAGGCTCTTAGCAGTTGGCACAGAGCCTGACGCGGGGCTCGAACTCACGGACCGCGAGATCATGACCTGAGCCGGAGTTGGCCGCTTAACCGACTGAGCCACGCAGGCACCCCACCACTTTTTTAAAAAAATTAATTTTAGGTGTAAAACACTCTTTCTTTTTTTCCAGTCTTCTCTTTTGGACTTACATTCTTATGACCTTTACTAGACCACTAAGAGCTAACCCCTCATTTGACTAGGAACAGAGAAGACTCTCCAATTCTTCTCATCTTGACTCTCCTCTTCCTCTGGGGCGGGGGGGAAGCTATAAACAAAGGGTGTATAATTGTATAATTAAAGCCTTATGAAAAGGTGATGCAAAATGTGTTGTCAAGTAAAAAAATAAAATAAAGCACAAATCCCCTAGTAGTAGGATTCACCGTATATATGAGTATATTTTTATATACAAATATATATTTATATTAAATAAAAATTATAAAAAGTTTATCTTAATAATTCATATGAAAATATCTGGAGAAAGAGAAAGGAGAAAGAATAGTAGAAGGGAGATATGCTTTGTGGTAGGGTGCACATGGGGAAGTAGAAGGAGGGACAAATAAAGATTGGGGACAGTGTGGCACTGTAAATCCAGTGAGGAGGGGTATTTTCCCTTTTCACCATATAGCCTTTGGCACTATTAGGATTTTTCACAGTTGGTATATTTTATATTTATAATGCCCTTGCTAAATATTTATTAAGTTTCTCCAGAGTGCCAGGCATCATTCTAGACTGCAGTGGTACAACAGTGAGCAAGTCGGGTATGATTGCTCTTGCTAGAGAAAACTTAAGTGGAAATGCCAATGGGACAGTTTTGACCAGAAAAAGCATAAATAAAAACCCAACCATAATGACACTACACACAGGACAAAGGATCTCCCTTTTAGTTAGGATGATGGTGATAGCTCACTTCTTTTGAGGTTGAAAGCTTTATCTTAGCAATTGCCTTAAATCCTGTAAAAGAGTGACAAGCAAAACCTACTTCACAGTAAATGGTGAGTAATTGGTGGTCGACTTTTGGTCTTTATGTTGCCGCTTAGTTGAGCTGTAGAGACTCGCACTAAACTTACGCTCATTCAAAAGGGGTAAATTAAGAGTCGGGAGTTGAGGAATCATTTTCAAAGAGCAAATCCATGTATTTAAAGTGCTATAAAAATAATATATCAATTAGCACTTTGAATTGCTGTGTCCTAGATGTGGCTTTTATTTTCAAAAACTAAAGTACATGGAGATATGTCTCCATTTCCAGGTTGGTAGCATTTTTTGACTGGTTTCATTTTACTACCATGATTTACTCAACTCTTTGCACTTCCAGGTTTATGGAGGAAGTAAAAAAAATAATAATAAAATTTCCTCTAAATAATTTCCCACGTTGTGGTTTTGAAGCAGGAGCAGTTTTGAAGGGTGGTTAGAGTGACGAGGAAGTGTGAACTGGTTTAATTAAACATTGTTGGTGAAAAGAAATGGGACAGTGCTTATCTGTAATTCACACCTCTTCAGTTGCCCTTATCAAGCCTTTAGAGGGTCTGTTTTCAAGGGAATTGCTGCTGTTGCTGATATACTTAAATAATAATTTATTTTCCTTTACTTCCTTATGCCCACTTTGATGGGAAAATACCAGTTCTCTAAGCCCCTCCCCCCAAAAGGATGGCTATGAGTAAACATGGAATATTCCTCTTCTTTTGTACTTAAAAATGCAGTGAAATATTGTATTACACCCTGCATATAAATGCACAATTATGTTTGGCCATCTCCTTGGCTCAAGACTGGCCTCCTCAGCCTGGAGAGAATGATACTGTCTTAAATGTATCTTTATGGATGGAGAGGGATTTCAGTCCCGTGCAGTATGTCAGAGATCATGATGTAGTAAATCTATTCAAATGTAAACCTGTTCAATTCAATTACCAGTCCATAATAAAATTTGCTGCTACAACCCCCGTGTTGACCACAGCAGTCCATACAGGCTGATGGCACAGCAGGTCTGGAAATTGACAGACAAAATCTATTTAAACAAAAAACAACATTAGTTCTAGAATCTGAAATGAAATCAGATTTCAACAGCTTTGATGGGAACCTTCTTTCCTTTACCGGGTATTTTTATGCAACCAGCCAAATACATCTTAGATAAAGTGCTGCCTGAGGGAAATAAAGAAGTTTTCATTAAAAGGGTGGTTTAGAGAAAAATGAAACTTTCACTCTCTTAAACACAATGATCCCCGGGTTTATTCACTGGTATTTCTGCTAATGATTTAGGGTGCAATGGGAAGTGACAGCTTAGAGTGTAAACAACCCCACTTGCGTCACGGTTGTGCGCAATTAAATTCTTATAAGATACGCCTTCTCCTTAGCCAGCACCAGAATTATGTCTGAATGAACTACTTGATTTTAACGTTAGAATTTTTCAGTCAAAAAGTTGTTATCGTCTGAGACAAAGAATTTGTTGTGTGGAGCAAATAACAAAGTGTCACAACATAAGAACAAAACAAAACCCCACACTTCAAGAAGTACAGTTAAAAAAATGAAAGTTTGTTCAAATCCAAATGGTTGTGCCATTCCACATCCTGAAAAATCCCCTTTTCTTTTCTGGGCTCTAGTTGGCTAGTAAGCCTCACGAATGATGGGCCAGCATTACTTTGTCAGCATTATACCATACTGTATGTCAGAGAAGACCCATCTATTACAAGATATCTGGTCCCAACATTCCCTTTTCATTTTTTTTCAGGTATTGCTTATTTGAAGGAAAAAAACAAGAACTAATCAAAGTGCACCTATAAATCTGGTCAAGATTTATTTTTATTTTGATCTCTCTCCTTGGTTATTTAAAGGCTATTGTAGGACACGCTGGTTCAGTTTACTCTCTGTCAGTGGCCAACAGAGACATTTTATGAAAGCAATAATTATTTTATTTAGGTATAACATTCACTGATCGAAGGATTAAAGGGCTTTTGCTGTTTATTGGTATGATGGGTTTCACCTTGGCGACTCAAGTATTTTTCTTGGACTCTTGCACACGAGAGCAAGGCACCCACAGTCCTACACAGCGTGATATTCCCCAGCCAGGCCAGCGTGCATGACAAAGTATAGATGAATCACAGAAGTATGGAGGACCAGTTTAGCTATTTCATGCCAAAAGAGTGTATTTCACTTTGCCTTTAAAAAAAAAAAAAAAAAAGATACTTAAGCCTTTCTAATCTTCTATTTCTTTCTTTTTTTTTTAATTTTCTTAAAATGTTTTTATTTTTGAGACAGAGCGAGACAGAGCATGAGTGGGGGAGGGGCAGAGAGCGTGGGAGACACAGAATCCAAAGCAGGCTCCAGGCTCCGAGCTGTCAGCACAGAGCCCGATGCGGGGCTCGAACTCACGACCCTAGCGATCATGACCCGAGCCGAAGTAGGACGCTTAACTGGCTGAGCCCCCCAGGCGCCCCTCTAATCTTCCGTTTTGTCATGTGTAAGATGATGGCAGTAGTAGTATTTGTGAATAAAATGTCGTGAATATCCAATAAGAAACTGCAGGTTAAGTGCTCAGCATGCCACATGATATAGAATAAGGATGAAATCAATATTAGCTCTTGTTGCTGGAAACAGTAAGGGTCAAGCTTCAGGGTCAGGTGGACCTAGATTCATGGCCTGGCTCTGCCACCTCCTGGACCTGAACAAGTTGCACAACCTCTAAGACCTACTGCAGCCTATTTACTTGTGAGCATGGGACTGAAGACAGAACTTATCTTGCTTATGAGGTTTTTGTAAACCCAAGAGAGCTAATTTAGACACAGGGTATGTGGTTGGGGGGTGACGCCATGAGCTAGAATCTGGATATATTATACTGACCTCCTGGACTAGTACAAATTCATATAAATTTTGTTATTTTTCGGCGATGTCAATGATCTTAGGGGTCCTTTCTGACTTTTTATAGACATACAATAGGTGAAAATTGGTTCCAAAATTTCATAAGGAAATTTAGTTTTTAATATTTACCCTTAGGTCAAGCAAAGCAAGACAACAGCATAAAAAGGAAAAAAGCGGGGCGCCTGGGTGGCGCAGTCGGTTAAGCGTCCGACTTCAGCCAGGTCACGATCTCGTGGTCCGTGAGTTCGAGCCCCGCGTCGGGCTCTGTGCTGACAGCTCAGAGCCTGGAGCCTGTTTCTGATTCTGTGTCTCCCTCTCTCTCTGCCCCTCCCCCGTTCATACTCTGTCTCTCTCTGTCCCAAAAATAAATAAAAACGTTGAGAAAAAAAATTAAAAAAAGAAAAAAAAAGGAAAAAAGGGACTTCAACCCAAGCAGTTTTCACCACCAACAACATAGGTAAAGTGGTTGAGATGAAGAAAGGAGGGCTCATTCCTCTATCAGAGAAAATGGACAAATAACCCATATTTTAAAATGTGCATGAAGAAATAGAAGAATTCCTTTAATGTACTCATAGGTACATTAAATTTTACTAAGGGAATTTTGATAACAGAGCATCGTGGAAAAAATTCAGAGGATAGAAATAAGTTTTAGAACAGCTCCATAAATATTAACCAAACTTCTCTCTCGTGTCTGGCAAAATACCACGCTTTAGCTTTTAATTGTGATTTTTCCACTACCTAGCATGGTGATTTTGGGGAAATCCATTCAGCTCTGTGTCTATTTCCATATGCCCAGGGGAGCAGTTAGACTGCATTCTTTCTCATCCCTTCTATTCTGATATTAGTTGTATTTAGAAAATGATATAATGGGAGCACCTGAGTGGCTCCATTGGTTAAGGGCCCAACTCTTGATCTCAGCTCAGGTCTTGATCTCGGGGGTGAGTTCAAGCCCCCCATTGGGCTCCACGCTGGGGCTGAAGCCTACTTAAACAAAGAGAAAAAGAAAATGATACGATGTGCATAGAAACATGATACCAGTATAGGACACAAAGGTACTTGTAATTATTCTGATGATGACAATATCTGTGAGTACCAACCCATAGGAACTATGATTTGTAGATCTGGCTAGTAAGTGGTGCCCTTTTATAAATTTTGTCTTAACTGGATAATTCTTTGGATGCTTTTCATCTTTCTGAAAAAGAGGAAGTATGTTATTTTTGCCACAGTTGATAAGGATGAGAGGGAAAGGAACTATGGAACAATTAATAGATATTTCAATACTTAGGATCTGAAGTCTTGTTTGTGCATTTTTGCCTGTGTTTGAAAAACTTTCCCTCTGTGTTTTCTCACAATCCTACCATCTCTTGTCAATATATTGAAGTGCAGTAGAGTTTTATTTCTGTGAGCATCTGAAATCTTCACACAGATTTCTATATTACTACCAGTCAGATTTATTTCAAGTTCGGTTGGTACATTTTTAACATAAAAATATTGACATAAACAGGAGAGGAGAAGAGCAGGTTTATATAATTTTAGATGACTTCTAAATACTTCCTCATGGGGAAAAATGAGTCATTAAAACTAATAACATACTTATATATTTTATGGATAGACACATTTGCTTTCCTTATTTGATTTGACATTTTGAAAGAAAGTTTCTATTGCAGAAGTGCTTAATATTTCCTCTACTTTTTAAAGTCTACAAAATACAAACATCAAGAGTCCAGGTAGGCAGTTTAAAGGATGTGTCTGAATTGTGAGTCTGTGTCTTTAGGATACAGTCAAAGCAGAGGATGGGAATAGGTGTGTTGGAATAAGTCACCGTTCAGTGTGGAAAGGGCACAGGATATTAAGGTTCCATTATCACCTTAAAGCCTCACCCAGCAGGACCCTGAGTGTGAGATTCTCATTAATCAGATGAGGAATCCAAGGCTCAGAGAGTTTCAGTGACTTGCTCAATGGCCCATTGCAGGTAGAGTAGGAATGGGATGAAAAGTCAGGTACGTCACCTTTCAGGCTCTGTATCTCTATCAAGCTTTGTTGCAGTCTTGGCCAAACGGGGTGTTACTGCTGCAGCCTCGGGTTGATTGCCCACACTCTCGGCACAGTGGGCTGGTACTGGTGCCAGATATCACTCGGGGGTAGGAGAGATGGGGAAGAGTCCTGGTACTCCCAGGAAGTGGCAGAGTTTGTGGGTTCAACAAGGGGTTTGTGCCTAAGGTATAAGTGACATTCATGAAGAGGGGACTTTTCCTTAGGATTCTGATCTCAGGAAACCAAGCTCTTCTCACTTGGGGTTTGATGAGGCCAGGAAGACGCAGATAGTGGTGGGGATCAGTCCAGAAGAGATCTTTACGGAATACCTGAGCAGCTAGAGTGTTGGGTTAATTGTGAGTTGGAAGAAGCATTGTGTACCAGAAGCTGTGGAGGTCACAATGTCACAGCTTAAGACCCCGTGTGGAACAACATGCTTAGGTCCCTGTGTTTTGGTTAGGCTGAGTTAGTGTCTGCCTCCGGATACGAGGTCCCCAGGGAAAGAAGTTAACTTCAAACCATTGGAGGATCTAGAAGGATCTTTTATTTTCATTCCTGGGTGGATCTTAAGGGGGTCCTGTCGTCTATACCCTGCTGAAATATCGGCTTGACAAATCATTGCCAGCCTCTCTAGAATGGAAGGCCCTCATCTTTTGCTCTGACTCACGAATTAATAGGGCTGACCTAATGTTTAGGAAGCCTTTGGGTGGAAGAAACGGTAGTAATTTCTCTTCTTCTCCATTCAAAGATTCTTTCTCCAGAGGCCCTATTAATTCTGAGCTATCTCATCATAATTTGTCGGGTATACTTCCTATTTCCACTTTTCAGTTTAGAGAAGGCATTGTGTGTGTGGGTGTGGGTGTGTAGGTGTGGTGTGTGTGTGTGCACATATGCATATATAAGAGAACACAAATTATAGTATTCATTTAGTTGCCATGTATTCATTTAGTTGCCATTATATCTCTTCAGTCAGTTGTCTTGAGCCCCCAGGATATAAAGAAAAATTATCCCAGAACTGTTTTGCCACAACCACAGCTCGTGTCTTGATTTATATATGGCAGTGGGAACTCTGAGAGTCTTCTGGGTTTACCCTATCAGCAGGATAGCAAAGAGCAACTTACTTGTCTAATTACCCTTCTGTTTCATATCCTCCATTTTAATAAAATGTTCATTTAAAGGGTGTAGTGTTTTCGAGGTAGGTTCTCTTTAAAAAATAGAAAGCTACTCAGGTCATTTAGTAACAAGCTGATTTGTTTTTGCTTACTTAAAGAACCTGCTTAGTGCAATTTATCCTAACAAAATATCTTTTGTAAAAACCCTCTGAAGAAGACATTGCCAAGGTGATTTTTTTTTTTTTCCTCAAGTCTAATATCATTATGCTGCCAAGTCGAAAACAGAAATTATTGGTAGGGAAATTTGGGTTCCTACTGCCTTCAAAAAGCAGAACAAAGGAAAGGAGAAAGCTTTAATGGTATTCAAGGAAAATATTTCTGTGTTAGATGACAGTTAATAGAACTGCATTGACCTCACTGGTATTTCTTGCACTCTCTGTTGTAATATTATCCTAAGAAGCTCCCTCATTAATGCAGAGTATTGAACAAAACTCCCAAGTTATAATATAAGCAATAGCGAAGAGCACCTTCTTTGTGAGCTTTGTCCTGACATTAAGCCATTTGGGAATATATTTAAGTGCCACAAAAAGTTATTTCATGTACAGATACTGCATTGCCAGATGGTGATTTTTTGGTCATGCTTTGTTGATAAGAAACTTGAGCAGTCTGTCTCAAAATTAATAGCAAAGCTTTTGCAGGTAAGAGTAATAACATAATTCTTGAGAGCTTAATATGCATTAGGCTACGTGCTATGTGCTTTAGTTGGATTTTTTTTTTTTTTTTTTTTTTTTGCTGTTCCTCACAGTGACCCTCAGAGGTGGGTATTTCCCCATTTTGCAGAGGAATGAAAGCTTAGAGAGGTAATGTTACTTGCCAGAGTTCTCACATTGCATGATAAGAGACTGGATTTTATGGCAGGCATTCTGACTCTACTGCCTGGGCTGTGTATTTGTTTAATATAGTTTGTCTTTGTGAACCATAGGAATATTTAAATATATATTTAGTTTGGGATTCTTCAGAGGCTATGGGTGTTAGGAGATATTGAGCTCTTAAATGATTACTTAAGTCAACCGTTAAAAAAAAATTAGGACTTATTTCATTGCTTTGAGTTCTTCACTTAATGTCCAGAAACAGAATGAACTGTGTTGGAAGGCAGTAAGTTTCCCATCACTGTGAGAGATGTGGAGAACAAGTTCAAGTACCATGTGGGGTTTAGACTAGAATATCTTTTATGGTCACTTCCCACTCTGAGGTTCTTGAGATCCCACCATAAACTTTGGATTAACCTGCCAAACGTTATAAACAGTATGAATAAACATAACAACACTCAAGCTGTTCAATCCCTGGGAACCTGTTTCAGGGGTCTGTGCTTTTGTCAAACAGTGTATGACATCTTACATAAATCCAAGTTGGAGCATAGAGGAACATTTTGGCGTAGGTTTACTTTCTGGCTCCAATTTTTAGAACTTCAGAACCAAAGTCCTTGTAAGTTTTGCCTTTGTAGAAAGAAGTGAATTTGATTTATTGACTTTGAGCACCATCTGCCTCAGTTGTTTTGAGAATATGGCCATAGTGGACCACTGGAGTATTACAATCTTATTCGTTTTATTCATGGGGAAAATTGAAGTACCAACATTTTAAAGATTTGTCCATGATTCTGTATATAATCCATGTGGGTTTTAGGCTGCCACATACTCCCTGTGCGTGTCTGGGTCTCTGGAATATTTATTTATTTATTTATTTTTGAAAAACAACAATTACATTAGAAATGAAGCAGACAGATTCTCTCTTGTGGACTTACCAAACATAGCATCAAGAATCCTTTGAACTGAATAAATCTATCCTTCCTGCATTTGTGTTAGAAAGGACAGAAAGATTGAAATGGTTAAGAGAAGGTTCTTTTACCTCCCTTCCTCCTGCGTTAACTGGAATACTATTAAAAGTGAATCATTTATTTGGCTGTCCACATTTGTCATTTCTGTTTGTGAGGTTGATATCGGAATCCAGCATTTGTCTAATATGCTACCCATTTTTATTCCTTTTAGATCGTAAAAAATTCCCAGTGGATTTCACGTGGGGTTGGGGGCTGGCAACCTGTTTCCACATTTACTCATATACTGAAAGGACAGTGATGGCACCATGAGCAGTGGTAGAAGGGGGAGGGGAGGCCCCCATCAGATAGCACTCTGATGTGGAGTTTCTTCCCACTGGCCTCCAAACAACAGATCCCTATTTCTTTCTACCAGTGTGTATATGGCATTGATGTTCATGACTTTGTGCTTAAATTTAACATAAAGGAATTCTGGTCTACATTTGACCAAGGCCGTTTCATTTGGGCACCATTCCTGACTGGCTAGTTACCTTTCTACTGTCTGGTTAAGGCTCTTCAGAGTGCAACCCCGTCTCTATTATCAGTCATCCTACGTGGTTCTGTTCATTCCTATGTCTCCCTCAAATGAAAGTGAGCTCTGGTCCTTTCTTGAGAGATTGTTCTGTAGTTCTGCCTCCCTCTCCCTTAGTAGGTTGTAGAGCCACCAAGCAGCTTCCCTAAGGCAAGCTGTCTGCAAAGGAACAAGCCAGCTGGCTTGGCCAAGGTTGATCAATGATGAGAGGCAGGCTGGGTTCCAGGTTCACAAAAGCCACTCAGTGGAGAGTAGGTCAGCGGCTTCCCCAAAGCCAATTAGCTGGCAGAAGTGTGAGGTGCCTGGCGCTAGCCAAATTCCCTGAGCCTGATGGTACTGGTGGGGAGTCCATCCTTGGGCTTCCTGGCAAACCAGACTTAAGTGAATGGCAGATTGTGCTGTTTGAGAGCCAGTGTGGCTTTATGGCTACTAGAACAAATATCAGGGACCTGCCACTCCCATTCAGCCTCACCCCGGTAGACGGTCCTCAGGTGCAATGTATTTCAGCTGATTATCTACATCATAAATTTATTTTTACATGACTTCAGCTTTTTGACGTTGACCTGGATAGGAATCGTGCCATTAAAGGAGATTAACATGGAACTGATTTGGGAAGTAGGAAGCATTATAGAGACCTTTAAAAGGAGTGTTAGGATTTCTGCTATTTTAAAGCCCCAATTGTAGCAGCTGCTTCTTTTATAGATAACTGTTGTGATAAGATGAGACCTAGGACAAAACCCAGAGGGAGGGTTTCTTAGCAATTGCCCTTTGATTAACCTATTTCTCCCAAGATCATGTGTATCTAGGATCATAATCGCTTCCCTACTTTTTCTCAATGATTACATGTTTAGCTATCAAGTCTTTTATTTTCTTTTTTAAGATTTATTTATTTATTTTGAGAGAGAGGGAGAGCATGAGTGGGGGAGGAGCAGAGAGAGGGGGGAGAAAAAAATCCCAAGCAGGCTCCGTGCCACCAGCACAGAGCCCGACGTGGGGCTCGATCCCACACACCGTGAGCTCATGACCTGAGCCAAAATCAAGCCTAATCGACTGAGCCACCCAGGTGTCCCTCAAGTTTTTGTTTTTTTTTTTAATTTACTTTAATGTTTGTTTCTGAGAGACATAGCACAAGCGAGGCAGGGTGGGGGAGGGCAGGGAAAGAGAGGGAGACACAGAATCCGAAGCAGTCTCCAGGCTCTGAGCTGCCAGTACAGAACCTGATGCGGGGCTCGAACCCATGAACTGTGAGATCATGACACGAGCCGAAGTCGGATGCTTAACCGACTGAACAGCCCGGTGTCCCTCAAGTCTTTTCTACATAGGGTGCCCAATCTTAAGATGCTTAGACTATTTTACTAGAGATTTCAGATACATTGGGGATGTGGAGAACTTAAGGAGTACAACATGTAAGAATGAGATCATTCTGGTTTAACTTAGCATACATTTTTCCTTAGATTTGCACCAATTTTTGGTTCTGTGTGGCAGTTGCAGCCAGCATGTTACCCCCATAGGAAGCCAAGTCCATTTTGCCCCCCACCTCCCTTTTCCTTCTTAGCTGTTTGAGTGTTTTCTTTGAGGCCACCTGAGCCCCTGTTTAGTGGCTTCTCCCTGGACAGTCCAATTAATTTAACCCAACTAAACTTCTCCCTCACACATAACTTTTTGGGCCACACAACTTCCTCCTCTTACCCTACTGTTAATTTTTTTTTTTAATTCCAAAATTTCTTCTAAAAGCAAAGTGTCTTCACAATTGTAGTGAGTTGCTATTTGGTGATTCCCACGCTGATGACCACCATAATTATCCCCTTCCGATCCCCACCTCCCATGGATTTACCTCTCTGCTCTCCCAGACATTTTTCTCCAGACCTATTAAGTCTTTTTAGTATCAACATTATCATAATCATTAGTATACTTGAAGCCAATTAAATGGCAATTACTCTGACCTTAGCCAGTCTTAGGTTATTATCAATTCATGCATAATTTGGAAATATTTGGAAGGGAGTAGATTCTTGCTTTATGGTCTAAAACGTGTAAATATTTCTCTCTGCTATGTGAGAAATACACTCTGTTCTTTATAACATCTAGCGTTGGGGTCAGGCTATTTCCCCAGCAGCTGCTTTCTAGATCCAAACGATACACAATTGTCAAGCCTATCTTCAAATGTCTATTCATCCATCTTTTGTCCACTTGTTCAGGAAATGTTTTTTTGAGGCATGGACCCATACGACTCTTTCATTAAGTGCTAGGAATTCAAAATGAACACGACAGACGAGTTTCTGCCCTCATGAAGTTTATAATCCATCATACATCTGATTACTTACAATTATGTAATTTCTCCCCTTTCTGAATTTCCCTATTTACATCCTGTTTCCTACAACGTAGCATTTTAACATCATATTTTCCACAGAGGAAAATAGAGTGTAACGGTAAAAAGCTTGGTCTCTTGGATCAGGTGGAGTCTGTGAGTATTGACTGAGCCTTTGAAATGTGTCTAATGCAAGTGAAGAATTGAATTTTTAGTTTAAGTGAGTTTTACTTAAATTAACTAGTCCCCCAAGGCTGGTGACTACCATATTAGAGAGAGCAGAGAATCTGGGTTCAATCCAAAATTTACTACTTACTAGCAGTATTATCTCAAGAAACGTAGTTACTTCACCCTTTTTTTTTTTAAAATGTTGATTTATTTGGAGAGAAAAAGAGCATGAGTGGGGGTGGGGGTGGCAGAGAGAGAGGGAGACAGAGAATCCCAAACAGGCTCCACACTGTTAGCACAGAGCCTGATGTGGGGCTTGAACTCGCAAACTGTGAGATCATGACCTGAGCCGAAATTAAGAGTTGGATGCCTAACTGACTGAACCACCCATGTGCCCCAATTACTTTACCCTTTTTAAACCTTTTCTGTAAAATGGAGGTTGTAATTATAACAGCATCAGAGGGTTATTTTGAGGTTTAAATTTTTTTTTAATATTTATTTATTTTTTTGAGAGAGAGAGACAGAGCATGAGCAAAGGAGGGGCAGAGAGAGGGAGACACAGAATCCGAAACAGGCTCCAGGCTCTGAGCTGTCAGCACAGAGCCTGACGCAGGTCTCGAAATCATGAACTGTGAGATCGTGACCTGAGCTGAAGTCGGATGCTTAACTGACTGAGCCACCCAGGTGCCCCATTGAGGTTTAAATGAGGTAATAGATGTAATATTTTTGGCACAGTGCAAACAACAAACACTCAGAAAATATTGTTAGTATTCATTTTTACATTATGTTAGTCACCTAGTATGTCTCATAGGGAAGCATAAACAACTTGAGAACAAGGACTATATTGTTTATATTTTAGTCCTCCATAACACTTAGCATAATAAGCCACATAATAGTTCTCAATAAATTATAGCTACATATTTTTTCTTGTTTTTAAAATGTTTATTTTTGAGAGACAGACAGAGCGCCAGCAGGGGGAGGGCAGAGAGAGAGAGAGACACAGAATCTGAAGCAGACTCCAGCCTCTGAGCTGTCAGCAGAGAACCCGACACGGGGCTAGAACTCCCCATCCCATCTGTGAGATCATGACTTGAGCCGAAGTTGGATGCTTAATTGACTGAGCCACTCAGGTGCCCCTCTTTTTTTTTTTTTTTTTAAGCCTGCTTTACTAGGCTTTCAGTTACATTACTAAAATTTGAGTACAAAATTTGAGTGCAAAATTATGACAATTTTGTCATAAATAATGGAAATAATTTGTAAGCTATCATCATATATTAATTACTTCCACATTTTCCTTTATATGTACATGACCTTGACAGCATTATATTTCAGAAGTTGGGTTGTATTGAATTTATATTGAATACCCTGACAATATAGCAATTGATATATGATGAAGAAAGGAAGGAAGGAAGGCAGCTTGAAGGAAGGCAGGCAGGAAGGAAGGAAGGTTGGTTGAAAGAAAATTGTTTTTCATCTGTCTTTCCAATAGACATTTGATAAATTGGTAAATATAAATGGAAAACTAAGACCGATCTTAAATAACTTGTGCAAATAACTTGCATAAAATCAAACAAGTAGTGAATTGTACAGCCAGGATTCAGTTTGGATTTCTCAGACTCTGAAGCCCATATGCTGTACTGATATTCTTAATGACATTTTTGGTTCTCGTCATTAACCTTACCAGTGTCAAGAGGTCACATGCAAGCTCCCGGTGTCTGTTATTACTTCCTTTTGTGAGCAGGGAGACCTTTATTTCAAGGAATGGTTTTGGTTCCAGAGCTGCTACAATTTCAGAATCGTGCCTTTGTTGTAGATCCTCTAAAACAAGGCGTCTGTGTCAAAACTGGAACGTTTTCTAGTTCCTGCCAATACTGCTCTGTGCCGGATCACATTATTATTTCTTGAAGTTTCTCTGTAGAATATTTCTGCCTTTTTTCAGAAATGGTTTGAATAATGTCGGAGCCACTCCCATTTCTGAACAGCACCCGGTTCCGTGTCGACTGTCCTAGGCTATTTAGAGGAAGGGCCTAGCATCTGTCCCCGAGAGGCAGCCCAGGTCATTGTCTGAGGATTTCATTTTCCGTTTGTAGCAGAAAATTTCATGCTCTGCAGTCAACAGGTCCAAATTTGTGGTCTGTGAAGAAATGTATTTCTCAACGATGCCATGTATGTCTGTAGGTCTCCCCAGAAGTCATTAATTAGGATCTGGAGAGGAATAGTGTGGAAAAATAAAGCTTCACTAATGGGGACAAGGTAGAAGGAACAGAAATTCAATTCAAATGCTGTGTGCCTAAGACATGTGAGAGAATCCCCTGGTTATCTCACACATTTTTAGGTGTTTGGTTATGTGCTCCAACAAAGAAAATCTATGAGAAGTTTTGTAAAGGTAGAAAAGAACAAAGTCCCCCAGCTTTTATAAGTAATTATACTTCTATTTTAATGCCACTCGGGAACTGGCCTCTTTGAAAGTTCCCAAGCTTGGAGAACTACCAATTCTTTTCTTCCTCACCTTTCTTAACTTCAGTTGTAGAATCTAACTAGCATCCTCAGTTAATGCATTGATTTTAACTGGAAGCCCAGAAGGACACAGTGCTGTAGTCAGCTGAACTCTTAAACAGTCCTGGGAGACCAGAGTCATTTGCACATCGGAAAACAGCTAATGGGCCGGCGAAGCAGGGGTTAGTTGCAAGGCCATCCCTACTGTCTCCTTTCCATCAGAGTGAGAGAGATCACTGATAAAAAGTCTAACATGAAGTGCTAAGGCACCTATATCTTAGTCTTTTTTTTTTAATTTTCACTTACATTTTTCTTTGTCGCTGGATATTTTAAAGAAGTGCAGAGCTGAGGAGAGTGGAGGGAAAAATTACAAACTGTTAGTTTCTTCTTGCAAAGTCCCATTAAGTAGCACAGTATTTTACGAAGACACGGGTGTGATATATTTGCAAATTAAAGATAATACATTTGGAATTGTATTGTAAACCCGTCATTCTACACAGCGCATTGTTAAGTCCTCCATATTTAAGGTATGGGATTTGCTAATAGGCAACCTGCAGTTGCTGTGGTCAATTCCTGACGTGTTTCTTAATGTCTCTGGTCTCAATTTCTCCATCTGTAAAATAGTGATGATCATATTGATGAATATCCTGCAGAGTTTGCTGTGAGGATTAAATATGATAATGTATTTAATGGTCAGCCTAATGTCTGACCAGTGTAAGTCCTTGGTGAATGTTAGCTATTATTATTATTAGCATCATATTCCCCGTTATTTTGTTATCCAAGTGTTTAAGATACTGCCTAGCTGAGCCAAAAACGGATCAGCTCTGCTTGTTCTCAGGTGTCATCTTTCTAGAATTTTTTTCCCTCCAAAATGACCAAGCGCTGTGTTCACAGCAGGCCGGGGTTGTCTTCACACTGCTGCTCTCCATGGCTCCCTGGGGTCAGAGGTCCCCGATAAAGCTCTGTGTGACTCCAGCCCCAGACCCTTGCCTGTGTGCAGGAGATCCGAAGGTGACAGGCAGGGTCAGCAGAACCTGCCAGAATTCAGAGACCCCTCCGTGGATTGTGGGGGGACAGCAGGAAAGTCTGTCACGGACCAGAAACAAATGACCTTGAATTCATGGAATCGCTTCTCATTCAGATCATTGCTAACTTTTTCCAAAGTCGAATTTGTGGGATGTACGGTTACTTTTGTACGTGCTAACGTGTTCATTCAGTTCTGGCTTTTCAGGATAAAGAATGTGTGAGTCCTTGATGAAGAAAGGGCTTTTATCTCCACCTAGAACTTTTATTTATTTTTATTTTTATTTTTATTTATTTTTAAAGTTTACTTATTTTGAAAGAGAAAGAGAGAGAGCATGCACGCAAGCACACCGTGTGCACAAGTGGGGAAGGGGCAGAAAGAGAGAATCCCGAGCAAGCCTCGCACTGTCAGCCTGGAGCCCAGAATCAAGAGACGGATGCTTAACCGACTGAGCCACCCAGGCAACCCTTCCACCTAGAACTATTAACAAAAATTGTGTTGTCTTAGGATTTTTGGTTTTGTGAGTTCAGATCTCTAAACCACTTGAGTTAAAATGACAAGCCACCTGGAACCCGTGAATTCTTCACCTGTCTTGCTCAAGTTCTACTTCAAAGCCATTATTCCAGCCAGGGAAGTACAGAGCATAAATTATTCCTGCAAGGAAATTGTTCTCCCCTCCTTCCCCTTTCCCCACCTCCTTCCACCCTCCGATTGACTTTAGGACATGAAATAAATGGCAGCATCTTGGAGTTCTGTATGGCACCTGTATGTGCATATGCTTCTGGTTTTGTACCTGTACTGTGGTGCTCATGGCAATGGTATCGGGCCCAAAGTATGGGTGTTGGATAGTTTGGCCCAGAGAGAGAGGGGGCAAAGAGGAAAAAGGAGGGAGGAGAGAGAAAGTAGGTGAAACAAAGGAAAAATCGCCATACATAGTGCAGATGACTTAGTTCTCTGTGTCTCTTAAAACGTGCTTTCTTGAACATATTTTCTCTTCTTTCTCTGTATACACAATGGTAAACTGGAGGAGTACTGATGAGGCCAGAATGACGTTCGAATTTCTCTCGGTAGCCCACCCCCCAGTCCCCCAGTTTGCCCTTTTACTGAGTCACCCCGTTGAGCAAGAGACTCTCCCCCTGGCCAGTCTAGTTACTAAGATGCATGCACTGCCTGTCGAGCTGTTCCTGCAAAGGCTCGTCTCTAATTAAAGTACTTGCTATGAACGATTTTTAAGCACTGGAGCTTAATGAAGTTAGAAAAAGGATTTGGATGCAGTTTGTGAAGACTTCAAATTGTTTGAGTTTTTTCTCTAGGGAGAACTGTAAAGTCTGGAGGCGTTTGAATTACTTACAATGTATTCCATTTTGTTCTTTAAAAATTTCTTTTTTTTTTTTTTTAAGAAATTGGTGCATAGCTGAAAAGAAGCCCACTGCCCACTTGCCCCCCCGCCCCCCCTCCCCACCCCACCCCCCGGAAAACACTGTAACTCATGCTTTGCAAAGTGGCTTCTTGGGAATTTGCACATCTTTGAATTCTGTTATCTAATTAAAGGGATGCCTGTGTCTTTAACTGTCATTGGCAGTCCTACCTTTGACCCTGCAGAATCTAGGAGTTGAAAGTAAAGTCCCATTCATCCAAGATAACCTGACACTTGTACATTTGGAGGCTTATCCCTTTCACTGATGCCTGAAACTCTGTGCCTCAGAGATACTGAGCTGAGCAGGAACACAGAGATCTATACAGTTCCGTGTAGATCTATGGAGTGAATTTCTCTGTCCATTGGTGGTTTACTGCTGACCACAGTCAAATGCTGGCTAATACCTTGTGCTAGAGATCGGAGTAGCAGTAATTTGTCATCAATAGCGGTAATTAGGTTTATCTACCCTTTTAACCAATACCATAATCTTTACCGGATTGTTAATGTGCGGGGCCATTGAGGGAAATTCTGAAAAACTATTTTAAAGATTGATTTCAAAGCTGCTCAACCCTTTAGGGATCCTTCTTTTTATCCATCCCTTACTCATTTTCCTCGCAAATATTCAAATGCCTTTTTGGAATAAAATGTCATGAAAGCATGTCATGTATCTGAAAAATAATTAATATAATTGACAGGAGTGTCGGTTTTCTGCTGAGGTGTGTTTCTCCTAATCCCGCTCTGCAATCTTTAATATCGATCCAGTTGTTTGGAGATCTTGTCACTCTCCACTTACCATACCTGCGCTACATATTTTCAAGACTCAAGATCTTTGAACTACATAATACTTACATCTGTATCATAATGCTCGTTCGACGAAAATGGGTTTCCTTTCACTGAAGTTGCTGGGGTAACATCTATGTGTGCAAGGGGTATAAGCACCATGGATAGAGCGCCTGCCTGGAGTCCACAGTTTATTCACTGTGTATGTTGCATACAATATTGCAAATGGCACATCACAGTGTTGGAATCCAGGCAATAGGAGTTCAGCACTTAAAGTGTCCAGGTTGCACCTGAACTAGCTGGAGCCTGCCAGCCCCTGCAAGCCCACTGAGAGCATCTGTCTCGCCACCGCCTCGCTCATGCTGTCTCCTCTGCAGGCCCTCCGATTCTTCTGACTATGAGCATAAATCATCCACCTGTCAGGAGCTCTTGCTGCCTGGATTATGCAATGTGCCTGCCTTCATTTGAAGGTGGTGTGAGCGGGAGATTGCCGCAAATGGTTTGCATTCATTTTAATGCCATCCCAGCATTTCTGTAGCTTTAATGAGAGGATTAGGGTGGTGACAATGACTTTCAGAGACAATGAAAGTCTTCAAGATTCTGGAATTTGCTTTGTATGTTGGGAATAGCTTCGTTTGAGATTTCATTTTTTTAATCCCAAATAAATCAGTGGTTTAAACATTTAGGCAAAGGAACAGGGTATTGCACAAAGCCAGCTGTCTACAGCTCTATTTATTGGCTTTATAATAGTTCCCTCCAGCTGACGAACTTAAAATCAGTCAAATTTATTGCTGATCCTTAATTAGTCACTTTTATCTTCTCTCAGGGGTTGCATTTACACATATTGGGGAGGGGGGACATTCTCCTCCACACCCCACCATGCTTTTTCCCCTTTGCTTCCTTTTCTTTCTGTGGAATTAAAAAATTAGAAACTCTCCAATAATTTTGGCTTCACTAGTTGACTAGTAAAGGTGGACCATGCTTTTAAAGAAACCTCTTTCACGGTTTTAATTTAATCCTCCTTGGCATGTTTAGAATAATCTATTCCAGAGATTGAGGTGCCCCCCACCAAAGTGTATTAATTTTTAATTAAGAAAACTCTGTAGTCATGTCAACTTTATATATGCGGTACATACAAAAACATGAAATTATCATTTGCTTTAATTTTCAGGCCCTTTTGGCATAGTCAGACCTCAACCAAAATGAGACCTAATCGGCCCTGTGTTTATTTGAAATTGAGAGAATTAAAATTCTGGTGATCTCCCTGCTTTTGAATAGTGAAAGAATTTCTCAAATGCTATTACCACATGTAGATACAGAAGTTGCCATACAATCAGAGGATTGAAGAAAATATTGCTTTTAAAATAAGACTTATACATGAGCCATCAGCCAAAACCAGGCTACTGAGACACAAAGTTATATATGCTGTGTCATATCTTTGAAAGATGTTTGGATAGAGTTTAATATAGAAATATTAATGAATTAAGTCATATGGTCACACATTGGGCCGAGTGTGTGTGCTTCCTAACACATGAGGGTCTTTTACTGTCACAGAGCCTGAGATAAAGTAGGCATTGGATTTACATTTTCTACATAGATTTTCTTTCTTAGAAGCCTCTGGGACCTCCCGCACGCCTTTATTTGCTGAAGGTGGTGTTCAGGGCACCTCAGGAGTGAGAGAGTGACAGTTCTCTGATGGCTTCTTGTCCCCCAGCTTCCTTATCCCAACCCTCTTTCCACCTCTTCTGCTACCATGCCAGAGAGCTTCCCAGTTTTCTGTGTGTACAGGTGTGTGTGAGTTTTATTAAAATCTGAGATGCTAACATCCACGAAGGGCAACACTTTGACATTCTTTGCACTGTGTGTGTGTGTGCGTGTATTCTGCATGTACATAGGTATTGTATGAGTGGATATATCACACATACGCCCACAGGTATATTGTAACTGTGTTATATACACATAATACACATGCACAGTGCATGTATGTATATAGATTTATAATATGTATATGCATAGCATCTGTACGTATTTTATATACACATACATAGACAGATACACATAGATACATCCCTTCTGAGGAACTTCCTACCTTATGTTTTGTATTAATGCTGAAAACACTGAGATTTTATCAACATTGATGAGGGTTGGGGAATGGAAATTTAAACAATGCCATAGGGAAGGTGAGCTTTTTATCAAAGAACTCTTCATAACTGAAGAAAAACTAATTTTTCCCTTCGGCAATAGTGATTTTTAACATCTTAGTTACACACAAAATACTTGAATGTGTGTGAAGTGTGGTGAGAACACAGTCTTCGGTTATCAGCCAACAGCACAGTTTACCAAAGTACCATAAGCCTCCCGTCTTGAGACAGGCGCTTTCTCTCTGCTGTTAACAGTCATAGACTTGCTTGTGCACTGAGGACGTGCCGTATGGAGACAAGTTCCAGGACAGCAACTTCCTGTGGGTATCTGGGGGGAAGCCGTTGGCCTCAGAGAATGAAGCATCCAGACTTTGAGTTCCAAGTTTGCCTTCCACTCTTATTGCCAGTTTTTAACATGATAGGGAAAGCATCAGGTTTTTTTTTTTTTTTCTCCCTTCTCTCTGTAGTAACATGATGGGCTCAGCTTCCTAAAACAGAAAATGTGTTTCATCATCATTTTTTCCCCCGTCACTGACAAATCTAAATTTATGTATATTTTTAAAAAAGAAAACAGGAACATTTGAAGAGATAAATGCAACAACACAACACTGACAAAATCTGATGAAAAATCTCACTCTTTTATCTATGGAGAAATTAGGTTTATCATCAGGAAAGCATTCTCTTTTCATTTTCTGAAAGGTGCTTTTTGACAGACCCTTTGCAGTGGACGTCACACTCACAAAACTTGCTGTCACAGGGCTATTTGAATATGGTGACAGGCTCATTATCATGTTGAAGACTCCTGACAACACAGCGGAGGAGAAATGGACAGGACTGCCAATCAGCTGTTGAAAAGACTGTGGTTGAAATAGGGTTTTTTGTTCCGAGAACAGTAGTACAAATTGACTGCATTAATTCTTTTTATTATAGCCGTGCACACTGTAGTTAAGGGCTCGGAAGGGTTTCCATTATCAACCCCTATTTTCAGCAGGTTTATTAGCTGGCCATAAAAATTTGTTCCCAGCTGAAATTTGGCAGAGGGAGAAGCCTTTTCCTATAAGATTTAATTGTGTGTGTGTGTATGTGCGTGTGTTAGTTTTACTAACTGTTAAAAAAATTGCCAAAATGAAGTTTGATGAGCAGGTAGACAGGACTTCCAAAGTCTTACTATAATTCAATGAGCATACTGTGTCGGAAGGGAGAAATAATTCAAGCCAATCATCTATGATTGTGACTTAGGGTGTCAAAGGCTCTCTGATCACAGAGAATGAAGGAACCTGATGATTTACAAACCAAAATTCGGAGGAATGGCTGTCGTTTGGCAAATAGTTTGACCTAACGTTCTTCTCACTTGTTACCTAATTCTGACTTCATGGTGAAAAGCAATATATATGTGCTTAAAAGTCAAGTTATTTCTGCAGTGTGTCTGGTGACTTTACTTCACTAGGATTTTGCTTGTAATGGTGGTGTCAGAGTTTTCGCTTTTGTGAGTGTGGATGGCTTTTTTTTTTTTTTTTTTTTTTTGCAAGAGAAGAATTAACTCTCTAGAACATCTAAGATAACTTTGTTCAAATAGTGTCTGAAGCCAACAATAGACAACCACAGGAATTGTCAGCTGGCATTTCCCCCCCTTACTTGGAGCCTGTGAATGTGCATGAGTAAGACTTGGTATTTTACCCCATTCTCCACTTCAAGGGCACCTAAAAAAGGAGATCGTCAAACACTAACCTTCACATAAAGCAAAGGTATTTCTCTTCATAAGTTTTGCATAACTGTTTCTAATGATCTCTGTTCTGTTCAGTGCCTAAGTTACTTCCTGGTGGTAGGACACTTCAGGAGCCCACAAGAGGAGCATTAATTTTCCTCTCCCATTTGGTGTATTGCAGCATTTATACACTTGATTAGACTCCACTGTGGTGAAAAAAAGTGAGCATTCTTACATAAGAGCCAAATTCTCCCCAGGGAGTGACTTAGATATTGGAGCTAATAAGTCCAATAGGGAGATTTTACTTACTTCCAGAGTTATTCCATTCTGACTTAACTCGCTAACTATGTCTTAGATTGGCTTCCCACGGTGCTATCTTCTATCTCTACACACCCAATGAGCAAAATTATTTGGCGTCCAAACATTATGTTTGGGATAAAAACACCTTTCCTTTCTATATTTATGTTGAATAAAACTGAACTCTGAAACGTCCACGGTCAGCTCATTGGTTTATGTGCCAGCATTCCCTTGGCATCTCCATTTCATCCCTTCGTGTATTCATTGACTCGCTCAACCAAAGTGTGTTAACTCCATCCTTTGTTCCAAACACTGTTTTTGGTGATGAGGATGAACAGTACCAATCGGTGGTGGGAGGTGGGGGTGGTGGCAGCCAGGTGCCATGCACGTAGGGAGGGCATCAGCCCCAGGGTCAGGTTTTTAAAGAAAGCGATGTGTGAAGTGATACCAGAAGAATGAGCACCTAGTGAATTAGTGAGGAGTTTTGAAGGCTTTGTTCTTTCTTGTTTTGGATAAGATTAGATTTATGTTTTGAGAAGAGTACCTTAGCTACAGCTTGGAAAGTGAATGAATGAATGAGCCGGTGGTATTGGCCTGAGAGTGGATTATACCTGCTGTCATTTTCAGAAAGAGTTGTATTCCTTTTCTTTACAGGTCATTTCTGTGATCTTTCTCTCCCCAATCAAATTTAAAAACAGCACCCTTTATTTGTATGATGGTAACAATCAGGACCATGTTTATTCATACGCTGCTCAGCTCCAGAAGTGACACCACGAGGGAACCTCCTCCAGACTGGATTTAGCTTGAGTCTTTAAGGTTTGATCCAGCCAGGCTCAACACAGTTACTTGTAGTCACAGATAGTGCTCACTATGAATGTAGAAAGGGCAAAAAAGTAGAATTTGTGGCTCTAGATGCTAAGATCCTTTCCAACTGTAAATACCCATTATAATAATCATGAGGATATTATCAGAGGATATCTGAAGAAAGTATATCATCAGACTCTAGGGTAGTGGTACAGTTCATTTTCCGTGAACATTGCAAAATAACTATCCTCATAGAGAAATATGTAATGTTTTCTACCTTTGTGATTAAATTAATTTTCGCAATTCCAAGCAATTCCAACCTCATATTCTGTATAAATAATAATAATAAAAAAACAAGGGGTGACTGGTCAGATAAGCACCCTACTCTTGATTTCAGCTCAGGTCATGATCTCATGGTTCATGAGTTCAAGCCCCACATTGGGCTCTGCACTGCCAATGAGGAGCTTGCTTGGGATTCTCTCTCTCGGTGTCTCTCTGTCCCTCCCCTGACTCATGCATTCTCTCTCTCTCTCCCTCCCTCCCTCCCTCCCTGCCTTCTCAAAATAAATAAATAAACTCAAACACAAAGAATAGGAGCATTTTCAATTTTCTAATGTTGTAAACTTTATTGCCCAGTAGAATTATCAAATAATAACTTATATTTAACAGTACCACACTAACAAAGCTTCCATAAGAGGGAAAATAATAATCATGTGCCCATCTTTAATTTCTTTTTTTTTTTTTTTCAACGTTTATTTATTTTTGGGACAGAGAGAGACAGAGCATGAACGGGGGAGGGACAGAGAGAGAGAGGGAGACACAGAATCGGAAACAGGCTCCAGGCTCTGAGCCATCAGCCCAGAGCCTGACGCGGGGCTCAAACTCCCGGACCGCGAGATCGTGACCTGGCTGAAGTCGGACGCTTAACCGACTGCGCCACCCAGGCGCCCCAATTTCTTGACAGAAGAGCCCTTATAGAGCTTATGCTGTTATTGGACTGAACACGTTTCCGCTTCCTTCCAATAAGCAGGTTTTCAGAGTTCTAGATTTCCGTCTGGGTATTTGGGAAATGAGACCTAAGTTCTCTCACCAGAGTAAAAGTTTTTGTACCTTTATATAGATACTGTTTCCTACATTTATTTCTTAACCCGTCACAGAAAAACAGAGCATGACTTTTTCTTAAGCTGGCACCATGCTGTAAAAAAATGCATTCCACTAGATGGAGCAGAGTGGAATTAGAACAAAGCAGGAGTGGGATGTGTTGACAAGCTGAGTTGGCATCTGAGAAAGTAAGAACCAGATACAGTGTGACCAAAAAGAAGAGGAAAGGAATTCTAGGGAGGGATGCATTGGAAGGTAAAAGTAGAGAGAAAGGGTGAGAGAGGAAGGATTATAAATGATCAGGAGATTTGTGAATAGATAAGAATGGCACCTGGGAATAGAGAGAGTTCCAAGTTTACAGATGACACTTAAAAATTCATAGCCCCAGACTAGTTATTTTCGTGTGGATTAGAGACATTTTAGTTATTATTTGCATTCACAAGGAGGAGGGTTTTCTGTATTAAATCATACCATCATAACCATATGTAATATTTCAGATCTGGAAACCAGTGCCTTGAAAATGGGTCAGAAAATGTACTTTGAGGATTTTTGCCTGTCATATACATTAATGGCCACAGACCCCAGAGCTACTGCTTTTCTTATGCTAAAAGTCTTTTGAGGTCTGGCAGACCCACTGAGCACAAAGATATAGCAGCAAAAGAGAAATCTTAGCTCCATGGAGTAAATTTATGTACAGCGTTGCTAAACTCCAACTTATTTGTCTATCCTTACTCTATCTCAACATAAATAACTCTCACTGCCTTTCTTAAACATCAGCTGATTATCCCTTGTGGAGCCACATAGAAGTTTATACTTTCATGCACATCAAAGTGCTTTAAAAATCAGAATCTGCTTACTTTTCTCTGTTTCACACTTTACCAGGCTAAATGTCTCTGATTCATTACTAGAATTACTTTAAGGCCTCTTATCATTCTGGTTGTCTTCCTTTCATTAGTTTTTACTTAATATGTTCTTCTTAAAAACATAGTTCTCAGACTTGCACAAAAGGAAGCTGATGTTTTATGACTAAATTTTGCCCACCAGATCTGTTGGCTCCATTTTTTTTTTCATGAATTATTATCTGGTTTCAACTCCTTGAGTCTTTACTTATCTTACTGATTTCAACATAATCTAGCATTTCACATTTAGCCATATTAGATTTTTTTTTTTTAATTTTCAACACTGTAATGGAGATTTTGGTTAATGCAGTAAGAACAAAATGCAAACTACAAATACTGGAAAGGATGAGACATCATTATAATTTTTACACTTAATATGATATCTACCTAAAAAATCCAGAGAATAAATTGAACAAAACTAAGAAAACAAATAGAAAAATCCAGGAAGGGAACTGGATATAACACGCACACAAAAATTATTAACAGATTTCCTGTACAGCGGCATTAAAATTCATGTTAGATTTTTTTAAATCTCTTGAATTGGGACCTGTAGAATCACTTTGTCATCCTATATAAGCTAAATGTTTCTTTAGCTCGCCTGTAAATATTATAATACATTTGCAGTCTTTGTCTTTAAGTCATTGTAACTAATGTTGAGCAGGACATACCGTAAAAATTTCTAATTCACCTTTGGAGTTCTTTTGCTCTGCAAATTGACATCAGCTCATTAATACACATAATTTGAGTATGATCGTACATCCAGCTTTGAGTTGACCGGACTAATGTCATTCAGCCTCAAATTCTTCTAAAGTTGCTATCATCCACTCCACATGTTTGTGTCTTGTCCACAGGATTTTCATGGAGATTTTGTTAAGTCTCCCTTGAAAGCACTATCAGGATGTCTGTGGTATTCCACTTGTACGAGGAGAATAACCTGATCAAAAAGGGATATGAGGCTTTTCATGATATAAGATGATTTGACTTTTAAATTTGTTTTCTTCTATTTTAAAAGGATAAACTATCCAGTATAGAAAATGAATGTGGAAAATACAGAATAGGAATAGGAAGAAGACTTCACTACCAAAAGGCAACTACTGTTTATGTTGTATGCTTGAGTGAACACACACTTGCTCATAGGGCACTGGGCCTAATTTATTCCAAAATTTAGTAGGGGATTGGGGCACTCAGTTGGTTAAGTGTCTGACTTTTGATTTTGGCTCAGGTCATGATCTCACAGTTTGTGAGCTCGAGCCTTGCATCAGGCTCCCCGCTGACAGCACGGAGCCTGCTTGGGATTCTCTCTCTCTCCCTCTCTCCCTGCCTCTCCCCTGCTCGTGCTCTCCCTCTCTCTCTCTCAAGATAAATAAATGTAAAAAGCAATTTAGTAGGGGATACACGTCAGGATCTGTGGTTTTAAAAATCCACTGTTTTGCTTTTCCTGGAGAGGCTAGACATGTTGACAGCTGTCAGTGGGATTCTTCCATGCTCTGGATTTCTCAAAGATGAAAGAAAGTGCATCTTTAAATTGCAAGGTACATTATCCTAGGAGTCTGGATGTGACCTCCTTGTGCCTAGAAATTTGACTTTTATTCAAGCATGTAGGTGTTCTCTTATTATTTTATTTTATGGTATGCACTCTACTTTATTCAGAGGATCATTTTGTTTGGTGGGAGAAATGGGGAAAGAGGTAGGGGTAGACCTCCCCAGCAAATGGTTCAGCATCACTGGTTCAGTTGTTCCTGTTGCATTATTTTCCCGGCTGGGGATCTTGGTTGCCATCAACGGAAATCAACTTTAGTTAACCTAAGCAGAAAAGAAATATAAATGGGCAGGAAAGTTGGTAGCTCAATGGGACTACTGAGAAACAGGCTCAGGAAATGGGCAAGGCTGCAGGAAACTGAATGGCCAGACCGCCGCCAAGTTTACGCCCAGGAACATCCTCTGAAGGACACTGCTGTGGCCACCACAGGAACTGCTGTCACTGGACACTGGAAGGTGCCCCTCAGTGCTCTCTCAACACTCCTCCTGTGAGTCGTATTCCCTTTGCATAGATCAGGCAGGGGTTTCTGATTGCTGAGCAGGTACCCACTGTCTGCTTCTGGCGTTCAGGTTAGCGAGTGTCATGAGTTATAGTTGTCATATGACGGGAGGCAGGACTCTCCTCTTCCCCCAGATCCATGCACTGGTGGATGCCCAGAGTGTAGGAGGCTGGTGCCAGCCCTTGGTAAGTAAGTGCATTCTTACTATAACCGTCTTTCCTAAGCCAATGAAAAGGAGGGCAGTTAAAACGGATTAAAAGATATTTGTTTTGACATCTTTTATAAGCCTTGGCTAATTGGGAAATATGTATTTCTTATTCATAGTTGTTTTTTCCTTCCTTCAGAATTCTGAATTTTTTTTCATTTTTCTCTCATTTTCTTCTCACTTTCTCTTTCTTTCCTTCCTTCCTTCCTTCCTTCCTTCCTTCCTTCCTTCCTTCCTTCCTTCCTTTTCTTCCTTTTTTTTTTTTTTGGTTAAAATTCAAATTTGTGAAAGATTGTCCTGCAGTAGATGTTGCATTAGAAAGGTTCTGGGTGAGAACCAAGGTGTACTTGGATTTGACTTTTTGCCTGTACCATTAATAGCTTTGAGCCTTGAATAAGCCAGTTAGCTTCTCTGCAACCCAAATTCTTCATCTATAAAATGAAATAAGGGGTACCTACTTTGTAATATAATTATATGAACTAAGAAAATGTTTCAGAGAACCTAGTCTATGATAGACATTCAGAAAATGATAGTTTTACGTCACTATCAGCCACTTTGGGTTCTGAAGATACTGCGTTCATTTCCCTTTGCAATTGTTAGCAAATTAATAATTAGATTTAAAAACTAATTAGATATCTAAAAACTGACTTCCCTTGGACTCATGCTGTGATCTTTCAATTTTTCCCCTTTGAAAGCAGATTTACAGCAAATACAATTTTTATTTTTCTATGATCCCTTTATTCACACATGTATTTCATAGTTGTGATCATAGCATATACATTGTTTCTTACATATAGTTTTGTATTCTTCTTGAATGCTATGCCATTAAAAATTAATGTCATAATTTACCTAACCGTTTGCTTCCTGGGGATCATTTGTTGTTTCCGTGGTAAATAAGATCAACCTACATATCTCGTAGCATTTTTCCCTGTTTGAATCATTTCTTTAGGATAACCTCTTCACAAGGGAGGGAAAACTGGGTCGAGTTGTATGGGCAGTTCTGTAGTTCTCGATATAACACAAACATCACTGAATGTTTCTGCAGCTATATCTATATATATGTGTCTTAGAGTCTCTACATATCTTAGAGTAGGTACGTGGTTGCACCTTGCCACCATCATCTCTTCATTATTATAAACTGCAAGACGATATGGTCACTTAGTCTTGAGAATTTTTTTTACCTCCACACTCACCAATATGTTTACCAACAGTGGGTCCTTACTGGGGAGAATGACACTGTTAATTTGCTTGATATTATGTCTGTCTCCTGAGGCATTACATTATCAAGAAAGCTAGTCATGATTTTAAACATTTTTGACCGAAAATGTTATGATGATGCCTAGTACGCATTGAGAACTGCACCCAGATTTGTTCATTTGTTCATTGAATGCATATTGTTCGTTGACCACATACCAGTTACTTTACTGGATTCCACGGGTAAGATGAATAAGGCATGCATCATGGCCCTTTAGAGTTCAGTCTGTAAGAGGGATGGAAAGTGATTCTAAGGTAACAAGAATTGGGGTGTTCTAGGGAAGCAGAAGATGCAGCGGAAGCACAAAGATCGCCGATTCAATTGTGGGAAATCAGGGCAGGCTTACTGAAGAGGTGACATCCAAATGTAACCCTCCAGTAGGAGTTAGAGAAGCAGAGAAGGGAGGGTGATGTGAGAGAATTCCAAGCAGGCTCTATGAAGGAACTGCGAGCAGTTCAGTTCAGAGCCTGAGAAGGTGAATGATGAGACATGAGGCTAGAAACATGAGCAGGGTCCTGCTGAAGACTGTCCCTCAAGTTTGCATTTTATCAGACAGAAGTGGGTGACATAGTGAGGAGTTCAGCCCGGGGGCTGATGTGATTAGATCCCCAGTTTTAGAAAACTAGACTGCAGTGTGGCCCAAGGACAAGGCAGTCTATGAGGGCAGTTGTGAAGATACCAGTCAGGATCCTGGTGCAGGAGTCCAGGGTAGAAACAATGACAGACTGAAATCAGATATCAGCTCTGAACTGAGAGAAGTGAACCGTCAAGTTAGTGGAGTGGGGGACAGGGACATACACAGGCATGTCTGACTTAGACTGCGGGGTCAGTAATGCCCCATTCTGCTGCTCTAGGGAGTCCAAGATGACAAGCAGGACTTGGGGGTAAAAAGGGGGAGAAGGGATGCACATAGCTTTTGACGTGCTGATTTGAGGTTCTTTGATACATGAGGAGAAGAGTGAGTTCAGGACAGAATCCTGGGATTGCTGATATTAAGTTGAGGGTAGGGGAGAGGAATCTATTGGAGATTAAGAAGATGGAAGAGGTGGGAGGGATATTGCAGACAATGGGCTATCACAGAAGCCAGGGAAATGCGAGATTTAAGGAGGGCATGGTTAAAAAAAAAAACACGGAATGGTCAATTAAAAGAACTAAAACTTACCTTTGGGCTTGGCAATGAATAAGTCAAATCTGATTTTGGCAAGGACGGTTTCATTAGGGTCGTGTGGGCAGAAATCAGGTAGTGACACTTTGGGGGTTGCATGCGTTGGATGAAGTAGAAGTAATGAACATGGACAAGTATTCCCGCAGTCTTGGCAGCAAGGGGAATGAGGGGAGGAGGAGAGAGAGGGAGACGATGAACGAGAATAGTGGCTACAAAAAACTATAATAACAACTAAAACTAACTGAGTTATTAACCATGCCATGTACTCTTCTAAGCACTTTATATGTATATGTATCTACATATATGTACATGTGTATGTATATGCCCATTTTATTCTTACATGAATAGATATGAAATAGATATTATTATTTTCATTCCACACATTAAAATACTGAGACATGGAAGTTAGAAGTCATGCCTGAGTTCGCTTAACTTTTAAGATCCGGAGCTGGGATTTGAACCTGACTCTATTTCAGAGTTTGGGTCTTAATCACTGTGTATATTGCCTCTTATAAGTACCATCTCTAGCAACCTGGAATGATCTCTTTGTTTAGAGATCAGGTGAAAAAAATAACAGGCAAGACTCCTCTTAGAGAACAAATGTTAATATAGAGATTTTTCCCCCCAGTAGAACAACAGTAAAGAGTTTATCTAAGTGTAGTTGGGACAAAAGCAATCAAAGGGGCTGTGGAGACATTCCCTCTGTGATAAAGATCAATAGGGGGGCTTGACTTAGCTCAGAGAGACACCTGAAGACTGCTGTGGTAGTTGAGAGTTAAGGTAACAAGCATTTGGGAGCCTGTATGGGTCCCGAAGAAAGGAGTGAAGCTGTCTTACGTATGAATCCTAATCCTGCAGAAGTAGATTAGATGAAAGACGAGTGGAGATCTCTGGTAGTTGTGCTAAGATGGGAGACTCTGCCATTAGCCCAGCTATAAGGTGATCTGTCTCTGATTGAGGTTTGCAGCTTTCGAAGTGGTAATTCTGACAGAGCACATGAAGAGAGAATTGAGAGATTTGAATGATGCACCCTGGGGCAGGGTGAGTAGGGGGAAGGGAACAACTTAAGACTCAGTATTTCAAAAAAGCAAAGTAGGAAACCAATGGCCAGAAACAGAACTGGGGAGGTGAGATTGGAAACTGGTATCAGAAGAAGTAATTCACTGAACACATTTTGTCGCATGCTCTCTCTATCCCATGAGCCCAGCCCTCTGATAGGTGATGAACATGGATTCGGCACGAGTTTATTTGGTTCAGGTGTGCCAGGTTTCAGGGAATACTGGGGTTTCTAAATCAAAATAACTCACAGCAATTAAAAATACGAGACTGGAATCTGGGTCAGCATTTTAAGATTGGAGATATTAATTTGAGAGGAATAGCACAGAGATGAACATTGGTTCGTGTATCAATTCAAGAATAGCCTAAACTAAAAGAACATCTTTTGTGTGTTTCTCTGTGTGAATTTCCATGTGGTGTTGAAGGCGGGTATGCTGAATATTCATTTCAGAGTAGATTATCTGGTCCAGATAGGGCACAAAAATGATGTCTTGATCACCTGTCATCAAATATCTCATGGCACTTTTTTTAGAGTTAGCACTTGGACCCTGGGGTCATGGCCACAGTCTACTGTAGGTCATTGGTTCTTACCTCTGGGAAATTTTGACAGGTTTCTTAGAGGTTTGGAATTATTTCTGTTCTGAACTGTCTCCTATTATTAGACACTGTTAAGTATCTGAATGCGTTTTCATCTTTGCAGTGATAAGTGAACATAGTAACAGAAACTCACAGTATTGCTGGAAATGAGTAAAGGCAAGTTTCTGTCCATGGTTCTAGGAATTTATTCCTCTTCAGATTTTTAGTGTTCAACACCCAACTGTCTGTGATTTAACAGGAGAAAGACACCAAGGCTAGCATTTGGTGGTTACTCATGGGTTGTTGGTTTGTTTGTTTGTTGTTGTGACTCTCTGGGCTTTTTTCTAGGTCATAGTGGAAATGGTATTGGCCTAGCATAGTTTTGGGTAATGAAGAGTGTTTCAGACCCTTTCCAAATAATACTGGTCTGAGAATATGAACATGAGTAGTAGAGTCTGAGTTATGAATGATGATCCTGATAGAACAATACCACTTGAACCACATGGACATACACCCTAGAGCACAATAAATATTTACTCTCTATGTAAACCTGCCTTGTTCTATACTTGTTTGTATTTCTGTGCATTTGGCTGTACACACACACACACACACACACGCACACACGCACACACATCCAACTTATTTATACTCATCCCAGCCTGCGTGTAATACTAGCAAATCCTCAATCTACTTTTCATATTTAGTTACTATTGACTTTAATATCATTCAGAGAGTAAGGTGTCCTAGAAAGGTCATTAGTTTAATGTGCCATAAGTACATTTTCAGTGCTACATACTTCAGTTATCTTTGTCAGTATTTGTGAGCATCTGATTAGTTTTAAGACATCTTTCTTCTTTTCCTGCACCCTCAGAAATTGATAAATTCAGTTGCCTAAGTGACTCAATAGCAGAGCTTTGTCACTGGCACTTTTCCTGCTTTGCCTGAAGAGCAGGGGTAGGGAATTCTTTACATAAGTACTCTCTGGACATGTAGGTGTATCATTTATAGGATGCAGGAATTGAGCTAGATGTAATGATATCACCTGCGTGGGTAATACTAATCTACATAATGCTGCAAACAAGGTATTTCCTGCTCCCTGTTCTTAAAAGGTAGAGTTTAATGATTTTTATTGCTGCCATGTTTAGTCATAAATTGCATTGAACTATGACTGTAGAGGTAAATATTGTGAACTCTTAGGGAAAAAAAAGAATATTGTTGAAATGATGATATCTTTGATAGGAAGCATTTAGATTAGCCCACATGACTATCTCCTTGATTTCCATCTCTTTAAAAAGTGCCAATCTCACCTAGAAATGTGGAAATTCTTTTCAAATACACTAGCAATTTATTTATTTTGGGACTCCAGAAAGCTCAAATCAATGTAGAATATTTTGAAAAAAGAAACCTGTAACCAGAGTGATTTGTGTGCATCTTAATTTGTTCTTCAGGAAAATTCTGACCTTATAAATTGGGCTTATAAGAAGCAAAACACTGATAAAAAGCATGCACAACTAATGAAATGGTTATGGGCACTCCTTTGTGAGGAAAAATATATGTATGTATATAATATTATATAGTTACATATTTTTTCCTTTGCTTTCCATTGTAGCTATTTAATAAAAGGAAGAAACACACATTTCTCTTAATGTCATAGTGAACAGCTTTTCCATTATGCATTGGTCACTCTAATATGTACAGCAAATTTCAAGTGTAGAGTCTGTGCTTCTAAAGAGCTGATGATATAGTCGAGAAAGATCAAAGAACACCTAAAAGAAAACAAACAATTCATAAGAGCACAGAAGAGGTCCCATGTATATATGGCAGACACTGGCTATCAGAGTTCGCTTCCTGAGCTGATTAAAGATGACCAGAGTGTTTTAAGAAGTCCTTTAGAAGTGGACCTTCTACTATTCTCAAAGGAATGTTAATTTTTAGAACAGCAGAGGTCAAGAGGAGGTACTTTCCTCATAGAGGTAATTGTGGCCGCAGTCAGGCAGGTATAGCTTAAACCACACGTGTAACTTAAGTGGTGTTTTCAGGGTATGGTAAGTATCATTCTGACTGGAGTCAAGTTTTTTGTGAAAGGCAGAATTTGGAGATAAGGATGAAGAAGTAGATAAGTCCCAGATGCATGGAGGGTATTGCTTGAATTCCAAAGCAAATACGTGCCTTTTATCCTGTAACATCCAGTTAAGTAGACATCCAGTTAAGGGTTTTGTACCTTTAGGGAAGTCACAGGTGCACATGTTCCCATGATGGAAGAATGGAGAAAGGGACGGGTATGGAATCTACTGAGCACATCACTGAAGATATTTAAAGTGTCAAACAGTGAGAGTCCACGTGAGAGTGGTGGCGGTGGGACTTGAAAGAAAGAGATGGACTAAGAGACATTTCAAAGGCAGAATTAGCCTGTCCCAGTGCTTAACTGGATTTGGAAATACTGGAAGGAGCAATAATCATTTCATCAGAAATATCAGTGGAACTATTTGTCATAATAGATTAATCCCTGCATGCCATCAATCTGTAGGTCTGAACAGCAAAGCCAAGATGATTTGGGAGAATGGAATTTTGTCTTCTGTGGTTGATGACCTGCTCCCAAATGGCTTATTTAATTATGGGATATTCTGTTCCCTCCGGGTGACAAATGTCGGAATGGCATCATTGAGAGCTTCAGATGTTGACTAGGGAATCCTTTCTTCTAAGGGGTGTGACTTCATTGTCATGTATCCTGAACATGTGGGCTAAGATCCCTCTCCATCTCCTTTTTCCTCACCTGCAGCCACGCTGGAGCCAACAGCCATCTTTTGATTGGATATGTGGAATTGGCAAAAATAATTATTACCATGTGTGACCCTCGATATTGTACCTCTTTTTCAAAAGCCTTTTAGGCACATATCACTAGGATGTCTCTTTTAGTAGTACCGTGAGATAGGCATAATTTTCCAATAAAAAATAAAGGAAAGAAAATTCTTCAAATTGGATAATAAATTGGATTTTTGCCCATCTGGATAGAGTAGGTCAAGGTTAGTGCTTTGAGTGCTTTAGCCTAGAATAAGTAAGCAAAATTTTATACATAAATATCACTTATATGCCACTTACATTAAATTTGTGCTGTGGATACATATCAAGGGCTGCTTTCAGGGTCTTATCCATATTCATTGGCTGATGTAAAAGCAAAATGGGATGGGAGTCTTCACTGGAAAACACCCTACATGTTGACGTCTGGTGTCCAAAGTTGATGTCGATATTAATATTATCTTAAGGGGTAGCAGATTTCAATCTGTTTGGAAATGTTTAGAAATCGGCCCCCTTTTCTACATCAAAGTACTGCTCTGCCTTCAACTATTTTCTCAAAATGGAGACTATTTAAGTAGATAGGTGCTCCAGATGATAACTATAAATACAGATCAAAGATCAAACACGGATGAAGGAGGTGACCATCTTATAGGAGTGTACATTGTTGTAAATATTTATATATTTGTTTCTCTCGAGGTCAAATAAAATGCATCTTAAACATTTTCCTGGGTCCACATGTAAGTGATTAAATTCCTTATTCATTTTGTACTCACAGTGTAATGTGAATGAATTAGAATTAGTGAAGAGAAGATTGGCTTATATAATTCCGATAATTACTCCAGCCTACTAAAATGCATGCTTATTGTCAAGATTAGGGCTTATTAATTCTTCTCATTGGTTTGTCATCCCTTTAGTGGTGTGCCCTTCTCCAAACTCTTCTCGAGAACATGAACATTAAATGAATGAGTGAATAAAAGACTGAATCGGTAAATAGGATTCTCTGGGGGCAAAACAGCTTTTAAACTAGCAAATTGGTTCTGTGATGAACTGATCTAAAATGTATTAGATAATAATGATGATTTACAATGAAAGATTTACGTGTATTGCTTTATCCTCAGAACGACACTGTGAGCGAGGTGTTATTTTTAACCCATTTTGTAGATTAGAAAGTTGGGGGAGAAAAGGTATTAAATAATATCTGGTTCAGAATCACACAGTTGGTAAGTTACAGAGCTGTGATTCAAACCCAGAAATTAACTTATGAACCCAGGCTTTGAGACATTGCACTATACTATCCACTATTATAGAGTGGAGGACTCCTACCTTATATAAAAATTTTAGTTCTCTATGTGTTGAGAGCTTTTTGATATCAAAAGGGATTATTCTTTAATTTTTGAAACACTGGGAAGGGCCATGAGGTGGAGAAGTTGTGTGCTTTGGATCTTCTTGAGTCATTGTTGTATACTCAGGGCTTTTCTAAGTCACACTGAATGAGCATTTCAGTTTAAAAACATGTTAAAGCATTTTGCTGACTAAGTATTTCTAGGTAAATTGGACTCCCTGCTAGCTACTGTGTGGATTACTCAGTTATGAAGTTAGTTTTCTGGGTATCTGTTAACTTTTCAGCTAAGCAAACCATTCTATGTCATGAGACGTGTAATCAGACTTCGATATGAACCTCAAAAAATATGATTGGGAAACTAAACCTATTTCAGGAAGAAGGGCCCATAATATATTGCAAGTTTCTGTTCGTGGGTTTTTTTTTCTCTTCCATTACCATTGCGTGGATTCCAGAACATAGTAGAGTTTCTAGCTGAGTGTTAGCTGCAGTGTTGCAGAGAAAAAGTTAACGTCCTAACTGTAAAGCTCAGTATCGCTGCCATATCAATTGTTGCCCCGTCTTACTGATTTGGCATCCAGTGAAAGTGAGAGGCCTTAATTCTTCTTTCTTTGAAGAAGGGAAGCAGGAAAAATGATGATCATGGGCTTTTTTTTTTAAATTTTTCAACGTTTATTTATTTTTGGGACAGAGAGAGACAGAGCATGAACGGGGGAGGGGCAGAGAGAGAGGGAGACACAGAATCGGAAACAGGCTCCAGGCTCTGAGCCATCAGCCCAGAGCCCGACGCGGGGCTCGAACTCACGGACCGCGAGATCATGACCTGGCTGAAGTCGGACGCTTAACCGACTGCGCCACCCAGGCGCCCCTGATCATGGGCTTTTTGATGAATCTGTGAGCAACCATAGAATGAAGATAGACCCAAATACTCTGATGATATCTTTTTCTTTTGTTTATTAGAGGTGGTCCTTCTGGAAACATCATTTGGCATATGGTATTTAATTTTGTCTATATATTTCTGATTGTAGGAATTTCTGGGCTTCTGTAATTATCTCTCTCTCTCATACCCAGGAGCATGTATGTACATATAGACACACACAACCAAGACTGCATGATATTAGAAATGTTTCACTTCTCTGACTCCATAGTGCTCGATGATGTTTCATAGTGTAAATGTTCTCAACGAGGAAAAGAGCCAAGGACATATATACTGGTAGGAGGCGTATTTATTCCTCACTAGGTTGGGTGATGCCACATGTCTTGCCGAATGAGTTTGCCATCCAGGAGCCTCAGATTCTGCCAGAGCCTAGGGTTCTCGTGGATGTGTTTGCCAGTAAGTCAGTCACTCATTCCAGGGAAACCAAAGTGACCTGCGTCAATGGCGTGGCTGTTCTCACAAGGCTTGGTTGTTGACCCCAGGCCACCTGTCTTCCCTGAGTACCTCCATACATCTCTCTTTGAGAATTTCTAGTGCCCTACCATTTACTCAAGTTCATTGAATTTACAGTGATCACTCTTAACCTTAAACATATAAGGGAAAGAAAACAAATCCCACCATTTTATGTTCTACACTGTATTTGTGTACAAAATGTAAGGGACACAATTTTGAAAGTTGTTTTCTTCGGCATTCTAAAATGATGTGAAAAATCAACTAAATATTCTCTATATCAAAATGCTTAAGGACTACAGCTTCCACAAATATTGTAAAATATTTTAAATGACAGTAAGCCACACATACGTATGTGGGAATAGTCATGTACATGTTACTGACTTACATACGTGTGAGATTAGGTGGTATACATGAGTAAGCATTTAGCTGAGCAAAATCGGACACAGCACAAAATGAGACTAAGGCTGCAGACTCGATTCCTATAGAGCCTGTTTAGTTAATTGAGTTCTTTCTTTTCTTTTCTTTTTTTTTTTTAATTTTTTTTTTTAACGTTTATTTATTTTTGAGACAGAGAGAGACAGAGCATGAACAGGGGAGGGTCAGAGAGAGGGAGACACAGAATCTGAAACAGGCTCCAGGCTCTGAGCTGTCAGCACAGAGCCCGACGCGGGGCTCGAACTCACGGACTGCGAGATCATGGCCTGAGCCGAAGTCGGCCGCCCAACCAACTGAGCCATCCAGGCGCCCCGTTAATTCAGTTCTTAATCCATAAATTGAACCCCTGACCCTTGGTCATAGCTTGTGTAATAATGCAGCTGGTCCAGAAAGGCAAAGCAAATGAATTAGGGCAACTCACCCCACTGTTGCAAAAACAAGCAAATTTATCAGGGTAGATCCATAATGTATCTGTTCTTTTGAGGGCAAGTTTAATTTTACTCTCAAATTCAGTGTGATTTTGATATTACTATGTAAGTCTTGTTAAAATATGTAAATAGGGCATTTACTAAACTGTCTTTATTTAGTGTTCTTTTAAGTGATCATAAAATTTTAATGACTATTATTACTGATACTCTAATAAGTACTTCAATGAATTTTTTGATGGTTAAATATAATTTGTATGTTACTCCAGAATCTCAATGTGGGGATTTTAATATTGAAACATTACCGTAAAATATTCATGCCATCAGCTTTCCATATTGCTATACCATAGAATAAATGCATGTTGATTTGAACTTAAATCTTTCTGACATTCAATGGTTTGGGTATCGCAAAATCTTGTAATGCATTAGTCATTCAGCTGAAGGAAAGTGACTTGCATTTTCAGAGTATTTATAAATTGATGTTAAAAACCATTTTATTCTAGCCAAGAAGGCTTCTGCTTTACAGTCTAATTTTGGACATATATGTGGGTTACTTAAATAGAGAGATAACATTAATCTTTCAGTAGCAACAAGTGCTGGGTGAGGTTAAGGCCAAGAGTTTAGCATTCCTGTTATCAAAATGCTATTGTTGAACTTAAGGACCACAAAATATGATCATTGCTGAATGTTTAAATGATTTGGATTCTTTTGAACTCTGCTACGTGATACTGTGTTTCCTCACACCTTAAGGCCCCCCACCCCCAAACTTTTTTTTTTTTAAGGCAGACCAGCCATTAGTGGGACAGGTTTCATCTCCTGTGCCTGTGATTAGCTTGATGGCAAACAAAACAGCTCATGATAGTGTGTTCATGCTGCTATTTATGTAGACATTAGGCACAGGAACAGGTTTTTAACAATATGACTGCTTGGGCTTTATGTTACACATCATGAAACATTTTGTTGATGCTTTATAAATAGTGTTACCTATTTATAACCTCCAGCCACTATTCTTTTAGTGGCATTCTCAAGTGGCTTTTGCTTTCGTTAACATCAGCCACTCACGGGCACTTCTGTTCCATTGCTTGAAAGTTAAATGGGAATATGTGAGTTTTAGCTGGCCAAATCTTCATGCAACTCTGGGAAATTGTTAGAGGTAAGGAAGTTAGGATGTAATTGATGTCAGATAACAAACATTGAAAATGTTGAAAAGGAACAGATCGGGTGAGTTTTATATTATGAAAATGTCACTCAACAGACTCAGAACAGTAGCTTTATTTGAAAAGATCCTCCATACAATGAGAGTCTTATATTCCATTAAAAGAAGAAAAAGAAGAAAAAAAACTGAGGTGACAGGAGATTCCTATGGGGGAAGAGCTGTCTGTGTCTATCTCAGGGAATCTTTGGGGGCATTCATTCTCATCTTGGAGGTAGAGGGAAGATTTTAAAGTTAATATTTCTGCCACCTTCCTCCTTCTTTCCCATGTGCTTACAGGCAGAGGCACAAACCTGCCCTGTATCCCATGTGTCTAGTAGAGAATCTACATCAAAAGCAGGAAGGGTAGAGAAAAGAGAGGAAAGTGAGGGAAGGAGATGAGCCCTGTGTTTTGTGGCAGCTTGTAAAATCAGGAAAGGCCTTTGCGGAAACAGGAGCCAGGCAGAACTCCCACCAACGCCGAGTACCCCATTAATGAGTGCTGCCCCGCATGGCTGCTATTTGTCATCACAATTGGTACAGGTCAACAAAGGATTCCAAGATTTGTATTAATAAACAAGGTAGAGAAATAGGAAGATGAAGTGAAGGGGAAAAAAATTAACCTTTCTAATTTTTTTTTCGGGTGCCACTTTTTGACCTGGGAGGGATTGTAGTGAAGAGAACATTACCAAACCTGCATTATCTGTGTTATAGGCCCATCCCCCGACTGGTTCAGAGCAGAGCGCACAGTTTCCGTTCACTTGCAACCTCCCCACGGGCTTTTAGCGATGGCAGAAGCCACTCACAGGTGAAGGCAACTCCGTGGTGGGTACGTTTCAGATATCCGTGGGCACACGGTGGCCAAGCCCAAACCCAGTAGACCTTCTTCTGGGAGCATCCACCACATACAGCATCCTTCTTGGCAACTTCTGACAAAATGGAGCTGTGGCCATAGACCTGGATCCCTCTTACGGTGGTGAGAACCCTTTTCCTAGCTACAGAAAGCAAATGCATGACTCCTATAATATGTTCAGACTAAGAAGGGGACCCTGCCTTTAACAGGCAAGGTCTGCGGGTCTTGTGCATCATAGTCTCTGTAGAATAGGATGATGGCAGGCATTAAAGCTTGGGGAGGATATAAAAGTCCATCATAATAAGGCGAGATTAGTGTATATCACAGTTCAGTGTACTAAAAAGGGAGGTGACTTTTCTGTCCCAGCTGACTATTCGCAAACGCCATAAACTGAGGTCTACTCTGTAGCCAGCTGGATTTCCAAAGCAAAGTCATTAAGGGAAGAGGGATCATGCATCAAATGGGACAGTTACTTTAAAATGGGAGCAAGCAAGCCCAGAGTTAAGGAAATAAACCAGGATGAACGGAATAACTTGAGCACACCTACGTAGGTAGGTCACAGAATGAGCTACATGGTAGAAAATCATTTTATGCCCAGGAACCTTAAAGAATAACCCTAAAAAAAAATGCTCAAAGAGTCCAGATATACTTTTGTTCTTTGTAAACGGTTATTTCAGAGTGATTTCCCTAAAGGTTGGCGTTACCCTGCCTAAAGGTTTGTGGTCAACAAAAGTCTTTGGGGAAAGATCTTTAGCCACTTTGAAGTAGAAAGTCAATGCCTGCTCTGAATTGTGACAGCCTCGTAAACCCCAAACAGGTCTGAATGGAGTGGAGGCATGAGAGAATCAATTCTCCCTGCCATTCTGGTAGGCAAAAATATTAAAAACTATGCTCAGTCTCTTGAATCTTTTATTTTCTTCCTTTAACGCCAAGCCATGTATAATAATCCAGCAGATTATACAATTAAAGCCCACTGAGAGGTCTGTTCATTTATCTTGGCTGTGGTTTCTATCAAGCATTCCTCAATTATTTCCCATAGTCTGTATTTTTTTTTTAACCTGGCAACGATGTCAACTTCAGTAAGTTAAGATGCTATGCTTCTTTTGCTGTTTCTGCTTCAGTGCCTTATTAAATGCACCAGCTAAACAGAAAATGCAGTATAAATATGTTTCATGAGTCATTTAAGGATTCAGCCAAGAGACATTGCAATTGACTTTTGAGTCCATTTTTAGAACAAACTCTTTCAAGACCCTTCTCAACAGGAACACTTCCCCTGCACTAGAACTGACATGACTGTATGCATTACTTTATTTTGATACTGACATTTAAACAATAAAATAAAGCCATTTAAAACAAATAGTAGTGCTTTAAGTGTCTGGGCTGTCAAGATATCAAATTATATAACTTGGAAAAAATCAGAATTCATTGTTAATGGTATGCACTTAACACAAAGGGTCGCTGGAGTACTCACCAGATATATATTCAGCTACCATGTTGGAGCTAACAGGCTGTATTCCTTTAGATAGAATTGAGTATATTCACTTAAATGGGCTTGACTCTAGTACAATCACTGTATTCAAATGTCAAAAAAAAAAAGAGAGAGAGAGAAAGAGGATGTCACAGAGGGTCACAAATTATGTTGGATTTTGACAGATTGTAGCCTTGCTTTACAAGAGCAGTAACATCTCATTTGTCACCGTTTGATCTGTAAGTGCGGGAATGAGAGCGGAAGGCCCTCCATCTCCGCCACAATTTAATCGCTCTGAGGCCCACGGTGGTGGTGGGAGCCACCTGCCCAGGCACCGCACTGCTGATCTGTTTTAATTTAATCGTCCGTCAGCTGGATGAAAGCATAAATCGTCTCTCTTTGATCTGCAAATGGTGTGTTTTTGTAAAGCAGGGTGTGGGATCAGGGAGAAGGGACTTCAGATTTAGCGCAGCCTGGACACCATGGCCCTGTGGGCCCTATGGAGACACCCAGAGTGGTGTTTGACTTCCTCGGAGTCGCAGACCGGGAAAAGACTCTGGTGAAACACAGAGCAAAACAGGGAAAGTAGCGGAAGGAAACCGATTTGCGTTAAAAGGTTAACAAATAAAACCTTCCAGGCATAATAAGATACTATTCTCAGAGAACGAAAAACGGTTACCCATTCACATCGACTCATCTTTTAAATACATTTTGTTGTTAGCGTTTGAATTTTGGCTGCAGGAGAAACAACAGAGGAGACTGTAAAAAGGTTTTATTGTTGTTATTATTATTATTATTATTATTATCCTCTCCTGTGAATGGTGAGCCTTATGAATGTAACCTAAGTTTTCTAAGGACAGCATGCACAGTAAAAGATGGTTTTGTTACAGTTGGGAGGTGTGGAGAAGCACACGCTTTTAAGTAAACTAAATGACATGAAGCCTGAACACAATGAGTGCTACATCAAAACAGTTATTTTATGAGCATTTAAGTGGCCTCACAGACAAACATTTTAAGGTGCTTTCCACATCATTCCTTAGTCTATTTCTCAGAATCGCAAATAATATATTTTTATGAATAAAAGGGAACCACTTTATAGCACTGCTGCCAGAAATAATTTGGGAAAGAAGAACAGTTAAAAACACATTCCATGTTTTGTAGTTTTTAAAAGAATGACTCCTTAGTGCAGAGATTAAAGCAATAGCACCAGGTTTTATAGCCATTAGTAGAAATACTTCCACCATTATAAGATGCTACCATCTCGATGGGTTTGTTTGTTGTTGTTGTTGTTTTTAATGAATCCTTTAAACAGAAACTTGGGGGCATGCTAGACATTTTGACACAGAACATTTCCAATATATATATTTAATAACCAAAATATTTCTAAGGAAGAATCCATTTCGGGAAAAATCCCCAAGAGTAAACTAGAAATTTCCAAAAGACTTCCCCCAGTCTACAGGGAGTTGCTCCATAAACCAAAGAAAAATTCCCCCTGAAATTCCTTTAGGATACCATGGAAAGCAGGAACAATTTACAGTTCAATTCCAAAAGCTAAAAATTTCTTCACTTGGTAATGGTTCTAATAAAATTACCAGCAGAGGGGGAGGCCCCCAAAGACCGGATGAGTCATCCTGCTTATTCTGGGCCATGTATTTAGTTTGGCGTTCACCTTCCATAATTTCCATTAATGGCTTTTCTAAGCAGTATTTGCATAGGAAACATAAAGGTGTCTCTGCCACTTCCATTTATTAAGTTATTCCACTGCACTGCTGCTGGCTCAGAGGTAAACATCGCTGAGCTTTTAGGTGAAATTAAGTCCCACAAAGCAGTTTTGGAAAAACTTGAATTTTGATCATGGGATTCTGAGGAGTAGAAATAGTGATTGTGCCTCCTACGTCTGTGTGAGCGAAAGGGGAGAGCAGATGGTCTAGACTCTTCCTGCCTTGTAGGGCTAAGCTCTGCTCATGTGCTTGGACCCAGGACAGACCACAAAGAGGGAAGGGACACAGGAAAGGAGAGGGAGGAGATGGAAGAAAGAGGAGTGGAGAAAGGAAGTGTAAAGTGTGTTATGTCCTATATAACACACTTTTTTTTTTTTTGGAAGTGATGAAGGGCCCCTAGCAAGCTCCTTTGCGTGCCCTTCACTGTAACCCAAGATCCTAGTCTTCTGCTTCAATTTTTTGACACCTTAGAATTGAAACAGCTCTTTTCCTGTCTTTTCCTCCAAGGCAAATTCATTCGTTCGTTCCTTCATTAGTTTGTTTCCTCCTTCTTTCCTTCCTTCCCTCCCTCCCTCCTTCCTTCCCTCTCTCTTCCTTCCTTCTTCCTTTGTTTCTTTCTTTTAGAGCAAGAGTAAATCTTAAGAGTATCAAGTATATAAACTACTGTCTTTGGACACATGCAGGGATTCAGCCTTTTCTTAACCTCATACATCTCTTCAGTTACTAAGCCTAGAGGATTCTACTTACAGAGGATCCTTTGATCTTTTTCGATGCATCCCCTCAGCTTGAGTATAGGTCACTCTCCTTTGTCATCTGTGTGACTGAAATTGTCTCCACTGGTCTACGTGTCTTCAGTGCCACCTGTGCCCGTCACCTTTTGCACCGCATAGGATGAATTCCAACCATCCGAGCCATTATATAGGCAGCTATTCACAATTAGAACCTAATTTATCTCCCTAGCCTTCTTAAGGTACCATAGGTTTTAGCCACCTTGCCCTTCTCCTGATTGCCTGCACGTAGCATGTCCTCATTCCTACATATCTCTGTGCAGTCTCTCAGTCTGGAATGCCCTTCTCATCCTCATTTTTGCCTGGAGAAGTTCAACACATCTAGAAGAAATGACTTCTGTTTTGTGAAGACTTCCTGAATCCTTAGACAGAATTAATTGTTTTTTTTCTCTACATTCCCATAGGATTTTCTACATACCTCTAGTATAGCACCAAATATATTACAGTGAGTTGTTAAAGAGTCCCCCAGTGGATTCTGGGTCTTTGAGAGCAGACAGTAAGTTTCATTCTTGTCTGACCTTCTTGCCTCCTGCCCCTAAACCCAGCATGGTGTTTGGGACCTGAGTCCGTGTTCCATCAATATTGATGATAAACTCATTGGCAGTGGATATACTAGGAACATTCTTTGAAGGTTCACTTGAATTGTGTATGTACGTGTGTGATCATGCTTGTATGAGTGTGTGCGTGTTTATACGTGCATTATATTTGTTAGTAGCCTTAATTTTTACCTACTCTTTTATAAGATTTTTGTATCTAATGACTCAATGCTAGGATCTGTTATGCCAACTGAATTAGTCCTCCAGGCTACTCTGAGAAAATCTGGCTGTTAATTTATATGAAAAGGAACCACAAACAATAGAGAGAGAGAAAGAGAGAGAAGAACCTACCATTTACATTGAGTCCCTACTGTGTGCCAAATTCTGTCCTTAGATGCTTTTTATAATCTTAGTTATACTTCTCAGAGGCCGTAAAATAGCCAGATCCCAGGTCTGCCATTTTTGGTTGAGTCAACTTGGGCAGTTACTTAGCCACTATGTGCTTCTGTTCCTCTTGCTTTTTTTTTTTTTTTTTCCTTCATAGATTGCTGTAAGGAATAAATGAGTTAATGCATGTAAAGCACCTAAGACCTTGCTTTGCACATACTAAGTGCTCAGTATTGTCAACAAATATATAATTTTTAGTAGCACCTACTATCCTTATGTCCTTACAGATAAAGAGGCTAAGGCTTCGAGCGTGTTTAGGTATCTTGGCCAAAGTCATATAGCTAGGAAGGAGCAGAGCTGGGGCTGGAGGTGGGGGTGGAGGAATCCCATTCAGTGCTTTAGGCACTTGTGTTTTTCCTCCACTGCAACATGCCTCTCTCTCAAAGTCCCCTATCAGAACCTGTCCAAATCATTGGTTAAATAACTCAGAAGAAAAAAAAATAATTAAATGATCACACTGAAGCTATGTCAAATGGGAAAAAAAATATTCCACTAAATATTCTGTTAATGACTTCAAACCCCGTAAGCTGAGTTGACATCACCTATTACAGAGATGGGGAAATCAGGCAAGGGTAAAGTTGGTTGGTGGGGATATGGGAACTCTGTATTTTTCTAAATTCATTGTTAAATCCTGCCAACAATAGGAATTCTGGTTTGGGAAATGGCAGCATCTTTAGGATCATTTTGGAACCTGGAGCAAAAGAAAATACAAACATTGACTTTTGTACAATTATTTAGACTTTACTCTAAGGGCACTTTATGTTTTTAAAGACTTCCAGTCTATTTTAATAACTTCTATTTCTATTGCTAAATGTGTGACCTCTAAATTGAAGGCACACCTGCTATTGTACATGCTGCTCTGTACCAAATACTGTATAGGGAAAGAAATGAGGGCTAGGCTTTTCCGTGACAATGAACTTCACTTTCGTGGAGACTGATCACTCTTGAGAGGTGATAAATGCCAGTGGAAAGGTACAGTAAGCCATCATATATTAAATATGGAAAAGTAGTTTTAAATAATACTGAAACGTGCAAAATACAAGCTGACAGCCACCACGAAATGAATTGTAAGCCAAGATTTTGTTTGACAGAATTAACAGCCAATGAAGATTTTGACAAGAAATGCCAGCATACACAACACACACGTTAGCTAATGTGTCAACAATCATGCTATTTTTACATATGTGTCTCCTGTCTCTTTTGGGGTTATTGTTAAGAAATTTTAAGATTATTTTCAGAAAAAAGTAGACTGTGATTTCTAAAGTGGTTTTTAACTGTGATTAATTATCATACCCCAGGGTATTCTGTCTTCTTGAATCTGATTAAAATAGTTAGGGATCTTACTGTGTTTGTATTTTTTCATAAAACAGATATTGCCAAAACACGAAGCTGGGATTATTGTTTTGGTTATTTGTGGCTAGAAGTAGGAATGCAGGAGTATCAGAGACTGTGGCCACTTGGGGGTTCAGAGCTCTGTTGCAGAAGCCGTTGGCAAGGATGAAGTGGGCTCTCCGGGTAGATGAAGGTGTGACTCCATCAAAGGTTCTCCCGAGACAAGTACAGACTAAGTGTCGGCTTCTTTGCGAAAAGGTCTGTGTTCTCTTCACTTGATGTTGATGTGCCAGCCATTGTGCTAGGCTTTAAGTATACACTCGTCAACAAAAGCCGATGTGATCCATGTTCTGGGAAAGTTGATGATGTTGTGTGTAATAATCTCCTGAATAAATGTAACAGCGGAAGTACTTATGTAGCAGAGGTGTGTGGTGCCACGAAGTGCTTGTAATAGCTTAACAAGCACAGCTTGTATGAACGTCTAACGTCGTACACATTACAAACAAGCGTTTGTGATAGATTTGTTACGAAGAGGGAGCTTTCACTGGCAATTGTACGGTGCAAAAGAGAAGGCGAAAGGAAATTCAAAACTCATAGATGTTCATGTACCAGAGAATCCTCTGAGCAACACAGAAGGTATCTATGTCATTTCTTTGTGTATCTTTCAGAAGAAATTATCCCTCCTTTTCTTGTTTCTAGATTATTCTGGTTATCCTTATTTCGGAAGTGTTCTGCGGACTAGGGGAGATTGGCAAAGGTGTTCTTAGAACAAGTTGCAATCTGATTGCTTCATTAGATTTTAATAATATGCTTGGTGGTTTCTGCCTATTTTGAATGGGCTCCGGTCAGTAAGAACCATCAGGCTTGGGAAACTGTACAAGTGTGTCTGTAGTTGGGGAGATGGGTTAAGCTAACGGTGGCAGCTCATCAGTTGTAGAGCCAAAAATAGAACACTGGCTTCTGAGTTCAGTGTCTGGGCACTAGAATATCCGGCACACTCCATGCACAAGGGCCCAGTGATGTTGTCCAGCCCCATCGTTTCTGTGAATTGGATACCGGGAGCTCCAGGGAGGATTAGGTTATGATTTGGTGAATCTATGATTCCCTAAGAAGGTCTTAGGATGTCTAAAAATATCTTCCTTTTCTCTCTTGGCACTTAGAGGAAATCTGCTTCATGGTCCCCTCAGAAGGAGGACTGAAATGAATTTATAACCTGAATGCCTATATTAAATATTTGCCCTAAAAGCAATGAGACCGGGGCAACTGTGCATGTATGAAATACGCATTGTTTCGGGAGAACATTTTCAGAGTCTGCAGTCATGACAAAAGTAATAAAGGAGGATAATATTTAAGTTGATAAAAGATGCAAACATGGCTTTATTGGGTTTCTAAATTCAAATTAAAAGAATAAATATTTCATCAGTGATACTAATTAAAGATTCGTCAAAGATTTGTCTGTGTCTCATATAGCAAATACCAATCAGAACTGATTAAGAGAAGTAACATTTATTGGACTGCTCAGTTATAGAAAGAAATGATTACTATGAAGTCCATTTTACTGAGTAATGGTTATTTGATTATAACTTGATTTTCAAATGACATTAGTGCTTCTTGATATCACGTCCCTCTGTTCTTTCCATGGAGTAGAATTTTGATCTGAGGGTGGAGGCGGATAATGTTTTGGGATGACTAATTATATACATTTTGTGTATTAGTCGTATTGTGTGGTTATGTGTGCTTCAGTGTTTTTCCTTAGCGCCATCCTTGCTTTTTAAAAAAGCCAATTAAAAAGTTGATTGAAAGGGCTGTGAGGTTCATGTCTTCTCATTGGATCAACATAGTCACATGTTTCTTTTCTGTTTTGTTTGAAGTATTCATGTCTTATTAGACAGAAAACTCTGATAAAAGCCATTTGTGTATTCAGTAAAAATAGCAGTTGAGGCAATAGCGTTAATGGTGATATTATTTCAGTGTTCATGGTGATATTCAGACCCTTGTCTCTGGGCTGGGTCCCCTGGTGTACAAGACGGGGCTGTTCTGTAGTCGGGCCTGGGGGCTGAAATCTCAGAGGCAGGTGTGAATGTGTACACACAGGGTTCTGGGTGCAACATCTTTCTGCCCAGTTTCATTCTTTAGAGTTTGAGACATGTGAAGTTCCACGCAAATGCCCACTTGCTCACCTTTCTTTCTGAACCATGGTATGTGCTCTGGATTCCCTTACTTTTAGTTTATAAGCTAGGCTGATGCAAAAGTAGTTTTGCTCGTCTACCTAATAAATGTAAACAGGCGAATCAGAGGTCACCATGGTCTGGACTGTACTGGTGTCAGCCTTAGTCGTCCTTTTTTTTCCCCCCCACATGGACTCTATCCACTTTTCTCAAGGAAGGGGTCATGGAGGTGTGGGGATGTGGTCAGCATTTAGATGGAATTGTCTTTAACCCTCTCAGGAGTCTGGATGTGACCAGAACAGACTCGAGATTCCTTTTATGCTTTCCAGGTAACATGCTCTCATGAATGTAGAAATTCTTCACAGTTTCCTAAGGACAACAAAACCATTATGGATTCACTTGCTGTTATACAGGGAGAGTTGTCTGTGAACAGCCTCTCACAAAGACGATCTACAGATCAATCTGTGGATTTATCTGAGGATAAATTACCTTTCTCTGTTAACCAGATGAAAAGTACTAGAGCATCGTGACATCTTTTCCTCTCCCTCTCCACGGTTACGCTGCACGCTTATGTGGACACATGTCTCCTTGCAGCTGGTTTTGTGAGCAAATATAGGAAACAGTGAAGAGTTAATTCTCAAACTGACCTAACACGTGCTGCTCCCGCACTGTCTCTCTGTATGTATGTATGTGTTACATACCAGGTACATTAAAATTCACATTTAAATTTCAAATGAGTTAAATACACCATTGCTTTCAAATAAGTGACTGATTTTTGTTCCTCTCATGTTATATTAATATTAATATTATGGAATCCTGTACCCTTGCATTCTTTGCTGACTATCTGATAATTGGGTTGGGGGGGGTGGCGTATGGAGGGTCATCTTGTTTAGCTTATCTCTGCAAGAGAAAGAGTGGCCAATAATAAGGGAAAGCGGCAATAAAATAGTAACAAAAAATTGAAAAGAAGATTTAATCTCTGGCCAATTTGAAACATATCCCAGGGAATCCATAGAGAAAAAGATAAAGTGTGACTATGAGTAAGTTAACTAAACACATTACACTGTGTGAGAGCAAATGGAGTTAGTCCATTGTACATGTTTAATTTCCTATTAGTCTCTGGCGTTTACTACCACGTCTGAGTTGGGGCATCTGTAAATTCAGTTAAATACAGTGCATTGTCTAAACATATCACAGCTCCAATCAGTCACCCCAGCTGCTGATAAGAAGCCTCTTGTATTATTGAATCTACAATGGGGAGGCTCTGCAGACACCAAGATAACAGCTAGGTATTTCACTTTTAAGTATGGAGAGAGGGGGAAAAAATAATAATAAAAAAAAGGAACCTAGCCGCTGCCTTTGCTTTTACAGCTCTGACATTTATTATTGCGCCCAGATTTGCTTTCTACTAGCGACGTGATTTTGCTTTGGGATGTGTTATGTCTTTCTTTGGTTTTAACTTAAACTCTGTGAATCAAAGAGCAAGGAGAGCAGGGCAGCAAAAGTACTGCAAACAAAGAAAGAAATCAGCTCTCCTGTTATTATGAAGATAGCAGCGGCTTCTTCAGGAGTATTTTTTGTTTTGTTTTAATTTAAGCTCTCTTTCACGATTTTGCTTTTCTTTCCTGGATGCATAGGGATGAAACCTAGTCTTTTGTTTGCTTTTCTCTTTCATAGTTTCATTGAAATTTTTATTAGAGATCTTTTTTCTTTAATTTTTTCAATCTTAATTTTGAGAGAGAGAGAGAGAGAGGGAGGGAAGGAGGGAGCTGGGGAGGAACAGAGAGAGAGGGAAACACAGAATCCGAAGCAGGCTCCAGGCTCTGAGCTGTCAGCACAGAGCTTGACGTGGGACCCAAATTCACAAACCGCGAGTTCATGACCGGAGCGGAAGTCGGATGCCCAACCGACTGAGCCACCCAAGCACCCCATTATTAGAGATCTTCTAATGATCGATCTCAGAAAGCAAATCACTTTGACCCTAACAAATTGTAGGGCAGGTCTGTGTGTGATATGGTGTGTGTCTTTCCCAAATGCCACCTACGATTTTTCTTGCCTCTTGTTATTAATTTATGTAGCCTCGTATAATTAAATTCCACCGTTGTACTATTGGTGACAGTGTAGACACACACATTTATTTTTAGAGATAATCCTGTTTTTTTATTTTTAAAATTTCTTTTTCAAGGAAGATGTTAATAGCTACTCTCATATTCGAGAAACAGTCACATGCCGTTTTCTGAAATTGTATTCAGATACTGGCTCTCATGTTGTATGAAGATCATAATGTTACCTGTTTCACACTTTGTTTTTTAATAGAATGATTGATCATCTCTTGCGAACTGCTCCATATGTCTCACATTCACATATTTGTGAAAGTACAGATCGCATTGCCTTCATTTAATTTTATGAGTTTATATTTCCTCTTTCCCAAACAGATGTTTTACTACAGCTGCTATTTGTTTAGTAAATTGGTTCACAGGCCATGGTTCTGTTTTCATATAACATTGAGGAACTGACCAAAAACACTAATGCCCCCCCCTCCCCCGCCGCCAAAAAAAAGCCATGTGACTCCTTTGTCAAGTTCTGGTTTGAGCTGTGTCTTAGTTACATTTTTTTGGCCTACTTTTTGTGCTGTGCTTCTCTTTACAATTGCAGCCTCATTGTACACACATACTCATCCGCCCCTCACATACAGGCATGCCCCCCTCCCCCCTCCATCCACCTGTCCACCTGGTCACAAGCCAAAGCAGCCCCAAGGCCACAGGGCTAGGGTTTCAATATATTCCAAAGATGTATTCATCCTGCACAAAAATACTACTGTGTATTTGGCGACAAACAATTATATAATTTGTCTTTATAAGGTTAAAAGGTCAAGAACAAGCTTTTAGAACAAGGAGCAACAGATAAATATTTTAGGTGACACAGGCCATGGAAAAGAATGTAAAACGTGGGAGTTTGGGGGGTGAACACGAGGTATTAGCAACAGATTATTGGCTCATGAAAGTGACCCAATCCCTTTCTAATGCCATAGGATGCACTTTTATAGAAAGGTTACAGTTTCTTAGAGATGAAGTTGACGACCTAGTTATGAAAGCCCTCTTAAGCCTGGTGCGCTTTATCAAGCTATTGTTTCTCAGCTCTAAACCCACCCTTTTTGTGATGCGGGGGCTGGGACTCCCGGCAGGAGGAGGGAGAAGAAATTTGATCTTTATGTTGGCTTCCTGTTGACTTGTTCCTGACAGAGCCACCCCGTCTAGAGACCCTTTGCCCTGGCATCGGCAGTTGGCACAGTTTCTAGCTCTTTCTGGCACTCCAGACCAAGCCCCGTAGTGCCCCTCGGAAAACCCAGCACTAGCCACTGGCTTCTGCTGCTCAGAGGTCTGAGTCTCAGCCAGCAGTGTCTCTTCATTGGGCTTCCAGATTTTCAAAGCCCAGGACCCTTCCTTTTGTTCCCACAACTTCTAGAAGCCGCAGTTGCAGTTATTGCCCGTTTCCTTTTTGCTCCTACAGTTCTCCCACACCCTTTGAAGCAGTTTCTCATATTAAATTCTCCCTGTTGAGAGGCCTGGGGTGGTTTCCATTTTCCTGTCTGGTCTCTGTTAAAGGTGAAACAACAGTCTCATAATTTTATATACATTATTTCTTTTAACCTCATTTCCTCCCTGGGTGCCCAGAACGTGTAGCTAGGGTGTTACGGCATAAATTTTGATAGTTTTTCTGTTTTCTTTACTGGAAGTACCAGAGCTTTATACAATCATTTGAATACCGAGATCAATGAGGCTCCGTGTTTGTTTTTTTTTTTATCTTTCGTACGTCTGTTACTTAAGCTGGTTTGCTGCAGTGGATGGTCTGTTGTGGAATATTCACAGGCTCCTTAGCATTCAATAGTGTCTTTTTATGGTGAGGATTAAATAGAAATCTATCTTCATCCAGCCAGTAGTCAAACCATATAAAGTAGGTAGGTAAATAAAGTTATAGCAAATATTTGCATGCTACTTCAGTGACATTAGGGTTGATTCATGGATCGTGTCAGTCTGGTGGAGAATAGATGAATAAAATGAATTTTGAAAAACTTTGGGTAGAATGTGGGTTTTGAGTTTATATTTTAAAGTAAGCAAAAGATTTAGTGTTGAAAAGGAACAAGAGGAAAAAATAATGAGAATTAAATGATATTTAAGGACTACATAGATTTCCTTTAAAATGTCACCCAGCACATTTAATGATTAAAATGAGGTTTTAGGTAATATAAAATGTAAAAACAAGAAAATTAATGTGATTATTGTGATCGGTAGAGAGAGCAGTTAACTTCAGTAATTCAACTAAGAAGACAATGCTTTGGAATCTTTGTTATCATATTTTGCTGTCTATGGCCAGAAGAGTAAATAGTATTTCCACCTATTATTTCCTTTCTGCTGCATAGATATTGTTTACACTAAGTTATGATACAGCTGAAAAATTATTTTGTCTCATAGGCAACGTAGGCAATGAAAACAATGTTGGATTCTCGATCAGGTATTAATTTAAAGACTAAATTAATTTATAGTGAGTTTACATTTATTTTCTGAACCTTGAACACGAGGAAAATCATCTCATTGTTCTGTTAAGCTGTGAAGATGTTGCTTGGCTAGGTAATTCGCTGAATCACAATTTTGAAAACTTGGTTCATCTAGATTGTATGTCAGAGAAATTCTTAGGCAATTCTAGAATAATCCCTACAGAACTTCTCTCCAGTACATGGAGTCAGAGATCCACTTGGGAACATTTAGCCTGGAATAGATAATCCAGGGAGTCTTGGCCTTGAAATGGCCAAAGTGTTCCAGGTCAGAATAGGGATTATACCAACACAGTGATTCATGGAAAAATTTTATTAGCACCTGTTACACTTGGCAGTAGTTCTGATTTTCTTATCCCAGCCTTATTGTTTGAAAAGTACAAAGAAACAGATTGTATTTGGTATTGAAGAATGTTTGCTTTCACCGGCAAAAGTTTATTTTTTGCATTACATTTCACATCAAAAGTTTGTAGTACCTGAAATGGTCACAAAGTCTCGTCAAGCTCATGACAAGATAGGGTCTGTGAGGGTGTAGCCTCCTCGGGTAAATGTAACGGGAGAGGAATTATATGTACAGCAGGGCCAGGTCCTCTCGTTCTCCCCACTGATCATTACAAAATCCCTGCAGATGTCAAAGGCTCATTCAGGCCGGCGCTTTCTGTGCTAATGTGGATAAGAGCCTTAACTGTGTGTTAAACAATTACTATCTTTGAAAGCACCAGGAATTTAAGCAGGACATAGAAAGGCCAGGATTTATTGAGACATTTTCCTATATATTTGTCTTACTAGCTATGTGGCCTTAGACAAGTCATTCTACCATTTTGAACCCTCATTTATGTATTTGCTTTAGAGGCATTTTAATAAGTCTCCCCAAAGTTCACTCCAGCTGTGGGGTGCCTGGGTGGCTCAGTCAGTTGAGCGTCCGACTTCGGCTCAGGTCATGATCTCACAGTTGGTGAGTTCGAGCCCCGCATCGGACTCTGTGCTGACAGCTCAGAGCCTGGAGCCTGCTTCGGATTCTGGGTCTCCCTCTCTCTCTGCCCCTGCCCCACTCATGCTCTCTCAAAAATAAATAAATGTTAAAAAAAATTAAAAAACAAAACAAAAAACTCACTTCAGTTGTAAGGGCTTTGAATGGACTTCAGTTTTTAAAGTAACATAAGGTACTCTTGAACAAGTCTATGATTTTATGAGGTGTGCTATAGAAAGCCTGGCAGATTAATACAAGTTAGGGAGCACTGTAACATGATACTTTTTGTCTTGTCTTGTTTTGTTTTGTTTTGTTTTGTTTTGTTTTGTTTTGTTTTGATGGAAGTTATCTCTCCCTGTGTCTTTATTTCTCCTTGTAAATTGTAGGTAATCATGTCTACCTCCTGTCTTGATTAATGAAATCTCTTCCAACCTGGGGGCAAGCAGGGTGTGGGCACAACAGTTACGACAAGGGATGTGGGAAACAGGCCACTGAAGAGAAAGCAACCGAGGAGAGCTTACTTGCAGCAAACGTAGAAATCCCAGACTCCCCACATCCCTGCCCTGAGTAAAGGTGCACCCCCTTGCTGCTTCACTTTGAAGCTGTGTTTCTCTGGCAGACCCAAACGGCTCATAATTCACACTGGGTAGTACATGTTGTAAAAAATATATATATTCTCAGTTTGCCCGTCACACACAAGGGGTGTTCCTTACAGTGTCTGGTTTCTGGGAGCCTCCTTCCTTCCCCATGGCCGGTGCCCTGTGTTGCCTCTGACTCTGACATTGGCTCTTGGCCGCACACAGCCCCCCACGGTGGTTCTGAGGCATTCCCGGGGAGCCCGCTGAGGGGGGCCCTGGGGCGGCACTCCGAGCCCTGGCTGCAAGCCAGCGGTCCTTGCCGGGGCTTCTCCACGCAGCTGCCCCTGCGGGGTCCGGGCTGGAGCTGGGCTGAAGGGGGTGCCCTCCACTCCCGCAGCTGCAATGCTGGCCCCTCCGGGGGTCTGTGCAAGGCCCCTAGCAGTCTGGGCCCGAGAGAAACGCATCCCAGAGAAGAATTTGGGCAGAATGCACCAGCCGCCTTTTCGCCCTCGTCATTGGAGATACTGTGTTATCTTGAACAGTCTGTGCCCGGGAGGGAAAGCTTGGGGTCCATCTGTCTACGGAGGGAACGGGATGCAGCCTGTGTGCAAAGCCTCTGTTACACTTTCTGAGACATGTTGCAAGGCCGGTCCTTCCGAGTCCCTTACTCTTGTACATACAGAAGTTTAAAAAATTGAACCAACCGAGGAGAGGTAGTGAAAATCTAGATCCTTTATTCTAAATTTCTTTTATAAGATTTGGGATGAATGCAGAAATCCTGTGGACCTCAAAAGTGGGGTGTGGGGGTGGGAAGGATTATTTTTTCTTTGTAATTGAATTTATTTTTTTAAGAGTATTTATTTATTTATTTATTTATTTATTTTTAAAATGTATTTGAGAGAGACAGAGAGAATGTGGGATTGGCCGAGAGAGAGAGAGAGAGAGAGAGAGAATACCAAGCAGGCTCTACCCTATCAGCTCAGAGACCTACCCAGGGCTCCAACTCACACATGGGAGATCACGACCTGAGCCGAAATCAAGGGTAGCCGCTTAACCCAGGTGCCCCTTTTAAAAGTAGTTTTAGATACACAGCAAAACTGAGTGGAAAGCACAGAGTTCCCATATACCCCCACCCCCACCCCCCCCAAGCACACACACCATCCCCCACTTATGGACATCCTGCACCCTCGTGTGACATTTGTTACCCCTGATCCTACACTGGCTCAGCATTATCCCCCAAAGTTCCTAGTGTACCTAGAGGTTCACCGTAGATGTTCTATGGGTCCTGACAAATGTATGATTAACCATGTCCACCATTATTGCATCATACAGCATAGTTTCACTGCTCTGAATATCCTCTGTGCTTTGCTTGTTCATCCCTCCCAACCCCCAAACCTTAGCCAGAAGTGAATTTTTGAAAATAAAGATCAGGAAAGAAGTTCTTCCCTAATTGGTGGCTTATTTTCCTTATGGACTGCTCCTGCCTCGTGAAAGGACGTGGGAGCATGAAGCAGTATTTCATGGGTTAGGTTTTATTCACAGGGGCTATTAGTGTGTGTGTGCTTTCCTAACCCCTCTAGTGCTGAGGGGGCGTCTCCAGCCCAACCCGGTTTAATTAACAAGGAAATGCTCATATTATTTTGGTACACTGATGACAGGAAAAGCCGAAGTGGAAGTCAGTTTGGTATCCCAAGAGATTTTAGTGTTAAAAAATGCATAGGGTACCCTTTTCCTTTCTTTCTCTCTTTCTTTTTTCTTTCTTTCTTTAATTCTCCTCCATGAACTCAGATAAGCAGCAGGCCTGAGCCAGATTTCATTACTATCACGCACCCTTCATGGTCATCTTTTAATATTTGAAAGGATCATTTGTTAACTGGAAATGGTCAATTTTTTTTTCTTTGGCTTTTGAAATATAATTTTCAATTTTTAATTTGATTCATTTAGATGAAATCATTAATCAGGGTTGAAACTGAGTTAATTTTCTGGAAAATAAATGAGGTTGTTAGAGTGAACATTATTAAGTGGGCTCTTTGTGAGAAAGGGATAATAGCTGAAAATATGGAATAGTTGGAGAACTGTAGCATGTGGGTAAAAATCAAAAGGATTTTTTTCTTATTAAGTGGAATAATTCATTTTAAAAATTAGTTAGATCGGAGGATTTTCAGCATTAAGCATTATAAACACCCCATTAATTATATTAGAAATTGTAAATAGCAGAGTTTTAAGAATTTATAAGGAAAGTACAATGTGTAAAGTTCTCTTTCTTGTTGTGAGATATTAGTACATGTAATTTTTCCAATGTGCTTTTTACTCTCTTTCTTTCAAAACGACTTATGAACCAGTCCTAGCTTTAATATATTTTATCTCTTATTTCTTTTCAGATTTTTAAAACCTTTGATTGTGGTTTTATTATAAAATAAATCAGAAAGAATTCATTGTGACCCATTGCAAATATCCAAACCTACAATATGCTTAGTTCCTCAGTGTTTCCTTTAACCTGATTTACAATTGTTAGCCTTAAAAATAAAATAACCAGTCACTGTATCAGCAAAAATGTATTGATTTGGGAATGGCAGAGGAATTGCAGTTCAGGACATGCAGACTGTGGTGAACCATAGGTAAGTCCAGAAAAACGAAGGAGGGGAACATTCTTTTATAAAGAAAAAGGAGGAGTTGGGAGTGGCTGTTTAAAATGAAAGTCCATTGGAAAACAAAAATTCAAGGTGGTGATGGCTTTTCATTGGTCGAGTGTGGCAGTTTGTCATTGGCTGAGCTGTTACTGGGCAAGGAGAAAATCTTTCTTCTTCCTGCTAGGGCATGTAAAGGGTAAGCTTCTTTTCCTTGGAGAAAGGAGGTCCATTTCCTCCTGCTGGAGCTGCAAAAGGCCGGGAGTGGTCGTACATGAGAGCTCCCCCTTCAGGGCTTCCAGACTCAATTTTAAGTGAAATTTTCCTTTACACATTTTCACATTTCCCCTTTAGATCAAGATCTTTTCTTTCCTCAAAAGCATTGCCCATCAAGAGTTAGGTTTTCTGCCTTTAGTGGTTTTGTTCCTCAGTGCCAGGAAGGACCTATCCTGTTATATCCTATGTCTGAGGGAAAGTGCACAGATTGAAAACTGCTGAAGCCGTATTTGAGTAACAAGGAACAGTAAGAGGGAGGACACTTGAGCATTTTTCATCTAAAGCATATATTTTATGGGGTGCCTGGGTGGCTCAGTCAGTTGACCTTCTGACTCTTGATTTCAGCTCAGGTCATGATCTCACAGTTGTGAGATCAAGCCCCACATGGGGCTCTGTGCTTGGTGTGGAGCCTGCTTGGGATTCTCTCTCTCCCTCTCACTCTCTTTGTCCTCTGCTTGCACCAGCATGCGCTTTCTCTCTCTCTCTCTCTCTCTCTCTCTCTCTCTCTCTCAGAAAAAAAAAAAAGTCTATATCTTATCAAGATTGTAAGCATTGGAGGTCATTTTGAAGTACACGGTTAGCATCACCCTACTGAGTAGGCCATTTCTACAAAGGTTTGACAGGGAGCAGATAAAAAGAATTAAAAATAATTACGCAAAGTAGAATTAAAAGTAACATGAGAAATCCAGTCTGTTTTATGGTTCTGAACCAGGAGCCAAAACCTGAAGGTATCCAGGTATATAGGGCAAATAACCAGGGGTCATTAGCTAAAGTTTGTCGTAACCAGTGGGCTCGTACCCTGTTATTGTATAATTGAATTTCTACCTCTCCAGATGCATTTATCCATATGCAACAAGTGACATTTCTTATTGCACAAATGCCTCCTTGTTCGGCAAGTAGGTAATCAAGGGCTACGTAATTGACCAGAACTACTTTGGCCAATGAGTCAAGTGATTGCTGTTGGGCTGCTACTACTTTGGCTGAGGAAACCAACTGGCTTTCCCTATGGAGGCGAACCCAGAGTCACATGTACCTCCTGGAAGTTCCTGTTTAAAGTAGCCATGGAAGTTCAGTGGTGTAGACCAATGGGAAGCTTCTGACTTATTATGTATGTTGACAGGGATGGTTAAATGTCCCAATAAGCACTGACCTCCAGTTCAGTGGCTGTCTAAACATTCATATGTCCATGAGAAATGCTGTCTACCACGGACAAACATGAAACCAGGTGGAGTACAGAGGACTTCTGCTAAGGTCTTGTTATTGATAGGTCCATTAGCTGGAATTTCCAGATTGATGTTTTCAAGCTGCGTAACAGAGGAATTAGGATGGCATTCTGAAGGAGTCTATCCCATCCTGAGGAGGTCTTTCCTTAAAAGCATTACAAAGAGGAATTAGCCCCTTTGTATTTCTGTTGAGTGCAGGGGAACAGATCATATATGGATAGGGAAAAGTATGTGTAGAGGGAAGGCAAAGGTTGTAAAATTGTCAAAGCTAGGGGTGTTCAGCTGAATTAGTATGGTTATGGTTGGAGGAAGGTTGAAGCAAAGTATGGGAACACATGGTTCTAATAGCCTAACCTGATAAGTAACACCCATAACGTTGTGGATATAATCAATGGTGGCATTTGAGACTAAAGAGAAATTGGTTACAGGCAAACCAGGGGATTTCCAGCATCATGAACAGATTGGAGATTTTGGTGACAGATTCAACAGTAAGAAAGGTTTTCCCCTTTGCAGGGGATTGAGAAATTCAGATTAGAGCATGTCTTTCCAAGAGAAAGAGGGAGAAGAGAAGGTAAGAAGCAGTAGCAAGAAACAGGTACACAGGCTAGTCTGGACATCTTGGCCAAGCTGTCTCCTTCCAGTGCCACCTGTTTCGATTCCTGTAAATCTTTACTTTTATTTTTGTATTTCATTTTTTAAAAGATTTTCTTTTAAAGTAACCTCTACACCCATTGTGGGCTTGAACCGAGATCAAGAGTTGCATGCTGCACCAACTGACCCAGCCGGGCACCCCTAGAAATCTTTACTTTTAGGTCACCTGTTGGTGTGTGGATCCAGTTGGGTTTGCTCATTTGGTTGTAAAGTTTAGATGTAAAGTTTGACAACACAAGGGTTGTCAACACAGTACTTTATAGGAACCTTTCCAACAGGGTTGAAGAAAACCTTCCTGGAGATATCTTTTCTAATAGATGAGATCTCTGGGCTACAGATTATGATGTCTGATGCTTTCATCTCCCAGGAGTGAATTATGGAAGATTGTCCTACCAAAGTATGATTATTCTCTATGGATTTGATTAGGCTTTTGCAAAATTGAAGTATACCTCTTCTATCAGCTGTGAATCAAAGGAAGTAGGGGCTAGGTGCATTGGGTGTCCTACCACAAGAAGAACATATTCTCATTGATCTTATGCAAGTGCACATATTGCCATGGAAAGTAAGAATATTTAATAAGAGTTTCAGAATTCTGGAGGGATCAGGTAGGGAGAAGATAAATGCTTCACCCTTTGTCCTAAAGATATACTTTATCAAATTGCTTCAAGTTAGAGAGCTTAAAGGAGAAGAGAAAAAGAGATCCTTTAAATCTGGAAAAACAGAACATTAAAGCAATCTGTTTTCTATTAGTTTTAGCAATTCTTACCCAGTTCAGTGTTCGGATCTTAAATTTATCAAAACCTGTATTTTTAGAGTACTTGTCAAAGTCTTCTTCATGACTCTCTTTGAACATGAAGCACTTAAAACAATAAATGATAAATGTTCATAAATTGTAAAAATCTTAAAAATAGCATTGGTTAGAGATCTGATCAAAGTTCATTATGATATAATTGACAAGTAAATTTGGTTATTTTTGTGATGTACATTTTAAAATTATGACCAGGGGCGCCTGGGTGGCGCAGTCGGTTAAGCGTCCGACTTCAGCCAGGTCACGATCTCGCGGTCCGTGAGTTCGAGCCCCGCGTCGGGCTCTGGGCTGATGGCTCAGAGCCTGGAGCCTGTTTCCGATTCTGTGTCTCCCTCTCTCTCTGCCCCTCCCCAGTTCATGCTCTGTCTCTCTCTGTTCCAAAAATAAATAAACGTTGAAAAAAAAATTAAAAAAAAAATAAATAAATAAAATAAAATAAAATTATGACCGATAACATTATACCAGGACACAGCAGAATTTTAGAAATTTCACATAATTTTTGGAACACTTTCATTGATGTACATCTATACAAATACAAAGTAAAAATGGCTTAGTATTCTTATTTGACAAATGCTACCCACGTTATTCAGCATATCAAATAAGCCTAATGAGTGTAACATCTCTCTTCTTTAAGAAGAGAAAACAAATCGTTTGAGATGTTCCAGGTACCTTCTGAAAATTTTAATAGCTGCCTTGAGTCAAAAGACTTCATTTAAAATTTTACTGGGGGAAGTTTGACAGAATGTCAAAGGTTTGGACACTTGGCTAAATAGGATCACAGAAAACTATGAAACAATACTTAATTATCTATTTAACCAAAGTGACAAAAACATTTCAAGGACATACATAGAAGATTCCATGGCTGCAAAAAGTTTGGCTCTTTTTGAGGAAAGAAGTCTCAGCTTTTCTAAGTCATCAAAGACAAATCACAGAATGTCTGTTTCTGAGGCAGATTACATTACAGGTGAAGAAGCATTTTTTTTTACAATTTCCTATTAAGATCAGACCCATACGCTAAGAAAATTTTGTCCTTTCAGAAGAAATAAAAACAAATTCTAATTTTGTGCCAGTGTACTTTTGATAGTTAAACTTATTTTAAAATAAAGTCATCCCAATCATAGCCAGCTTGATTACATATAAAATTAATGTCCCACGAACCTACAGCTTCCTGTGTCCATTTTAGTTTATCTCTTTTCTTTTTCTCTTTCTGAAATAACCATCTTTACTTGAGGAAAAAGTCACTTTCATTTCCCTCAACAAAATACATTTCCATTCCTCATACCATCTTTTTTTTTAAACAAAAAACACATATTGTGTTTTCCTTGCTTACTTGACCATATACAATGATTTTCTTTGACCCTTACTATTTTTAGTATTTTTATTTTATATATATTATTTAGAATTCTTAACGCTTAGAGTCCTTAAGTGCCAGCAAAAAACTAATAAGCAAGCAATTATGGACTAGGAAATTTAGAAATACATTTTATAATTTCTAAAAATGTGTTCTTTCTCATCGAACATTCTCCCAGTGTGACTGTGACATAAAACATGTTTACTAAACATGAGAAACCAAAAGTGGATAAACTTATGTTCAGAAATTAATGATTTAGTATTTTATCATGTTTAGAAAATGATTCAGATATTCAGTGAAATTCATTCATTTGGTTTTACTTAGCAAAACTCTAAAGTTGTGAGTTACCAAAAAAAAATTTAGAGAAACTAATTTTTTAAGCACACCTACCATAGAGCATAATTATTGCACTTAAAAACTATCCCATTTCAATTCATATCTCTAAATAATTTTGTTCCAGAGAATTAGGTTTAGCTTACTCACACAAACTTTATGAGAAGTTTGAGAAAGTCAGTCATCATCTCAAGTGAATGCTCTTGCTGACAAATTTTATGATAGAGATAACATGAACGTATTTGACTAATAAGCCCATGTAGAATAAGAGTGGTATGTTTGCATTCTATTCAACGTCGATAACTTTAAGACATGCCTGTATTAAACCAACAAACTTAAACTAGCTTTTATTATCATAGATTATCCCAGATCACATAAACTTGAAAAACATTTGGGTTAGTTTACTTAGTTTATATAAGTGCTTATTTTTTCCTTACGCCCATTAAATAGAGCTCTTTACAAATTAATTTTGGCAATACCTTCTGGAGGTAGAAATATATCATAGACATTCATAGACATGCATAAACAGACAAAGATCTTAGAGGTGTAGTTAAAAAAAATGTTAGCCATGCTCAGGTACAAAACTCAAAAGAATAGTTGGGTCCAAATTGTGTTTCTGGAAGATGAGCTGTTATGGTCACCTGCTCAGATGGCCAAAGTAATTTGCTAAAGATTTTTATTTTTATGCTGTAAGAATCCTTTTGGAGCTGTTTTTGAAGTCATTTTGTCTTTAAAGCTTCTGCATATGAATCAAAAAATGCATTCCATTGTCTCTGAGATGTTTGGGATCCTCTCTTCTAAGGTATTTCTTAAGATAGATTTATATAGGTCAAAGCTTCCCCAGAATGGCCATTAGAGTTACAAATTATCCACAAGTTCATCCAGTTTTCCAGAATAGCACAAGACCTTGTTCTTTTTTTTTTTTTTTTTTACATCTATTTATTTTTTGAGAGACATAGAGAGACAGAGCACAAGTTGTGGAGGGGCAGAGAGAGAAGGAGACACAGAATCCGAAGCAGACTCCAGGCTCTGAGCTGTCAGCACAGAGCCCGATGCGGGGCTCGAACTCAGGAACCATGAGATCATGACCTGAGCCAAAGTTGGCCACGTAACCGACTGAGCCACCCAGGCACCCCATACAAGATCTTGTTCTAAGGACCAGGTGGAATCTATCGGACTCCCTAAAACATCTTAAATATGAATGGTCCTGTTTTCCAACAGCTATTCTAAAACACCAGGAATCAGGTGTTTCCCTCATTTTGAACAGGATGGGTGGCTTACCGAGAAGCTTCATAGAAACAAAAAAAAGATCCAGATAAAGTTGGAGAGCTCAACCAAAGGAAGGGGAAGTCTCCAAGAGGACACCTATCAAATGGAAAGGGAAAAGAGAACTCAAGGAAACAGAGAGTGCAATGAGCTTAAGTGGGTAATGCACTCGAGTCCATGGGTCATTGGTTCCTCAGGGGTTCATTTCCTTTGGATCCCATTTCGGACATCATATAATGTTAATTTTAAGAATAAAATGGCCAGTTATTTTATCAGCAAAATGAATTTATTCAGGAAGAGCAAAGGTCAATTCAGGAAATGCAGACTGGTGAACCATAGGCAAGTCCAGAAAATGAAGGAGAGGAACATTCTTTGGTAAAGAAAAGGGGGGAGCTGGGAGGGACTCTTTAGAATGCAAATCCATTAGAGAAGAACAAGAGTGGTGGTGGCTTCTCATTGGCTGAGTGTAGCAGTTTGTCATTGGCTGGGCTGTTGCTGGGCAAGAAGAAAATCTTTCTTTCTCCTATTAGGGTACATAGGAAAAGCTTATTCCAGTTGGAGCTTGTGAATGGTGGCAGGTAGTGGTGTAAGAGAGCCACCCCTTCAGGACTTCCCAACTTGATTTTAGGTGAAGTTTCCTTTACACATTTTCACAACCAGTCTCTCAGGTAGTCTTCCTTCCTGCACCCCATATCATTATGCTCATCCTTTATCCTAATTTCTAAAATCTCTGTAGCACTCAAGGATTCAGTTGAGAACATATTATTTTAAATATTGACTATTTGTTGCTTTTTAATATTTGTCATATTATTTTCTATATGTATATGTTGTCTCTTTTAACTAGATTTTTAAAACTTTGAATGTCAGAATTCAGTAGACATTCAGTTAGTTCTTTTTTTAGATGATCCACTTATGTGAATTACAAGAAAGTGATAAGGACTTAAGAGTCTAGTTTGGAAGGAGCTCCAGGGTCCAAACCATACCAAGCCAGGCCTCTATGTTTTGTTCTTTCAGAACCTGGACCAAATGTTGGCCATTAAAGAAGAAAGCATATTTCACTTGCTTACTGTGAAGCACAGTGTGACTTTAAGTGATTAGGATGGAGAGCAAAATACCCTACCCAAGAAAATAAAGAAAGCTGAGATTTGGCCAGACATCCAGCCACCTCAATTCACCATTTAAGTGAAATGCAGGTCACTGGAGAATTCACTGCTCCTGATTGCTTATAATTGTTGCCTCCCTTTCTTATGGTTTCGCACTGTGGGTTTTCAATATGAACAGTTTCCATCAGGGCTTGCAGTCGAATGCTCTAGGTAGAGAAGTTCCTCTTAACACAACTCAAGAGATTTTTATTGGCACTTCCATGAATGCCATATTATCTATCTGCAGATGCGTGTAACAAGCACAATCAACAGTCAACTCAGCCCCAAGTTCCAAGATAGGTTGCTTAAGGCTTAGGTTTGGTTGCCAGGATGAATTACATCATTGATTCAACCTGTCTGTGTGTTTGTCTGTAATTATTTCTACTCACAGTTCTTTTATTTCTAGTTCCATAAAAACAGTATAAATGAAGGATTAATTGGAAATACTGACATGTAGACGTCAACATGGTTTTCTAAGATACCCTTTTACCTCTTGATCTTTGTGCATTAATACATGGGCAGCATTTGGGGCGGTGCCTGGTCCACAAGAAGCATTCCATAAGTGTTAATCATCATCATTATTATTGTGGTTGTTACTGAAAATAGAAGTGGAAAAAACATATCTGGTGGTAAACATGTATGTGCAGTATCGCTGTGTGAGTGTGTGTGAGTGTGTATGTGTGCCATCTACACTGTGGCCTCAATGAAATTCTTTCCAAAACACAAGTCTCATCAAGTCACCTGTTTCCTCTTTTCCTCTACCCACACTACTTATTCTGCCACTTAAATGAATGTGTGGCTTCTTAAATATGGAGCCAAAGCCTGCATTTCTTTGAGTGGTTTGTCAGGATCTAGAGGATCAGGTCCCTCGGTGCATTTCAAACCTCATAGCTTGTCACTTCTCAGAAGTCTGCGTCCCTGAGTCAGCACTGTCCAATAGAATATTCTGTAGTGATGGAAATGTTCTGTAACTGCATTGTCCAATAAAGTAGCCACTAGCCATACAGGACTATGGAGCATTTGAAGTACAGCTAGTATAACTGAAAAAAAAAAAAAAAACCCATTTTAGATTTTAATTAGTTTACACTGAAATTTAAATAGCCATATGTTGGGCAGCACGGCTCCAGATCCTGTTTTTACTTGCTTCTCTGGCACAACTATTTTGTGCGACTCAAATGTCCTATCTTTCTACCTTCTTCTTCTACATATATACTTCCATGTCTCACCTCAGTGATGCACAAGTACCTTCCTTGACTTCCAGAGAAGTTAATTTTTTTTTATGTTCCTTCTAGGGCTTGACTCATGCTTTTATTAGAAAGCAAGCATTACATCACTGTAATTATTTTGCTATGCGCCCACCTCCCTACCAGACTATGAACCTGAAAGGAATCCTCTGTTAGTGCCCCATGCCTACCACAGTGCCTAGCACATAATAAGCACTCCATATGTGTTTGAATGTTGGATTGGGTGAATGTAGTGAGGCCAACAGATGAAACCAATCCCTTTAAGATGCGATAGAAAATTAAATGTGTGGCCCACTCAGCTTGTTACTGCTGCTACTATCATCATCATCATCATCATCGTCAGTATCATTATGACACGGGGCAGGTTTAAACATATTAGAAAAACAACAGAGAAGATCCTCTAGCTGGTCAGCCACTCTTACCTCTACCACAAACATGGTAGATATCCAAGAGACCAAAAAAGCAGTGTAGATCTTTTATTAGTTAACCTGTCCTCCCCTCCCTCCCACCTCACCGGTACGAATTGTATCGCCTTAGTACTCAGGATGCCATGGCCAGATCAGATTTGGCCCAAGTCATATTGTAAGCAGATGCAAACATATGCCACTGATTGCAAAAAAATTAAATTTAGTTACTGTTTGGATGGGGAAGCCTAAGCCGCGATTCACTTATTTCGGAATTGAGTGCATTGTGATGGGTTAGCCATCTGTCCCACATGTGAGACGTTCAGCTCACATACACTTGTGGCATTGATACTGGCTGGTGGTGTTGGCCAAAGCCAAAGTGAATGCAAATGTTTAATGTTCACAAACAGAAATGATTTAGAGGTAGCTGCTCTGTCCTCCCTCCCTTCTCCCTTTCCTCCAACCCTCCCTGGCCTGCCCCCTTTCCTCCCAATTCTTCAGGCTTTGCAAAATAAAAGCCAGGCTAGTAGAGTGTAATGGCTCAGCTTTAACTTCCTTATTCCGAGGAAACTCCCTAGGTCAATTTCAGTCCCTTTCACACATCCTCCTCTGACTTTGAAGACAGAGCACCACCCCCTCCATCTCTGAAGCTGGGCAATGGCCCTTTTTTGTTTTCATGCACTGAAAATAAAGTGTTCACATGAGCTCATTTACTGAGAGTGGAGTTGGCAGTCTTATCAGGAGAAGAGAAAGGAGCTCTGAAGATGAAAAGCTCTCGCAGTGACAGAAGTCTTTATTACTTTGGGCAGTAATGGAATGTGGTGTACACAGAGTAAAGTGACGGCTACCTAGAGCATTTAGGGAAAACTAGAGCAGTAATCGTGTTTTATGTTGTTCCTCATCTGGCTTTCTCAGGAAGCCGCTTGACCCCAGGGATGGGGCTTGTATAGGTTGGAAGCAATGTAAAAATGCGTGTTCTTCTCCAGAGAAAACGGAGCTGCGGGTAATCCCCGATTGCTCTCTGAATTGACTTTGGGGCAGCACACGTCAACACAATGCATATGAAACATGGCAATAAAGCCTTGCCTTTCCACCTATACAACTGAAACATCCAACTTGTTGCAGGTTCTTACTTTGAATGTGCTACCATTTTCTACCAAAATTATGCAGAGAAGACATTCTATTAACGTTTCGTAGAAGTGTTTTCATAATCTAGTGTTGTAGAAAATAAAATCGTCTCTTGATCCCAAGTGCTTTGAGGCAGCTTAAGCAAAAATTCAGCATTCTAAATAATCAGAAGTTGGGAGAAAATAGGCAGGAATGCCCTTAGCTTTTTCTCTGAGTTGTACTTGAATAGACAGCTAATTAGGCTCTCTCAAAATTTATTTGTCTCCAGAAATAGAGGAAAGGTGCTAAAAGCATAATAGAAATGAAATCTGTGCTGCACCCTTTCCAGGAAATTGACATTTTATGCATTTGACATTTGACACTTGATACTAGCAGTTTATTTTTTAAACTACTTGAAGTTTAATTTTCTGAAATAATTTAAACAAGTTCTTATTGTGCATGCTTCTTAATGCATTTCCTGGACTATGTTTTATCAAATGGGAAATAAATACGCTCAATTGTGATTGATTATGTTAGACTATAGCAGTAGGACCACATCAGTTTCCTGTTTCTCTATGGATCGGGCCCTGTCATTTTTGAGTGAACCTGAGTTCTTAAAGTAATGAGAACTGAATGCCATGAGGACTCAAGAATTTTAGACACCCGGTAAGCCTACCCAGGTACTAATATTAACCCTGAAAAAAAAAAAAGCCATGTGTTCTATCATTAAACATTGTTTAATGTGCTATATAGTAATGTTTTAACCATATTAGTTTCTCTTTTTCAAATATTTGTCTAGAAAGAAGTATCCTTCATCTCTCTTAGAAGGAAAGGAGATAGATTTCCATCCCGCACAAGTACTTGCAGGATTTTTCCTAGAGGAGTTGATGGGAACATTACCTCTACCCACAGTCTCCTGTCTGCGGGATGGATTCAGTGATTGCCACTTGTGACGTGACAGATGCTAGAAATATCCCAGGTCTCAAAACGTCTCCTCTATCAAGACAGTGCTGAGTGCAGAAACTCAACCCAGAAAGACTTATTTTCTTTGCATTGCCGTGGTTTCCTTTGCATGGTCATCCTTCCCAGGAAGGAGTAACATGAAGGCCAGTAGAGAATTAACTGTTACTGAGGGTCTCTTGTGTGCCAGATACGGAGCTAGGCTTGTAGAAATGTTTTTCTGATTCCTCATGCTCACTCCACAGGAAAGGAGGAGAATGATCTTCGGAGGTGTTAATGAATTGTGCATAAGTCACACAGCAAGAAAGTGTTAGAGCTGTGTGATTCTAGCAAAATCCAATCATTTTTTCCACTTCATTTTACTGTGGCCTGAGGGATCAGATCTCATTAGTTGGTTCCAGAATGCTTAGTGATCTGGTTAGCTGACAGGATGGAGGTAGGGGACCAACTTTGAAAGGTGGGAGGGACAGAAGACAGTTTCTGAAGGTTTTCCTTCTAGATTGGATAGCTGGCTACAAAATAGGGCTGATGGAACCATTGAGCAGATAAATTCGCATGGACATTTTGCTACCCGTGGAATATTCCAACTTGAGATAGTATTCAAAGAGGTATAAATAATTGTCTCTAAATAGGCAGGGTAGAAATTTGAAAAACTAAAACAAAGTCTAACACATAGTAAAGTGTATCAGATATGCAAATGTTATTATGAGTAATAACTAGCATTTTTTGGTAATAGAAACAAATTATCTCATTTGGTATCACGTGTCTGGGAGGCGCATACGGTTATTATGGCCATTTTATAAATAAGCAAGCTAAGGCCCAACAAGAGATAAATCACACATCTGGGAAATGATGGAGCAGGGACTTGATCCTGTCTTATAAATTTAAAGTCACTATGCCACTCTTAAGTGCTTCCTTACCCCAATTATATAAGGCTTCCCTGTGTTTCAGGATTGATACTATTATTAAGATTCAGTCAGTATGAGTGAAATAAATCCTAGAATTATTCACTGGGAATTTATTCAAGCATATATATAGTTCCTTTTGATTTCAAATCTGTTAACTCCATCAAACTAGATAACTATCCAAACTTTACAAAGGCATACAAAGTGGTAGACTTGTAATTAGTTGGATTTTTAAAGTAATAATTAGAATGCAGGTAGTTATTTACAATTGGCCATTATCAGAATGCAGTCTTCTCTACAGTGGTGGGCCCAATTGTCATGGATGTTCCGGTTCAAGAAGGCAGAGCTGGGGTATGAAGGAGGGCCAGTGTCAGTGTTGGGATTGTCTTTTTAATGTCCAGAAAACAATGGGTCTATATTTCCATTTAATTAAAACACTAACATTGTGCCTCAAATATATGGAATTCACCAACAATTATAATTGATTTTGTTCATTTTCTTTATTTCTTTCCTTTTTTTAAAAAAGAAAATCACAATTAAACAATAAAGGACTGTCCATTTTAGTTACAAAGCTAAGTAGCAATGGAAGAGAAGATAGATTACTGTGTCCTTCCATACATTAATTGAGATGGCATAGGGACCATTATTCATTCACATTGAGCAACCTGAACAATACCAACTTCTTTCAGTGGCAATTCTTTGTCTAATTGATTTCTTCTGTTTTATAATGCTGAAATGCAGAGAGTCCTTTGGATATATGATGCTGATGTCAGAGTGCTCACTTTAATCCACAAACAATGGATTGAATTTGCCTCAGTTTCCTCATTTGTAAAATGGGAAATATAGCAATACCTGTCTCTCAGAGTGGACTTGACAATCAAAAGAGGTAAGCTAGGTGAAGTGCTTCAACCAAAAAGTAATACACAAATGGTCTTCAAATTGTTACCTCTGACAGCTTTTACCAAGATGGATGCACCATCCTGAAATCACACCTACTCCAGTGTCATTAAAATCTATGGAAAATACAGGTTCAGGAGGTAGAAAAAGAAATGGAAATCTATTGGAGGATAAATATTGTTTCCTGGTAACACTAACCACTAGAATCTGGGGAAGGGAGAGATGAGGAAAAAGAGGGTAAGACAGAAGACAGAGTGAGCCATATTGAAGGAACTAAAAATTTAAAAAAAAATGAAACTCAAGGGATTACTGAAAATTCCAAGAGTAATATATTTCCATTGACAAGAACTATAGGTTTATAATTAAATTTGAATTTTTTTCTTGACTGTCATACCTAGGAATGTTGAAGATTTGGGGCCAGTTATTTTGTAGAATCTTCTTCGATTTGGGTTATTATGTTTCTTCATGATTAGATTCAGCGTACGCAGCTTTGACAGGAATATCACAGAAGTGATATCACAGTTTCATTACATCAATCAGGTGGCACATGGTCTCCCCTTGTCTCATTACTGATGACATTAGGTTGGCCACTTGTTGTGGATATCCACCAGGCTTCTCCACGATAAGGATAAGGTTGCCCTTTTCTGCTTTGAGAGTAATAAGAACTTTGTGAGGTGATAATCTGATACTATATAGATATTCCATTCTTCATCCAGCCTGCATATTATTCATTTATTTATTTATGTCAGCATGGATTCATGGGTTCCTCTTTCATTCAGTGAGTTATACCCCATTGCTGTCATCATTTATGTGGTGCTCAAACTGTCTCAGACTTATCCAGTGGGGTTGAGGGGGATGCTCTTCAAGCTGGCTTCTTGTGAGTTACTGATATGTTGCTGTCATTCTTGGTTCACTTTTGTGCTTTTCTGGCCCAAAAGGACAATCCAGGTTTATTTTCTACTTTCTGTGTCATGGACGGAGCTAAGAAGCTTTAGTTCTTTGTGGTATAGAATGGTCCTAAGAAACCAAGATCTAGACACTATTGCTATTGGGTTTTCTAACACCAAGAACCAGTCTTCTGATTCTCCAAACACCACCTAGGTGTCCAGCAATTCACTTCAGTTCTGCCTCCATCTTTCTGGAGTTCGCATCAGATTTGACATGTTAAGGGCTCAATCACACAAAACTACTTTACTTTATATGCCCATCACAAGTTCCAGGCTACCCATACTTTTGACCAACTGGCTATAAATGGGATGTTCTCACACCCCTGTTCCTTAGGTTTTATAATTTGCTAGAATGGCTCCTAGAACTCAGAAGAAACTTCACTTATTATCACTGATTATTATAAAGGACATACTTGGAGACTAGTCAAAGGAAGATATGTATAGGGCAAGGTATGTGGGAGATTCTAAAGCTTCCATGCCCTTTCTGGGAACACCATCCCCCTACTTCAGTGTGTTCACCAACTTTGGAAACTTGGTGGTTCAGTCAGTCTTCAGTCCCTGTCCCCTTCCTGGAGATTGAAAATTCCAAGCTTCTAATAACGGCTTGGTCTTTCTGGTGACCAAACGTAATCCTGAAGTTAACCTGGGGCTTGCCAAGAGTCTCCTTATTAGAACTTAAGAGGCTCCTATCACTCTTATTTATCACTCAGACAATTCCAAGAGTTTTAGGAACTGTGTGCAGAGAATAAGAACAATGAGTAAATATCTTTGTACAATACCACAGGTATTGTTTGATTGTTTGTATAAATGGAATATCATCTTACCACAGGGTAATGGTCATGTGTCAGTAAAGCTTAAGCTTTAGAAGGTCACATGTCAATAAAGCATAAGCTTTAGGAGACAATAGAAGGAACATATATTTAGTCTTTAGTTACTGAATATGAGTCTATCTGTGATGCTGTGTTGTGGCTCATACTCTCTTGTGGGAAATAAGGTTGGGTTTGTAGTTCTCATGTTACACTTTCATAATCCATAATAAGATGTCAGGCTATATTGTGTGTATTTAAAGACTTGAAATCACAGAATAATATTCAGTCTTTTGTTTAGAAGCTGGTTCCCTCTTCCAGTTTCCCCATTTAGGATCTAATTTTGGCACTTCCTTTGAACTTTGTCTTCTTTTCTTCTCTCACATATTCAGTTGTGAGTCTTGTGGATTGCTGCCTCTCACTTTGTTCCCATTGACTGCAAGTCCTGGGGGTGGGGAGAACATGGAGGTGGGAGGATCAATGAGTGAGTTATCTGCTTTCCTTTTATTTATTTCTTTTTCTATTTTTTCTTCTTAAAAAATTTTTTTTAGAGTTTTGGAAAGTATATGCTGTATGTGTATTATACATATAAATACACACACACACACATGTAACTTAGAATTACAAAACCAAGTCCAAGATCTTGGTTACAAGTTGCTTAGCTCTGAGCCTACAAACTGGAGATAGTAATCCTATACCCACAGCACTGAGTTATAAGAATTAAATGAGATGATCTATATGAAAGTGCTTGGTAAAAATTAATAATTCACTTGGATGCTTTTACTTACTGTGTTCCAAAGTCTTTGAAATAGAGGTGATTGCTCACGCCAGTCAGAGTGGCCAAAATGAACAAATCAGGAGACTATAGATGCTGGAGAGGATGTGGAGAAACGGGAACCCTCTTGCACTGTTGGTGGGAATGCAAATTGGTGCAGCCGCTCTGGAAAGCAGTGTGGAGGTTCCTCAGAAAATTAAAAATAGACCTACCCTATGACCCAGCAATAGCACTGCTAGGAATTTATCCAAGGGATACAGGAGTACTGATGCATAGGGGCACTTGTACCCCAATGTTCATAGCAGCACTCTCAACAATAGCCAAATTATGGAAAGAGCCTAAATGTCCATCAACTGATGAATGGATAAAGAAATTGTGGTTTATATACACAACGGAATACTACGTGGCAATGAGAAAGAACGAAATATGGCCCTTTGTAGCAACGCAGATGGAACTGGAGAGTGTGATGCTAAGTGAAATAAGCCATACAGAGAAAGACAGATACCATATGGTTTCACTCTTATGTGGATCCTGAGAAACTTAACAGAAACCCATGGGGGAGGGGAAGGAAAAAAAAAAAAAGAGGTTAGAGTGGGAGAGAGCTAAAGCATAAGAACCTGTTAAAAACTGAGAACAAACTGAGGGTTGATGGGGGGTGGGAGGGAGGGGAGGGTGGGTGATGGGTATTGAGCAGGGCACCTTTTGGGATGAGCACTGGGTGTTGTATGGAAACCAATTTGACAATAAATTTCATATATTAAAAAAAAAAAAAGAAATAGAGGTGATTGTGCTTCTTCCAGCAGCACATATACTGAAATAGAGGTGATTAATATATTTGAGATGTCTGGACTTAAAGGCATTGAAATTATAGTTATTTATTTTTGTTTCATATAAGGCAATGCCAGACTTAATTCACAATGATAAATTTATTAATAGAAACGGTCCCAAATGCCTTGGTTGTTTTTTTGTTTTTGTTTGTTTTGTTTTGTTTTGGTTTGGTTTGGGTTTTGGTATTGTTGTTTAACGTGGTAGTTCCTTACTCTCGGGTCTTCACATATTAAACGTTATGGAAGGAACAGTAACCCAAGGATACGAAAGAATTAACAGCAGTGTAATCTGCAAGTTTGCCTAACTTAAATAGTATTGATTTCATGTGCTAAAAACCCTAACAATCCATGGGCATCCATCAAATTAAACCACTAGATTGAAAATAAAGGTGAAATCACAGGTATAATGCACTTATTTATTGATATTGGTTCAAATTAATTGATGATTGAGCATTAGCCAGGGTGAGCCCATGTTAATGTAGTATGCACATAAGATACGGAGGAATTCACACAACTATCTGTGATATATTTGATACTCATTTCAGATTTATACTGTTGCTGCTAAAATGGCATTTCACTCTGTGCAGAGCTCATGCAGTTTCAAAAGATGTTTAATGTAAAATTAGGATTAATGGCTCAATGTAACCTTTCCAAATAGAGTCATGCTTAGGAAATGAACACACCTCAGCAATAACATACTGCTTGCATGAACGCTAATTCTCGTGTATTATGTCCAGAGTAAGCCTGTAGGCTATCCCTGCTTTAAAAAGGTTTATTACTAAAGGAGAGGAAACTATACGTGTTTCTTGCTGCACAGTGCTTTTCTTGCAGATTCCTTTTCTTTGTTTCTTTTGGAATAGTTTTATTTAAAAATATGAATTATTTTTGTGAAATTCTAAACATAAATGCTTTTATAAGAGCGGGAAGGGAGGCAAGCCTTCTCTTGTGACAATTATTGTCCTTATTTTTTTATTTATTCATTTTTGGGTTAATTTAGTCTGGCTAAAATTACATACATATTCATGTTTCTTAATAAGAACAAAGCTTTACTCTTGGTTATTTTCCATAAATTTGTCCTCATAAGCAATTTGATAGACATGTACTTTAACTACTAGAATACAAGTTCACAGTGAATCCATAGAACTTGGTTTCAGATCTGTAACTCATTAACTCCGTCCCCAAAGGTCCAAATGCTTCTTTATCAGATTACAATAAAATTGCTACTGCTTTCTTTTGAAGTTTCAGTGTGGGCGCATATTTCATCGAGGGGTAGATTGTCTGTTACTAAATGTGTTAAGATTATGAATGTCATTTCATTTTGGTCCGAAACATTGATTTGAAACAAAATTAGGGATGATGAAATGAGTTATAATTTTTCAAAAATGATTTTTTTACTCAGAATTCCATGGAATATATGTCTACCTGTTTTATGATAAATATACCATTATTTTACTTACAATGCCAGTTTATCATATATGTATACACACACACACACACACACACACACACACACATGAGATTTATAATACCCATTCATATTGAAGTACTAATAATGTGATGCTTTTTATTAAACTTTCAGTTATCATATGGGATTGATTAGACATCAGATACAGGAGACTTAAGTAGGACAAAACATCTCAAGTATACGGAGGTGCTAATAAAGGAAGATTTTGGAAACCCAAAAATTAACTAAGGTTATCAACTTCTTAGACAAGTAGAACTTGACATAAAGTTCACTGTGATTTCACTTAATAGTTTTATCATTATTATATATATGTATTCATTTATATTTATTTATTGTATAAATAATTTATTATATTTATAATATACATATAATTATAATTATATATTTAAATATTTATATTATATTATTATATATTACATTTTAAAAATAATTAACACATCTTTTTAATGGCCAAAATTAACGCACCTTTTAACCTTGCCACTAATGTACTTTAAAAGAAAACGTTAACTGTTGGTTTTCAAAATGTAGTTGTTTCATCTATGGCAAAAATATCTTTTGAAGTCCTTATTTTAAAATATTTTTGAAGTATTTTTTATTCCAGATGCCTGGAGAGATTGTGCTGAACTTTTTGGTAAGGAAGCTGAAACCCAAGTAGTTTCAGAAACTAGCCTTATGCCAAAAAGGAAACTAGAAAAGTTGTAACGATTTCAGTTTTTAATTTAAAGAATCGTTACTCTGGTTGTGAATTATCACTTGTATATATTCACATTTCCTTAAAGGAAAAATGCAGTATTGGTACTGTGATTTCTTCGAAAGTATAAGGACTTTTTAAATATTAAAGAGTTAGCTTGACTCTTATTATTTTCATTGGATTCAATTATTGGGAATGAGAAAGCTTATATAATCGGTCCTATATTTCTATTTATATTGCATTATTCAATAGCAACATGTTATTCAAAAACAATGTTATTTACACACAACTATAAGACATTTATTGACATTGTTTGGAATAATTAATACCCTACTTGTAAAAGGTTCTTTTTTCTCAAATATCAGATTTCTTCCCCCATTTACTTATTCAGTGAATGTTTTAGGATTTATTCACTTCCTTATTCAGTCCTAACTTGATTTCAAGAGAAATTTTACAATTAGGTATTCTAAATGCAGATTTGGCCCTCTCTAAGAAGGCAACATATGATTTAAATTGATATATACAATATTTGATGTACCCATGCTAAATACTTTGCATGAAAATTCAGAACATGTTAGCAGTTTATTAAATGTGATTATGTAGATTTACAGAGCTCATGCCATATTCTTTATTTTCCCATTTTAAGTATATTTCAATCTCGAAAAAGAAAATCCATAACAAGTACCAGTGAAACATTAAAAATACCAAGTAGTATTTTTTGTAGGTATTTTTTTCACATTAATACCAGGCCACTATCATATCTTACTTAATTTTTAAAAATTTTCTCAATTTTGGACTGAATATGTGCTGATAGATTAATTGAATTCTCATTTTGTTAGAACCAATAATTAAAATAATTCCAGTTACTTTTATTTTCATCCTTATTAAGAATGGACTTTTACTGAACATTTTTTGTACCATGAGATCTGGAACATTTTAACATGGTCCGGTATTTAACACACAATTGGTCTTAAAACAACTTCATCACATGTTGATATTCTTGAGTCATGCCTTCAACAATAATAAATAAATCATATTATGGACGGATATGTAGAGAATTATAGAGCAGAGTTCTATTTTCCCCATCTTAATACTAAGCTAATAGTACTTGTCTTTCTTTTTTTTTTTTTTATAAGTAGCAACTGAGACATATGTAGAAACAATGTGAAAATTTTAAAAGGATATGCAAATTTTTTTATGATTGCTGGGAGATTATTTGGAATTTGAAATAATTTATTTATTTATTTTTTTTTTTTCAACGTTTATTTATTTTTGGGACAGAGAGAGACAGAGCATGAACAGGGGAGGGGCAGAGAGAGAGGGAGACACAGAATCGGAAACAGGCTCCAGGCTCCGAGCCATCAGCCCAGAGCCCGACGCGGGGCTCGAACTCACGGACCGCGAGATCGTGACCTGGCTGAAGTCGGACGCTTAACCGACTGCGCCACCCAGGCGCCCCGTGGAATTTGAAATAATTTAAATAGTGGCTATTCACAGAATGTTCCTGAGTTTACTGATGTATTTATGTTTTCTCAACTGTAACGTAAAAGTTCTTAAAAACAAAGTACACTGATTTACAAAAAATATAATTTCATTGGGGCACCTGGGTGGCTCATATGGTTGAGCATCCAACTGTGGTTCAGGTCATTATTTCACGGTTTGTGAGTTCAAGCCCCGCGTCAGGCTGTGTGCTGACAGCTTGGAGCCCGGAGCCTGCTTCAGATTCTGTGTCTCCCTCTCTCTCTGCCCCTCCCCCACTCATGCTCTTTCTCTCTCAAAAAATAAGTAAATTTTTTTTAAATTAAAAAAATACGTATATATAATTTAATTTAGAAAGATTTGATCAGTCCTTACATATGTACATAATGCATATGTATGTGTATAAGTGTGTATGAATATATATAAATTTAAATTGGTTGGGCAGACAGGAGAAGTAATGCAGAATGAGAGGGAGAATGACTTCTGTTTCTCCTCCCAAACACATTGGCTGTGTTGACTCTCTCCCTTAGGGTGTGCTTAAATGCATGAGGTAACTAAGATAAGACTATCCAAAACTTTTTTAGAAATCAAAATATCATATGTTTTCCAGTCTCAACATTGGGATGGAAATTTTATTATGACGTTAAAGTCTACTCCTCCCACCCACAGATAAGTAAGTAAGTAAATAAATAAATATAAACGTAAAATAAAGTCTATTCCCAGGCTGCTTGATGGGCCACTTGCTGTGCTTTCTTAACCTACCATGTGATGACTTAGTTTCAATTTCTTTGTCTTTCATTTCATATCATTTCCCCCAGTATTTCCTGAATGCTGAGAGGGCCACCAGGAAGCCCCTGGAGAGGAAAGGGACATCTCATGCTGCCTGACGGCAACCTTCCTGACTGATCAGGGCACTGTGATGATAAGTTCCAGGGCATTTCTGTCTTTTCTCTTGATGGCAGCAGAGATGAGATGGCAGCTTTGAAAAGCAACTTTCTGGAATACATACTACTAGAAGAAGCCAGAGGTCCATGTTGCTGGGATGGCTTGATATAATAGGGGTTATGGAATACCATTTAGTTCCTCAGATGTACACATTTGGCTTTCCTCTGTTAAAAATGAGTCTGGGGTGGGTGGGGGGGTGCGCTGGGTGGCTCACTCGGTTAAGCCTCTGACTCTTAACTTCGGCTCGGGTCATCGTCTTCATGGTTTGTGGGATCGCACCCCATGTCGGGCTCCATGCTGGCAGCATAGAGCCTGCTTGGGATTCTCTGCCCCTCTCGCCTGCTTGTGTTCTCTCTCTCTCTCTCTCTCAAAATAAATAAATACACTTAAAAGAAAATAGGTCTATGTTTTCCTGCACTCAGCTGCAAGATATGTTGGTTCAGGACCTATTGCTGTCCAGTGTGTGCCATGGTCTGTCTAGAGACGCACTTTTTTACCCTGTGTGATGCTCTATTCGGCATATGGAAAATCATTCATGATGCACTTGCATATTCTTCATAACATTTCACAGAAGAGTGATTTTTGCCACCTTCTTTCAAACTTACCGGTTTTATTTTTTAAACACTCAAATCTTTTCAAATTAAAATTCTTTCTCCTTCTCACAATATCTTTGATAGACAGTCACTCTACTGCGACCATCTCCCACCCACACTCACCCCCTCCAGCTTTCCATCCTAGCAGCATCTTCTGGTCCTCTGTACTTTGTGACCTACTAACCCAGGGAAAGCACTGTTCCAGCCAAATTCCTTCTAGGACTGTTCCAGAAAGCATTCAGCATCATCTTACTCCTTTGCCACTTTGAAGACCTTCTCTTCCATATCATGCAACAAGTTGGGGGAGAAAGGGTGTAGGCCAACAGAAAAATGATTCTCCGCCAGCTAATTCCCAAAGATGATTCATCTGGTGTAATCTCAGTGACAGTGGAAATGTGCCAGTTGTATGACAAGAATTGTCATTTCCAAAAGAGTTCACAAGGCAGAAAGATGTTCCTTCAAAAAGTGAAAACATTTAGCACACCTAATGGGTGAATTTAAAGAAAGCCTTTGCTGCCATTTACAGTAAATTACCCTGGAGATCTGTGCCTAATAAGAGATTCTTGAAGAGGGACTGGCAGCCCGAGGGCCGTCAATTAGCTAAAAAATTGTGCGAACACTTAAATATTGGGTGATTTTATGTAAAGGTCCAGATTGCTGGCTTCTTTTGGAAAGGGGAACTCTGATAACATCAGACTTGCTATTCAGTTGTGCCGACCACTCACGAGGCGGTACCACATCAGGGCTGGCCAGAGGCTGTGCGCATCTGTGGGACGAGTGCACTTTCATTCCCTGCAGTACATACAGACCCCTCATTTTTTTTTCTTTTTTAACACATAGCCCATTTCACCCCATGTAGTTGTTTGAATTTGCAACTCCTGATATAATTATCCACATAAACACACGTAACACGAGTTCTCTTTGGATGGAAAAAACTTGCAAATATAAAAAATTCTCACAGGGGTGACTGGGTGGCTCAGTTGGTTGAGCATTTGACTTTTGATTTTGGCTTCATTCATGATCCCAGGGTCATGGGATTGAGCCCCACCTCGGACTCCCCACCGAGCGTGAGCCTGCTTAAGATTCTCTCTCTCCCTCTCCCCCCTCCCCCCACCTCTATTTTTTTTATTATGTTTATTTATTTTGAGAGAGAGGGTGCAAGTGGGGGAGGTGCAGAGAGAGAGAGAGAGAGAGAGAGAGAGAGAGAGAGAGAGAGAATTGAGAGAATTTGTCAGGAGCCCGACATGGGGCTCAGACTCACGAACCATGGGATCATGACCTGAGCTGAGATCGAGTCAGACTCTTAACTGACTGAGCCACCCAGGTGCCCCTCCCTACCTCTAAAATAAAAAGTAAATAAATTTTAAAAATTCAAAACACAATTTGCCCAGAATCATTTGACCAGCCAAATCATTATCAGGAAAATAAAGAAATTGAAGAATATCTTCTATATTTAGAATTGTGTGTGTATCTTTCTCTGTACTGTCTATATATTTTTGTATGTGTGTGCATATACATAATGTGCACACACACACTACAATTTCTGAAACATGGATGGCTGTAGAAGTGGAGATGGAAGATTACCCACTGTGGTATATTTACCGAAATCTGATCAACTTAGTCAGATGCCTTTTTCTTTTTAAACTCCAGATGAGATTTAGTTAAATAACACAATAGCCATTAACTACTCATTGGTTGCTTTCAAAATATCCATTATTAGGTCATCTTCTCCTCTCCTTAGCATAATGTAGTGTCTATATTGTAAAATGCACACAAATCTGTAGCTGTTTATGATTTTCCATACTTCATTCTCCATAGTGATGTGCAACAGGCATTGATCTTTTCCTAATGCAGTAATAAGCTAGAAGCATTTTTCAAACATGGGCACTTTATTTGCTTTATTATGTCAAGAACAAAAGGAAATGCATTTGGCCAAGGTCAGCATGAGGGGAATGCTAAGACCTGGACCAGAAAGCCTACTGCTCTTCTGGTTCATTAATGCTCTCCATTTGGCTCCAGTCTTCCCTGATTTAAGATATGAAGCATGTTGATGTTTCCAACTGCCAAGCAGTTGCCGTACTCTGAATCTGTGGGTCAGTTCCATCCTTTTAAATACACCCATTTCATTCATAGAATCCTAGAACTGGAAGAGAGCATACCACACGATCAGACTCATTCATCTGCTTCCAGGCAGAACGACAATAAAAACGTCTCAGAAAGAGAACGGTTTTCTTCATTTGTCAAGTTTCCCAACTATAGGAATCTATGATCTTTCTTGTTCAATATTCAGGATCTAAATGTAATTATCATTAGTAAGTTTTCTTATTATCTATCTGAGTTTTTCCCAGCAAACTAAATGCTGGGTGTGTGTTTTGTTTTGTTTTTTCTCATATTGTCCAGGATGAACACAGAAACATTTAATTCTGATGTCTTACCATTCAGAAACTCCTTTTTTTCAGTGCTTCATGCTATTTTGTTACCTTTAAATTTTCTATCCCTTTCTAAAGTTATTATAGATTAGTACATTGAGAAAAACACAACCAACGAGAACTATTGAAACAATTGTCAAGAGAGTCATATCTCTCTGTGTGTCCATGTGGGGTTTCAAACAAACAAAAAGATGAGAAAAAACTAATTATTACATAGCGATAAAAGATATTGTAAATTTATTTTTTTTATTTAAAATGTTTTTTTTTTTTTGAGACAGAGAGAGAGAGCAAGTGAGGAGGGGCAGAGAGAGAGAGGGGGACAGAGGATCCAAAGCGGGTTCCATGCTGACAGCACAGAGCCCAATGCGGGGCTTGAGCTCAAGAACCACGAAATCATGACCTGAGCCAAAGTTGGACACTTAACTGACTGAGCCACCCAGGCACCCCTACATATTGTAAATTAGTTTGTTTGTTTGTTTATTTATTTATTTATTTATTTATTTGTTATTTATTTCCTTCCTTTCTTCCTTCCTTCCTTCCACAGTATTTTTGAATGTCTATGTGGCAGGCATGTGATATATATACTTCATATGCAATGGTGAGCAATATACAGTTCAAACACACACCAAAATCACTTTTGATCAGTTGAAACTATTTCAATTAGCATATAATTTCTCACCATACTCCCTCCCTTCATTTTTTTTGTGGAATGAATCTGGATACATATAATAAATAAAATATTTTGAAGTTTGAGGTTAGTCCAGACTTTTTGGGTTTTGTATTTTTAGGTTTTGTATTTCAAAAATATAGAGAGAGCCAGTTGACAGGGAAGACTTAAGAAAATGTAGCTGGAAAATGGCACACTTTTCATGGGAAATCTGCCTCCTCCTACATAAGGTAGTGACATTGGAGTCTTTATCCCCAAAATCTAGTCTTGAGCTGCCTTTTGACTGGAAAAGTGTGTGTGTCTTTTCTTGGCACACTTTGGGATTTCAAGATGCTTCCTAATATTAAAGACCATCGGAATATGGACTCCTGAACAGTCCTGACTCCTCATGTAGCATCTATACACAGGAAGTCAATCGGGAAACTCACCACCTGGTGCAGGTACAGGCTTTCTTCAGCCAGAACCTAATATATTTGGCATCTGGAAATATCATTAGTGTTTTCTATATTCTTTCCCGCACTCTTCACGTGTCCTAATTTGAGAATAAAAGTAAAGACTGTGGCCTATACCTGCCATAACTCTTTAAATGTACAGTTTTCTTGTGCCTCAAAGTATGCACTTCCCCGTTTGTTATTTTCCTTGACAGAAAAATGTGATGTGTTTACATTATGTGTATCTCTCCCCCAAAATTTCAACACTGTTTATCAATTAAGCATGAATCTAGAGTAGATATTTATTAAAACCTAGATTCTCAGAGTAGTAAAATAAATATGTCATTGAACATTTGGCTTGAAAACTGGATGTCAATTTTTTTCTTTTTATGTGCATATTATCTCCAGCAAATCAAACCAAATTGATAGTCATCTTGCTGAAACCAGGTAGAACGGAGATTCTGAAAATATTCAAGAGATAAAAAGATGATAAAAGGAAATTAATTGCACAAGAAACATTACTTAGCATGTCTGTTATTGATAGACTTTTTTAAAAGATGTTTTCAAAAGTAATCTCTACACCCAACATGGGACTTGAACTCACAACCGCGAGATCAAGAGTCACCTGTTCCACTGACTGAGCCAGCCAGAGGCCCTGTTCTTGATAGTCTTTTAATATATTTCTTTATTTCATTTTAGTGAATATATCACTTATATAAAGGTGCTTTCTGGGGTGTCTGGATGGCTCAGTAGATGAAGCATCTGAGTCTTGATTTTGGCTCAGGTCATGATCTCACAGTTCCTGGGATCAAACCCAGCGTCGGGTTCTGTGCTGACAGTGTGAAGCCTGCTTGGGATTCTCTCTCCCTCTCTTTCTGCGCTTCCCTCCCCCAAATAAATAAATAAACAACAACAACAAAAATGAAGGTTCTTTCTTATTATCACTGCCAGTCATGAGTCTCCCATCCCAGTTTTTCTCATGAGGTCTTAAATTCCTCAACAATCAAATTTGTTACCTTTGAGGGAGAAAAATTTTATTTTATTTTATTTTTAGGGTTTCCAAATAATTTATCATCCAAACTGCACTTTTTTAAAAATATAATTTATTGTCAAATTGGCTACCATGCAATGTATACAGTGTGCTCTGGGTTTGGGGGGTAGATTCTCGTGGTTCATCACTTACATACAACACCCAGTGCTCATCCTAGCAAGTGCCCCTCCTCGACGTCCATCACCCATTTTCCCCTTTTCCCCACCTCCCCACAAACCCTCAGTTTGTTCTCTGTATTTAAATCTCTCATGGTTTGCTGAGAGAGAAAAATTTTAGCTTGAAAATGTGTCCACAGTGGTCACATGCTGTTGTGAATGTCTCAGCATCAAAGGCAACTGGGAATGTACTGATCCTTCCATGCTTGTTTTCTCCACTTCTGCATGTCTACAATCCTCATGCTATCTTTCATACTTCCTCTTGTTTTTCTTTTTCTCCCTTAACTTTCCTCACAAATATTTAACAGCACAAGTAGCAGGTGAATAGGCATTAATGATGGAATATAGAGTTAGTTGAGAAGGGATGAAAACCATTGCGTTTTCTTTATTTCGTATCAGACCCTGAATCAACCCATTGTCGATTCTCTCTCCAACTCCGTTTTTATGTTCCTTACTTTCTTGTCTTGGTCCGTTTGGGCTGCTATAACAGAATACTATAAACTGAGTGGCTTACAAACAACAGAAATTTACTTCTCACAGTTCCAGAGGCTGAGAAGTCCAAGATAGAGGAGCTGGCAAATTTACTGTGTGGTGAGTTTCTGGTTCTCTGACCCTCTTCTCTCTGACCTCCCGTGGCGGAAGGGGCGAGGGAGCCCTCTGAGGTCTCTTTCAGAAGGGCCCGAATCCCACCATGACAGCTGTACCTTCATGACTTAATCACCTCTCAAAGGCCCCGCCCACCTCCAAACACCGCCACATTGGGGGTTAGGTTTCAACACATGAATTTTGGTGGGGCACAAACATTCAGTCCATGGCACTTCTCACTGACTCCACTAAAGACTTACAGTGGAGCCGCTAGACTCCACTATTTTCCTCTCCAATGAATGAAATAAAGTGACCATGGCTTTCGTCCCAGCCACTCGAAAACTAGCTTGTTTAATTTCATATTTAATTCATTTTTACAGGGTACTGAATTCTGCATAAATAGTGCTTGTGCTTTTGTTTACACAGAGCATCCCTGTGGAGTGCTGTGCACACTGTTATTACTATTATTATTGTATTAAACTTATTGCTGCCACTATCACAAGAAATTAGAAATAAGTGTCAGCACCAAAAGAAAATTTGTCACTGGTATGAAATTCGGGCATGTTTGCATTAATATTATATTAACATTTAATCTCTCTTGAACTGATTTTTTCCCTACATATTTTATGTGCTAGATATAATTCTTTTTCTTCTTCTTCTTCTTCTTTTTTTTTTTTTTTTTGCATGGCCTGGATATATATATATATATATATATATATATATATATATATATATATATATATATTATGTTTCTTTGTACTAGATTTACTTTATTTTGAATCTCAATTTTGCCAAATCACAATCACCAGAAAAATATTATTAAACATCTTGTGTCACTATGATGTCTTATCATTGGCTCTCAGTATCTCTGCTTGAGTCTAGTAGTACAATTTATGTTACCTTTGGCGACTTACTAACAATTTGGCCAGGACTTAAAGTTTTCTGCTGCTAAAATGACCATACGCTTCTCTTTGAAGCTTCAAAACTGTCTTTGGGTGCCCAACTGATCAAGAGTCAAACATAATGAAAACAAATGACCGCCCCCCGCTGCCCCGACTCACTGCCACTTTTCCCTGTCACCTATTCCCGCCCCCCGCCCCCAACCTGTATTCTCTTTGAAACCTACATCTGCTTTTTTGGTCATTAGACTCCACTGTATTCCTGTCCATTGAATGAAACAAAGTCACTCTGGCTCTCAACCCAGCAACTTGTAAGCCAGCTTGGTTGATTTCATATTTAATTCATTTTTACAGGGCATTGAATTTTGCATAAATAATATTTGTGCTTCTGTTTACACAGAGCATCCCCATGGGGTGCTGTGCACTGTTATTACTGTTATTATTGTGTTAAACTTATTGCTGCCAGTGTCACATTTAATTGTGAATTAGTAGAATCACTTCTCCTGATGTTGATGTGCAACCACATTTCATGTCCTTACCCACTAACTCACAACTTTATTCATATGAGAAGGCAATTTTGAAAAGGATAAAGGGAAGAGTCGCCAGTATTAAATAGTAACAAGACAAAATAGAGTTTAGAGAGGCGTAAGTCACAGCAGTATCTCTTTCAGTGGTTTATGCAATTTTTAACAGGCAAAAGAAGGAAAGGGGAAATCTTTTTTTCTTTAAAGGTTGTCTCTGTGTTTAGCAAGTGCAGGCCGAGCGTGCTCTCCCTTTCTCTCTCTCTCTCTCTCTCTCTCTCTGTGACATCAAGCAAAGTAAGAAATAGTGCCTTTTGAATAGGAGATTTCCTTTAATTACATTGGGGAAGTGATAATGGTAGGTATTGCATGTTTAATGTAATGTTCTGGGTGCCCCTTTTTCTTTTTCTTTTTTTTTTTCCTTCACAGCCACCTCATCTTGAGCAGAAATAAAAGGTTCAAGGCTTGTCAGCATCAGTTTATAGATAGCTGTTTAAAAATAATGAGATATTGGGTATTGTAAGGCTCAGGGCCGTCTTGCCAGACTCATTTATTTCCATTCACCTTTTGTCAGAATTGCAGACAGAAGACATTCAATTAAAACTTGTCACCTGTTGCAGATGACCTAATTTGTACTTGTATGTGTCATAGATTAGGGCTGCATGCTTCAGATGAAGCAACTTTACTCCTGATGGAACAACATTTCCCCTGCAAAATATTTTGTCTATGGTATTTCAAATTTCTATCGTTTTGATTTCCGCTCCAATCCAGATTATAAATTTAGCACATACCTCTGAAGCAGCCAAGCAAGAATGGTGAATCACACCTTGAAAAAAAGGAGGAACTTCTGTAGAGTTATGCCCTATGCAGGAAACTCTACAAATGTATTTTAGATGCACCTTGAATCTGAAACAGAGGGAAGCCTTTGTAATTTCCTATGCAAGCCTCACATGTTTAATAGTCCAGATAGCTATCCGGAGACCAAAACGAAAGACTTCCCCTTGCTAATTGTTAATTCATCTGTAGAGCAAGGAAGCTTTAATGTGAGCCATGGCTTTTATTTCTTTTAGTGACTGAGGACTCAGTTAAGAAAAAAAAAAAAAGCCCACCTAATGGATATGCATTTTCTCTCCCTGTGTGATTTTCCCCTTTTATTTCAGCAGAACTTAAGAGTGTTTCCACAGGCAGCCAGTCGATTTCCAAAGTTCCTGAAATGTTGCCATGATATTCCAGCAGAAGTAAATGTAACCCTTGGGCAGGGGTGTCTGGGAGAAAAGCTGCTGTTTGGACCTCCCTCCTGAGCTCAAAATTCAGCCAGAATGTTGCTCTGCCTGCGTGGCCCTACGGAAGAGGCTTGTCTAATTTGCAATAACATTTTAAGTAAGAACAAAGAAATTAATTTCTTTGGGCCCCTGCCTCAGTGGAAAAGCAGAGTAACTGAATCTTTTAATCACTTTTACTTTGTCTACAGTCTCATAGCTGTGAATTTTTTAGAGGCAGCTCACCCTTTCTGGAATGATAGATGCAAAATCCCTAGCCTTTTAGTTGAGTAAAAATATCCCTTCCCCCTGCTAGTCTAGTGTTCTGCCCACCTCTATACATGCACCCCCATATCATGATGCGAGTATTGTTTACCATGATAATCAGGTTTTATCTGCCTTCAGTTCTAGCTTTTGGAGTAAATACCAACTGTTCTTTTCCAAAAATAGAATTTGATGGTAGGGAAGCGGTGTAAACATAGTGCTTAAGAGTGTGGGTTCTGCAGCCATTCTCCCAACTCCCAGGCCTGGCTCTGCCTCTCCCTAGCTCCAGTTTTCTCATTTTGTAAATGGGATAATAATAGCACCCGCCTCATAGGATTGCCGTAAGGCTTAAATGTGTTCATATATATAAAACAATTAACCCGCTGCCTAGAAGGTAAATAAGCTCTTGACAACCAGTGGCAGCGGGTAACTGGCTGAGATTTTGGTTTATTCCAAGACACTTCGTGCAGAGATTGATTCATTCAATTAATAATGAAGACATGGCTTGGGAGGAAAATGTAGGTACGAGGCGTCGAAGACTGCTGAATCAGGAAGAGGGACTAAACCAGGAAGCCAGGTTTAGCAATATCACTGTCTATTTTGAGAAGAGGCTATGGCAGCTGAAGATACCTAGGGGTCGGTGTGGCTTATTTTCTCATGTGATCCTCAAGAATTTAATATGATCAGATTCTCCCTGGAGTATATTTGTGAATACACAAATAATTTTCACTCATCCCATTAAGAGAAACCTCTAAATATGCACAAGTACTCTAGGTTAAACTGGTACACTCTTTTAGGACATTGTCCCAAAGGAGAACCCCATCAGAGGCTGCCACTAAAATGACCCTCGGCGGTGTGTGATACTACTAATCTGCCTTAGCTTCTTTTCCTGCAGCTCCTCAAAGGGATTTTCTCTATCCTCTGTTTATGACGGTTCCCTCACAGGAGTATCTGGAGAATTGAAGGGCCCTCTTAGGTACCTGTCTTCCCAAAGGGAAGGGGCGTGGTTTCCTCCTGCAGCAAAGGGAACTGCAGGATGGGGAAGACATCAAGTGGAAGGGAAAACTCCCGTCCTCTCCGCCTTATTGTTTCAGAAGTCCTGCTTTTCTAGTCCGATCTCAAAACTCACTTGCAAGCTACGTTTGGTAGCATTTATTTAATACAACCCTTTATTTAGCATTGATTAAATTAACTGATCTTTTTAAAAAAATTCACTATCTTTAAAAAAATAGTATCACTTTAATGTGACTGTGTGCATCTTTCTTAAGTGTTCCAGGAGTCTGTGTAATTAATATTTTTAGCAAACCTTTGCGAACAACATTGTAAAAGGCTGGTCTTTAATATAGGAAAGTAGGCTAGGGTATCCTTGTATAATTCTCTGAAGGGGAGATTTTTTATTATCCTATGAAATGTCTCTGACTTTGTGCTATTAAAAATGTGAAAAATACTTTTGACTTTGGACTATATAATATTACAAAAATTTGCATTTGGGCATAAAATGTAGACTTAAAATGAGCTGACCTAAGAAGACCTTGTGTTGAACTGTTTCACTTCTTTTGGCGTTTATTTGCCTCACGGCGTATTTTTTTCCTCCTTGCCCTCTTCTTGCTTTCTCAATTTTGTAAATTCTGACAATGTAGAAGATTTGTAATTCCCTTGTGGCAATGTAGGCACATGCAGTATTTGAAAGAAGAAGCAATGTGAAACATTCTACTTGGTAGGTAATGCCAACTATTAAAATCTTTTTTTTTTTTTTTAAAAAGCAGTCTCCACATGAATAGAAACTCCAATTGCCTTCATTAACTTCAAAACCTGTCAAACATTGAACATTGTGGGTATCTTATTTCCTGGGAAAAAAATCTTACTTTTCAACTTTTCCCAAACTGGTTACAAGCGAAGTCCAAACAGATTTTTTTTTTTTTTTTTTTTTTTTTTTTTTTTTTGTATTTCAGGTACTAAAGAAGTAAAAAGACAGGCTTTTTCACCTTCAGTGGACATATTCCAATTAGATTGATATTTTGTTATGGCGAGTCTGGATTTCCCAGGTCCTGGTCATACATAGCGTTGTTTTTCTTTGTTTCTGCTAAACAATTTGGAGGGCACCTGAGTGGCTCAGTGGTGAAGCATCTGACTTTGGCTCAGGTCATGATCTCATGGTTCGTGGGTTCGAGCCCCACGACGGGCTTTGTGCTGACAGCATGGAGCCTGCTTCAGATTCTGTGTCTCCCTCTCTCTCTGTCCCTCCCTCACTCACACTCCGTCTGTCTGTCTCTCTGTCTCTCTCAAAAATAAACATTTAAAAAAAATAAAGTATTTGGAGACTTTTAAATACATTAGGTTAATTGGATAATTATCAGTTGTCTACCTTGTATTGTGTGCTTACAGCTAAACTCAGGGGTAGCATCCTTATTTTTTATAGAATTTGGATTAGCTTCTGTATCTAGTCTAAAATAATTACATACCTAAATGATATTATTAATGACAAGGATGAACAGTAAATAGAATGGGACCAAATATTTCTATAAATCTCTTCGACATCAAATGAGTATCATTATTTGTCTTGTATCCTTTGAATTCTCTTACCACTCCATCATACCTCAGTCTATTTCCCTCAGAATTGAGGCAAGGTAGACCGTCAAACTCCATGGGAATAGATTTTTAATAAATGATCAGGATGCAAAATATATTTCAATAAAGTAATACAGCAGTATTTCAACAACAAAACAATGATAAAATGACAACTTCCTTATTTTCCTTGGCATTTTAAGGTTTATAAAATATTTTAATGATGCATATGTATAATATCCAAACATATTAACACATTATATAAATACAATATTGAGTCCTTACAGAAAGACAGCAGGAAGGATATTGTCTTTATGTCTATCTTATCTTTGGAAAAATAGATAGGTTAAGGAACTCATCAAAGTTTACAAAGCCGGTTAATAAAAGAGCCAGAAAAAAACTTAACTATCTGACTTGCAAACTGTGCTTTATTTTCTTTTTTTAAATGTATTTATTTATTTTGGGAGAGAGAGAAAGAGTGTGTGTGCCCAGGGAAGGGGCAGAGAGAAAGAATCCCAAGCAGGCTCCACGCTGGAGCCCCATGGGGCTCAAACTCATTAACTGTGAGATCACTATCTGAGCCGAAATCAAGAATCAGACACAACCGACTGAGCCACCCGGGCTCCCCTGCTTTATTTTTTTTAACTTATTTTTCTTATAATACTTAGGAATAAATTACTATGTTATTATAGTTGGAGACATTAAAGGGGGGATCTTCAGTCTTTTCACAAAATCATTACTATAGACAAGGGACTAGCTGATAGGGATATAGAAATTGATGATACATACTGCTTTTTGATAGATGCAAGGCAATACATTTTAGACTAGATAATCCAAGAAACTTTCTATAAAATAGGAGTAGTTGCAACAATTACATTAAATTACTCTTATTTGGTGATTTTTAATATCTTTATTTTTTCCCTTGAACCCTCTTCATTTTTTTTTTGTAGATACCTGTTTCTTTTTTAACACAAAGTGTCATTTGTGTGTTTTCCTTACTAATGAGAGATTGTGGTTTAAACCTATGTGCCCTCAAGTGCAGTAGAGGTAGAATCTTTATTTACAGTGTTTGATTTACAGTATTTTAAACTTTAGTAGCCTTACATTTTGATTAAGTATTTCTGTTCTTTGTACTCTACCATTTATCTCTACAAAATCAGCATCCTAATGGGAAGAAGCGTAGTATCCCAGTTCTGCAGTTTCTTTTCCACCAACTTTTCTACACTTAAAATCAGATGAACAAGGGAACAGAACTCTACTGTAGGCAGAAAGTACTTTAAAAACAGCAATATGGACGGGTACCTGGGTTGCTAAATCGGTTAAGCCTTTGATTCTTGCTTTGGGCTCTGGTTATGATTTCACAATTCGTGGGTTCGAGCCCCGCATTGGGCTTTGCGTTGACCGCTGTGGAGACTGCTGGGGTTTCTCTGTCTCTCTGTCTCTGCCCCTCCCCTGCTCGCTGTCTCTCTCCCTCTCTCTCTCAAAATAAATAAATAGACTTTTTTTTTAAAGGCAGCAGTAAGAAAAACAGCTTCTTTGTAACTCACGGGTGCTACTATTTTCAGTAAATACTTAGACACTGTACTAATTTCTTTGTTTTGTGAAATTTGCTGTGGAAACCTACTTAATTGCTCTTGAAGTTGTCTCCTGATGTCCTTTAAACTCTGCTTTGATATTTCAGTATGACATTTCAGGCTTTATCTAGAACCAAGCATATGTTTCTGTGTTTCACGAAAAGATAGTCAACTCTTAAAGCAGTATTATGAAGCTAATATGAAAAATTGTGTTTTACTTTATCTCGTGGTTGAATTAAGTAATCCTGAACATTCGAGTGTATGTATTCACTTCAGGATTCCCTAGAGCTGTATCAGCCTTTCCCAAACGGTTTCGTAAAACACAGAGAACCCACCATTCACATGTTATACATGATGTTACTAAATAGTCCAAAAACAGGATCTTTGGTTAAATTGATTTGCAGAACATCGCATAGGCTGTATCTCCTTCTGAGAGTTTTGCAGAGGTCATTTGCATATTAAAGGCTCTGAGAGGCCTTTTCAGTAAAATAATAATACTGATGATGCTGTTAAACAAAATCTGTTTTCTAAACATTTTGAGAAATGCCAAAACATGTACAGTGAATTACTTGCTTGAATTTGTTAACGGATCATGTTACACCGTTTTATCAATTAAGGTGCAGCCTAATATCAGAGTGAGTCTCTCTCCTTGCTCTTACTCCCAAGCCACTTCTTCATTAGATAAAGGTTTATATGGTCCGGTCCTAAACTTCATAATTGCAGATTGGAAACCAAGTTATCAATAAGCTCAGCTCACCACTCCCCCACATATGAAACATTTATATTTAATTCCTTTCTTAACCTTTTGCCTCTTCGCTCAATCTTTTAAATCCAGTACCAGCAAAAACTCTCTGAACCTTGACCCAACTCCTCACTCTTTGGGTATTTACTAAATACCTGTCGGCTTTACCTCCTTTTCTAGCTTCACCCTTCAGCTCTCCCTCACTAACATAGCCTTCCTTCGACGTCCAAGCCTTCTGAATTCTTTCAGGAAGCTCCTTTTGTCTGTCCTGTGTCCAGTCCCGGTTTTCTCTCATCTGGAAGAAAATACAAACGTGTGCCAAAAATATAAATGACGTTCTCCTCTGAGACATGGTGACATTAGAGTATGGAACATCTCCTCTTACGGAGTGTCATCCCACCTCTCCACGGCATGCACACACTTGCAGTTCAGTTCAATTCCACGGGGCCGTATTGAGCCTTCTGGTGGACCAGGGAGGGTTGGATAGCTCTTACGTATTTAGCTTTCACTGGTGACTGACGAAGAGGATCAGCTTGCCACTGTCTTTGATTTGAGAAACTAGGCTAGTACCAAGTAACAGTTGCTTTGTATTAATTCCTGTGGAAATGTGCCTTTTCTTTGGTGTGCAAATGGGACTTTGATGGCCTTGCATCAAATGTTTTTCAGGTCTGTTACTCTCTGCTGGATTTGGTTTCTAATTACTGGCAATTTTGGTTTAGTCACCCCCTCTTTACATTCTCCCAACACCTCTGGACCATTCCGGGTTCTACTCTCGGTCTCCATAGCACCCACGGGTGATACTCCATGTATTTGATTGGTCTCAAAGATGGATACCTCAGGAGTAAGCCAGTGCCTGTCTTTGCCCACAGGGGTGCGCCTTGACAGAGTACGTGGAGGTCGGCAGAAGTACAAGCGCAGAATAGATGCGGAGAACAGCCCCTACCTGAACCCTCAGCTGGTTCAGCCAGCCAAAAAGCCATGTAAGTACAGCAGACATGTCTGGCTTTCCAACACACGGAATCCTCCCAGTTGGCTCAATGTATATCCGTTTTGGCATGCCCATCCCCACTGACTCCAAGGAGACTTGTCTTTGTTGGGGGCCGTGGCTCTGTTCCCAAGAATTGCCTTTTAGGAGCAACAGTAACTCAGCTAATTATCTTTTTTTTTCCCTATGGTTTCTCTCCCCTACCTTTTTTTCACGTAGTCATTTTGTAGAAGCATAAGCATATTAAGGCATAGCTTATATAGTGAGAATTTTACATTTATTGGTTATCTTTATTTTCAGAGGTACATAAAATGGATCATACTGTAATCATTAGTTCATTGGAGCTGTTAGTTTCAGATTTCACAAGAAAGTGATTTTTGTAGTTTTCACTAACTAAATGAGTTTGACTGCTCAACCTCCCAATGAAAATACATTAGGAGCCTCATTAATTTGGAGCTATGGAAGGTTAACACACTAGCTAGCAATAGATTAAAACAAGAATAGGCCCTACTGATAACAAGCATAGGTTGGTGGTTCCATTTCAGATGCCCTTATGGGCCTTATGAATTGTTTTTAAAGAGTCCATGGTTTTATAATGCCAGATTGCAATTTGAAAGGATGATGGGTACACTGCTAAAATGCAAGCCCCATTCTCTTTGTCATTAACTAAAAAGAGCCGGGATATAGATGGAGGCAATAACTGCATCCCATTTTCTGAAAAATCAGTTCATAGTTCTAGCACAACAGAGCTAACCTCCTAGGATATTTACGCATAGAGTTCGTACTGGGCACTGAGAAGTGCTTTGATGGAAACGGTTCTCACATTTAGCTGTCTTTGTCTCAGAAGACACAACCAGCACTTAACCAGAGGAAGCTGCATCCAGAGCAGTTGTGGGAAGACACACGGGTAATTTTTGATCTGCTTTCAAGGGAAGAGAAAGTGTCCGCTTCTCATTCAGATTCTCCAGGAGGGGTCGCTGCTGTGCATCATACATGTGAGCATATGGGGATCTGTTAAATAAATAAAACAGACCCTGAACTGTAAATGAAAGGACATTTTAGCTATGTCAAAGGAAAAACAACCAGTTTTACATAAAATTAAAGCTTAAGTGAACATATGGCATAGTTTCCTTTTGCCTTTCCAAAAAACATTATGTTGATTATACCTTCAATTGTCCAATCTGGCATCTTCTCCTCAGCCTGCATAAGCTGGTTGGCATTCTGCAAATACAATCTAGGACTGCATTAAGCAGATTTTGCACATTATAATAAAAAACTTTCTGATAATACAATAAAATGCAATAAACACTAATGCTTAATTTCGTTAGGGGTTAGTTTCCTAGGCTCAATATTACACAGCCTGCCCATTTCTCATTCATTTTGCGCGAACATTGACTGAAACCATTGATAATTTCCTCTTCTGAGAGAAAAATGAGCACCAGCCCGTTTGTAAGTCTACCTGATAGAGGAACATCTATGGTTTTCGGCGTAAACCTGAGAAATTGGGAAGTGGCTTGTCAAGTACCTTTAAGAAGATTATAGCAATTTCAGTGAGCTCCATTTGTCTGAGATAAAGAGGACTCCTAATAAATCATTACTCATTATCTCAAGGCCTCTGTGTTAATTTCCCTTAGTCCATCCAATTAGTGTGTTTTTGTAACAAACATTTATAAAACTTAATTTTCAGATCCTGTCAGATAAGTCAAGAGGCTGTGCCTGGGCTTTGCTGAGAGAGTTGCTCAGGGAGATTTCTGGACCCTGACTGATTGTTTGTGTACTACAAAAGCCCAAGAATGAAAATTGGGTTCTATTGATTCTAATTAGGGAAACATTAAATAAGATTTACCTAGAAACAGTGCTGTCGGCTATTCCATTTTCCGAATAATGGGAATTTCTTTTCTTCAGCCAAATTTCTCTAACCCTTCCGGTCAAGTCCACTGACTTGGGTAAAACAAGTACCATCTTCTCAGTACTAAAAGAACTAGAGTCAGGATTTTCTTTGGGTACATTTCTGTGCCCTTTGTTAAATGTTGCATTTTCTTCTAAGCCTGAGAATTCAGTGGTTGCTGACAGGTTTTGTCGCATTGTCAGAGCAATGAAAGTTGAAACTTTTCCAAGCGTAACTAAACATACAGGGTGTTGTTTCCATACCATACACAAGAAACAAATGCCATTCTTCACAGATCCTAAAAGTTAAAAAAAAAAAAGAATCTGTATTTAATTTTATTTTTTTCCTACAAAATATGGTGTTTGGGAATATTTCCTCCCCAATCTGCATTTTCAATTTGGTGATAATTGAATATTCCTGCCAATGAACGGTTATCTTTGATGATTTGCAATAAATGTAATTCTTAAAGCAGCCATAATAATAAAGTTTTTAAATGTTAGAAAAATTGCTCATTATAGCTTGGATAATTTCCTTGTCATTTCATTAAAGAAGACCAAAACGCATGCTACGTTTTCAATTCTAAGAAATATGCAGTCTTTTCATTTAGGGTTAAGAAGTTAATGATGGGTTAAATAGTTAATAATGAAAGGAAAATTATCTAGTAAACACAGAGGAAACTTTGGCTTTGCTCACAAAAGTCCCATTTAATGCCCTGGTTTTCTAGAGTAATAGTAGTACATAGAGCATAAAAATATTTGGGTTTATTCTTACCCATTTGTATCTCTTAATTTAGAAGAAAGTACAAACTCTAAAGCTACACATAGAAATTGAAAATAGGGCCAACAAGAAAAATCATTCTGTTAGCAAGGCTTTACAGCCCTTCCATAAACTCTCACATGCCCCTAAGCAATAAAACACATTTGATGTGATGCTTTCCATTTGTCTCTAGTGTTTATTTTATGAAGGATTTTAAAAACATATATCACAAATTTCAGACAGATAAATCTGAGCCAGAGAATGAGCTAAAGACAACAGATAAAAATAGAGGATTAAAGAATTAGGCGCTCCAAAGAGAAAATATTGTCGCCTTTAAGTAGGAGTAGTTTTCTGGAAACTGATATTGGCTATATTTGAAAGATTGGCTGGGTGTGTGGGGAGGGAGAGAAAGGAGAGAAATTCCTATTTAATGCATCCCACAGAGATAGAGTTATATAGTCAGTAATTCACCCAGGCAGAAGGGCTCTGACCTTTGCTCTTCTTTAAAAGAATTAAGACAATTAATGACTTTCGTGCCCATTACGACTCTGGGCACTGGTAGTTCTCTGCCTTCCACATTATATTCTACAGTTCAGTGGCTCATTGTGGATTTTTATTTTAAAGATGTTGTATACTATTTAATCTGCTTCCCGAAATCCCACTTAAGAATCAAAGAGCAAACCTAGAAAGCATCTAACTTCTCTGATCTGTTTGCTATAAAAAATTTCATTACAGGACAGATGCTTCATTCCAGCAAAGGCAGGTAGAGCAAAGAAGAAAGGAATACATTCTGTTACAACTGCAGTGGCTTATTTCTTGCTATGAGTTTTCCCGAACACTGTTTGCTATATATAGATTGAAACGTAAATAGAATATTTGGGGTTTATTGTAGACAATTTGAATTATTTTTCAAGATGCGGCATACTTTAGGGTTTGTGAAACAGGGATGATGCTACTAGTGATCTTGTAGTGCTCTGGTCTGATCCTGCAGATAACAAGATTGTCTCACATTTGTTGGTGGCCGAACCGGAGAAGATCTATGCCATGCCTGACCCTACGGTCCCTGACAGTGACATCAAAGCCCTCACGACACTGTGTGACTTGGCTGACCGAGAGTTGGTGGTTATCATTGGATGGGCGAAGCATATTCCAGGTACATTTTCTGAAAAGAAAAAAAATGAAACAGAAAAGGTTGCGATGATTCCCTAGGTTGCCTATGTAGATTTAGACAAATTCAAAATTTTCTCATTAGTATGGTTTTAACCTCTACATTTGTTTTTATCATACTTAATCTAGAGCTTTGCTGATCCTAATCAAATCATAAACCTTTCTATGTCTATAGCACCTCGAACACTTGTTATTTTCTTCGTATGCAAAAGCACTATTGCCAATGTAAGATAAAGAAGAATGTATCTTTAAAAAAATATGTCTTGGGGCGCCTGGGTGGCGCAGTCGGTTAAGCGTCCGACTTCAGCCAGGTCACGATCTCGCGGTCTGTGAGTTCGAGCCCCGCGTCAGGCTCTGGGCTGATGGCTCAGAGCCTGGAGCCTGTTTCCGATTCTGTGTCTCCTTCTCTCTCTGCCCCTCCCCCGTTCATGCTCTGTCTCTCTCTGTCCCAAAAATGAATAAACGTTGAAAAAAAAATTAAAAAAAAATATGTCTTTATTCCTCTTAAAATTCTGACCTTTCCCCTCAGGAGATACTTCTGCTTTTTCTTTTCACTTAAAACAATGTCTTTGTCAGCAGTTATCTAATGTACCTTTTTTTTTCTGTTAAGAATAACTCATTCTGTTGTTCGTGGTGGCTATTTACACTGAATTGCTATTTGTATTTATAAGCTCTGCTTTGGCTGACGTTTACTATTTCCCATGGATTTGAACACAGATTGTAAAAATGAATATTAAATTGACATCATACTGTTTCTCATACGGTAACTTAAAAGTAGTATTTGAAGGTAGCCTATTACTTTGCTTTCTTGGCCAATCCCATACCATCCATAAATATAGAGCTGGTCACAAGTTTTGAGAATTTTAGTAGTCTGCTTGACTTATTTGTTATTTGTTTGTTTGAACTTTGATCTTCAGGTAGTTAAGAAACAAGTTTTTGAATGATGCGCCCTGTTTTCCTGGCACAGTTAACTTATTTCTGTCTCCTTAAACTAGTTTGTCTTTATGCTTTGAATGCTACAGTAATTTCTTTAATCAAATTGATGGAAGTCCCTTTCCCAGCCCACACTGAAACCAATTTCTTGGTCATGATACGCCAGCTATGTTGCTAACAGTCGTAACGAACTGTCAGGCGATATCGCAGTGAAGCTAATTTGAAGTCATTAGGTGTGCAGCGTTCAGGCGACAATTTGTTACAGTGGTTAGGAACACAGCTGACATTTCTGAATGGCTTTGTTCGGTGCAGTTCTAGATGAGGCCAAGCAAATTGTAAACTAATTTAAACATCACTCTGTATTATACTAGCTACTTTGTCTTACACTGTTTGCTAATAAAGCACCCCAAATTAAGTCAAAACTAGTTAAATAGGTGAGCTTGAGTGTGTTCTTTGGAAGATACCTATACGAGGGTTACTGCATGTGAAAGGAGGAGCATTTGATCATCTGGATAGTTGATATTGCACTTCGATTGTAATCACACTCGTGTGACTTCTAGAAAAACGAATAGAGGATATGCTGAAAGATGTTGAGACATTTGGGAATTGTAGCATTAGGAAATGTCAGAATTCACTTAAACAATGTATGAAGACTTTCCTGACTTATCTGGATGCAAAGTGTGTTGAAGTGTTTTAAAGCAAAAAGAAACAAAAGCTAACATCTGTTGAAGTATCCACAGACCCTTTTGAAGATAATCAATATATATCATTTGTATTTACATGTTTTATTATTTTATATAAACAGAGACACACACACATATACTCAGCTATTTATTTTATTTTTAAATTTTTTAAAAAAGATCTTATTTTTAAGTAATCTCTACACCCCGTGTGGGGCTTGAACCCACAACCCTGAGATCAAGAGTTGCACTGTCTACTGACTGAGCCAGCCAGGCACACCTACCTATACTCACATATTTAAAATATCGTTATTCTAACCCAGGGCTTCTCAGCCTTGACACTATTGACACTTGGAACCAATTATCCTTTGTTGTGGGGGACTTTCCCGCTCATGGGAGGGTGCTTACAAGCTTCCTTGGCTTCTACCACTAGTCCCCTTGAGTTGTGACAAACAAAAATGTCCTCAGGTACGGACATATGTCCGCTGGCAAGCAAAACTGTGCCCCAGCTTCCCAACTGAGAACTGTTATTCTCACCTGGGAATCGAATAGTATTATCTGTGATTCATAGCTAGGGACAGTTGAAGCATAAAGAGGTAAAAACACTTACACAGAATCACAAACGTATCCGGTACCATCAAAGCATATATTCAGCATTGCTTCCTGGAGTAGAGTCAGGAGACCCAGTTGACTGCATTTCACAGAACCATTTCAGAATACTAATGATAATAATGTTAATGTTATTGATAACGACATGAAAGACCATGTAACTATGACTCCAAACCACCCATTATTTCAGAGAACTCTGTCCAAGTTCTCCCTGAATTGAGATACATGTTAAACCAATCCTTTAATATTGTTCAGACATCCCATAATAAAGACCAATAAAAGGCAACAACTCCTTACAGTGCTCTCTGGTAAGGGAAAGTCAGTGATAAATTTGTGGGTCCAGTTGTGCATCTAAGTAGAAATGTCAGCTTACAAAGGAACTTGTCACAGTAAAGGGGCTCTAGTGACTTTTGTGAAGACAGTAACTTTAAATAACTATGAGTAACAGCATTTCCAGTGGTGGAAACAATTACTATACGATTATGTGTTCAGTCTTAAGCTGAGGCTTAGAATCGGTGGGGACTGACGTTATTCTCTCTCCATAGCAAATGCCAGAGGAGGTCACTGTGAAGTGATGATTCACAGCTCTGGTGTTCCACAGCTCTGGTGTTCCCGATACCCTCAGGGTGTTTTAAATGATTGCAAGGAGTGGGTTGGCTTTTCAGAAAAGGATTAGCTGAACAAGAATTAACTGAATTGTTTTAAATTGTTAAATAATGAGTGTGCCATGCAGTGTTTTGAGGTAGAGGAAGAGGATGCTCTGATCTTAGAGTGCTGGTGTACCCCGAGTTCAGGGAGGTTGGGCAGAGCAGCAGTGTGGAGTCTGGGATGGGGGACTGGTGGGGAGGGAGGGAGACAAAGAGAATATAAAGATTAAGGTCACATTTGTGCCATGATAGAAGTAAAATCGTGTTCCTGATAACATGACCCAGTCCTCATAACTGGGGTCAGAGCCTGAATTAAAGCCAAGTCAGAACAGAAATTCCACCTGTCTTTGTCTTAAGCATTTTAAAGTTATGTTAAAATTAAAATGAAATATTTTTTAATACCAAAATTTAAGCCTCTGCTCTCTTTATGCTGCTCTCAGTTTGTATAATCACACACGCGCACACACACACAGTTCAGAAATTAAGTTTAGCATCTAAGATAAGATCAGTAGCCTTTCTACACTGCTGGGAATGTACTCTTGTATCCTTGCTTTTGCTACATAAAAAAATGAAGAATTCAACAAAAGAAAATATTGAAGAAAATACATATGGAGTGTTTTTTTTTTATCAGTAAATCGAATTAGTTGACTTACTTTAATAAATCATATAAATGGAAAAGTGTGTTCTTACAAAACATGACCATACTTTATCTATAGAAGAAAAAAGATCACAAGGGCTTTAGAAAATGCTTGACTTTAGTTGGAGGAGCATAAGGGCACAAGAACAGATGATGGTGCCCTAATAGCCCTTTTTAAGAATGACAGGGCCCCGCCATTAGCATCCTTTTATATCCTTGGAAATTGCTCATGCCTCGCTTTTCTGGTTCCTATCTGCCTGACTCTTTTTTATTTCTCTTTCAATTTCGTCCGCGCTCGGATAAGCGCATGCTAACACAACATGATTGAGCTGTAAAATGGAACGCTGTCGCCTCTAATCTCTTTTATGTAGATACGGACTTACTGCACACTCCACTTCATTCTCTCCCCATTGTTGGCCTTTTTTTAGAATGGGCTGCCAAGTAATGGAGGCTCCGTCAAATATTAGAGCTAGGTTTCACAGGGTGTGATAAGACGATTATCAGCCCAGCAGTCAGATCTATTATTGTTCTTTGTGGTTGATTAAAATATTATTATGTACCGTTACTTTGTTAGCAAAATGCAGAATGTGCTTAGTCAGATGGTGCTTAAAAAAGCATAACCCATATTAGCTGACCTATATAAGTGGCTTAAATATATTATGGGTCTCATCCAACAGTTCACTTTAAAAGAATGGAAGGGTATTTGAACAATTAAGTGAATGAATATATTTTAGAACGTTTTTTTCTTTTATCATATATGGTAAGTTTTCAGGTAGGCTTCTTTATTTTTAACGTGACAAATTAAACAGCTGTCCTACTGAACGAGAGGACTCGGCATAAGTTCGGGGCCTCTTAGTCACATTTATAAAATGGTATTTATTGTAATGACATCAAACAAACAAACAAAAAACTCTAATTTTTATTCATGCTCAGTGAAGGCAGGAAATACTAAGCTGTAAAGGAAAACCACACTAGGAAGATAATGTGAGAAAACAGTCTTTATGGGTAGTTTATTCATGTAAGAAACAGAAATCTAAAGATTACAAACCAGTGTTTTTCATTTACACTGAAATATTTTTTGTAAAAACAATCCGTTAGAAGAATATATCAAAAATTGCTCATTGAGTTGGGATTTGTATATTTTTCTCAACAGAAGTATTGAGATTTTTCTAGCAATGACAAATCTCTAAAGAAGATGTATAAGCTATTTCTACATTAGGATGTAAATTTTGTGGGCAAATACCCAAGAATATTTTGAACATTTATTGCTAATGATACTGTTTAAAAATCTATCTGTTGTTCTAATGCATTTTCTATAGAGACCAGTTTTTTAAGATTATGTCATCTGCCAACCAAAGTTGTGGAGGTTTTTATTTTTTTAATTTTTAAAATATTTTTTAAAGTTATTCATTTATTAATTTTGAGAGAGAGAGAGGAAGGGAGGGAGTAGTGGAGAGAGGAGAGAAAGAATCTCAAGCAGGCTCCGCACTGTCAGTACGGAGCCCAACATAGGACTTGGCTCGATCCCAGGAACCCTGAAATCGTGACCTAAACTGAAATCCAGAGTTAGATGCTCAACTGACTGAGCCACCCAGGCACCCTCAAAGTTGTGGAGGTTTTTAAAATGCCCATTACTTACCTAAAACTGGCAGCACCATTAAGTGATAATGATATGGGCAAAAAGCACCAAAAAAAAAAAAAGTGTGGTGGAAATAATTACCATAAGATTATGCTTCCATTTGTAACATGAAGTATGTTTCCACGTGTGTATATGTGTGTGTGATTATGGTTTGATGTGCAGGTCAAGGGCATGGTTGACTGAGAGTTATATCATATATAAGTAGTACCTAATATTCTGTTCTGTATCTATATCACTGACATTTGATAAATATTTTTATTGATTAGTTGATTGAAAATATGCATAGCCCAAAACTGTTCATTGACCCTGAGGCTCCACTCTCTACCCCATCCCATAACCAAATTGACATGTAGTTGTAATTTCTACTTTGCTGTGAATGAATTGAAGTGATTACAGCCTCTTTTCTCAGGATTAATTTTCTTTTGCATATGTAACTTGATGATTTCAGAACTATGAAGTAATCGAGTCTTTTATTTAAGTGTAGAAAATGTAAATTTAAGACTCGAAGCCTTGGTTTAATAATACTATTAAGTATTCCCAAACATTTGGAAGTAATATTTCATGTACCTGATATTTCTTTACCTGTGTACCTATAGTTGTGGTTTTTACGGGTGCAATGAACCTAAAAGTAAAATCAGACAGCCTAAGCTGTAGTTGAGTAATTTTTTGTAAGTTATTTAATTGCTCTAGCCATTAGTTATATTGTGAGAATCAAATGAGGGAAAGAATACACATGCAAATTAAACACATATGTATAATTAATTTGCAAATTACAAAGCATGATCTAAATGTAAAATATTCAGTGTTCGTTGTAGTTTCTGAGATACTGCACATAGATTGTCATTTTATTGCAATGAAAACCAAGTGATCTAAAAAGTCAGTTTAATAAAATCCATTTCCAAAAATACTCACAGTAAACCTCAGTTGTAATGCAAAGGTTGGATGGAAACTTTTTGACCAAAGGGATCTTTGTGTGGATACTGTCATCATTCCATCTTAGGTGGGCAGGATCATTAGCATCTAAATAATCTAGTTCATCCTTCTTGGCCAAACCTAAAATAACTGAATGTTTATCAGTTCCTGAGATCACGACTGTGATAAGGAAATAGGAACCAGTAAGTTGAAAACTATGTTATGAAAAAAATAATCTGAAAGGTCACCTAAGGTCTTTCATTTTCTGCAGCTACCCTTGCTAGAAGTAAAAAAAAAAAAGAAGAAAAAAAAATAGACCAATCAAGAAGTCACAAGTTTTCCTAGATTGAGATGGAAAGATCCTAGACAACCCAAACATGGTTACAGTTGCTTATAGAGACTTATTGCCACCACTCAGTGCCACTGTTTGTGACCTAATGCCTGTTCTGTAACCATGCTGAATTACCTGTGCTCACGTGATCTCTATTCCAGCATTACTTATGCTCCATTACTAGGTGTCCCTAAATTATGTTTGCCATCTATAATAGCCATGCTGTTGTATACCTCTAATCAAAGAGGAATCATAATTTCATAGTACTCATTGAGTACAATTTAAGTATTTGAGTTGCTGCTATGTACCTAACACTATGTTAGGTACTATGGGAAATATAAAAGATTAACATGACGTGATCTCTACCCTGAATCATGTATCTCTGTCTACATAAATATATATGCATGTGTGTGTACACATATATGTGATTATTTCCTTTTACTGAGATTAAGCTTTGAATACAAAAACAATTGACATCTATACAGTGATTTAATGTTTACAAAGTGCTTTCACAAACATTAAGTTGTTACTCGTAACAATTCTGTTATTCTCTGGGTAGGCTTTATTCTTATGATCCCCACTTTATATATGAACAAACTTGAGAGTCAGAAGTTTGACTCACACTGTTAATGGGACTTGTACTCATAGAATAGTCAACATACATGACTTTTTACCAATAGCTTCATTATGTCTTTCTTCCCCATCCTTATCAACCCCCCTTCCCCCACACCAATGTACTATGTTATTTGTTCCAGGTTACCTATCTACATGTCATAACAAATTTAGGTGAATGTAACATATTTGCCCTATCTTTAAATTCTGTCTGTGCATTTACAAAATACAAGATTAAAGGAAAGGAGGATGAATTAAAAAAGGAAATGTGTCACACACCTTCACTCAGTGAAAATCAAGGCATTTGACTAATAGCGTACCCTAGATATGCCTGATCACAAATTTTGATGAAACAAGGCAATTGCTGTTTAACTACTCACCTGAATAGTTGAAGAATTCCTTCAATGATTGGTTGCTAAAATCAGATGCTCCCCCTCCCTTACTCCTGTTTGGATTCACTGGCCATTGAATTTGATTGAGAGTTACAGGTAAACTGGAGCAGAGGTGAACCAAGAGACTTTCAACCACACCAAATATCAAAATGTTAGTTCCACCGCTTAACCTTGAATCCCTCCCTCCCTCCCTCCCTCCTTCCTTCCTTCCTTCCTTCCTTCCTTCCTTCCTTCCTTCCTTCCTTCCTTCCGTCTTTCCTTTCTTCCCTCTTTCTCCCTCCCTTCTCCCCTCCCTCCCTCTCTTCCTTCCATAAAGTATTTAGTGAGCTCTGTGTCAGGCAGTGTGCACAAAAGATACACACATGAGTATAAATAAAGCACAAGTTCTGCTTTTATGACCCTCCCAGGGTAGTGGGTGATTAGAAAGATGAATCGACAACTAGAACTCCACGATGTGGGCTGTGATGGTGCTCTTACACAGAGCCACATGGAAGCATGGAAGGAGCCGCATGAGGCTAGACACAAAAGCAAGGACCCCATTATGAAGAATCTTGATTGTCACGCTAAGGAAATAACATTTTATACTAAGACAATAGAAGCGATTAAAAATTTTAATTGAGTCAGCTTACATAGGGAAAGATTACTTGGTATACTTTTGAAAACAACAGTGTTAAATTTCTGAATGTTAAAGATGTCTATGTGTACTATGTCCTAAAATATGATATCATTTTCAGGCAAGTTCTTGGTAATTGTTAAAGTCTTTGAATGATGAGGTGACAGGATGAGTCCAGTCATTTGGATTACTATCTATCATGATCTTCCAGAAACCTGAAATACCCGAGGTTTATCAAACTATTGACCTCCTATAAACCTGGCCCAACTCTTTTTGTTCTGGAATTCAGTTTGTCAATGGAGCTGTTACTTCTGACTTGTCTCTTCTTCTCAAGGCTACTTGATGAGTTAAAGAGAGAAAGACTTTTGTATCTTGGGAGGAAATTGTTATATGAAAGCAGCTATAATTAGTATAATTCCTATATGCTTAAATGCTGAATCAAAATATCTTTTTCTATCTCTAAATGAAGAATTTGAGGGAGAAGAGCAGAACATGACACTGGCATGTTCTGTTTCTCTCTGTTCCTTTTTGACCCTCCCTCCAACCCTAACCCCACCTCCCTTCTGGGGCTGGTTGCACTTTTTCCCCTGCGCCCCCCTTTATCTGCCTCAGCCAATCTCCAAATGAATGCATGTCTATCCTGGCCTTGGCTTTGACACTCTGGATATATTGATTAATAGTTGCCCTAAGCTCCTTTTAGCAAATCAAATTTTCACTTTTAGCAAGGATTTCGCCTCTGATTTATTCAGCAAAGTGAAATGCACTAAATTGACTTTGACATTCAGGGAAAATGGCTGAAAAACAAAGAGCAGAAGAAAGAGATATAAATTGTGTGGCAGCTGGAGACTTCAAGCATCAGAGAAACAGTTTTCTATAGAATACAGAGTAATTTAAAAGCACTTTTTAAACACAGAGAGAAGTGATGTCTTCAAAAAATTTAACTGCTGAGTTTTCTTTTTGCAAGAGGGTATAAGTATTACTCAGCTGAATTCAGAATTTCTAGTACAAGACATTATATTTTGTAGATAAAAATAGCTTAGTAATCCAGGATTGTATATATCAAAGTTAGTTTATGCAGGCTAGGAAGTAACCTAATTACTTTGGAAAAAGAAATATTCAAAAATTATCCTATACAAAATAGAATTACTTGTAGGTGTTAGTGCTTTACAGCTCTGTGTGTGTGTGTGTGTGTGTGTGTGTGTGTGTGTGTGTGTGTGTGTGAGATAACGAATGGAAATACTTCATCACCGTAAGGAGAATTTGAAATAATTTTGGATCACAATCTCAGTGTAGAAAAGCCATGCAGCTTTGCTCTTCTGTATGCCTTTTCTCCACGAATGTCAGCCTTGGCTGTGTTCTTTTGTGTAACTAAGCCAGCCTACTTCCTTGTTAGACCAAGGTTCAGTGAGTAAGTAACCATCAGGTTCAAGATACAAAGTGTGGTTTTGATGTGTAAAAAGAAATAGTACTGGTCTGTGGATGAAGCAAAGGAAGGAAAGCTGAACTCACTAGGGGCACTTGGGGAGGAATTAAAGATGTGAAAGTATCAGGGAATATTTTTTGATATCAAGACCTAATAGACTGTTGCATCGCTTCTGTTGAGGGATTATCAGAGTAGAGAAAGGAGAAGGGGAAGGTGAATTTTACAGTTGGAATTTGGTTCCTTTCCCTCTTTCCTGTTCAGTATGATTTTTCCTTATTAACCAAAGCCAGGGTCCCCATAGTCAATGCACTCTCCCTTTAACTCTATACATTTATTATTCTCTTTCCTAAATAAATCTGATTTATTTTAAATAAATCCACAGTGACCCATTTTGGCATTTTACACATCAGTTATCATCATCACACTATCCCTCCTCTGTCTATATGCATATGATTTCCCTAAAATCAAGCCACTTCCTCCCCAGTATTAAGTAGAAGAATCCAATGAAAAGAACCTATTTAACTTGCCAGAATCACTTTAATTGACAAAAACTTCTAAGAAGTTTATGCTATATGATAAACAGACATAACACCTCCATTTGTTTATAAAAACCTTGATATTTTTCTTTTTAAATTTTGTTTATTTATTTTGAGAGAGTGAGACAGCCACTCACGTGCATATGAGTGTGGGGGGGGGGAGGGGCAGAGGGAAGGGGAGGGAGAGAATTTTAAGCAGTCTCTGTGCTGAGTATGTGGCTCTGTGGGACTTGACCCAGGGCTCAGTCTTCACCATGAGATCATAATCTGAGCCAAAATCAAGAGTAAGACAGACGCTCAACTGACTGAGCAACCCCGGAGCCCCAGCCTTGATATTTTTCTTAAGAAAATGTTTCTTTTTGGGGTTCTCTCTCTGGCCCTCCCCCACTTGTACTCACTCTCTCAAAATAAACTTAAAAAATTCTTAAAGAAAATTTTTCTTTTTTTCCCAGAAAAGAAACTGATCTTTTTTCTCTAAGGCCATCACAACCTTTTTTTTTTTCTTTACTATTTTTCCAAGTTTCTTTTTTCCCTTTAGCAAAAGTCAGGAATCAAGTACAAAATACACAAACTCCGCATGAAAGGAACGTTCAGCTTACGATTTATACTTGGATCTCTTACTGTGCACTTCAATATTGTTGTTCTATGAGTTAAAAAGTGCTCATACATTGTGATTTAAAGAGGAAAATATAATGGATAAATACCACCCCTCGGTGATTCTGAGCAGTCCATTCAACTTAGGGAATCCCAAACTTTTACCGGTCTCCATTAATCACATAATTTGCTTCCAGTAAGAAAATTCTACTTTCATTGCCAAAATGGGCATTGAGCCATAACTGCCAATTGCTAATATAAAATCAAAAAGGGGAAAGGACCAATTTCTTCAACTCGATTCAGATTAAGCAAGTGGGTAACTGGACGTCCGGGTCAGCAGCGTAGCCTATCTGATTTTAGAGTCATCGGAGCCCAATTAATAAACACGACCACTCCAGGGGTGTCTCTGAAGAGCGGCTCCCTCCTCTCCATGTGAAGGAGGCTGCACACCTGCTTAACCTACATTAGGAAAGGATTAATTACCTGAAGTGCCAGGCCCCTCAGCCAGTCAGCACACGGTGGCCTCGGCTGAGGAGGGAGAGGGGGGAAAGGAGCAGCTGGGAGATCACAGAGAGACGGACCCCTCCCGATGTGGTCAGCACTTTAGGAGAAAAAAAAAGAAGGTCCATCTGTACTTATTCTTGTGATTTGCTGTGTCGTGGTGGAGCCCAGTGGCAGGGGATCTTCAACACAGATGTGTATGCCTGAGAGAGGAATATACTCCCGAAGGTTGTTTCGCCTGTGAGTGTAACTCAGCTAAACCTCTTGTGGGAGAACATGGAGTAACTGTTGATAGCGTTTCAGATTTATTTCTGTGAGTTGCTGTGGTTATGAAGCAAAGTGTTTTATGGTAGATTTTTCCCAAAGTTTTAAAAATGTGCTTGCTTATTCGGAAACGTGCCCGAAGAAAACTTTGTGACACTGTTGTTTTGTTTTGGGCTTTTTTAATACGTGAAATAATATCGAAGAGAGACCTTGTTCGCAAAAAATTAGTTATGGGATGACAGAACCAGAATGGACCTTGGAGATCATTTTCTAGCACTTGGCTTTTTAAGTGGAGGTTCTACACTGTAGTGGGCATCGTAGCATCTTTGGAGTTAGAGACCTTGATTCAGATTCTGATATCGCTACATACCATGAACTCAGTGCGTTTATACGTAAGATGGTATAATAATGTTTACTTTATGGGTTGTTTGGACAATTCTGTGGGTTAATGTGTATAAAGTGCTCAATCCAATCTTTGGCTTTTCATTGAAAGTGTTCAATAAATATTAAACGGCTTTACTTGCAAATTCACTTACGGATAAAAACACTTAGGATGAGGAAAACTGAATGAGTTACCCAGAGTAACAAGCGAATCAGAGACAGAGTTGAAATTAAAACTCAGTCTTCGTTCCCATTTGGGCATTGTTGACATTTGTCATTGTCACTACCAGTTTTTCAGAAAAAAGTATGCATCCTATGCATAGTATTAAACATTAGCAACTTATCTTAACTTTATATCCATTTTACATTATACCATATTATGTTACATTATATGAAAACATGCATGTACTTTTAGGACATGTATTTCTTGAAGATAGACTAGAAATGAAAACGTTATACAAGAGTTATTGTGGTATGTTTTTAAAAGGGTATACTGCAAATTATAAGCAATAAACCTGCCTTTATTTTTGGTTATTCTTTGGTATAGCCTGGGTAGCGCATCTGGCTGGATACATGAGATAAAGCCCCTTTCTGAAGGATTATTAATCTCTAGGTATGGCTCAGAACACTTCTGTGTCATACAGGGGGAAAGGGCAGAGAAATATACCCGATTGAAGCTTCAGGTGGGAAAACATGGCCAACAGGCCAGAGTGTCCACAGGTTGCTAAGAGGAGGCTCTCGATTCAGAACGAAGGGTCTAAATGGCATAAAACAAAGTAACATGAATAACATGAGGTGTGCCTTATTTTTTTTTTTATGAAATTTATTGACAAATTGGTTTCCATACAACACCCAGTGCTCATCCCAAAAGGTGCCCTCCTCAATACCCATCACCCACCCTCCCCTCCCTCCCACCCCCCATCAACCCTCAGTTTGTTCTCAGTTTTTAACAGTCTCTTATGCTTTGGCTCTCTCCCACTCTAACCTCTTTTTTTTTTTTCCTTCCCCTCCCCCATGGGTTCCTGTTAAGTTTCTCAGGATCCACATAAGAGTGAAACCATATGGTATCTGTCTTTCTCTGTATGGCTTATTTCACTTAGCATTACACTCTCCAGTTCCATCCACGTTGCTAATTAAAAATAGAGGTGTGCCTTATTTATTAAGCCTCTCTGAATATACTTGGTATATAAACACTGATGCTATCTTTGAAAACAATGTCTCTGGCAGATCAGTATATAACGTTTGGTTAAAATCAGCTTGTGAATAATCCACAAATGTTAATTAACCTGGTTAGTTATCTGACCTGTTACATTCTGTGAGGGTTTTAGGTTTTAACATCTCTGTAATGGCCATGAAACTTTAACTCAAGCTTCCAAGGCAATGTTATATATTTGGAATAGAATTATTTATTATTTAATTTGAACCTGACCATACTAGAATTGTACGGTTGAATCAATTTTATATGGGCTGAGAATGGGTGATATGTTATCTTTAAAACATCAACTATGATAATATTTGAGATAATCTGAATACAGTAATAAGCTCTGTAAATTCAGTTCAACATGTACCTACACTCTTTGTAATATTCAGCTCCCCACCAAAAATACCATGTGTGAAAGCTAATACCTATCCATTCCTGCACTGAACAAAAATATATATTGAAGGTCTAGTTAGTACATGATAGGCCTGATACTATAATTGATGCTCTTTGGAGACTTTCTTTGTCATTATTATATGGCTAAAAGGCATAGTTGATCTCTTATCAAAATATATTTTGAATTTTTATCTCAAGAGTGTTGCTTTGCAACTCACTCAGGATCACGGTTTTCATTTTTCTGTCAAACATCCTCAAGAGTCTTGAAGAAATGTTTTGAGAGTGATCTAAGCCAGATGTCAGCCGTGCCTCCTGGCCCAGTATTTCAGTGTTGACCCTTCCATAGAGCTTTATCCCCGGGTTCTGTATATCAGTGGTATTCTGTGAACTAAACCGAGTGCCAGCAGCTGCCCGAAAGGATTTTTATGCTGTTTTCAAACTATATATATGTGGTTGTTCTGAACCCATTGGGATTTGAAATGATTAAACTACCTCAGAAATGGAGTCTCTTTATGAAGAGAGGCCTGCTTACTGCATTAAGAAGGTTGGCAGTGTTTTTACTGTAAGGAAAGGTTCTTCATCTCTCTGGCCACAATATGGGAATATAGAGCTGATTTCAGCTGTAGCTTTTCTCGAGATTAGGAAGCTCGTGTCGCATCTCCCGCGGTTAACTTTTGTTCTCGTCTGCAGCAGCACAGTTCAGAGGTGTGGGCTCCATGTTGCATCCATACTTGGCGTGTTATCCTCTTATCAAGCTCTTAGCATCCCTTTGTTTATTTGAGGCGACAGGAAGACTGTGTAAAGGCTGCTTAGTCAGGGATATCAGCCTTGTTGGCAGGGGAGTGATTGCCAGTTGAAAAACAAGGCATTATTGCTCATTTTTTCCCTCTTATTAGTTTGATTACATTTGCAAATCAAATCAATCCATCAGACATGATCAGGCCTCGTCCGCATTTTAAGGAATAGTAATCTCCGTCTAATAAGATGCAAATGTGTCACATCGGTAAGTAACCAATAAATCATCGTCTTGTCTTTGGCAATCATTAAATATCAGAACCAACAGTCAATTTTTAGTATTTTCAATTTGCGATATGCCGCTGGAATATAAAGATAGATGGACGTAATTACACAAACCAAACACTATTTCAGTTCATTCCAGACAGCAAATTTAGTGGAAGGTATAACTGGCTTGTCATCACACTACATTATTCCTAGCAGTTCATGCAAAGTTCACAGACGAGCTTCAAATGGACATTGCTTTTTTTCAACTTCTAACAACGTCCCTACAATGGCAAGCAAACTTTGATGTAAGGACTTGAACTGACTTCCGCGCGGCTGTTGCAGTCAGATGCCAACATGACAGGAAACATATGCTCTCTCCCATCAGAAACTGCTGTCAGTGCCAGCTTCAATCTTCTATATTTTCCATTAAAAAGAAAATGAACTCACAAATGTAAAAAGAAAGAAAAACAAAAACAGCCAGAACTCTTCAGATGATCTATACTGTCTTCATCTATTTTGACAGAAAAGTTTCCCTTGGGGCAAGAAGTGGACAAAAACTTTTCATTTTTCCGAGTTTCACATTTTTTGAGCTTCTCTGTTTGGGCAACGTATTCTTTTCACCTAAGCCCTTCTCTGTAAAGTTGTGCGTGTATGCAGTGCCCTGATATGGCCAAGGAAGAGAGTGAGTGTAAATTTTTGGTGCCATACTGAAATGTTGACATACAAAAATGTTATAATTCAAAGGGTAAGAAATCAATTGTTTGGATGGCATATCTGATCTGAATGCCTTTTCCCAAATTATGCTTGGCGACTCAATATCTTCTGATGAACTGTGACAATTGCCTATTCATTCATCCATCCATCTACCCATTCATTCATTCATTCATTCATTCACAGGAATTGACTTCTCACAAATGGAGGATCATCCCCAATCTCTCTTGGCTCTATTTATCTCAATACCATCAATAGTCATACTTTTCCACCCTTTTCCAATAATTTCTCTTGTCTACTTCTTTTTTTTCTGAGTTCTAATATAAGAAGCTCTTTTAAATCATTGATCAGATGATATTTAAAATTTGCAACATTTCTCTCTTTGATTTTTGTTTTTCACCTTAGCCTCACCCGGTTACCGACATCACTTTTATTCTTTCACTCTCTGCTCTCCAAAAGTTGCTTCCCTTCTCCAGTGGAAGTTGCTAAATAGGATGTGAAGAACACATTTCTATGACCTTGGTGCACCTGCTACTTTATTTTGGTGGCACTCCCAATCATCACTGACTGATTCCAGTTTGTCTTGACAGATTTATCATATTCTTTATAGTTAAAGCTTAGAGCTTAAGATTTGGCAAAGCCAACCCTTTGCCGTACTAGATTCCCTTATTCGCAGTGACAAAAGCAAACTCTTCGGAATACTATTGAATAAAATCTGTTGTTTAAAGTTGATAAAATTAACATTTCTGACTGCATTGCTTATTTATTTTTAAATGTGCTGGGTACCTTTACCCTAATCACTCTGTAGGAGGAGGTGTACAAAGTACACAGTGTAGATATGGTCATAGTCGGCTGGGGGATTAAAAACAAAGAAACGATTATTACACGATGTTCTAGTGTATTGATGTGGTAACACAACATACTAGGGGTACCCCATGGTAGGAACTCTAAGGAATCAGAGAAGGCTTCTGGAAGGCTTTTTGTGTAGAAATCCAGTGAAGATAAATTTATAGAGAGGTATCAAGGTGTTCCAGTTAAGTGTTAGCTTCCTTCTGCTAATGAAACCAATAGTGTAATGAAGCCCATTTCCAGTACCTCTGTCCCGTTTGTTAGCAGGACTGAGGAACATCACTCATTGAAAAAGGAAGAACATTCTTTCAAATTTTAAGAAACCGTAATAGAGAAGTTGATTTACATGCTGGTTAAAAACAGGCCAGGAGGTTTCAAACTTAGACTGGGAAAACATTCAGTAACTGGAGGTGGTGGTCAAAACAGCTTTTGAATCAGCATAATCAACTTCTTACATTTTTTTTTTTTTAGTGTTTATTTATTCTTGAGACAGAGGCAGAGTGTGAACAGGGGAGGGGCAGAGAGAGAGGGAGACACAGAATCCGAAGCAGGCTCCAGGCCCCGAGCTGCCAGCACAGAGCCCGACGCAGGGCTCGAACCCATGAACTGTGAGATCATGACCTGAGCCGAAGTCAGACGCCCAACCGACTGAGCCACCCAGGCGCCCCCAGCATAATCAACTTCTTAAATGTCTCATGTGTATGCCTGTTGGACGCCCTCTATGTGCCATCCACGTGGGCAGGCAAAATGCACTTTCACTCTGTGAAAACAATTTTATGCTGCTTCTGCACCTCTTCCCGTCGCCATATCCTCTCAAAGTTAGTAAATTTCCAGCATTCTTTTCCTTTCTCCGAAACTGTCAATTTTTTCAATACAGCCCTGGTCTTTCCAGGTGATTGTTTTGCCAGCCAGCCCATGTAGCTCAGGGAACCCCATACATGGCAGCAATTGCCAGGCACCCCTATGAGTTACAGCTGATGAAAGCCATACAGCGCATGCCTTTGAAGCTTTGTACCAGAACCTTATGCTCTCTCTAACCGATTTACATACCACCATGGTATGTTTAATTTGCTTTTTCATCAAATCAATAATGGGTCTAATTGAAAAAATTGGCAGTGCTACGTGCAACCTAACTGCCGATCTCAATGTTTGCCGGCTAAAGGGAATGTTGCGCAGCCCCGTGTCAGACACCTGTGTTATTGGTGCTCCTGCTCCTAATGCGTACAAAAACAAACATTAATACAGGTGGAGCATCTGCACCAATTGATCACTATGCTATGAGAATTAATCACCTGGCTTTCAGCTTGAAGAATAAAATTTACATCTTTAATGTATGAAATGTATTAACACACACGCTTGCACCATCGACTCAGGGTGATGTCAGCAGTCAAGCACGTGCAGCGCCATTCAGATGTGTTCCTCTGGACACTTGGACCTGGCTATGTAAATTCAGGGCCAGGTTTAAAGCCCTCGATAGCAGTTTTAAAGTTTAGATTTGGCACTTTTGTGTCAATAGTGATTGGAAAAGATCGGGCAAGTGTGATTCAATGTTAAGGGATCGACTCTTTGAACCCATAAATCCTCCTTCGAAAACTTGTATGATGAAACTTGGGAGGTTGAATTTTATTCTCTCATTCCAATCCGGGATGGATTTTGGCGACATCGTCATTGTCACGGGGCTACATTCGTTGAGCCCTTACTAGGGACCAAGCCCGGTGCTAATTGTTTTACATGCATCATCTCAGTTATTCTTCAGAGCAACCCCATAATTGAGGATTGCCTCTGATGTCACTTTATAACTGAGAAAATTAAAGCTTAGGGAAGTCAAGCAACTTGCCTGAGCTCCCAAAGCCAGTATGGTAGAGGAGATGAGATTTGAATTCAGATGTATTGCATTCCAAACCCCGATTTTTATCTCCAGTGCAAAGCCAAATTCCTGGTATAAACTAGTTCATTATTTTTGAAGTTCCAACCTGATTTTTTGTTTAGCACAAGGGGATCTTAACATCTTTTGCTGGGCGAAACACATTTCATTGTTGCATCCCAATATTGCTGCTATGACAGTTACTGCAAGACTGGCTACGTGATTGGTGGAGTCCAGTACAAACCAAAAATGCCAAACCCATTGTTAAAAATTATTAAGAATTTCAAGGTGGCAACAAAAGAGCATGAAACCAAGTCTGGCTCCCTATCTGGGTCACACACCCAAGAAATTGGCCGGGTATTGCCTTAAGAGGTGGAGATTTTGCTCGGGGACAAGTTTAACAAATAGAGGACTCTTTCTTCAGGCTATTTTCGATACCATCGTTCTCAACGTCTAGTCATTCCTTTAGGAAGGAAAAGATGTTTTGCATTGCCCCTACCACCCAGGTGCATTGTTTACCACCCAGGGGCTAATTTTGTCTCACAGGGAACATTTGGCATTGGCTGGAGACATTTTGATTGTCACAGTCAGGAAGGTAGAAGGGAAGAAGGAGAGTCTAGTGGGTCAAGTCCTGGGATGCTGCTACATAATTCTAGAATTAATAGCACAGTCCCTTATCCCTCACTCCCCAGCAAGGACTTATTCAGCCTACAGTGCTGAGAAACCTGTCAAAAACTATTGTACTCATAAGGCTTGTGAGTTTAGTGTTCAGTTTTGCAAATCTTGTGACTACATAAAGAAATACGGTAGCTTTATTACTAAAGAGAAGGCCTCACTTCATAAGAAGCCACATTCATCCACAAGATCGATAAATATTTATTGGGCAGCTAAGGTGCATTTGCTCCAGCACTTTGTGGCCAAGCTGCAAGTTTTATCTTTGGTGTTTAAAAATAAAACAGAAAGGTTAGTGAACTCTGAAAAGTGACTATGGCACATATGAATTAAGAGCTTTCTGGGAAATTTCATAGGAGATATTTATTATGTGACTAATTACATATTCACATATAATGGAGAGGAGCCGTTGTAGCACATCCAGTAAGCAATATGCATTTTAACAGATATATAAATATGTATTTATTCATCAAACAGAAACATTTTCTTAGTTATTTGGATGTAAATAATGTTTATAAAAATTTATAAACATTAAGTGATAAATGTTCTAAGCACTCAGGTAGATACTATGTATATTTAAAGACATTTGAATTTTTGACAGAGATCTTTTATGTGAGCTTATACAAATAACGTTGGAATAATTCTAAAGATGTTAATATTAATCCAAACATGCTTAGAATTGGTGAACTGGGATAGGTATGTCATAAGCTTGTCAATGAGCTGTATGAAGTTTATATAAAGATATTATATATAAAAAGATATTACATAAATACTTTGGTAATTATTCGTACACATGTATTATATAATCCAGTGCTTACTGGCGTTTTCTAATTCTTAGACTCCTTTTCTAATCATTTAAGAGGAAAACCAGTGGTGCCTGGTGGCTCAGTCTGTTAAGCGTCCGACTTCGACTCAGGTCATGATCTCCTGGCTGGGGAGTTTGAGCCCCGCTTCAGGCTCTGTGCTGACAGCTCAGAGCCTGGTACCTGCTTCAGATTCTTTGTCTCCCTCTCTCTCTGCCCCTCCCCTGCTCATTCTCTCTCTCTCTCTCTCTCTCTCTCTCTCAAAAATAAATTTAAAAAATTATTTTTTTTTTTTTTTAAAAAGAGAAAAACCGGGGCGCCTGGGTGGCTCAGTCGGTTAAGCGTCCGACTTCAGCTCAGGTCACGATCTCGCGGTATGTGAGTTCGAGCCCCGCGTTGGGCTCTGTGCTGACAGCTCAGAGCCTGGAGCCTGTTTCCGATTCTGTGTCTCCCTCTCTCTCTGCCCCTCCCCCATTCATGCTCTGTCTCTCTCTGTCTCAAAAATAAATAAACGTTAAAAAAAAATTAAAAAAAGAAAAAAGAAAAAAGAAAAAAACCAATAAACCATAGTAACCATATTTTTACACAGAAACTTCTGTTTCAGTAAGTCTTATGTCACTTTCAACTTAGTTTCTCTCCATTTTAGGAATAATATGTCAAATTTCGAGCAGCCCAACTCCCTATAGCATAATTGGAAAAACAAAAAACAAAAAAAAATTCCAGGTAACCGTCAAATGTATTGTAATTGTGAAGTCCCTCAGCCCCTCACTTATGGGCTATTTAAACTCTTTCTTTGAACCATTCCAACTCACTTGCTCTTCTAGTACACAGCAAATCTGTGGAGAGATTGATGTCAAAGGGAATCCCATGGACAGCAATAGAAAGTACAAGTCTGCATGCAAAAATATAAAATGCAGAGCAGGTCCTGAGAAGCCTAGCACTGGAGCCTGTGTCATGTGGGTTTGGGCAGCCGCTCTCCCTCAATCACCAGTCAGGGCAGCTCAGTGCAGTTTGGATGATCTGACAATTCTTATCATGCTGATTCTGAGTCATCAGAAAAATTAAATATGTATTCAGTAGACTTAGTTTGAGAAGACGGAGAAATAGGTAATCATTTTGAAGGACTTGATCCAAGATGACTAAAATCTTGAGAAATGTTTCGGAGTTTTATTTAATGAAATTCACTTACGCGAGATGCCTCCTTCCTTTACAAGTCTGAATCACTATTACTATTAATGAAACAATAATAATGACAATGATTGTCATTTGCATAGTGATGCTTAGATTACAAAATGATTCCAAATAAATTCAATCCTTACTTGCATTTGATACCTACAACGTCCCTATGAGGTTGCTAGATAGATTCACCTTCTTATTTTCAAATAACGATACCAAGCCCCAAACATGAAGTGATTTTTCTCCAAAGTCATAGTTAACTCTGTATGCACATCTATCTCCTGAATAGTATCACTTAGGTAATTACTGTTCACATTTTATAAGATATGTAAATTCAAATTATCAAAAGTTTCTGTTATTTTGATATTTGAAACAATTTTCTAAGTTTTTTTCGTGTTCACATGTACTGAACGTAAACACAAAAGTGGTAAGCTTCTGTAATCGCTCTATTTTTTTAAAATGGCTCTAACTCTTAGATGTGTAAGTGATTTTACGTGTCACTATGATGTTAAGTATAGATGGAAATGCTGCAGATTTTGGAATGGTGTAAAAATACTGTTCAACTGATGGTAAGCACTATATTTTTGTTCAATGAACTGAGAGACTATGCTGCAAATGTCATCATAGTTTTGATAGTGAGCCGATGGAGATAAATGAAATAAGGATAATGATATATGTTGAAATGCAGTGTGTTTCCAACCCCAAATTTTCATAGTACGTCTCCAAGAGGCAACCACTAGACATTAATATTGAGATAATAAAACGAAATTAGAAGCTTGCTGGAATGCTCTTGTGATAGAAACCTGGATGCCGAGATGGTCTTGCCTCCTGGGGCTTCAAGGAAATTCATTGTTTACCCTTTTAGAGCTTCCAGGGATTGGTAGAGTTCCAGAAGAAATGTCCTGGGTGTTGGTGCTGAAGAAAGAAATATATTTTAATCCCTAAACATTTTCTTAAAGGTGATAGGGAATTCAAACCCTCCAGATAAAAAAATGTAGAATGATATTCTAGAAGCAGATTTGGAAACGGTACTTCCACCTGAAAAATTGTGTGCATTCATGGATTTGGGACGGGTGGCTGTCACAGTGCTGTGGAGAATTTCAGAGCACACAGTTTCTCACCAGTGATGTGAAGACCGTCTGGTGTGCATTGTTGCACATGGCACCTGAGCAGTCCATTTACGGTTTTGTTCAGTGCACTTAACTCGTGTCATTTTTCGGTGACGTGCTATCGTCATTTTGAGCAGGAAATTATTTATTTTTGCAGAACTTTTAGCATCCTTTGTTTCTCCCACTAAAAGTCTCAGTTAAAAAATACCATAGTTCTGGGGCACCTGGATGGCTCAGTCCGTTGAGCATCTGACTTCAGTTCAGGTCATGATCTCATGGTTTGTGGGTTCAAGCCCCGCATCAGGCTCTGTGCTGACAGCTCAGAGCCTGGAGCCTGCTTTGGATTCTATGTCTCCCTCTCTGTCTTCCCCCTCCCCAGCTCACACTCTTTCTCCCTAAAAGTAAATAAACAGTAAAAAAAAAAAAATAAATAAATAAAATAAAATAAAATAAAATAAAATAAAATAAAAAATAAAAATACCATAGTCCTAGCCACTGTTTGGTGAGGGGTAGTGAGTAGAGTGGGTAGTACCATTGGCTGAGAATAATTTCGGTGGAAATAAACACTAAATTCACACTGGTACAAATTAAAATGGGTTTGCTTTGTGCATGCCATGTGCAAGATTATATATAGGAGCCATACAAAAGTGTGGACCTGGGGCTATATTAGTAAATGAATAGATAAGTAAGTAGATAGAGATAAATCAATCCTACGTTATTGAAGCTTTTTTTTTTTTTTTTTTGTATGGAATGCACTGTTTTTAAAATGCCATCCTAGTCATTAAATCTATTTGGGAAAACGGTATCAAAATGTGAAAGTTTGAAAAAAAAAAAAAAACAGAGATTTCAAGGATAATTTAAGACACATGCGCAGTAAATGTTGCAGTGTGTCCTGACTCAGGATGGGAAGACAGTAGCTGGAATATTATGGAAGTGTGAGCTTCCAAATGGCATTCCGTGTCTTCACTCTCCCCTCATGTTGTTACTGACACAGAACTGCATGTGGCTGTGTTATGTACCTACGTGTTGCAGTCTCACTTATATGTGTATGTGAGAGCTCTAGCTAATTTTTAACAATTACTTCATAAGAAGTCAAAAAGAAGTGCATCATTTTATGCCTAGGAGAGCAAAAGGCTTGAATCTTCCTGAAGTGATTAAAAAGGTCTCACTTCTGTGATGGAGATAGAAAATAGTTCAAGAAAGAGGAGAACGTAGACAACAGCAGGATATAAGCCTTCAAAGGGATTTCCTTGGCAAGAAGCATAGGAAGAATAAGAATTGATCGACCAGGATTAGTAGTAGCATCAGAAAACTCCCTGCCCCCACCCCCCAACAAAACACACATAGTACAATCACAGGATATAGTACAGTGTGTCCGATTCTTGAAGACCCACCAAAGGGCATATTTCAGGTCAATTTTTTACCAGGAAATTGGCCCGGGTTAGGCTCCCAAAGCTGCGGATGGAAACCACAACCCAAACCTTAGTTGTTGACAATCCCAGGAAGCTGCTCTGCAGTCATGCTCGGGGATCACAGGAAGGTTTGGTATGAGGGGTTTTAAGGATATACTGAGGATGAAGGTAAATGCAGTACTTGGGAAAAACTACAGGTTATCTGGCAGGATTTGGGTCTAAAATTGATTACAAGGGTGCCAGGGTGGCTCAGTCGGTTAAGCGTCCAACTTTTGATTTCGACTCAGGTCATGATCTCGCAGTTCATGAGATTGAGCCCCGTGACGGGCTCTGAGCTGACAGCACGGAGCCTGCTTGGGGTTTTCTCTCTCTCTCTCCCTTTCTCTTTGCCCCTTCCCTGCTTACTTGCTTGCTCTCTATCTCAAAATAAAGAAATAAACATTTAAAAATAAATAAAATAAAATTGATTATGACATAGAATAAAGTAGAGGTTAAGAAAACATATTTGGAATCCATATCCTGATTTGGTTTAAGAGACAGGAAACCTCACGGTTTATCGTATAGTCCCTGAACTTACTCTTGGGCCAGGGTATATGGGGTGGCTGTTCATAAAAATAACCAACAGACTCAGAACGAGCCTCCTTTACTTAATATCATTATTTCCCAAACTTATTATTAAACAGAGGTTCACACTCCATAACGTGTAACAACATATGGGAGATGATAATGCCACTGGCTAAGAGATAACACTTAGCTCTCAATCCTTCTGTGATCCTATTGAATTTGCCTGTTAAGTTCTTGGTGTAATTAAAGCAGATAGGAGCATTCATACATTTTGTTGCAAATTGATATGATCTCCTTTGTCTGTGATCTAAGTGAGATTGCCCTGTAGTTTTTAATTTAGCAGGTTAAGAAGCACAATTAAAATATCATGAAAAAGATCATAATCAGAAACCGTCTTTTGGGTTGTCCCTGCCAAGTTGATAAAGGGATCGGTGTATTTAATAATTACCTCCTCTGCTGTACATTTGTTCTATTTGTGGGCTGAAGTGTTAATAAATACCTTGCAGTATTCCGGTGGGAAGGTAGGCTTTCCACCTAATTAATAAAACTCTGAAGAATACCTAGGACATTGAACCATATCTTTCTTATTAGTGCTGCCTGCCTCAAAAGAGAATCCCTGTGTCCTCACCACATTAGTAAATGTCATCTTCCTGGGTTATAAAGAAACCTCTTGAAAAACTGCCAGTTTTCAACAGGAATGAAAACGCAAATTCTTTGATGGCTTTTTTTTTTTTTTTCAGGAATAATTCAACCATTGAATTTTAAGTAGTGAAAAATCCTAATCAAGCACAACAGGACTTATTCTGTCGAAGGAACATACCTTAGTAAAAGCTCCAGAAGAAAGAAACGTTCATATTGAGATATAATTGGCCTTGAATTAGCCTTTATTTCTAGCTATTGTTTTGCCTGTGGTTCAATTGCTCAAGTACTTTCTAGGCCTTGATCCTAGAAAGCTGAAGCTGAGGTTAGCATGTAGCACCATGGCGTGCATGTTTTACCGTTAATTCAGAAGCGCCAAGTTATTTGTGAATATCTTATTCTTATTAAGATTGAATTTAGAAATGAAAAGTTTGAAAACACATTACTGTTTGACTGAGATAGGCAACTTGCTGTTGTGAGTATATACATTTAATGAATATTTATTTGAGTGCCTACTGCTCTTTAGAGGGCAGATTGAAGAAGTATTTTCATAATAAAAACATTGTATATATTTCTTAAATCTCAAATTAAGTTAATTGGTCTTCCTTTGCTCTGAAATGGGAAAAGAAACTGATGCATTTTGAGCACCTTCCATTAAAAATCTATACAATTCACAGTATGATGCTCGTGCTGAGCATGTTGACATGCTTCTCTAAATTCATTTCTTCCAAGTATTTTATAGAGCGCATACTCTGTGAGGCTCTGTGATGTAGCAGTGATCGATCAAAAGTGACAAAAAACACCCAGCTTTGTGGAGTTTAAGCTCTAGGAGAGGAGACAGAAAATGTATGGGAGACATTGTACCTGCAAAGGTCCTGAGGCAGGAATGTGCTTGAATATTCCAGATATAATGTGGATGCCCAACTGGTTGGGATAGAATGCACTGGGCATGGAGGAGGGTGGTAGAAAATGGGTGAGAAAGAAGAGGGCCACTGACTCTCATGTGGTTTCAAGTGTATCATTTTATTTAATCATCTGTGCATTAATATCCTCAATAATCAACCATATGAAAATTTTGTACCTTCAAATGAGGTGAGGGACATGCTCTCCTTATTAAAGGTTTACATAATAACGTGTGAAGAAAATTCATTAAATAGTCAGCAAATTCATTAAATAGTCGGCAAACAAATGTTAGCCTTTATCTCGTAGGTGACATGGCTAAAAATGTTCCCTGTTGCCTACAACCTTTGTTATATCTGAGGAGCCACCCCTCCAGAGATTTGAAGTTAGACTTCACTTCTGCAATTAAAATGGTTATTCTCATTTCCTAGACTGTTTGGAATGTTGGGCTCATATTGTAGGAAATGAGTGTACATACCAAAATCCATTTTGAACACATATCGCGACAACAAGTGTTTGAGTCCCACCATTGTCGGTTAGAGTAATTGCTAACCGACATGACGTGTCTAATGTAATGATGGAATCTGTCTTCCTAAGGGCTGTCAGCGTTCTCATCTTTTAAATGAGCATTGTGAATAATATAATTTTTTAAACTGCTTCCGGGCTTGTATCCTATGCTCTTATGGACCTCATTTAATAAACACCTGGTAGCATAACCGTACCGTGGCATTTAGCTTTCCAAAGTTACCTTGAAACAGTTTTGCTATTAATTGGGCGCCGGGCTTGCTAAAGAATTAAACCCAGGAGTGTGGAGCAGCAGGTTGGTGTTAAGCTGGAGAATATGATGATAGTTAGGGCCCTTTGAAAAGGTTTTAGCATGTTCTTTTTGGGCTGATGGGTGCATTTGCTGCTTTTTCGCTCTCAAACTTGTCTAGCTTCTCAGGCTTATCCTGTGTTCCCCTTGAGGAATTACCTAGCTGCCTGAGTCATCTCTAACTGGGCGGCAGCAGTGGGAAATCTTCCCTGTGCTCTGATTTCCAGCCTTTAGGGCAGAAAGTGGGGCCAGTAAGAGCTGGGGAGCACAGGTGCCACAGACTCACTGTTTCTGCCCTTACCTAGGCTCTGACCACCTTTCCTTCCCACGAGTCATTTATTTTTTTCTTATTTCCTAAACGTGGATTAAGACCAATGAGGTCCGTGACACCATGCAAGCTCTGGGCATACACATACAAAATATTTCCATTAAAAAATTTCTGTTTATCACTTAGTGAGGATGCAAAGATGAGTGAGTGCTTTGGCATCATAGAAGAGGTAGTGACTTCAGTTGTGCCAGCGCAACGTGACCGTGGAAATAGGGGAGAGAGAAGTCGAGAAGGAGCGTCACTCTCCCTAAGCTCATTAAGAGATGCTTATCGAAAAATATTTCAGATATAGATGGATGGTTTCCATTCACCCTGCAGAGAGGAAGGGAAAAGGCATTCCATGCAGAGGCAAAGAACTATCAAAAGCACAGAAGTACTCTATGGTCTGGCCTGTTTGGGGGAAGGGGTAGGTAATGGTTGGAGCCTCGGAAGAGAACCATGTGGCATGGTGGTTAAATGACAGGTGCTGGACTCAGAGGGCATGGGTGCCAGTCATAACACTAATACTTTCAGCCACGTGACTCTGAGTGGTACCTCAGTCTCTTCCTGTGTAAAATGGGGAAGAGACTAGTATATGCTCCATAAGGATTTAGTGAGAGTTACATGCTTGTAATGGCCTCGCTGCTCTCCTCTACCCAGTCATCTTTTTAAAATGCAAGTCAGATTCTGTTTCCTCTTTGGTCAAAGCCCCCAGTGGCTTCTCATCTCACTCAAAGTAAAAGCTGCAAAAGTTTGCAAAAAGTCGCCAAGCCTTTGTGCCGTGCCCATGCCATTAGATGCTGCCGCCCATCTCCCCTCTTCCTCTGCAGCCACGCTGGCCTCTTTGCAATTCTCTGAACCGTGCAAAGAAGTCCCCTTTCAGCAGGGGTATCTCTGCCGTTCCCTCTGCTGGAAACACCCTTCCACAGAGAGATGCGGGGCTTGCACTCTCCCTCCTTCAGATCTCTGCTGCACAGTCCAGCATCAGGGAGGCTTTTCTGGATGGCTTTGCTGAAAACTACACTTCCTTCCGCTCGTCTCTTCCTGGTGCCTGTTTTCTGCCTTAGTTTTGTGGACGTGTTCTCCCCTGCACTCCTGTACTGGGAAATGCCTTTGCATTTGTATTTGTTTGTTTTCTCCCCACTCCTCCCTGAATGTAAACCCCCAGCGGGCTGGGACTTGGTCTTTTGGGTATCTCTAATGCTTGGCTCATGACAGGCACATGATAAATGGAAGAGCTTAGCATGCTGCCTGGCACATAGTAAGCCCTGAGTGAATTTTATAAATTGTTACCAGCACCATGATTCTTAACAAGAAATAAAGAAGAATTGACCCCTGGCTTTGAAGGATTCAGGAGACCTCACAGAGAGAGGATCCCTGCTTCATATAGATCCATAAGGGGTCAGATCCTAGCCGGGGAAACCATGAGTTGGGTTCAGGTGGAAGATAATGGAGGGCTGAGGGCTGAGGGCTGAGGGCTGAGGGCTGAGGGCTTTGGCAGCGGGACTGGAAATAGGAGGTGGAACTAAGGGGTGTTTCATAGAAGCAGTTGGACATTGGAGAAGAGTTAAAGAGAACATCAAAATTTCAATTCTATCTTGCTGAGTATTTGATGATGCTTTGGGGAATACCTTGGAATGTTTTTTTGGGGGGGTACAGGATAAGTTCAATTTTAAACATTTTGACTGTGATACATTTCAATGGGAATGGCCTTCAGGGAGCCGGAAGTAAGGATGCACTTGTAACACAGGTTTGCTATATCCCTAGACATGGGGAGAGCAGCAGAGGGAGAAGAGAAACTGCCAAGGCAAAATTATTGAAAGTATCACATGGAAAGGATTATCACAAAAGAAGGAAGGGAGACCAGGAGAAATATGAGGCACACTACCAGTGGGGGGTGGGGTGCAGGTGTTTCAGAGAGGAAGAGAGGAGAAGAGCCAAATAGGATTTGAAGGAGGACAGGCCATTGGAATTGCCAGTGAGGTGATTGTAGGTGGCCATGGTAAAACAGAGGGGCTAAGACGTGATTCAGGCCTCAGCGGATTGCAGACGAATGGTAGCAGACAAATGTGAGTGTGCTACTTGTGGGGATTTTCAATGGTGAGAGGGTGGGGGAAGTGGAGAGATACAGACAGACACACAGACACACAGAGACAGAGAGCTGGCTATTGAGGAGGAACCAGTGTGGAGAGGAAATTTTATGAGAATAGAAGGATGAAGGAATGGAAACTCAGGAAGAGAGATTAAGAGACACAAGAAAGGAAGAGGGGTTGAGTGGGAAATTGATGGAATGAATCTTCAAGGTGGCGAGAGTTGATGGGATTGAGAACATAGTAAAGACCTTCCTCGGGAAGAAAGAGCAATCCCTTTTCTTTACAGACAAGTGGGAGGTATTAGGAATTGGTCCTATTACAGATGAGAAGGCGAAGTAAGTAGGTCAAGGGCATTTATATCTATTATTCTTCATTTCTCAAAAAAGTGGGAGGTGAGATCGCATTGGCAGAATAAAATACGGTCAAGCCTAGAAAGGGATTCAGGCAGGGAGACCATCCATTTGTGTAGGAAAGGTATGTTTCACATCTACGCTTTCTCCTGCCCAAAACAAAGAACACCAAAGATAATAGAATGTTCAATCTGGACTGTAGACTGGCCCGTCCAGTCAAGCAACCTTGTTCGGTAGATAAGGAAATTGAACGATTCGGTGACTAGCTCAAGGTTACACAGCTAGTTAGTAGCCGACATTGTACGAAAACCAGTTTTTCTCACTCTTAATTTGTACTCTTAGTGAAGTGTTTCAAGCTGTGCTTTCCAGAGACTTAATGCCACTTAAACCAGTAATATATCTTCTTTTATAGGCACCACCCCCTTTATGCACGCATACACCTTACCTCCCTGCTCGTCTTCAATCTCAAAATCAGCCTACATGCATCCTGCTACTTTTCTTTCTTGCCCTGCGTGGTCCACTGTCTCAGCTTGCAGTCTGAATTGGATTGACCCTCAGATGGGCTTTTTCTCCTGGATAGCCATGTTGCAGACTGGCTGTCTGGTCATATTCATGAAATGAGCCAGCATGTGGCTGATGCCATCATAAGGACTGAGGGCATTAGCTCTGTGAGTTGCTGCCATATCCCAAAGGCAGAGTTGAACTAGATGCTCCCTGGAGTGTAGCACTTATGGTTGTCAAATGAACCTCCTACGTGGCCCTTTTCCATTTAACTTGGTATTTGGAAGGATCTACATAAATGCTTAATTCAAAAAAAAAAAAAAAAGAAAAAAGAAAAAAGATGTTGTTGGAAGCCTGTCAAGCAAACCCTAATTTTATCAGTTGTTAGGCTACATGAATTCTTACATTCCAAAATGAAAATACTTTTGAGCTACAGATGTTGTAGTTGTATCTGAATATGATTTTATTTTCCCTGTCTGCGTCGCAGCCTGGGTTTCTGTTCTTAGATTACAGCTTATATTTTTAAATGTCAGGATCTATAAGAAAGATACTCATGAGCTATAATCTCATTTGTTTCAGGGTACTTATTGTGAATTGCTGTGCTAGTGGTATGTGCGGGCAAAAAATCCCAGATATCTAGCGTTTTTATTTTTTTTCCACCTCTGAAATAGATGTTAGGATATCTGAGTAGTTTCTGCCCTTTCAATAATGCACTAAGTACAATGCTCATGGACACACTCACACCCCTTCTTCCTTCTCTCATTTGATTTCGAGATACAGAGAATAAATGAGACGTTCACTTGGGTTTCGCTGTCTTTTATGAAATCCAACCCATTCTGGAATGAATGAGCGAGAGACTCGGGAGGCTGTCTTCGTGGGAGCCAACTGCCTTTCCCAAGTGTCTCATCCTCTCTCTGTCATCCCCAGGCGATGTGCCTGCATTTGTGTGTGTAGATTTATAGTTTATCTTTATCAATGGCTTCATCTGTAGGTAGCTATTATAGCTGCCTTGCCTGGATATTGTTTGGGCCTGATAGATCTGTCTGTAGTTCATCAAAGGGGAGCAGAATGCCTAAAAGCCATCGGGTCCAGCTGAGGATGAAATACGAGCCATCAGCCTTGGTAATGGCTGTAAAATTTCATAATTACACGGCCTTTATTACATTGCATAATGATCCTGAAGCAGTATGGAACAATTAATTAAGATTTTCAACCGTGGCTCTTTCAGAAATTAAAAGGTGCTAGTAGCTGAGAAATGGGGATCTGTCTTGTCCTAAAAGCATTAGGGATGCTTAAGAAATAACTTTCCTAGGCACTTTCGGTTTTTTTGTTGCTGTTGTTGTTGTTGTTGTTATGAAGAGGAACATCTTCTAGTTAGAGAACAAGCATTGGTATACCATGGCTATTCTCAAGTTTTTATTCCAACTTCAAAACTGATACTTTAAAAGGCATGGGAGTGAGCATGCTAAGGGTCTATATAACTCCCCAACTTCCCTTTTCTCTTCTTTGAAAAATTCTATTCAGCCTCCTGCTGTAGCCATTTATCACGTTTATGGTTGTTCGTCTCTACACATTAAATAAATGCAGGCTCTGAGATAGGGGGTCAGTTAACTGCCTACTACAGTATACTGACCAAGGAGTTTCTCTCATACACTCTCTCATATCTCGAGGCATTAAAATTCTTTCAAGATCTCTGCGGTTTTGACAGTCATCCCCAAAGGAAGACTTTACTGTTTTCATTTATTATCCTGTGAATCCAGCATGTCACATCTAATATATACCTTTTATTTTTTGTTTCCATAATCTCATCTTCCCACCCCACGAAGAGTAATTAAATTGTGTGAGGGCCTGTAAGAGCTGGTAGGAGTTTGCTATTCCTAAATAATAACAGAAGCCAAAGAAAAATATATGGTATACATACACGTGTGTCTGCATTTGCGCATGCAAATTATGACCCATTCTTGACTCTGTTTTCCATGTCAGGGAAATTATGATTGAGATGGTTGCATACTATAAAATACTAATGACAAGATGGTGAAACAAGCCAGCATTTTTATTATGATGACTCTAAGCCATATCCCAGGCTTTCGTGCATGTATTTGAGAGGAAGTAGATATGTTTCAAGGAAACATTATCAATAGTACAACGGCGATGAGAAGAAAATTAAAAAAAGAAACCCCTAACATCATTGCGATTTACACAGAACTCCTGCATATTTGTTTACGTCAAGTATTATTGTTTTTAAATTGACAATCATCATATAACGTTTTACGGATCTAAATATTTCATGGGAGACTAAAACTTCCCTTGGGCATCCCCAATAATAAACTTTCAGCAGAAAATTTGGACGGGATTATGTGCTTCAAGGAGGAGCTACTGCTCAGAGTAAATTCTCTTGTTGAGGCATTTAGTCCCTTAATAGGAATTTTCTGATCTGCTGTCATTCTTGTTCACACACCGAGTGTCACTGCCTCTAAAACACTTGTCATTCTTTAATGGAAACAAAATAGTCATTGCAGCCAGAGCCACAATGTCATTCCACTACCCCTTGCTGCGTCGGCAATAGTGAAAATGACAGAGCGGCTCTCAGTAGGGGTAATTAAAATGTAAATATTGATATTTTATTATTTGAAATTACTTTCCAGTGCGGCATTTAATATCTCTCCATCTGTGCGGCTCTGTTTAGCGGTCACTTTAGTGCAGCTCTGGGATAGCGAGCAGCGGCTTGATTCCCGTTATGTCAAAATGCTTGTTGCTGCTTAATTTTGATATCTAATTAAGTGGAAAAGTACAGTCCACACTGTAATCCATGGCATCTTAACCAGCTGCTTGGGTATATTTAGAATTAATCTCCACTATGGAATCATCCTAATGTATGCAATTAAGAGTCTGCCGATGGCTAATTAGGTGTATTAGAATCAGGCAGCTTTTTTTTTTTTTTCCTCCTTTTTTTCCCCCTTTCATTTTGGACTCTTGCAAACGTAAGAGTCTCTCCCGGCAGAGGTGGTCTTAATGCGACTCAAATTGAGTTAGGAAACAGTGCAACTTCCGAATAAGTTCATCCATGGACAGCAGTATTTGCATTGTCCTATGCTTATTTGCGTGAGGCAACCTAATGTAGGAATGTCCAGGATTTCCTGGATCTATTTGCAGGATCTCAGTGACATGAAAGGGACTGGTCACAGCATAGAGGAGAGGTGGGACACAAAGATAAATATACTTTCCAACAGATCAAAGCAGGGAGACTCCCGGGCAGCACTCTGCAAGCCCTTGTTCATTTAGGGAGGAGAGGAATTATAGCGTGAGAGCTTTGCACTGCAGCTACATTTCCCTCCTCCATTCTACTTTTGAATGGAGCACTGTCTCCGAAAGAGTTATGATAAGAGGCACGGTTTGGTTTGTATATTATGTATCCGTGGTAAATACGGCAAGCAGCCTTTTACTACTGATAACGACTCTGCATTCATGTGCTTGGGGAAGTCCAAGAGCTGTGTTGTTCCCTGTTTTTGTTTTAACTTGGCCAGTGATCCAAATTGGGGGCAGTGAAGAGAGGAAGAAGGGAAGACAGCGAGGAATCGAAGGGGTTGCCTCTATTGTCAATGAGAAGATAACTGGTAGCCTCCCCAGTGGAACGTATGCCAAGCCGTAATGACTTAGCTCTGCTTGAGCCAGCAAACACCAGCCGTGAACTTGGGAGTAAATATTCGTAAACAGATCTTCATTAGCCACAGAGAAAAATAGTGTGGGAGCCTGACTTTAAACCGAACTCTTGGGGCTAGAAATTCAGAGAAGCTGTTTTCTCATGCTGTCCAGAGCACAAATTATGCTCGGGTCTTTTAAGCATAGATAGTGAGGATTTCTAATATTATTTGAATGTGGAGTTTCAGGGTTAGCATGCTATAATTTCGTATCTGTGACATGCATCTCATGGATAACATATTTCTCCTATGTTCTTTCATGAATACATACGACACTTTGTTTTTAATGGCCTGTGTTGTAAATCCTTTAACTTGTGTTTATGCAGAAGAACCTCCTGATTTTTTTTCCTGCCTCTCTTCCTTCTGGGGCGTATGTTGGAGACCCCCTGAGTTATAGTGTCTTTCTGTTTTGAGAAAAGCAAGAAAAGCACACGTGAAGGACTTTTTTTTTTCTGCTTTTCCTGTAACTAGTAAAAGTGAGAGAAAGGGAGATATTAATGTTAACTCCACAAATACCATTTTTTTAAATAATTAGTGCTCTCATTAAAATTTGTGTTTCTGTATCAAGGGGCCAATTAGGAAAATCTGAGAAGATTTGAAGGTATGTCATTTAAAATTAATATAGAAATTGTAAGTGATTTTCTCCTAGAGCTCTCATACAGAATCAGCTCTTGGTCATTTCACTGAAAGCACACAAGATGATCACAACTTTTTTTTTTTTTTTTTTTTTTTTTTTTTTTTTTTTTTGTAATTGGTAGCTGACATAACATTTTCAAATTTTAGGTGAGCTCATGAAATCACCCAGGTCTTCATGCTGCAAACATTATTCTGTGTCTTAACATGTGTATAGCGTGGCTTTCAAAAATGGGAAAATAATAAAAAGAAAAGATAACCTGAGCTTTCAAGTCTGCAACTCTGCCTTCATTAATGAGAGCGGATGGACTGGGAAAAACTCTCACCTTTTGTAGACGGGCAGCATTTAATCCAAAATCAGACTGGAGTGGAGCAAGCACTTCTCTCTTTCTCCTAATTTTCTCTTTTGTGCTCACTTAAGAAAAAAAAAAAGAAAAAAAAATATATACACACATATAGATATAGATTCTTTAATTTTTCAATATCAGAATAGTATTTTGGGTCACACATAACAGAAATAAAGCAGCCATGGCTAAATTGCTATTCATAGATTCCTTTTAATGGTTGAATGTTCCCAAGAGAAGCAGTTCCTCATAAATAAATAAATAAATAAATAAATAAATAAATAAATAAATAAATAGCTTTTAAAAGAAACATTCACAAAAATTCATTTTTAATTTAAAATACAGTTTAGGTCAAACACAGTACAAAATCAAATATTAGAAATTATGAAGGAAAGTAAACCATACCAAGAATTTGTGGTTTAAAAAAAAGTTAGCCAGAAGTTACAGTTTATGGTTGTTTTCCAGCTGTTCTAAAGAGTATTAGAGGCACATTGATCTCTTGCCGAAGTCTGGCAAATGACGTGCTTTATTAATAACTTATTGGTCAGTTTATTAAAATGTTGGATGGTGAAGAAACATGTTATCTGGTCCTAAAATTTATGTTATCAAAATTCATCTTCTTGTGTTTCTCCCTGTATTTGTATTTTAATTGAAACCTATCCTCTTCAGGGACACCTGGGTGGCTCAGTTGGTTGAGTGTCTGACTTTGGCTCGGGTCATGATCTCATGGTCCGTGGGTTCGAGCCCTGTGTCAGGCTCTGTGCTGACATCTCAGAGCCTGGAGCCTGCTTTGGATACTGTGTCTCCCTCTCTCTCTGCTCCTCCTCCACTCACGCTCTTTCTCTCTCTCACAAATAAATAAACATAAAAAGATTTTTAAAAAAGAAAAGAAAATCTATCATCTCCAACAGAGATAATCTGTTTGGCCGTAAGTCAAAATTCTCAGCTTAAGTATGTACAAAAAATGGGGGGGGGAAGGAAATGTTCATATAAAAATCATGAGAACTTCCTACCTGACTGATTAAAAATACTTTCGGCCCCCTGCTTGATTTCCTTAAGGTCCACCCTGACTTCTTAGAGACTTAAATGGAGCCTGCTTTACTTGCCTGGAATATTTGCATAGGAGTGCGCCCAGCTATGCGTGTTCCTAAGGCAGGTGGAAATGGTTCTTTTTCAAACTTATTACATAGGAGTGGATATGCAAACCAGTTTGATAAACCTGAAACATGTCTAAATGGCATTTAAATTACATTAACACCTACTTGTACAGACACAGTTGAAAGGTCATGACCGACAAGTACCATCTTCACTGTAAATGTCTCATTTGCTGCTTTAAAACGGGAAGGCACCTTACTCCCTTGGTGCTGCTCAGTGGCTGTCGTGTTGCAAGTATTTCTGACAAGTGAGTGTTTATTTAGTGAGAATCCATTGTTCTAAAATGGACTGAGAGGGAGATTTCATATGAATGCATTTTTATTGCATTGTCTTCTCTTGGCTGTTCTTGATTCAGGGAACGGAAACCCGTAAAAAGGAAGCCCAAGATTTCTCAATCTGTCGGCCATTTTTTTTAAAGTGTGGAAAGTGACTGTATTTGGGTTTTATAAAAACTGGTTTTGAAATCTCTGAAGAATTTGTTTAAAAAGTAGGCATACAGATTTTTTATTCCTGCAAGCAGAAAGAAGCACTGAGCATTTGTTTTCATTCCTGACTAACTAGGCTAGGATTTCAGAGGTTTAGTATTCTAGCTACAGAAGATAAATTTACACATTGTTAAGATCGTTATACAAAGAAGATAAAGTAGAGAAATACTTGTAAATAACAAAAGTCATTGTGACATTATCATGGAGTCTGTTGTGAATGGCTATTTATAAATATAAGAGAAAGCAGTTAGGCCTTATGATCAAAAAGTCAACTTTAGTTATAAATTAAAAAGGAGGGGTGCCTGGATGGCTCAGTCAGTTAAGCGTCCTACTTTGGCTCAGGTCATGATCTCACTGCTTGTGGGTTCGAGCTCCGTGTTGGGCTCTGTGCTGAAAGCTCAGAGCCTGGAACCTGCTTCGGATCCCGTGTCTCCCTCTCTCTCTGCCCCTCCCCACTCACACTCTGTCTCACTCTCTCTCAAAAGTAGATAAACATTACAAAAATTAAAATAAAAAGAAACTAGCTTTAGAACAAGACCTTATCAGAGTTTAAATGGCTCCAAAGAAAATCCTATACACTCTTGGCACTTATAAGCAAAGAGCTTTACATATATTCAGTGCCTTAATAAACCCTTCTTGAAGTATGAAAAACAATTAGGCTACATTTTGTTGCATATTCAGATTTTCTTTCTGGGGGAGGGGACTGATATCTGAAATGCTATCTTCACTTCTAGTGTCCCATTCTTTGTGAAAGCCATTCAGTGAGTTGTGATTCATTAGTTGATTTGGCACAAATTTATTGAGCACCTGCTACGTGGCTGGTGCTGTTGCAGGTGCCAGGATTACAGCAAGGAACAAGGAAGAGGAGGGCTCCACTATTAAGAACTCCAAAAACATGGCAGCCCACTGGGAAAGATCTGTCTGTCAGGTGGCACATCATCACATTCACTCCTTTACTTGTTTAGGGCTTTAACCTGGAGCTCCACTTTCATATTTTACAGCTGGAAACTATGCCCGTGGATGCTACATAGGAACGATATAATTATAATGGCAGTAGGAATGGAAAAGAATGAATGTATCCACTTGATTTCAGAAATATGAAAAGGAAGGCTTGGTGGTAGAACATTGAAAGGCTGGGAGTGAGACAGCAGGCAGATGGTGATGCTGTTAATCTCGGAAGTAGGAGAGCTACAGGGTGGGGAAAATGAGCTCACTTTTCACCCTGCTACGCCATCTACAGAGGAGTTACCAGAAGAGGAGTTTTCAGGAAATGTGGCAGGAAAGGGATAAAAGGGCCAGACAGTGAAAGAAATTCTGTTTTGTGCCGGTGGGTTTCAGTTTTTTGTCCACTGGAGAGGTTGAAGCCAAGAAAGCATCATGGCCAATGGATGGCATGCTTAGAGTTCATATTTAAAAATAATGCTTGAATAGCCACGGGTAAGATGGAAGAAGGAAATACCAGATAAGAATTTTGGTATCCCTTTATTCCAAAAGAGATGATGGAGATCTGAACCAAAACTGTGGGGAGTAAGGGAGGAGAGAAATTGATGACACATTGAGGAGGATGTGTACAACCAACACCAATCTTTCCTCCTTGACATATCCGTACACTTTGATCATTTCTTATGGTACCTACCTACTTTTCGTCATTGTATTCTAATTTACTTTTGCTGGACTGTAACATCTTACAGGGTACGCATTATATTGTACTCATCTTGTATATCCTAATGGGTCGAAGCATAGTGCTTCACTTATCATAGATGCATTAAATGTCAATTGGTTTTACTTTTGTTACACAACTGCAGCAAAATTCATTGGAAACTGAATAATGTACGTCTGGACCAAACCTTTAGGGACATTTGTTTCTACTTCCCTACTTTACCAATGAAAAGGCAGGAACCAGAGAAGTTGACTCATTCCCCAGAGTCACACAGTCACTTGGTGGGACAGGTGGCACCCAGTGCTAGGTTGATTTACTTTCGGTCCAATGATCTTTATCTGAGGTGCTCACCATTACCCACACACCCTTGTGCTTCATGTCAGTCGTTCTCGCTGCATACTCCGAATCACTCGGCATTGGAACTGGAAGCTTCTTCAAAGATGTCTGATCCCTATTTCGCATATTTCCATATTTCACAGATGAGAAGTCAACTATGGGTCTGTGTGAGTTTGCTGGGGCTGCTATAACAAAGTGCTACAAATGAGACGGCTTCCAACAGAAATTTATTGTCACTCAATTCTGAAGACTAGAAGTCTGAGATCAAAGTGTTGGGAGGGTTGGTTCCTTCTGAGAGTAGTAAGGGAGAATCTGTTCCATGCCTTTCTCTTGGCTTCTGGTGGCCAAGCATCTGTTGGCTTGTAAATGGCATTCTCTCTGTGTACTTGCACATCATTTTCCTTCCGTTTGTGTATGTCTCTCCCTAAATTTCCCCCTTTTTAATGAAACTACAGTCAGATTAGGACCCACCCTCATGACCTCATTTTAACTTGACTATCTACAAAGACCCTATCTTTGTAGGTCACATTCACAGGTACTGAGAGAATTATAACCTCTTTTTTGGAGGGATACAAATCAACCCACAACAGGGGTCAAGTTAGCACTATTGGTTGGAGTGTGGGTAGAAGTAGAACCTAGATCTCCAGACCTCAATGTCACTGCTCCCCACTCTAGCCTCTTTCATCATATATCCCTCAATGGCAGTCAACCTTTAGCTTTTGAGTGTTTGACATTACTTATTTCCTACAAATTCTTTAAAAGTCTTTGGAAATGTCTGTCAGCCTACAAATCCTCAAAGTTCAGATAGAGGCAGGATGCATTTGTTTTCAAGGCTTGATTTTTAAATCAAGTATTAGACCAAATTTGATGAGGACTTGGGAATTTCCTGAAGACAGTCCCCGCACATCTGATGCCCAGGCTGGGTTGATATTCCTTGGACTATTGGTCAGGTCCCCGTTAGCACCCTGTGGTATTTCCTGACCAGCCCCAACAGTGATTGGGTAGAGCCAGTCAGATTCAGGCACTGGATCTTTTTCTTTCAAACCAGAAATGTGGCTTCAAAATGAGCTTTTTCCTACTCCACGTCCATCTACTCCCAAAGTAAGACTAAAAACTAAGGTGTTTTTTTTTTTTTTAGAGTCCTACATTACATGGCACTGCCTTCCTTTTTTCTCAATGGTCGAACAAAATGTAGTCACATCAAAAAGGAAACTCTCCAGGCAGAGCTGTCTTGTTTTCAACTAGCACAAAATAAAGGTTGTGGGAAAAGAAAGCCATTAGGTATCCCTCCTTTAAAGCAGCTCAGCCTATACCTTTCTCTGTGCCTTCTGACAATTTTTCTTTCTTCTTGGCTTAGATGAAAGGATGGGAGAAGTAAAGTTGAGGTCAAGTAAAAGGGAGTTTGGGGAAAGCTAAAGGAACATTTGTAATCATTCAGCAGTGGTAGGTAAGTGGAATTTCCAAAGAGGAACTGTGCACTTCATCTAGATAGTCTCCGTATTCCTATTTTACATCATCTGCCCCAAATCTAGTTCTTTTTTTTTTTTCCCCTCAAAGCAGGTTGGCAGCTGTCACCCTCCCACACTCACAGAAACAAACAAACAAAAAAAACCTCTTGTTACCATTTTCAGGCTTTTCTGAGTAGCCCCTTGGGAATATCTTTCTTTCGCTGCTATTATAATTTTAATTTTTTTTAGCAAGCTGGATTTGGAAACAAGAAGCAATTACTAAAGAAGGCATTTCACCAGGGCCATGGGGGCATGGTTTTAATTTCTGTGCCCATGAGTGGGCTAATTGAAAATTCATTTGGCTGTTTGCATAATCAGCATGAGTGGTCAGTGGCCAGTTGCACCTGGAAACTCAGTTAACAGTGATAATTCCATCTTGGACCAGTAGATAGTGCCTTTATGATTCTATTCTACCCTCCTTTAATTTATCATCACCACCCAGACCATTTACTAAGTTTTATGGATGCTGGTCAAGTTTGCCACGTAGAATTTTTGAATCTGAATTCTGTCTTGCAAGATTTCCACATTTTTCCTATGAAACCACTATTTTGAAATAATGGTTTCATAAAATCTCTGTGAATCTTACTTGAAGTATAAAAACAGAACTGAAGAAACAGAAAGAACTAAAAGAAACAGATTTATTATGGAATCAACAAATGTTGAAAGCTGATCAAATCACAAGAAGGGGAGCTGTCCCATTTTTGTTAGTTACTGTTGTATTTTACCCAAACTAATTGAGATTGAGCCTGAATTAATGAAATCTGGTTTATGGTCCAACTAAAAGAATAAAGATTCAAAGGATAATATTGGAGGTATTGTATCTAATGCTTAGGTACTAATATAATAGATAATAATTACCATCTATTACAAAGAAAAAATTTTAAATAAAATGCTTCTGATAGCACCAGGTAAAGATTCCAGCTTTCACTTTAGCACATGACCATCTGTAGTTGGCTTAACTCTAGCCGCTACTGAGTGCCAGCCTATAAAGTCCATTTCTGTAAAAATCAAAATAGAAAAAAGGTCTTTATATATTTATATATATTAATTTTATATGTTATATATACATATATATATACACCCTGCATATATATATATATATGTATATGTTACATATATATGTGTGTGTGTGTATATATGTGTGTGTATATATATGTATATGTGTGTGTGTATATATATGTGTGTGTATATATATATATATATATATATATACACACACACACACACATATATATACATACACCCTGCAACCCCAGAGCTGTGTGTTTTGTGAATTATACAGCAAATGGTATGTCTGCTCATATGTGAAGTAGCAACTGGCTTAAACATAAAGTTTAGCTCTAACAAGGTCTCCTGGTAGGCAAGACCAGATCTTAGTGCCATTGTGATTCTTGTCTCCCCTAGTTCCTGTAAACAGTAGGTTCATTTGTATGAGAGAGAAAGAATCTAGCTTATGCCACGCTGCTCGCTCACCTTCTCTCCATGAATTTCGTTTGCGATCTCCGTGAGTCATTATGGCATCATTACAATTCTAGCATGATATGCTATTCGTTGAAAGATGTCAATGTTTTGCGGAACAGAGACACTACAGTTCAAAAACTGTGAGCGGGCAAATCAATGCCATGATTAACTGATATTAACGGACACCCTGAAGATTTAAAATGCTTGCTCTCTGTTTCAAGGAAGCAGCCGAGAAGAAAATGCCTAGCAGGGGTTAAAACCAGATGCCTGCACTGCAGCCTATTTCTGTCAACACTCCGTTCAGGAAATAAACATTTATGCTTTCTGAAATGAAAGTGTATTTTTGAAGACTAGCCGTCAGATATTTTTTGCCCTTCACACTTTCAAATGCTTAGCCTTTTCTGAAAGTTGACTGCAAAGTGCATCAGTTTGCCAGGCTAAAAAAAAAAAAAAAGTGCTTGACAAGTGCCCATGGCACCACTGCCATCCTCCGAAGTTTCTAGTAGAAGAAGGCAAGAGGGCTGGCACAGAACATACTTTCTTCAAGCCTATTACTTCAGGGGTACCTGCCTCTTGAGAAGCTTTTCAATCCTTCCAAGTGATGTTATTCCCAACTGTCATCTGGTTTATTTGGAGCACACTGTATTGCAGATAAACATGCTATTTAACTGCGGGTCAAGGTAGAGAGTCATTCTGCTAGCAAAATGCCTGAGATACATTAAATGGCACTGACTCCGGGACAGAGATGAAGAGAGATCCCAGTTGTCAGCGATAGGCATGGAATGGGCCGGAGCCGGGGAGGAAAAAAAAAATGCACCATGGTATCAGTGTGTTTTAAAAAGCTGTAATATGGCTGAACATTTAAAACTATAAGCTGTCACACACCAAAGATTAAGATCCCAGGACGCACAAAACACGAGGTTCACACAACACGACTGCAAAGCATATTTTATTTCACTTGGGAGAGAGGTTTCGCTCCAAAGGTATCTGAATCCTATAGGTGATGAGAACCTCTAATTTGTAGCCCAGTAGCCATAAAACACCACTAAATGCCGGGTGAAGGTGCACACAAGTAATTATCATTGGGACACAAGCGTGTGTGTGCCAAGAGAGCAGTAAGAGTGTGTTTTTAAAAAATTCCTTAAACTCAGTTTAGTTAGATCTTGGACATTTAGGTTTTGATACTTTTTGCTCAGGTCCACTGGTAAAAATGTTATCCAGATATGCTTATATATGTAATGTGTCTTAAGCTAGCACTCCTAAGGGGCAGTAGAAGAACTTTGTGGAATTAAAAGCTAATGTCTGTGATGTATGCAGCCTCCTTAGTGAGCAGGTGAGCACGATAATCTCATAACAAGGCCGTTTCACTGCCACGCAGGCATCTGGGCAGAAGCGACCTTTGCAACAGCTTCCAGATTGCAGAAGTGTGGTAGGAAAGGGTTAAAAGTGTTGCGATTCAGTTATTTCTAGAGCAAGAAGGGATAAAAGTCCGGACTTTTATTTATCCTCTGTAAAGCATGGATTGTCCTTTTTCCTACCGTTTTGCAAAATTACACCTCCTTTAATCAGCTGAAATAGATTTGAGGATATCAGGCAAGCAAACTTGTCAAACCTATATTCATCATCACCTCCTCCCTCACCAAAAAAATAAATAAATAAATAAAATGAGAGAGATCATCTTTTTCTTTACCCTTTTTCTTCTTTTTATTTCATCAAGAAGTGAAAGAAAAAAGTTAAGTTTACAGGAAAGATGTACGCACACAGAGCCATCGACAGAGAGCAAACAAATTGCAGGGTCCACTTTAAAAAATGAAATTTTATTGTTTTTTGCTTAATTAAACCCCAAAGAAATGTGTGAAACGTTGTTATGGCTGAAAATTGTTAATTTGTAAATCACAGGGACAAAAGGGCCCCTGTGCAACTTTAAAGTTTCCGTGCACGTAAATGTCGATAGCGTGCCTTCTCCATCATCAGCACTAAATTCACATTGATGCCTCTTTTCTTCTCCGTATTGATCCTTCCATGAGAACGTAGATTTGTATCTGTTAATTAATGCGTCCTGAAACAGCGTTTGTATTAATCAGGCAGATAAGAAAAATTGGATGCCTGCATCCTCCTGACAACCGTAAAAGTGCTGGCCCTGATAAAATCGTGGATGGACCTCAATAAAAAAGTTCCTCCTTCCACTCAATAAACTAATCATCCTGCTTTTAATTATTCGGCAGAAAGATGTGTGGAGATTGGAGAATGTGTAAATCTATTTACTAACAGCAGTGTCGGGAGGGAGAATAGGGCTGTCACAGGAAGGTGCTGCGGGCTACGCGCTCTGTCCGTCTGCCGCTGCAGAAAAACTGCTGCTTGAGAGCCTGAAAAGGAACAAGAAAACTAAGGCAAAGGGAGAACAGCCATCCCTTTTGGCTCGTAACTTTCCGGATGAGCATTTATTTCTTCGTCTATTTCATGTACAAAAGAAATCGTACTATTCCCTTTTCTTGAGCGAGATATTTGGATTTGCATTGCAAGTTTTTTTTTTTTCCTGGAGGGGGAACAGAAAAAAGAGCACTAGTGTTTGTTTGTTGTCAGTGTAACATTCTTAAGATCAGAAGCAAATGGAGCCTAACCTACTCAGACGAGGCCATTATTTTACTCTTCTGACTGTTTGAAATGTTACCGATTGTTGTATCTTTATAGGAATTTATTTTTAATAAGTGTGTTAATTATGCTGACCAAAACAAAAGGCACGGAAAAAGAGAAAAAAAGATTGACACAGCCAGCTCAAAAGAAGCTCTGTCACGTAATGTGTAAACAGCTTGATAAACAATGAAAGAAATGCTTTTTACACACATCTGAAGACCATCCTTGACAAAAGCTGGACTGATCCTTCTTGATGATCTTATTAAATACTTCTAGTTAACGGTGCCAAATGGCAAACCACTGGTTTTCACCAACAGGCCAGGAAATCACTTTCTTTTCCTTATTGTGCAGTCGTTTCTTACATCACACGGGACATGAACAATTTGATACGAATAAAAAATGGAACAACAGTGATGAGCATAAGCAGGAGCCTAAGCAGACTGGGCGGCAGTGGGTATTTATGAGGAAAAAATAGATTTCATAAGTTGCATTATTACAATTTTCTCCTATAGAATTATTGGTGGCAAGATCCTTAAATCATAGTCCTGTGTCCTCAAAAACCACAGAGGTGGTCGATCACTCTTGGAATTCCTGGGCATAATTTTGGAAATGAAAGTGAAGATTTAAGAAATATTTCTTTTTTTAGGACTCTTGGAAAAAGTAGGTGGCTGATCATCAGGTATCACCAAGACTTCCTTTTATTTTTATTTATTTACTTATTATTTATTTTGAAAGGGACTTCGTTTAGAATCCAGATCTAGTCCCTCTGAGATCTAAATAGACATTTTAACTCCTAACTAGGTTTAAAGGCACAACTTCTGCTTTCCCTATTGAACCGCATTTTCTTTTAAAATTTGTTTGCATGTTTTCTTAAGTTCAGAAGGAACTTGAAGCATGTGTGTGTGTTGTGTGTGAATGCAGACCAGATTGTTACTGAAGAACTAAAGCAGTCATATAGGTAGTTCGATAGTTAAGAAAAAAGTAATATTTGATATGGCTGCATTTATTGAACCTACGTTATGCATTAGTATTTTGCTGGGTTTTATATCGTATTTCCCAAAAATAAAAATTGAGGTGCAGGTGAATTGTCTCGCTCATGGCGAAAGACACAGTAGCTGAGTGGGTCCAATATTTAAATTCAGGATCTGGCTCTGCCGATATGCTATCCGTGGAACCCCATTGCTTCCACAGTTAACTTTTTAAATAACTGGATCCTAATAAGAATAAACTCTGCCTTTTTGATTTGGTGAGGAGGCCAGGCTGCTAAGTAGTCTTCTCTCTCTCTCTCTCTCTCTCTCTCTCTCTTCCTTTTTAAAGAATGTTTTCTTTTTTTCTTTTTTCTTTCCTTTTTTAAGTTTATTTGTTTTGAAAGAAGAAGAGTGAGTGTGGTAGCAGGGGAGGGGCAGAGAGGGAGAGAGAGAATCCCAAGCAGGCTCCACACTGTCAGTGTAGATCCCGATACGGGGCTCAAGCTCAAGAACCGTGAGATTGTAACCTCGGCCAAAATCAATAGTCAGATGCTCACCTGAGACACCCAGGCTCCCCTTCGACTCTCTTTTATACCAATAATCACCATTTTAAGAGGACTTCATGCTAAATATCCGTGGGTGCAGAATATCAAATTAAGAAGTCTCTTTCAGGTATCAGAATACCCATTATTCACTGAACGTCTGACTATTAGAGAGAAATGTTTCCAAATCGCACTCTACAGTGTGAGTCTAAACGTTTGTTTTCCTTTATTTTGGGATTCTTTTTTTTTTTAACCTTTATGTTGTTTATCAGTAGTAGTTTTTAGAGATGAAGTAGATGAAAACCTGACTTCCTGTAAGACATTTATAAAAACTCCAGCCGGAAATTGAGTATATTTAAAGACTACGTATTATTTTCTCCTGAAATGAAAGAAACAAAACTGCTTTTATGTTCTAGTGTCCTCAACTGTGTCCATAAAACTTATAAAAAGCACCAACAAGTTGAACTGGTTTGTGACTTTTACTTTGCCATTTGCAAAATGATCAGGGAAAAATGTAAGAGCATCTAATCAAAGCTCAGCATAATTTTGAGCACCGATGCAGAAGCCGACTACCATATGAAACTAATGTTGCATTATGAAATTATGGCTTTAAAGTAACTTGATCTGCCCATCTTCCCATGCAGGCTTCTCCACGCTGTCCCTGGCGGACCAGATGAGCCTTCTGCAGAGTGCTTGGATGGAAATTTTGATCCTTGGTGTCGTATACCGATCTCTTTCATTTGAGGATGAACTTGTCTATGCAGATGATTATATAATGGATGAAGACCAGTCCAAATTAGCAGGCCTTCTTGACCTAAATAATGCTATCCTGCAGCTGGTAAAGAAATACAAGAGCATGAAGCTGGAGAAAGAAGAATTTGTCACCCTCAAAGCGATAGCTCTTGCTAATTCAGGTTGGCATATTGACATAGTCATTGTTACATTTTTTAATATTTCAGTTTTACCCTTCCCTCAACTTCTTCAGGGATTTGCTAAACCCAGTTGTAAATTCTGTATGAGACAGCAAAATTATAGTCATTACAGCTTTCTAGTGAAAAGTTAGATACAGGAGAAATCAACTTGAATTATTTTTAGTATATTTACTTACTAAAAGCGGTGAAACTTTTGGCACCGAATGCATTTCCTAACTGGTAGTGTGAATGGCCACTCTCAGGACAAAATTACCTCCATTGTCTTGTAGGCACAAGTGAAAATACCTATGAATTATGGATACACAGAAACCTTTTCTCCCCCTGAAAAATGCACATTTTGCAATTGGAAAAACATATTTGGTGTTGTTTTTAGCTTTGGTTATCAAAGAATCCTCTGTTTTCTTGTATTCTGGAGTTCTCTAGAAATCTAATTCTGCTGGAGTATTTCTCTGAAAGGTACCACCTATGCAGTAAGGGTTAAGAATTATGGGAATAAATGGTCTTTACATTTGAACTGAAATGTACTAAAATAGCAACCTCTGATAAGTAAAAATCGTTGCTGCTTTGTTGTTTTTCCCTTTGTGCCTCTCCTAATGCTTTATTGTGGTCTTAAGTCTCTGTTAGCATTTGCATAAAGTTCAGGATAGATCCCTCCTTAATGACGTGCCGATCATTAGATACCTGCATGTCAATAACATGCTCTGATGCTATGTACCATTGACAGTCACACCGTGCCCCTCCATCTGCTTTTGTTTTGACCCTATCTTTGAACTTTATCTTGGTTGCTGGCCAGTAGTTTTCCCTTTAATTACAAGAAGGAAACTGTCAATAAAATCTGTTAAATGGGATGCAATGAGTGGCTTGAATGGGCGGACGGCTATTTGTTCAAATTCTGCAGCATTCAAGGTATTGACAGTTTGTTTTCTGGGGCCATATGTGACGATCAATCTCAGGCTGGGCTCAGCCGCGCTGAAAAATGAAAAACCAGATTGCTTTTGCTTACTTGTGGATGACGACTTTGTGATTTGGCGCGGTCCTAGTGAGATGAGACCTTCTGCCCAAATTGCCCCCATGAGAGCCGGGGACGCGTGACTGTTTTTAGAAATAATTTTTAATTGATTTTGTAATTAACAGTTCATCTACAATATTGATGCATGCATCCTTGGACTGATAGGAGGGAAATTGTTTTCAACAATGAAGTTGTACTTTCCTATTTGTCTTCATAATGGAGTTTAGCATTGCGTACTTTTAATCGCGAATGTAGCCCCTTGCTTACCACACCATTCACCTCTTTTTTTTTTCCTAGTCCCCTGTGAAACTGTAAAATATGATTCTTTATGACAAGTGGCACTGTTGATGCAAACTCTCAGATACCCCCTGTCTGCCTCTCTAGAAGAGAGTCAAAGTGGGAGACAGGAGAGAAAATTTTCCAAGAACACGTTAGTTTGCATGGACTTCACATTATAACATCTCTCATAATTAGGGGAAAGATTTCACAGCAGTGCTTTGGGGAAGGATTTGTGTTTGTTAGTCATACAGTGATTCTAATTTAAAACATATACTTGGTTAATTATTTTTAAAATACAGCAGGCATGTTTTATATCTTTTATATTACCTACTGCTTTTTAAAATTGTTAACTAATGAACGCTAAAACTTTATCAAAATTGTTAAAATCTTATAATTTTAGATGCTAGATATATACTTTCTGGCCTGAATTAATTAGGAGCAGCATTTCTGTCTGTTGTTTAGAAGTGTAATCATTAATGTTTTGATATGTAAATATTCGAATCTCACAGACTCTGCTGTTGGGAGGAGGAAGTGACCTACTTTAGAGCCATGACTGGTGATTATAAAGTCTTTAAAGAGCTCGTTAGTTTGCTTTTCTTGTTTAAAGCCAGACATAGTGAACAGGCCCTCTCTCTTTTTCTCCTGTACTGTTAGTGAGTAACACTCACGCCGAAAATTTGGCCTTGTCACAGAGTTTTTCTGCAAGTGATTGTAACTTATTTTTTAGCTTCTCAATACCAAGAAAATTAACTGAACCAGAGTCCATGAAAAGGAGTAAAGATTAAGTACTTTAAGGACTATGTTGATGTGTAAATTGTGCCACCTCTCTTGGGTTGTATGGATATGGCCCTTTCCTCATGCATGCGTCCTACGCGTCCCACCATTTTAGCATGGGATAAACCACTCAGAATATCTTTTTTTTTAATTGTTTTAATGTTTATTTATTTTTTTTTGAGAGAGAGAGAGAGAGAGAGTGCACGCGCACGAGCAGGGGAAGGGCAGAGAGAGAGGGAGACACAGAATCCAAAGCAGGCTCCAGGCTCTGAGCTGTCAGCACAGAGCCTGACGCAGGGCTCGAACTCCTGAACCATGAGATCATGACCTGGGCCGAAGTCAGATACTTAACTGACTGAACCACCCAGGCGCCCCAGAAAAGAATTTTTTTTCTCACACTGTCAATATGATGCTGCTTTATTCCATTTTTTGGCCAGTATTTGGTTGACAGCAAAAAAGTTGTAGATTCAGTTTTGCTTAGATCCAGGTTAAAAACACATCAGTATGAAAAATATTTTAATACCTTTCATAGACACCCTAAAAAGCTCATAGATTTTCTTTTAGTATTTAGAAATTTCAGATTAACATCAGTGAGCTTTGGTGCAACAACAACAACAAAAAAATTCTGGTTTAGTGTTAGTTATTTAGATACTTAGCATCGCCTCTATGGGTATAGGTGTTAACAACCCTTGTCTCATTAATCTAAATTTCAGCTTATTTTAAATATCTGTCTTTATTCAATAATTACAAATATTGCACTTACGCTTGGGAAACAGGGAATCGTCTTCTTGATCAAGGCTGTCATATATTTTTGTAGCTCTGTTTCTGGCATGTGTGAATTCAGGAATTCTTACAGCACCAAAAACATCATCAGAAGTACTTTCCCTATCTTGAGGTATATGGCCAAAAAATAAAACCCAATATATTATGAACTACTGTTGTAATTCTCACATTCAAAATTTGAAAACCCCAAATAATTGTTCCTATTATTTTTGAAGGTAAAAAACTCACAGTTTCTTAAACTCTAAAATTTCCTACTTTTGACGTTTTTTTTTTTTAGTTTGTTTTTTTTGAGACAGAGAGAGACAGAGCATGAATGGGGGAGGAGCAGAGAGAGAGGGAGACACAGAATCGGAAGCAGGCTCCAGGCTCTGAGCCATCAGCCCAGAGCCCGACGCGGGGCTCGAACTCACAGAGTGCGAGATCGTGACCTGAGCTGAAGTCGGACGCTTAACCGACTGAGCCACCCAGGCGCCCCTAAAATTTCCTACTTTTGAATGCCCATGACCTCTTAGCTGATTACCGCATCCCTAATATACTTCTGTGCGATCAGATTTAAAAAGGAAAATCTGGGCCCCACTTTGAACATTGTTATTGCTAGGCCCCAGTTCTCTCATCCATACACCAAGAAGTTAGTCTGATCTCTAGAATCCTTTCCATTTGGGGAATGTTATGATTCTGGAATTAATATTATGTCTTCAGTGGAAAATTTAGTGAAACATTACCACACACATTTTGGGTAAGATTACACCATGTGATTCTATTCTCTCTGTTTGGTTCTATTGATTCTTAGGTCTAAGAATTTGTTTGACCCTATTCTCACTGTCCCCATGAAAATGTACTCATTCTTATGTAACAGAAGACTAAAGCAGCTTAAGAGGAAGAATAAACGTTTAGTCTGGTCATTCTCTTTTGCTCAGATCACAAGTGACACCTTCATAGCTGCCCCTCATACCTCATGTCACCCGGCCCTGCCCCCAACCTGGAGCCCTGTGAGCCCAGCCCATTCGAGAATAAACAGAATCATGGTGCCTGGGTAGCTGAGTCGGTAGAGTGTCCAAATCTTGATTTCAGCTCAGGTCACGATCCCAGGGTCATGGGATCAAGCTCCAGGTTGGGCTCTGCGCAGAGCATGGAGCCTGCTTAAGATTTTCTCTCTCTCTGTCCCTCTGCCCCCTCCCCCACTCCTCTCTCTCTCTCTCAAAAAAAAAAAAAAGAAAAAAAGAAAAAAAGAACTGAAAAAAATAAAAGAATAAACAGAATCTATAGGCTTAATGCTGAGTTTTTATTTCTATACCATACTTCTAGAATAATAGCATCTGTTAATATAAAACAGTGAGTAACATTTTGGTCATCAGTTTCAAATCCTAAGTAATTATAACCACATCCAGATAGTATTTTGTCCATGAGAACAAATGTTTGATGTGTAGAATTGTGATATAATTTCAAGGGATAGAAAGTTTATGATGACTGTAGGAGACTGGAATGAGGGCCATACTTAATCACAATATTTGGACCCTCATAAATTTGACCAAGTGTTTCTCAGTCTTTTTCCATTATCACTGCCTTGGGGTAGCCTTTTTAGATATTTTTTTTAATAAGTCCCCAGTGAAATATTAACATTACAAATATGTTACGTATCTGTTTGTGTACTGTATATATATGCATTTTACCTTTTAAAAGGATTTTTTTCACCACTTCCAAATTCCAAATTTCGCTTCCTTTGAGAATGCATGCTTTAGTCACATAACTTTTCTTGTCTCTAAAATGAGGTAGGTGAATTAAATAATGTCTCATATCTCCTAACTGGCCTAAAATTTTTATGTCAGTTACTTTTAAGTGAGAGCAGTGAGTTTGGTCATATATTTTTGTGTGTGTGTGTAGGTGAAGAATTTGTAATATAGAAATATTAACATCTTCATGAATCTGAACAATTAGTGTAAAAGTGAAAAAACCTCTCCAGTCCCTTTGTATCTCCTGGGCCCTTCGACATAATTTTATTCAAATTTTGACTACATTTGGTGATTTGACATTTTAGATATTGACCAAGAGATTATCCTTTTTAAAGAATCTTTCAGTAGACTTTTTTTTTTTCGCTTTTACTGGGGAATCTCATTTGCTTTCCACAACATGCCTGTGAGGTAAACCTGTCCAATGTCATTTTACAGGTAACTGAAGCGAGCTGATAAAGACGTGTGGCCACCATGAGACAGAGGGCTGGGCCCTCTGTCCCTTGCTATCAATAAGCTATTTCTAGTCTACAAATAAGTATACAGCATGTCTTTAAAAGGGTCAGTGCAGAAGATTAGCAATTGCAATTTCACATCCGCCAACCTAAATTAGTACTTTCAATGTAGTTTAGAATTTTGCACCCACTTTATCTTGCTGTCTTCTTGGAATTAGAAGAGTATAAAACCACCCTTGAAAGTGATGAAAAAAAGAATTGGAGACAAAATTTTTACTGCATTTATAGCATTTTATAAGAAGTTAGTAATGGTGGGTCTTTTGTGGCAGATAGATATTTATTCTTAACTTTTACCCAGACCAAACTGTAATTAATACTCTCCTCAAAATCAAAATTATGATTTTACATCTCCTAGTCTACTTTTCTTTGACTTTTGTTCAGATCTGCCATCACTGTTTGGTTTATTTTAATTTTGATTTTTTTAATGTTGATTCATTTTTGAGAGAGAGAGAGAGTAAGTGTGCCACTCAAGTGGGGGAGGGACAGTGAGAGAGGGGGACAGAGGATCCGAAGCAGCTATGTACTGACAGCAGAGAGCATTGACAACGCAGGGCTCAAACTCATGAACCATGAGATCGTGACCTGAGCCAAAGTCTGAGACTTAAGCAACTGAGCCACCCAGGCACCCCTAATTTTGTTTAAGATGATATATTTGATTTGAAGCGGGTGGTGGATTTATTCAGTGTAACCTTTCATACATATTAGAAGTTCATACATATTATGATATTTCAAATTTTTATGTGAAAAGTAAAATTGGGTTTTTAAGTGTTTCTTATCATATTTAGTGATCACCATGCCCTGACGTGGTGTGAGAAATATTTGCGGCAAGTGTCTCTGTGCTTCCGACTGGGTAATAAGCACATAAGCACTCTGCAGTTGCTCTCCTTCTAGGGAATGACATAATGTAACTTTATTTTCATTTACAGGTCTTAAGATAATGACGAATCCCTTACAAAAAGGTAACTAGCGTGGTGCAGATCGTTTATGATACTGTGGAATGTTGAAATATTTACCACCCAAGTTGCTATCAACATTCACTTATGGAGTATAATTGTCTGATCGGTTCTAGGAAAACAAGTTAGAAAGCTCCTGGATAAGTAGATACCGAGGGAGACAGAAGGCCTTAAGTACTTGTGGGGAAATAGAACAGGCCTAGCAGGGAAATCTGACCGTGCAAGGTAAATAGAATAACGGTAACAATAATTTGGGATTTATGAAAGGGAAACCTGGAGGAACTATGGACTATGGATCTGTACTTTAACATTTGATATAAATACAGTAGAAGAGTGATTTGTGTGGCTGGTATAAACATCAAAGTCTGGCTCAATGGAGCAAGAAATGAGGAAAACAGCTATCCCAAAAAATACATATGTCTCAGTAAAAAGCTTTAAAATCAATTCTGTTCTTCTCATCATAGTTAAGCACAAAATAAGAATTGCTATTGCTATTTCCAGCATTAGAATTATAACCTTTCTGCATTAGGAAAGACCTAAAAAGTTTTTTGGTCTAACCTCCTCCTTCATGTGTGAACAGCTTCTCCTTGGCATATCTGCCAAGTGTCTCTACAATCTCGCTCAGAATATTGCCTAACTCACTAGTTTCTAGAAGGGACCGTTCCATCAGAAGTTTCTCACTGTCCCTATCTCTGTCTCTTTTGTACCATTTTAATGTAAAATAAAACACAGAATTTAACACACACACACACAACCATATGTATAATTTAATGGGTGTTTTATTTTTTTATATTAATTTTTTTTTATGTTTATTCATTTCTGAGAGAGAGAGACAGAGCATGAGCGGGGGAGGGGCAGAGAGAGAGGGAGACACAGAATCTGAAGCAGGCTCCAGGCTTTGTCTGAGCTGTCAGCACAGAGCCCGACGTGGGGCTCGAACTCACAGACCATGAGATCATGACCTGAGCCGATGTTGGTCACTCAACCGACTGAGCCACCCAGGCGCCTTTTTTTTTTTTTTTTAATTTTTATGGGTGTTTTAGTTTTCTATGGCTGCTCTAAAAAATTACTGCAAGTTGGTGACTTCACACAATACAGAGAATACTTATTCTCTTTCTGTTCTGGAGATCAGAAGGCCATAATCATGTTCACTAGGTTAAAACAAGATATAGACGGAGAAGCAATCCTTCTGGAGGCTCTAGGGGAGGTACTGTTTCCTTGCTTTTTTCATCTTCTAGCGTGACATTCCTTGCATTGCTTGACACGTGGCACCTTCCTCCATCTTCAAAGCCAGCAGCATAGCATCATAAGTCAGTGGTAACATTGCCTCCTTCCGTTGCCTCTCTTTTATAAAGACACGTTTGATTTCATTGACGATCTTCCTGGATAATCTAGAATAATCTCCCATGGCCGATCCTTACTGGCAGCTGCAAAGTCTCCTTTGCCATATCAGGTACCATTCAGGTTCCCATGATGGGCTATCTGGATATCTTGGGGGCCATTGTGCAGTCTGTCATGGTGGCTGTATGAGCAAGGAGAAGACACAAAACTTTGCAAGATATCCCAGAAAACCCTCCATGTGTTTCATCCTCATGTCACCCCCTCCTTTCTCACAAAAGTAACCACTATCCTGTCCTGTTTTTTTTTATCACTTCCTCACCTTTCATTATAGCTTTATTGCTAAATGTGTATCCTCAGACATAATAGTCTAGTCTTGCCCATTTCAAAACAAATTTTTTAATGGATTTTTTTAACTCTTTTAATCTAAAAGTTCATCTTTCATTTTCATTTTCTTACAGTTTTTCTGTTGAAGAAGCCAGGGCATGTGACTTGCAGAGTTTCCCACAGTCAGGGCTTTACAGATTGCACACTTCAGGTGCAGTTCACGGTTTCTCTGCCCTTTGCATTTGTGCAAATTGGCGGCTGGATCCAGAGACTTAACCAAACTCGGGAGCAATCCCTATGGCCCCTGTAGGAGGTGTGCTGCTCATTTGAGAGGCACATAATGTCTGGTTGTCTCAATGGGATGATAGCAGCTGCTGATGCTCTTTGCCTAAATCTGTTTGTCACTGAGGGTTGAAAAATGATGATTTATAATTTTTTCATCTCTTGTTTTCTTTCAACCATTGGGATACTTACATAAAGTGACGCTTTTGTTCATCTCTTATCTGATTACCAATGATACGGTTTACATAAGAGCTTGATTCTTTCCCGTCATTCACCAGTTTTCAAAACAAAGAATCGATGGCCTTTTTCAAATACCATTATAACCAAATGTATTTAAACACACTCAGTGGATTTTAATCAGTCGCAATTATAATCCTTTTGGAAGCTCAAATTGCCCTCTTTTGGGTCAGCAGGAATCTCTTCAGGTTGGCTTCTGGAATCTTTCTGAATGATTTAGTAATTGTAGATAGTGTCTTTTCTATCCAGCTTAAGATGCTCTGTTCTTACCTTAAACATTTCCCAGCTGAAGCCTGGAATCTAATTACAATCTGGGTGCTAGGTTGCTCATTATTCGTTTCTCCCTTCCCGGCTTGGCCATCCTTCCTAGGTCTCTTCAGTGAACAGAACTAGGAACACACACAATTCTGATCTCGTGTGTGTGTGTGTGTGTGTGTGTGTGTGTGTGTGTGTGTGTGTGTGTATCTTGGGGATACCTTGTCACTTAGTTTTGTTTGTAAGTGTTGTCTGTGGGTTTTTAGTTTGGCCATTTAGTTCTATTTTTTTTTATGTGCAGATTTGAAGAGATTAAAAAATGTTGCTGCCACCACTGCCATCTTCCTAGAATCCTGCCTGCCGATTTTTAATTAAAAGTTTATGATTGGCATCACTTTTGGAAATTTAGGATCAAGTATCAGTGCTAATCAAGAGCCAGTTTGCATTGTTGTCAACAAATGTCCCTCAATTTCCAGCTGATTGCAACCACGAGAGTCACTGTTAGACATATATTGCATATAAAACTTTTGAGATCAAATTATCTTTTAGAAAACAGACCTTTGCTCACTTCTTTTTCCATCATGTTGTGCTTCATTCATTTTGTGATCAGAGAGTCTCATTGGCTCACCTTTCATTTCCCCTATTCATGTAGGCAATTTACAAACACTAAAGAAATCAACACTTGGGTTCCACAGAAAAAAACGGTTACTCTGAGTGTTGATTTATATTAGGTACTAGACTTTGCTCTGAATATGCTTTGCCTATTTTTAATATTCATTTCCACCCTCAAAATAAGATTTGGAACCATTGAGAAAGTATTGCCAAGAAAATATTGCCAAGAAAATATTGTCTTAAGGACAGCTCCCAGATAGGATTTGGACATTCTAGAGTAGCTATGCCCATGCCCACAATAGTTAAAATTTTTACCATAGAGAAAGGCAGTATTTTATTCCAGGTGAAATGCAAAAATAAAATCTTCTTCTGCAATGGCTCTGAGTCTCACTGAATTTTGCAACTGTAGGTGTGAGGATATTTAGCTCTCTTCCCAAAGTAAATGGTCTCAGCTAGACATGTTCCTTTAGGATCTCACATCACAGAGTAAAATATTGGCACTTAATGAGAGGGTTCTATTTTATTACTAAGTGCTGAAATTTAATATATGGGTGACAATGTATGTATCATTTGAATGTTTGTTATCTTTTGAAATCTGGATTCTTTTAGCAGTATGGTTTTATAGTTCAACAACCCTGGCTTGGCCATGGAAGCACCTAGATGTTTAAAACCACCGGAGATGCCTTGGATCTAGCTCCAATATTCTGATAATAGGCCTGGGCTTGGGCCCAGACATCCTAGTTTTCTTAACCATTGACCCAGTGTTTTTAATGTACAGGCTCACCCTATCTAGTTAGTTCATAAGCCTATGATTCCCTTTATTAAATTTTGCTGCTTTTCATTAGCACAAATACTGGGGCTGTTTCCTTTAAAATATAAAGTTAAAAAGAAACCAGCACTAACAACCAGTGCTAAATAATTCCATAAATTAATGCCAGTTCTATTGAGCCTGGCATAAATGTATAAATGTAGCCAAAAGAACAAAACAGAGATTAAAGCCACAGAGCCAGAACTTGAACTAGGATCCCTAATGGAGATTAATATTTTCTTCAGCAGTCTGCCAGCTGAATCATGGTCTAATTAAATAGTTCAGATTTAGTGAGTTTGCATTTAAAGTATTAGCAGATCCGAGAATGGGTAAAGCTAGAATGAGTTAGAATCTTTTCTGTAAATGGGAAGTTAAATTATCATAGTAATTTGATTAAATCATTTTTAAATCTCTCAAGCTAAATCACAGCCTTTAAAGAATAGTTTGAAGTCTTAATTGCTGTTTGTGAGCATATCTCTCTGCTATTTGTTCTCGCCTCATTTCCTGTGACATCCTATAATATATCTCCTGCTGGGCAAGAATAGTGGGGAAGGCAAGGCTTGGGGCGGGGGCTGAAGTGACTGCAGCTCACTTCCGGCTTTTAGAGATCTGCCATGGAGAAGGACGTTTAGATACTTAGGAACAGGACCAAAGAATGGAAGTTGTAGACAGATTTGGGAAGATCTGAAGAGGACACTTCTAATAATCGGTTCTGTCCCTTGTAAAATAGAATGCTCTACATGCATCTAGAAATGTCTTCATTAAAAATGTTGTAGAGAAGGTTCTTGGTGAAGATGGCAAGTTGAATAACGTGAACTCAGGGGATAATTATAACTCACTTTTTAAAAAAAGGAAATGCCATGTGCAGCGTCACGCATTCTGGCAGCATAATGGGATTCAAAGAAACCCGAGTCAAGCCGAACTGTGACACTACCAGTGCCACATGAAATAAGGCAGTGTCACCCCAAACAGGTACTTAATATGTGGTGTATTTATCATATTTATTCTGCTTTTTTTTTTTGGTCCGATGGGACAAGTTTTTTCGTATTAATTTTGTCTGTGAGGATGCAATTCCTCTCTTCCCCACCCATTTATTCCCATTTTCACGCAGAGTGCTTTGAGTTCCGGGACAGATTGAGTAGGTCCCACCTTATCTCCCTTCCCTTATGTGCAAGGTCTTTTTTCTTTCCTTCTCTCTTTCTTTCTTTCTTTCTTTCTTTCTTTCTTTCTCTCTCTCTCTCTTTTTTTTTTTTTTGGTGTGCTTTTTTGTTTGTTTTTGTTTTGTACCTGGACACTCACCGTGAGTGTGTGTCTGTGCCCATTTCCCTTCAGACAGCATTTAAGAGTAAAAATAGAAAACAAATAGCCCATGTTGTCATCTGCATGACAGTTTTTCCCTCACTAACATTACCAACCGTTAGACATCTTTGACAATTACATGTGCTATTGCTATGAGAAGGCACATAGGAAGTGGATGGGATTGTCATTTCCGAAAGGGTCCAGAGTGAAGAGAAGCCTAGCTAGCAACTATCCATAGGGAAAGGCTAGGTTAAGTACCGAGGAATGTCCTGGGTTCCACTCCACCACCAGCAACATTAACCACGTGGGAGAGTTCCTTCTCTTGGCTCAAACAGGCAGGCAGGAGTTGAGTCTTGAGCGGGGAAACACCAATAAGCCTCTCTGTTCCAGATCATTCAAAACTCTTTTAGAGAAGTGTGTTATTAACCACCTAATGTAAATAGTGGTCAGTTTACCAACGATGTGATGAAACAATTTAAAACTGACAGGGTAACAGAAAAAAACAACAAAATACAAACGAGTTTTTAAAACATGTTCCTGGTTACAGCTACCAATGTTTTAATTACTTTGCCATATTTTTTTTTATCATATGTTTTTAGCCACTTGGTTGTAAATTACATTTCCTCTCTTGTGTGCGTGTGACCTGTTATTTGAATTATATGAAAGATTAGGCTAACTACATATATCTTAGAGCTCTGCATTCTCAGAGAACGAGAATTATTAAACGTGAAGAATCCCCCAAAGACTCCATTATGTGTAATTAACAGATAAACTGTCATCAGAATCAATAAAACGTGCTAAATGATTCAAACTTGTATATAATTAAGTGTCTGTTTTAGAGCTACAGCGGTAACTTTTCTTTTTCCTCGCATCTCACATTTCTCAAAAGAATAATTGTGGCAACCCTGTTAACCCTTTCCTTGCCTGATTGAATTAGATTTTTAAATTAGTCACTTAAAGTTCACCTTCACAAATGTGAAAAATATTTCAGAACTCATTAATCTAAAGACTTCATTTTTTTTTTCACTAGAAGCAGGCTGTGGAAAGATGCTTTAAAGAACTGTTAATAGGACACTGAAAATCTTAAACGGACAAGCAATTTACTGTGATTTCTGCCTATTCTACAACTGAACATGGTGTCAGATTCAGTGTATTTACATGGTGTTCTTAAAACCTTGCTCATCTACTTTTTTTTTTTTTTTTTACTTTTGGGAAATATGGGCTTTTTAAGGGCAAGGTCATAATTTTAGACAATTTTACCTCCACAGGTAAACTATAATTTAATATAATTTTAATTTAATATAATTTAAAATATTTAAATTTAATATAATATAAAATAAATTTATATATAAATACATATAATATAATAATATAATATAATATAATATAATATAATATAATATAATATAAATTTAATATAATATAAAATTATAAAAATATATAATTATAAAATTATATAATTATAAAGTTATAAAATTATAAAATATAAAATTATTATAAAATTAAAAGGTCAACTTTTAACAGATGACCTTTGATAATTGTTGAATGAGTGAATAAATACATGGATGAGATAATGAATAAAGTAACCAAAATTGTAATCTCTTAAAATAAATTCTTCTCTGTTTTCTCAGTTTTAGGAGAAAACACACACACACACACACTTTTAAATAATGGATTTTTTGCAGTAATTTCCATGTTCTCAATCCATACTGGTAATAATAATCTACAGTAGGGAAATCTAGGGAAAAAATAGAGATTTTTGAAATGTAAACTTCTCTGAGCAAATCACAGGTTAGAATTTAGAGTCGTTCAAGAATAATATTTAAGGGTGCCTGGGTAGCTCAGTCGGTTGAGCGTCCGACTTCGGCTCAGGTCATGATCTTGTGATCCGTGAGTTTGAGCCCCGCGTCGGGCTCTGTGCTGATGGCTGAGAGCCTGGAGCCTCCTTCAGATTCTATGTCTCCCTCTCTCTCTGCCCCTCCCCTGCTCATGCTCTCTCTGTCAAACATAAATAAATAAACATTAATTTTTTTTTTAATTTAACTTCCATAACTGTAATCTACACATCGGTTGGGGTTTTTTTCCTCACTATTATTGATATTGCTGCTCTGTGTTTTGCTTTGTTGTGCAGACTCCATGCACATAGAAGACGTCGAAGCTGTTCAGAAGCTTCAGGATGTGTTACACGAGGCCCTGCAGGATTATGAGGCCGGCCAGCACGTGGAGGACCCGCGCAGGGCCGGCAAGATGCTGATGACCCTGCCGCTCCTGAGGCAGACCTCCACCAAGGCCGTGCAGCACTTCTACAACATCAAACTAGAAGGCAAAGTCCCCATGCACAAACTGTTTTTGGAAATGCTGGAGGCCAAGGTCTGACTAAAAGCTTCCTGGGCCTTCCTATTCTGCACGCCGAAAAAGGGAAAATAAACCCAAGAGTGATGTCGAAGAAACTTAGAGTTTAGTTAACAACATCAAAAATCAACGGACTGCACTGATAATTTAGCAGCAAGACTATGAAGCAGCTTTCAGATTCCTCCGTATCTTCCCGATGAGTTTCTTTCTACCTTATCTCCTCTCCTTTCTCCCTTTCTTCTCTCATTTCTTTTGCTCTTTTTTTTCTCCTTCCCTTATTCCTCCTTTCCCTCATCTCTTAGCTTTCTTCATTACTGATTCCCGCTTGCCTTCATTTCCTTCCTTCTGTCCTTCCTTCCTCCTCCTCCTCTCTTTTCCTCTCTTCCTTCCTCCTTCTCCTTCTCTTTTCTCATCCTCCCCCTTTCTCCTAAATTTCACATATGTCTAATTGTAAGGAAATTGTCTCTTTCCTTTCCTTTCCTTTCCTTTCCTTTCCTTTCCTTTCCTTTCCTTTCCTTTCCTTTCCTTTCCTTCCTTTCCTTTCCTTCCTTCCTTCCTTCCTTCCTTCCTTCCTTCCTTCCTTCCTTCCTTCCGCTGCTGAACTTCTAAAAGAGGTCTCTAACTGAAGAGAGATGGAAGGCAGCCCTGCCAAAGGATGGAAATCCATAATATGGATGCCAGTGAGCTTGTTGTGAACCATAACGTCCCCAGTGACTAAGGAATCAAAGAGAGAGAACCAACGTACCTAAAAGTACAGTGCAACACAAACAAATTGACTGAGTGCAGTATTAGCTTTCACGGGAGCAGCCTCTAATTAGACAACTTAAGCGACGTTGCATCGGCTGCTTCTTATCATTGCTTTTCCATCTAGATCAGTTACAGCCATTTGATTCCTTAATTGTTTTTTCAAGTCTTCCAGGTATTTGTTAGTTTAGCTACTATGTAACTTTTTCAGGGAATAGTTTAAGCTTTATTCATTCATGCAATACTAAAGAGAAATAAGAATACTGCAATTTTGTGCTGGCTTTGAACAATTATGAACAATAATGAAGGACAAATGAATCCTGAAGGAAGATTTTTAAAAATGTTTTGTTTCTTCTTACAAATGGAGATTTTTTTGTACCAGCTTTACCACTTTTCAGCCATTTATTAATATGGGAATTTAACTTACTCAAGCAATAGTTGAAGGGAAGGTGCATATTATCACGGATGCAATTTATGTTGTGTGCCAGTCTGGTCCCAAACATCAGTTTCTTAACACGAGCGCCAGTTTACCTAAATGTTCACTGACACAAAGGATTAGATTACACCTACAGTGACTCCAAGCAGTCACGTATCTTACGCACTGCACATGGAGAACAGATCCGTAGAATTATCAGGAGTGCGCCTCTCTACCCGGGAGGTACAGTTGCCATACGATTTCTAGCTGCCATGGTGGTTAGGAATGAGATACTGCCTGTTTGCAAAGTTACAGACCTTGTCTCAGAAGGAGCTGTGAGCCAGTATTCACTTAAGAGGCAATAAGGCAAATGCCAGAAATTGAGGAAAAAAAAAAATCATCAAAGACAGCAGACGCCTGACCAAATTCTAAAACCTAATCTTTATGAGTTTATTCATTTAGGAATGTTTGTTTAAATTAATCTGCAGTTTTTACCAAGAGCTAAGCCAATATATGTGCTTTTCAACCAGTATTGTCACAGCAAGAAAGTCAGTCAGGTTCCAGACTGTTAAGAGGTGTAATCTAATGAAGAAATCAATTAGATGCCCCCGAAATCTACAGTCGCTGAATAACCAATAAACAGTAACCTCCATCAAATGCTATACCAATGGACCAGTGTTAGTAGCTGCTCCCTGTACTATGTGAACAGTCTTATTCTATGTACACAGATGTAATTAAAATTGTAATCCTAACAAACAAAAGAAATGTAGTTCAGCTTTTCAATGTTTCATGTTTGCTGTGCTTTTCTGAACTTTATGTTGCATTCGGAGACTGTCGTCTTGTTCTTCTTGTGGTGTTTGGATTCTTGTGGTGTGTGCTTTTAGACACAGGGTAGAATTAGAGACAATATTGGATGTACAATTCCTCAGGAGACTACAGTAGTATATTCTATTCCTTACCAGTAATAAGGTTCTTCCTAATAATAATTAAGAGATTGAAACTCCAAACAAGTACTCATTATGAACAGATACACATCAAAATCATAATAATATTTTCAAAACAAGGAATAATTTCTCTAATGGTTTATTATAGAATACCAATGTATAGCTTAGAAATTAAAACTTTGACTATTTCAAGAATATAGATAAGTCTAATTTTTAAATGCTGTATATATGGCTTTCACTCAATCATCTCTCAGATGTTGTTATTAACTAGCTCTGTGTTGTTGCAAAACTTTTTGGTGCGGACACGTTTCCAAAACTATTGCTACTTTGTGTGCTTTAAACAAAATACCTTGGGTTGGTGTTTCATCAGCCTAGTGCTAGGAATACTGTGTATCTATCATTAGCTATATGGGACTATATCGTAGATTGTGGTTTCTCAGTAGAGAAGTGACTGTAGTGTGACTCTAGATAAATCATCATTAGCAATTCATTCAGATGGTCAATAACTTGAAATTTATAGCTGTGATAGGAGTTCAGAAATTGGCACATCCCTTTAAAAATAACAACAGAAAATACAACTCCTGGGAACAAAAAGGTGCTGATTCTATAAGATTATTTATATATGTAAGTATTTAAAAAGATTATTTTCCAGAAAGTCGGTGCAGGGTTTAAGTTGCTACTGTTCAACCACACTATATAGAAGTAAAATAGATGCGATGTATACGTTGTTTTCACTGTATCACATTAAAGTACTTGGGCTTCAGAAGTCAGAGCCAACCAACTGAAAACAGGAGCTGGAGATGTGCGAAAGGAATGGGGTACCAATCTTAGTTTTCAGTTTAAGTGACTCTTGGCGTTTCCAAGAACAAGCATCTCACATGTAGGAGACACGACTTTAAAAGGCAGATCCAAAAGAGCTGCACGGGCTTTGGGGTCAATGCTCATCTTAAACCTCGCTCGAGGTAAGTTTTTTTCAAGTTTCAAGCAAGGCCATTTACTTAATGTGAAGTTTTGGGAAGGTATGAAAGAGTATGTTTTCACCATATGATTTGAACTTTCATTTCGCTTCTTTTAGGTTTGTTCTTATTTAAAGCAATATGATTGTGTGGCTATCTGTAGTTACACTTGTGTTTCAATCAGATCAGATTGTTGTATTTATTCCACTATTTTGCATTTAAATGATAACATAAAAGATATGAAATATTTAAAACTGCTATTTTTCTTATAGAAGAGAAAATGGGTGTTGGTGATTGTATTTTAATTATTTAAGCGTCTCTGTTTACCTGCCTAGGAAAACATTTTATGGCAGTCTTATGTGCAAAGATCGTAAAAGGACAAAAAATTTAAACTGCTTATCATAATCCAGGAGTTGCATTATAGCCAGTAGTAAAAAGAATAATAATAATAATAAAACCATGTCTATAGCTGTAGATGGGCTTCACATCTGTAAAGCAATCAATTGTATATTTTTGTGATGTGTACCATACTGTGTGCTCCAGCAAATGTCCATTTGTGTAAATGTATTTATTTTATATTGTATATATTGTTAAATGCAAAAAGGAGATATGATTCTGTAACTCCAATCAGTTCAGATGTGTAACTCAAATTATTATGCCTTTCAGGATGACGGTAGAGCAATATTAAACAAGCTTCCACTTTTGATGGCTCTTTTGTATTGTGTTTCTTTCTTTTTTGTTCCCCCCACCGAAGAACCAAATCAGTAAACACTGCCCTTTGTCGCTTCCATTCAAAAAGGATCTCTGAGTACCTATTCCCTAAAAATAAAGTAGGACTTTAAATAAGAGCTATATAAAGGCTTGTCAGAATGAATTCTAGGGTGCCAAGAGACATTTTGCATATTTAAGAGTATGCAAAGTGTCTCATGGCACATTAGAATTCATTCTGACAAGCCTTTATATAGCTCTCATTTAATCTTAAAGCATCTCCACATCATCCTGCATTACTCAAAATCATCGCCTCTATGTCAATGTCATAACAGAAAACTTTCTCCCTATTTTAAGATCATATTAAAACCTGCTAGAGATACCTATTATTTCCCTCCATCCACAATTAAATCATGTGCTTGCACGCAGCTCGTCGGCGAGCTGCAGGCTCTCCCGGAGCAGCCGCGGAGTCGCTGGCCAGATTTCCTGAATGGGAAATCAACAGAGACCTTGCAGATCCGTGTGCGCGAGGAGGGGGAGCTGTCTCCGAATTCAAGAGGGTTAAAGGCACTGCTGACAGCAAACGGCCTCCCCTTGCTTTCGTTCCCCCGGAGAGGTCGCGGCCCTTGTTGCCCTGGGTCAAGCTGCACGTCCACAGGACCCTCCTGGAGCCGTCACCGAGGTGCTAATATGTGCTTTCTTGGCTTCTCTGCCCATCTTGCGTTTTGTCGTTGTGTTTGGCCACCGTATTTCTCACCTTTCAGAGGTGGCCGGTTCTCTCGCGCCGGCTGATGACACAAAGGCCACCGAACGCAATCCGATTTAGGGGCACGAGATTACCTAAATCACCAAGATACCCTAGCTAGCAGCATCACTCACGGGTCTCTTCCTCTTTCAATGTCCTTTGAGTGGCAATAGCGCGACAGAGACTCTGAGGTGTTTTGGTTTTGATATTTGCAAAGTATTCGGGGGGGGACCTGACACCATGCGAGGGACAAGCCCAACAGGAAGAAGCTGCCTGTGATCTTTCAGTGAGGTCCTCATTTAAACACATGTAAGTCGCAGGCGAATGCTTTTAAGAAAAATGTCAGACTTCTCTTGCTGCTTTTTGGAATTCTGAATTATTACGGAGTCACTTTTCTGGTACTGACGTAGTTATCAGAGATGCCTCGGGTGTAAAAGAAAATAAAATAGGATTTCGACATTTTAACATGTTTATTTCTTGATATACAAACAGCGAATACCTCTGACAAACGGCTTGCGTATTTGTGTCAAGGGATTACTTTTCTTTTCACCTGTTGTTTATAAGTCACTTTTGGCTTTAAACTAGTGATTCCCAAACATGGCCACATACTGGAATCACCTGAAGAGCATTCAGAATTCCTGACATCCTCCACCCACAGAAGTTAGGGGATTAATTGTGGCCCGGGCTTCCGAACAGTTAAAAAATCATCTCCGGGTGATTCAAATGGGCAGATGTGAAAACACATGAAGAAAACGTAAATTGTTACACGTTCCTCAAAGAGGCCAGGGAGATCCTAAAAAAATAAAAACTTCTCGCACATTGGCTCTGAACTTTTGTGAGGGTTTTAGACTATTTTTTTTTATATCATGACAAAAGGATTAAGCCTTGTTTTTAATCACAAAGCCAATGAGATGCATTTGGATTGTTTCAGCCACCACCTCCCCTCAACGTCCCCCTCACACACTGCCTGGTCGTCTCTTCCCATCCATCCTTCCCCAGACACATGGGGGACACGTTCTATTTGATGACTCCCACTCCTCGTCTTTTATATGGTCATGTCCCATATAAAAGCAGAAATGTGCCTGGATGGCCCAGTTGGTTAACCATATAAAAGCAGAAATACCTGCTCCAAAGCTTATGCAGAATATCTCACAATCCCCTTTAAGAAAAAAAAAAAATCCTGCTCATTTGACCTTTCCATGTGCTTTCAAGTGAATTTAGGTGTGGTTTAAATACCTGTTTTTCCCTACTTAAAAAAAAAAAAAAAAACAAGCAAAATTAGAACAAAATTCATTTCTCACAATGACCTGTCTTACCTACGTTTTCCAAGCTTCAGATTTAGGTAAGCAAGAGGTAGAAATGGTAACGGAAATAAGAGTCGTTCACTCTTGGGCCTATGCAAAAACTTTAGGTACATTTTGCTTTTTGCCAACTTTCATTTGCGATTAATCTGTAAAACAAAAGAGGTGTGTTTAAATTTCTTGTTTCATCCACCATGGTTTATGAACTGAGTGGATTCTTCCGTAGTCCAATAGATACCAAAGTGGTTAAGTCAGGCTCTCAGGCCCTTTCGCATCCAGAAGTCTGGCTTCTCGGGCCCCTTGGTGGTGTGGAAAAAACAAAATGAAACAAGTAGCCTCAGATTGATTGCCCACCTCATCTTATTATGAAACAAAACAGAAAAGAAAAGAATTTCAAAATATAATCCCCCTTTCCCAGGAGTATTTATCTTGTTCTCCATGAAGTTAAAGGTCTGAAATAATGTGCCCATCAGGGGCTCAATGTTGCATGTCCATGACAGTTGGTCCAAGGGCTTGTTATGATGGTAATGACCTCCTGAAACGTGAGCTTGGATCGCAACAATACCATTGCTACCAGCTCACCCGCTGGGAGAAATATTTTATTATTGTCAAATGTCCTCCATAGAGATTTGTTTTGCCTGTTCCTGTTTAAATTAAATTCAAAGCCGGACTGCATTACTATTTCTCTGGAGTATATTTGAGATAAACAACTAGTCTCAAAATTTAGGATTCCTGGCTAGTTCAAATTTGTTTATTAGCAGAAAAATTACAATAGGTGACACCATAGCTGCAGGAATGTTATGATTGCAGCCTCACAAGAGATTTACATACCAAGTCCATGACCTAAAAAAAAAGAGAGAGAGAGAGACAGAGAGAGACAGAGAACTCCCTCTTCATTACAGATGCCAGCCAGATTAATAATTAACTATTCCATCAATTGGACAACCTTAAAAAAAGAAAAGATGTCCCAATATACTAATGCATTGCCGTAACATGCCACAGAATTTTGGCCATGAGAAAATTTGCCCCAAGTAGGAAGTGTTTTAAATTTAAAGTCATAAATCAAGAGTGCATGTAAAAATATTTTTAAACAGCAGCCAAATATAAATAGCACAGAAGCCCAAAGCATGAATTAAAATGCTCTTTGAGCATAGTATACTTTTTCCAGCATTATTTTTTAAAAAAGAATTAAATGTCCTAGAATATACAGAATTACTTGGACCATTGGGCCACAGGCCCTGTAATGCAGCTTTGGCAAAGGATTCTGCAACAGTGAAGCTTCAGTCAGTACACATTTTGTCACGTGCAGTCAAATTAAAATGGGACCTTACTCCACCAAAAAAAATGCCCGTTACCTTTGTGACAACATCCCGGAGGCCCATGTGTTCCATAATGGCCTGAACTCTGGAGAGCTGCTTTTGGGAAATGCAAATAAGCTGCTGAGAGGGGTGACTAAGGACCTAACAGGAAAACATTTCAGACTATTCAGACTAGCGGGAGCATTAAATCACAGTATTCACACTCCAGTCCCATCCGCCATGCTCAGCCGAATTTCACAGTTTTGTTGGGAAGTGAGGAACCGTCTGCTATTAAAAAAATAACAGCACAGAACACTAACATCAGAAGAGCAGTTTCTAAAATGAGGTCTAGGGCTATATGCAACGGTTGGCTTTTTTTCCTTATAGGCATTGGTTTCATGTCATTACAAATGAAAAATACTAAACATTAATGCAAAAAGAAGAAAGAAAGAAAGAAAGAAAGAAAGAAAGAAAGAAAGAAAGAAAGAAAAAGAAAAAAAGCCTTCCAGATCCTTTTGTGTTAATCTGTTTGAGATTCGTTATCTCCACTAGACTTGTATTTTGCCTTGGTCTTCTTCCTTTAGTGAACAAAATGAATTGATAAGCCCTAAAGTATCAAATCTTTGCTTACAAGTCAAAACAGATATATAGCCTGTATTTTTAAGGACATGTATGGAAAAACATCCCTTCCTCCACAGAAATAAATATGTAGTTGAGAATAATCTCCAGGCTGGATAAGAAATAAACTGATGTTTAGATACGATGATGTTTTTACACATAAGGAATTCTATACCACGTGACTTCCTTGTTCTGATTTAGTAAGATTGGGTTGTGCTGAATGAAGTAGATGGGAAAACAATGAAGAGAAGCAACGTGTCTTACTAGTTTCATGCTTGGTCTTTGAGTCAATAGTACATGGGTTCAAATTCCAGCTCTGTCACAAAGCAGCTATGTGAACATGGTGCTAAACTCTATTCAACTTCAGTAAATGGGGATATAGATACTATCAAGACATCGTTATTTGAATTTGGGTAATTTAAGAAAATATCTTGTACCTAAGTAAAAAAAAAAGTTCATTATGGTGAAAAAAAAATCCCCCCCCCCCAAGAGAGACTAGGTAAGATTCCAGGATAATCTAATTGAGACTGGGAGAAAACGTCATTAAGATGGGGAGGGGAGCAGTGGGGGGAGGTGTAGGTATTTCAGATCCAGATGTATATAGTATCTGCTTTGGAGAGTTTCTCTTGAGTGGGCAACACTGAAGTAGTTCAAAGTCAGCGTCAGTGTGGCTCTGCACATACAGGTCTGCCCGGAAAGCAGTCATGGACCTAACTATGTGCTGGCACCATGCTGGTTCTTTTAATGCATTATAAAATTTAATATTTCCAGCGGCTTAATGGGGTAAGTACTGCTATCTCCAACTCATACATGAAACAGAGGGGGCTTCAGGAAGTGAAATAACTTGTACAAGGGCCATCTAGTTAGTACATAGTCTAACTAAATTTGAATCCAATTCATCTAAATCCTGAGACTAGCATCTTAAAACATTAACTCTGTATTTAACAATTTCTCAAAATTGAATAATAGTATATCTTTTTTTCTTATTTGGACATATGGGACACAAGGTTGGATTAATCCTATTGCTTTCATGAAAGAATACTATATTCATCCTCTGGCATCAAGTTCATTCCCTTCCCCCACCATAAAGCTCTCTGTGAATCCTTGGAAAATACGAAATGTTGATCTGTGTGTATAAGAATTTTTATATACAGATATTGTGCTGTGTTGACTATCGAATGCTGTTTCTTACTTTTACTCTGCACTAGGTTTTTATGACTTATCCATGTTTGGGGAGAAAATCTGCTGCATAGTAAACCATATCGCATTTTATCTGTTCTCTTTGTGATGAATGATAAGGTTGCTTTCAATTCCTTAATACAATCAATAATGCAATGAACATCTTGGGGTATTTTTCCTTACAGACCAATGTAATTATTTTTCTAAGTTATATGCCCAGGAGGGGGTTACTGAGTTATTGACCATTTATATGTTTATTTTTACTACAGAAATTATTCTACAGAATTAGAGCAGTTTGAACTCCCAGCAGCACGGTGTTTGAATTTTATTTTCCTTCAGCAGCACGTGATACTATTTTGCTCTTAAATTTTTACTAATTTGATTATTTAAAAACTAACATAGTATTGGTTTGACTTAAACTTCTCTGAACATCTTATTCTTGTACTAGATCAGGCTTTCTTTTCTGCGAAGCCTATTTATAATCTGTATATAAAGAGCAAACTCTTTTGTCTGTTGGGTTCTTATCACTTTCTTGTTCATTTGCAGGAGTTCTTTGTATATTCTAGATATTGATCCCTGTCAGTTTCGGGTTTTGTGAATGCCTTCTAGTCAGTCATGCATCTAGTAACTTTGGCCTTTGTCTTTGTTCACTAGAAATTATTAATTTTGATAAAGTCATACTCATCAGTTTCTTCATGTCTTCAGAGTTAAAAAATATATGTTTCTAGTGTTTTTGCAATTACTTCTATAATACACATTTCACATTTAGGTCTTTTATAATCCACTTCGGGTATTTTTAATGTGATATAAGTTTTTCCTTGTTCCCTACCAACTTTGTTTTTCCCTACCAATGTATAATGTCACATCTATATTATACCAAATTACCGTATATAGAAAAGTCCATTCCTTGATTTTTTTAAGTTTCTTTTTCTTTCTTTCTTTCTTTCTTTCTTTCTTTCTTTCTATTTATTTATTTGAAAGAAACAGAGACAGTGCAAGTGGGGAAGGGACAGAGAGAGAGGGAGAGAGAGAATCCAAAGCAAGCTCTGCACTGTCAGCACAGAGCCCGATGCGGGGCTCGAACTCGCCAACTGTGAGATCATGACCTGAGCTGAAACCAAGAGCTGGATGTTTAACGAAATGAGTCACCCAGGTGACCCTCTTCATTTTTTTTGTTGTTGTTGTTGTTCTTCTCTTTGACAATCTCTATGGTATTGACATAATATTATATTTATCTTTGGACAATCTCTATATTATTGACATAATATTATATTACTATACTATACTATTACTATATTTATGACTGCATTTTATTAGTAGTATATTTTAATTCTATATTTTATTATTTTATTTCTATAGTTTTGTAGTTTGCCTTAATGTCTGAGAGAATGCATCTTTCACTCATCCCCACACACTTTGTCTTATTTTTTCAAATTGTTCATTTTTTGGAAAATTTTATTCTTTCTCATAAATTTCAAAATGTTTTTTGGGGTGCCTGAGTGGCTCAGTTTGTTGAGCATCTGACTTTGGCTCAGATCATGATCTCACAGCTCCTGGGTTCAAGCCCCAGGTCGGGCTCTGTGCTGACAGATCAGAGCCTAGAGCCTGCCTCGAATTCTGTTTCTCCCTCTCCCTCTGTCCCCTCCCCTCCTTGCACTCTGTTTTTTTCTCTCAGAATAAATAAATGTTAAAAAAAATTTTAATTTTCAAAATGTTTTTTCAAGTTTTCAAAATGATTACTCTCTACATTTTAGAAGAATTTTTAACATACAAATTAACCTGAAAAAAATTAACATTTTTATAAATCAAATGTAATAAACATATTGTCTCCATTTTTTTCATATTTTCTTTTATTTCTTTGGTAGAGGTATTTTTTAATTACCTGCATAAAGTCTTAGAGATGTCTTACAGGTTTTTTTTTAAGTTTGTTTATTTTGAGAGACAGAGAGAGAGTGTGTGTGAGAGAGAATGGAAGGGGCACAAAGAGAGGGAGAGAGAGAATGTCAAGCAGGCTCTGTGCTGTCAGAGCCGGAAGTGGGGCTCAAACCCACGAGCCGAGCAGCGAGAGCATGACCTGAGCCAAAATCAAGAGTTGGACGCTTAACTGACTGAAACACCCAGGCTCCCCAAAGGCTTATTGTTTGAAAGTCAAATCCTGGATGATTTATGGATTTATAGCTGTTACCAATTACGACAACTTCTTTTCTATTATATGAGTGAGCTGTTTGTTTTTGAATAAAAGAATGATAGTACATTTTGTGTATTGATCTAATACTTGGGAATTTGCTGCGCATCCTCATTAGTTGTAATCATTTGTTTACAGGCCTGGATTTTCTACAGAAATTATCTACATTCACTCTAAATTTAGACTGCAGACTGATTGGCTTATTTCTGAAGCCATCTCTTTCTCATTGCGCCTTATTACAGGCGGTTAAGAGCAGTCGACTCACGCTTTTCGCATTCTGACTATAAACCCTCCTTCCCAAACCCATAAATCTGTTAGATTCATTTTCTTTATTCCAAGTTACTGAAGGCAAAACTTTTACAAATGGGTTGCCAGTATATGACATGAATTGCATTTTCCAGCCTTCAAAAACATCTTTCAGCTTTCTATAAGAGTTCCCCACTGCCTTTGTCCTCAAGCTACTTCCACATATTTTAGGTTTTCATTATGGCAGCAGCTCCATTTCTAGGTACTGGTTTTTCTGTCCATCAGTTTTTGTTGCGTAACAACCTGGAAACCCCAGTGTGGAATAAAATAGGTAGTTATTTCTTGGAGTTGGTTGGGCTGCCTAGATAGGGCTTGACTGAGTGGCTCTCCTTTGACCTGTGGCTCCAGGGGGCTCAGGTCTGCCCCTCCCATCTCACTCTAGGGGCCGGGCCGAAGGGCCAGCAAACTACTTTAGAAGATGCTCTTACCATGATGGTCACAGAGGGCACAAGAAAGCAAGTCCCAAGGCACAAGCACATTTCAAATTTTACTTGTCTCCTGTCTATTTACCTCCCATTGGCGAAAGCGAAGCATGTGGCCAAGTTCAAAGTCAAACAACAGGGCAATATGCTGTGCAATTTTGTGGAAGAAACTTCAAATTTATATGGCAAGGAATGTAGATATAGGTGGGAATAAAGAAATAGAAGCCACAATTCAATATGACATAAATGCTTTCATAATTTCTTTTCAATCTGTAATTTTTTAATGACTGTTTTCAAGCCACCCATTTTCCACTCAATACTGCTCTGCAGTATTCCACAAATTGTCACATGCATTGTTTGGCTGGCATTCGGTTCTAAGTATTCTATAATTTTTCTCATTATTTTTCTCTCTTATTGAGGGCTTTTTACCAGCATGCTATGTGTGTATATATTTTCCAGAATATGTTTTAAAATATTTTTTGCAAATATGTCCTGTTATTGATTTCTAATTATATTTTGTTATGGTCAGAGAACATAGTCTATGTGAGGTTGAAACATGGAATTTACTAAAGATTGCTTTGTGGCTAAATTAGGACCCAGTCTCTGAGAACATTCACTTGTGTTCAAAAAGAATGTGAATACTCTGAGTTGTGGGTAAATTTTTCATCTTAACACATTATTAATGTTATTTAATATTTGATCACTGTTTATTTTTGTCTGCTTGATATTAGAGTTTCTTGGTGGAATGTGTTAGACTCTCCACTTATAATTGTTGATTTATTTGTATCTTTGTCAGTTGAGACTTTATATATATTGAGCCTGTATCATCAATTACATATATGTTTATTATCTTCATGACAGTTTAATCATTCATTCTCTTTTCTTTTACTTTTAAAAATTTCTTTTAAAATATTTTTAAACATAGGAAGGGCATAAGACATAGATATGCCTTAAAGAATTCTCATGAAGTTAATGCTCACAAAAGTATCAGCGGGGTAAAGAATGGAAACATCGTGAATTTCAAAATTTTTTGAAAATACTTTTTTTTTTTCTAATGGTACATCTCTAAACAGCATAGTAGTTGTTTGCTTGTGACATTTATATAAATTGAATTATACACTATATAGCATTTTGTGACTGGGTTCTTTCAGTCAGAATTACTTTTTTGTCTAGTGTTTGTTTTTCGCGAGAGAGAGAGAGGGAGAGAGAGGGAGTGGGGGAGGGGCAGAGAGAGAGAAGGAGAGAGAATCCCAAGCAGGCTCTGTGCCACACAGAGCCCAATGCCGGCTGGAACCCATGAACCCATGAACCCACGAACTGTGAGATCATGACCTGAGCTGAAATCAAGAGTTGGACCCTTAACCAACTGAGCCACCCATGTGCCCTTCCATCAACATTACTTTGGAGAAATTCATCCGTGTTGTGATTAATGGTAGTTTGTTCATCTTCAGTGCTGTATACTACTGTTTATTTTTCCAAATGATGGACATTTGAGTTATATATAATTTTTGCTAGTACAAACAATGCTTCTGTAAACTTACTTGTTTGCCACACCACCTGGCTCATATGTACACACAGTTGTTACTATCCTCTAAGGAGTAGCATTGCTATATTGTAGAGCCAGCATATATTCAACTTTAGTTAATTCTAAACTATTTTCTGAAGTGGTTGTACTAATATACTTTCCCACCAACAGTATGGGAGAAAGTTCTAAGCGTCTGAATGTTACTGCATGCCTTTAAATTTTAGTCATTTTCATGACTACATAGTAGTATTTAAATTTTTTTTAACGTTTATTTATTTTTGAGACAGAGAGAGAGACACACAGCATGAACGGGGGAGGGTCAGAGAGAGAGGAAGACACAGAATCTGAAACAGGCTCCAGGCTCTGAGCGCTCAGCACAGAGACCAAGGCGGAGCTCAAACTCACGGACCGTGAGATCATGACCTGAGCCGAAGTTGGACACTTAACCGACTAAGCCACCCAGGCGCCCCTATGTAGTAGTATTTTATAATGGCTTCCATTTTCAATTCCCCAAGGACTAGTAATATCAAGCACTTTTTAAATACTTTTATTAGCCATTTCGATATCTTTTTGTGAAGATTCTGTTCCGGTTAATGGCCTCATCCCACACTTCTGGTCATCTGCACTTATTGATTTGTAGGTATTTTTAGTAGTTTGTAGGTAAGAAGCATTCGTGATGGGGCGCCTGGGTGGCGCAGTCGGTTAAGTGTCCGACTTCAGCCAGGTCACAATCTCGCGGTCCGTGAGTTCGAGCCCCGCGTCAGGCTCTGGGCTGATGGCTCAGAGCCTGGAGCCTGTTTCCGATTCTGTGTCTCCCTCTCTCTCTGCCCCTCCCCCGTTCATGCTCTGTCTCTCTCTGTCCCAAAAATAAATAAAAACATTGAAAAAAAATTTTAAAAAAAGAAGCATTCGTGGGTTATATGTGTAGCCAATAACTTCTCAAACTGTAGCTTACATCTTCATTCTCCAATGCTATCTTTTGAGGAAGACGTTCTTAATTTTAACATGATCCAAATTATCAGTCTTTTTCTATAACTGGTGCTTTCAGTCCCCTATTTTTTTAAACGTTTCACTCCTTTGAGGTTGTGAAAATACTTCCAAAAATTATCTTCTAAAATTGTATTGTTCTACCTTTCTCTTTTAGGTCTTCAAATTATCTGGAACTGATTTGTGTGCATGACATAAAGTGGAGATCAAGTTTTCTTTTTGTTTTTCTATATGGGCATCCGATTGGGCAAACACCCTTTATTAAGAAGACGGACCTTTGTCTGTAGCTCTATAGTGTCACCTTTGATATACATGGATCTGTTTCTGAGTCCCCTCTCGCACTCCTTCATTCGTCAACCTTTGTGCCAATCCTGCACGTTCTTAATTACTTCCTAAGACACTTGTAAGACTTGATCAATGACGGGGCAATTCTACATTATTGTAGTTTTCCTAAGTATCTTGTGTTTTAGCCTTTCTATATAAAATATAGCATCATTTTGCTAATTCACGCACTCATGCACACACACACACTCGTTTAAATTTTCACTGAGGGGCACTTTGGTGGCTCAACTGGTTGAGTGTCCGACCTCAGCTCAGGTCATGATCTTGGGTTTGTACGTTCCAGTGGGTGCAGAGCCTCCTTCTCTCTCTGCCCCTCCACTGCTCATGCTCTCTCTCTCAAAAATAAATAAACATTAAACTCTTTAGGAAATTTTCATTGCTAGGACACCTGGGTGGCTCAGTTAAATGTCTGACTTTGACTCAGGTCATGATCTTATGACCATGTTTGTGAATTCGTGCCCCCCATCTGGCTCTGAGCTGACAGCTCAGAGCCTGCGGCCTGCTTCAGATTCTGTGTCTCTTTCTCTCCCTGTTCCTCCCCCACTCGTGCTCTCTCTCTCTTAAAAATAAATACTTATTTTTTTTTTAATTTTCATTGAGATGGCATTGATTCTATAGATCAATTTGTAGAAAATTGTATCTATGTTACAGTGAGACTTCCAATTCATGAGTATCTTATAACTCTCATTTTTATTTTTCTTGAGTTTTTTTTATGCTTTTAATAAAACAGCATCTTTAAAACAGTTCTTGGGGCACCTGGATGGCTCGGTTGAGCGTCTGACTTCGGCTCAGGTCATGATCTCACAGTTCAAGCCCCACATAGGCCTTGCTGCTATCAACGCAGAGCCTGCTTGGGATACCTTTGTTCCCCTCACTGTCTGATGCTCCCCTGTTTGGGCTCTCTCTCTTTCTCTCAAAAGTAAATAAAGATTAAAAAAAAGAAAGTTCTTATAGCATATACATTATAAGTATATGAATCATTTTGCTACTTTTGTAAAGGACCTGTGTGTATATTACTTTTTAAATTTTCATGTAGTTTTTTACTAAAATCTAAAATAAAAATTGATTTTGTATATTTATTTTGCATTTGTGAACCTGCATAAACTTACCTATTAATTCTAATAATTGTCTAAATGTTAGATAAATTATTATCCAATAATTTATACTTTTCACATACCCAAACATATCTTTCACACATAATTACTATTTTAATTCTTCCTTCTCAATCCTTATATCTTTTACTTGTTGTATTTGTCTTGTTGCGCTGGTAAAGTCCATCATTTCACGTCAAATAAAACTTGTCAGAGCAAGAACCTTTGCTTTACTGCCTATCTCAAAGAAATAGGGTTCAACTTTCAGCCTTAATTTTGTTTTTTTTTTTTTTAATTTTTTTTTTTCAACGTTTATTTATTTTTGGGACAGAGAGAGACAGAGCATGAATGGGGGAGGGGCAGAGAGAGAGGGAGACACAGAATCGGAAACAGGCTCCAGGCTCTGAGCCATCAGCCCAGAGCCTGACGCGGGGCTCGAACTCCTGGACCGCGAGATCGTGACCTGGCTGAAGTCGGACGCTTAACCGACTGCGCCACCCAGGCGCCCCTCAGCCTTAATTTTGATGTAGGTTTCTTGTAGATAGCCTTTAATAGATTGAGGATGTTTCCTTCTTTTCCACTTATTGCTAAGAGTTTTTATAATTTCTGGACTTTGCATTTTATCTAATACCTCTTCTTACATCTACTGAGATATTCTGTGATTTTTCTCCTCTCTTCTAGTAATGTGGCAACGTATATTGATTGCTATTTTCCTGTAAAACTGATTTTGCATTCCTAACATAAACTTAACATGATCATGGTGTATCAATCTAAATGTTGTTGAATTTGGTTTGCTTATGTTTTGCTTAAAAATGTTGGCATCTCAGTTGGTGAGCAAGAAAAGTAAAACTTTCTCTTTTCATAATGTAACTCTCAGGCTATGATATAAAAATTATCATAAAATAAGTTTGAAGAGTGGTAACTTTTTTTATCTTCTCCGGGACAATTTGTACGAGAATCAGTCTGATTTATTGTGTTATTTCTTTGGTAAATGCATCAAAGAATTTGCAGTGAAACCATACGGGCCTGACATTTCTCTTGATAAAACCATTCAATGGTTTGATAGGACCATTCAAATTTTTAAATCTCTTCTTGGATATTGTTTGTTAGTTTTTACTTTCATAGGAAATTGTACATTTCATCTATTTGTTAAATTTATTGGAGTAAAGTTGTACAGTTTTTCCTTATTAATTTTTTTAGCGACTTGAAAATCTAAAGTAGAGGGGTGGTCTTAATTTCCCATGGCTACTGTAACAAATTGCCACAAACTTGCTAGCTTAACAAGAGACATTTATTCTCAGCCCAGAAGTCTGAAATCAGCTTCACTGGTCCAAAAATTGAGGTGTAACAGGGCTGCGTTCCTTCCAGAGACTCTAGAGGATCATCCATTCTTTGCCTCTTCCAGTTATGGGGGGTGCTAGCTCACTTTGCCTTGTGGCCATATTATTCCAATCTTCAAATGTCTTTTGGGTCCATCTTCGCATGGCCTTCTCTCTCAGTAGGTTATCTCCTCCTACCTCTCCCTTATAAAGATATTTGTGATGGCATTTAGGACCCACCAGGATAATCTAGTATAATCTCCCCATCTCCAGATCCTTAACTTAATCACATCTGTACAAACCCTTTTCCAAATAAGGTAACATTTACAAGTTCCAGGGATTAAGACCTGCTATCTTTGGGGGGTATTACTTAGCCTGCTACAGTGGCATTTCCTTTTCCACTAGAAATTCCTTTTACATTGGATATCTGTATACTCTTATTTCTTAATCAGTCTCTCCAAAGTTTATGAATTAAAATTTTTTTTTCAAAGAACAAACTTGGATTTTCCCCCCTTCTAAGATTGTTGATATGTCAATTTCCATTCTCAAATCTATCTTTTATTTGCTCTTTAGATCATGTGCTTTATTTTTTTATCTTCTTGAGATAGATGCTTACCCACTTAGTTTTCATCTTTTCTAATGTTATGGAATTTCCTCTTTGACAGCTTTTGCTGGACCAAATACTTTAACATTAACTATTTTGTTAGCAGTAAATTCAAAAGGATTTCTAATACCTCAGTCTCTTTCTGCTTGATTGTAGTTTATATAGGAGTATATTTCTTGATTTCCTTTAGTTATTAATTTCTATATTAATTGCACTGTGGGTAGACAACACACTCTGTACAAATTTAGTACTTTGAAATTTGTTGAAACTTACTTTGCAACTCTGTAGATGGCCAGTGTTTGTAAATGTTCATGTTTGTTTGAAAAGAATGCAAATTCTTCAGTTGCTAGGCTCAGCATTATATATATTTCCATTAGGTAATCTTTACTGATCAAACCTTCTACAATTTTTATTATATTCTGAAATTCTACTGATATTTTGTCTGCTTCTTCTACCAGTTCCTAAAAGAAGTATATTTAACTATCCCAAGAAGATTATGTATTTGTTTATTTCTCACTATAGATTTCTCAATTCTTTAAATTTTTGTGGCTGTATAAATTTAATTTCTTGTATGGTTTTGGCAAATGACATCTTGACCATTACGAGCATCCTTCTTTAGCCCTAGGATCCATTTTCCCCTTAAAGTCTATTTTTTTCCTCATAGTTCCACTAGTGTTACTTGTTTTTTCATGATACATGTTTTTCCTCCCTTTTTTGGCCCCACTCTCTTCTCCTGTTCCACAATGACAAATTGGATGGGATGCAGGGAAGAAAAAAGCCCAACAAGAAGACCCTCCCTTGCCTTTCCAGCCTCTCCTGTGTTTTGTCTGTTCCTCTTCACCCTCTTGGTGTGGTTTTCCTCCCACACGGTATCCCAAGTATTCCTCACACCAGGTGGTTTTTTCTTAATATTTAGTAAGTCCATCTCATTTTTGTGGGATCTTCAGCGTTGAGTGTAGGGGGCAATAGAAGCAGTTCACGCTAGTTAATACTCCTGATGCTTTTAAAGGAAAAACAAGTCGGGGATCTCCAAGGTTCACTTATTTTTTATCATAGTGTTACTTAAATAATTACATCTGAGAAATTCTGTGCACTCCGACCGCAATTATACAACAAAGCAACTCTACAAAGTAAATATAAAACAAATGAATAAATTAAGCGATCGATGATGCTATTTTCTTAAAACCAGATTATTTGGCACAAATAATTCGGCACAAATTTTACTGGTGTGGTGCCAACCGGTAAAATCCAGGTCCTATCGCATTTGGAATTTATGTGCTATTGGGAATGCAGGTGTGGGGAAGGTTGGGGGGCGGGTCAGGCACCTCATGAGCCAAGTCATGGGTGTCTGTGAGCGTCTACATTTGCCTGGCCAGTATCCCTGCACTCAAGGGACTAAGGTCTTAAATAGTCCCATGCTGATAAAATCACCATGACAACTCAAGAGACAATCCATGTGGAAACAGAAATGCATTTTCCCTCTGATTTTTTGAGCCAGGAGCCCCACATTTTCATATTGTACTACCTCCTGCAAATTATAGGGTCAGCCCCATTTGTGAATTTGAGGCTACCACTTTACTCTGTATGAACTATCCTGAAACCTCTGCTCTAAAGCATATTGCATTATCTTTTAGCATGCATTTGGTGCCCAGATAGCACCATATAAACATATATATATTTAAATTTAAATCCAAGTTAGTTAACATATAGTATAATAATGATTTCAGGTGTAGTATTTAGTGATTCATCACTTCCATATAACACCCATTGCTCATCCCAACAAGTGTCCTCCTTAATGCCCATCACGCATTTAGCCCACCCCCTCACCCAATACCCTGCCGTCAACCTCAGTTTGTTCTCTGTATTTGAGTCTCTTCTAGTTTACCTCCCTCTCCCTTTTTATCTTATTTTTCTTTCCCTTCCCCTATGTTCTTCTGTTTTGTTTCTTAAGTTCTACACGAGCGAAATCATATATTTACCTTTCTCTGACTGACTTATTTCACTTAGCATAATACCTCCCAGTTCCATCCACGTAGTTGCAAATGGCAAGATTTCATTCTTTGGTTGCTGAGTAATACTCCATTGTATGTATATACCACATCTTCTTTATCCATTCATCAGTTTGTGGACATTTGGGGTCTTTCCATAATTTGGCTATTGTTGATAGGGTCCATGTGACCCTTCAAATCGGCATTTTCGTAACCTTTGGATAAATACCTAGTAGTGCAATTGCTGGTTCGTAGGGTAGCTCTATTTTAAATTTTTTGAGGAACTCTCATACTGTTCTCCAGAGTGACTCTACCGGTTTACATTCCCACCAAAAGTGCAAAAGTATTCCCTTTTCCCTACACCCCCTCCAACATCTCTTGTTTCCCGAGTTGTTCATTTTAGCCATTCTGACAGATGTGAGGTAGACAGCATTATATATTAAATATACCTCTATTACTTTTTTCGTGGTCCTGAAACAATCTTACCCCAAAGTAATTGGTGGGAACACTTGGTGGGAAACCAGGGAGGTACCGAAGCATGCTTAGTTTAAATGTGTTTGCACAAAATTAATTTTAAGATTTCTTAGGAAGAGTTCTTTTACCCTACAATGTGAGAACACCAAAGTAGAATGAAGCCATGAATTTAGCACATGAATAAAAAATAACCATCTCTGAAGATTCAAGCTGAGTTAAAGGTAGATCCCCCAAATTAAAATCTTAATATACTTTTACTTTACTTACCTATAGAGAACTTTTGCTTGACATTTCCTCACACTGTTGATAAGTTGGTCAGTCACCAGGCTAAAGTCTTGTCAAACATGAAATAAGCTAAAGTCAATGTAACTGACATCCCTAGGAAGGGATGGCATTGCATATATATTGCTGTTTTTCAAACGATCTATGGCTTTTCCAGTTAGTATTTGCCTCATTTTGTGGTTTCACTCATGAGAAGTGTTGGACTTGTATATTTGCCTGTAGTGGTAACCCTCTCTCTTTTTCCCTATCTGCTTTGGTAATTTTCTCATAATAGCCTTAGAATAAACTAAACTATTTTTGAAAGCTCACATTGTTTCACACACGTGAATTTTTGTATTTTTCGAAGTGATTTGAATGTGAATTTCAGAAGACTCTTGGAGACTTTCTAAGTGAAGCTTCCAGTGAATATTTCAGCATACTGGTCTAGGTATACCCACAGTAGCTAGCAAAATAGGACCATGGAAAGAGGCAATATTAGAGCCCAATTAATATAAAATACAGATAGCTCTCTATATACTATGCTTTTATAGTGTAAACAGAGTCATAGCATATTAAAGCTGGAACTGACTGCATGGGTTATCTGGCCCAATTCATTTATGGTACAGGTGAAAGAACAGACTGAGAGGGTTTGGGTCTTGCCCAGCATCCTGCAGTTAGCTACTTGCTTTTCCATCTTTCTCCTATTTGGTGCCATGCCCTCATCATTCCATGCTTCAAATGTCGCTGTCATATACTAATTGACTCACTTTTCCTCTCTCCTCCTTTTCCATCTATCTTGGGTCTCAGATTAATCATCATAAAATCTTCTAGTTAATACAATTGTCTGTCACATCAAGCCCAAAGTTTCTTTTTTCTGGCACTAAGCACTGTCTCTGACCCAACCTCGACAAGCCAGCCTTATCTCCGAAAATCCCAGAAATCAAATCCTACCCTGTGTCTCCTCTTTCTTTCTCCTTTCCTACCTTGGCTTACACTGGTGCACCTCCCCTGCCTTCACCTCTCCAGGAACTTGGCCCCAGCTGGCGTTTGCCCCTACTTCTCTTGACTTCTTGTTGATCTGTATCACATGATCTAGTTTTTCTTTCAGATTATGTGTTTCAAACTAGAAGGCAAATAACTCCAAGCCAGAGTTCTCTTCTCAGATTTTTATATGTATCATTTCTAACCTACCATAGTGCTACGGGGCACGGAGGTTGGAACCAGCCCAATGACAGAGGCCCTAGACCAGCAACTGTGTTCTTTCTCTCTTCCTCTCTTTTACTGTTTTTTTTTTTTTTTCAACCAGAAAACACCATTCTGAGAGATGGTTGCTTCTTCACCTTCTTTAGATCATTGTTCAGAGCCTCAGCGACATAATCACTTCCACTGAAAACCCCATCCCCAGCCTCACTATCCCCTTTTACTGCTTACTTTTTCTCCAAAGCAATCATCACCTTCAAACATTTCTCTAGAGAATTCCCTTCTCATTTGCTTGTTGCCTGTCTCCCCTCATAGAAGGTAAGCTCCACGAAGCAGGATTTGTGTTGGTTTTGTTCATGACCACGTGACATGTGCATAGGACAACATCTGTTACACAGGCCGAGAGCCCATCATGCACTGGCTGCTGTGGTATCTGGAGAAGGAGGTGAGAAACCAGACCTATTCCCTGCATTCCTATAGTTTGGGTGAGAGAGGAGAAGCTTTGAATGAATAATTGAACTGTAGGGAGTCCATACAAAAAGGAAATACTGGCTTCTAAGGAGTGTGAAGTGAAAGTCCTAATCCAGCCTCTCTGGGTTGATGCAGCCCTCTAGAAATAAGAAATATTTGACTGAAAACAACTAGCTGTTAGCTCCCCTGAGGAAAGAGTGGGAGGGGGCATACATTGATTTGGGGATCTTTTTTTTCCCCCTTTTCAAATTTTTATTTAAATTCTAGCTAGTTAGCATACAGTGCAATATATTGGTTTCAGGAGTAGAATTCAGTGATACAACACCCAGTGTTCATCACAGTAAGTTCCCTCCTTAATACCCATCACCCATCTAGCCCATCCCCCATCCATCTCCCTCCATCAACCCTCATTTTGTTCTCTACAGTTAAGAGTGGTTCAGGGGATCTTAAATGAAGCTATGCACCAAATGCATGCTCAATGATAGTAATTAGAGGCCGATTTTTGACCTCCCAGTTGTACTTTAAACCACATTTGATAGCATGCAAATCAATTTTTGGGTGCCTGGATGTTTGCCTTTCTGGTTAGTTCTTTCAATCCCCAGCAACACTGACACACTCCCCACATGAATTCCCAAATTAAGACCGCCATATACCTTACAATACATTTCAAAGGAAAGTATAGACATAAATTAATAAGTAATAGGTCTTACAAGACAATCATTATTACAATGTTGACTAATTTCTTGGATGCCTGGGTAGCTCAGTCGGTTAAGTGTCTGACTCTTGGTTTCAGCTCAGGTCATGATCTCACAATTTTGTGAGTTCGAGCCCCGCATTGGTCTCTGTGCTGACAGCGTGGAGCCAGCTTGGGATTCTTTCTATCCCCTTCTCTCTCTACCCCTCCCAACTTGCACTGTCTCTGTCTGTCTCAAAATAAATAAACACACTTAAAAAAATGAATATTGACTAAGTTCTAATTCTCTTCCTCTACCCAGCCACAAACATTTCCATCTGTGATTTTTTTTAAGACCTTTTTTTTTGTGTTTCCTCACATGCAATCTATAGGGCATTTCTGTCTGAAGGCATAGAGCCTTCCCTTGGCTTGTGTCTGAGCTGGGTACCATCCGGACTCAATACAGTTTTCCTGGTGCTTTTATGGGTGAGGAATGTGTTCTCATCTTTTTTTACCCATGCCCCTCCCTTCAGTGGAAGGTGTCTATTCATTTCACTCAGGTTTAAAAGTAGAGGTATTTTTCTTGAAAATAAGTCTGTCATCATCTAGCTTTCTGTATAGACCCCACAAACTGCCTCTCCCTAACCCCAGTAAAACTGGTCAGCAGTTAAGTTACTACTTCAGGCCAGTTTTAATAAAGTGATATAAAAAGCAGTTTTCAAATTTTAACATCTTTGTTTTCAAACCGATACACGTGATCTATAAAACTTTACACACCAAATCCATACTCTGTGGCCTTCCTCAAAAGAGGTAGGGTAGAAGTTGAATCACAAGAAAGGAGCCTATAAGACAGAAAGTTTTTTTAAAGGGACGAAGGGAGTAATCGTTATTTCAGTCTATATTTCCAGGACCCTGGGGATCGATGTTAGTATCTCCATTTTTTAGGTTAGAAAGCCGAGAAAGAAAGATCACCCAGAAAACAAGAAGGAGAGAATCAGACTTGTATCCAGGTGCATGTCTCTAAAGTCTGTGTCTTATCCACCTGCCAAGTGGCCTCCAGGAACAAATGGGTGACTAAGGCAAGATGAAAATAACAGAAATTAGAAACAATAGGGGAAGATAGTTTCTTTCTTTCATATAAAGCTTTTATTCAACAGTTGTAGGTGATGAAGTAGCTTGTTCTGTGCTTGCTTGATTTTGGAACCAGTGTTTGATTTCTGAGCATAAGTTGCTAGATATTAGGAGTTCTTTAAATTTACTTAAAAAAATTTAAATTAGGATACCAATGGAATCTTCTTTAAGTTAAATAATCTGTCTGAATATTTATACCATGGCCTGTGAAGACACTTCTACTGAGAAAAGTTGACAGTGACGAAAGAAGAAGACAACAGGACACTGTCATATGTTAAATTGTAGCCAGTTAGGAGTTAAAAGGGAGGAAGAACCAAAACTCAAAATCTCCTGCCTTTTGCTTTACTTTTCAGAAATCAGAAGCAGTCCCTGGTGTGCTTTAATGTGACCCTTGGAGGTGCTCTCCTACAAACAAAGAAAGAGGAACTGTCCTGTGACTGGAGATCCATTGGGAGATGGGTGAGTATGTGACCCTGCAGGAGCTAGAATCCCTCTGTCCAGGGACTTAGAACCCAGGAAAGAGGATCAAATACCACAGAATTGGAACTATGAGAGGTCAAAAGAGAACATAACCTTTACCAGGGATGCTCAGAAAAGTTGTCAGAGAAGGTCCTTTGAGTTGGCGCGGCGTTCCAGAAAATCAGGGAGCAGGGAGGAGCCCTTCAGTAACCCTTGTCTGTAAATAGACACCAATAGGGGGATACATCCAGACTGGAGTCTTCAAATTCTAGAAAAGGTCAGAGAACCTGGAAAATGCTAATTATGTGTCATGAAAACGACAGTACAACCAAAAGGAACAAGTAGAAGAATTCATATCGTGGACAAAGAAGAGAATAAGTTAGCTTCAAGTTCAGTGAGTTTTACCTGGTGGTCCCAGGTGTTTTGGGAGCCATGGCTTTGGTGAGGACATGGCCAAATCCAAGAACCACACTATGTATAACCAGTCCCTAGAATGTCACAGAAATGACATCAAAACAAAGTCATGGATGTCTTAAATGAATTGATCCCAATTTCCTAAGGAACACATGCTTTCCAAGAAGCACAAGAAGGATCAGAAGAAGATGGAGACCAACAATGCCAAAGCCATGAGTGCATGTGCTGAGGCTAGCAAGGCCCCTGTAAAGCCCAGTGAGATCAAGCCCATGGTCCCAAAGGGTAGCAGTTGCAAGCTCAGTCAACTCGCCTACATCGCTCACCCCAAGCTTAAAAGATGTGCTCTGCTCATATCACCAAGGCTCTCAGTCTCTGCCTGCCAAAGGCCAAGGTTAAAACCAAGGTTCAGGTGGCAGCTGTGGCTTCAGCCCCCAGAGGTACCCAGGCCCCCACAAAGTCTTTAGCATAGAGGCTTCTGTCGCTGATATGAAGACAGAAGGACTGGAGTGGCTCGCGGGCTTCTGTCTGCATGGGGCCGCTGTCTTCCTGGGCTATTTGTACAAATAAAGCTGAAGTATCTGTTAAAGAAAAAAAAGATCACTACCTGAAAGGAACGCTGACAGAGGCCCAGAATTATCAGGAGTGTTGATGATTACACCTGCGACATCACACAAGTTATGTCATCTTTTAACGCTTAGTTCCATCGTCTGGAAAACAAGGGAGTTGCATTAAATTATATATGAGGTCTCTCTCAGCTGTAAATTCTAGATAGGTGAAGAACATGTCTATAAGACGGGAGCTGGGAAACCAGTCATAGCATTTGAAGAAAACAATCAGGACAAGCAATGGGTTTAAATAAAAGGGGAAAAAGAAGTGTGCAATTAAAAATATTCTCATTTCCTTAGCTTCTACATTAGGTCCCCTTACATATTATGAAATGATGACAGACAACCATTTACTAGGTACAATTTTGCTATAATAGCTATCATTTATTTGGGGCTTCCCATGGGTCAAAGTGCTGTATTTAGCACTTTAGCTATTATATTTCATTTAGTACCTAAGACCTGTGAGGTAGGTGCCATGGTTGTTCACCCTTTGACAATGAGATTGAAGCTTGCAGAGCTGAAATATCTTTCCTTAGGTCACATGCTATGTCCTAAGCAGCAGAGGTGGGATTGGATTCCAGTCTGTCCTCCTGCAAAGCACTTGATCTTAACCTTGACAGCCCAAGGACTTAGACCAAGAATGACCAGATCAATTTGCAAGATCCCTTCTTTAATGTTGAGATCATGGAACAGCTGATAAAATTTTAAGTACAACTTTTTTTTTCTTCAGATGTTACCTATCAAAGAACAAATATCTAGTGTTTACAGAAATAAAGGTTCTATTACATTTCTTCATGTCAGAGTATACAGAGGGTTTATGTGCATCTGTGGGAAGAAAAGGAAATACAGCTGTTTTGCAGGTAATAACAGTTTATTTTATGTCCTATTTTCTTTAACAGTGATTGCTCTTACTTGGAAACTCTCCTGGCATTTTGTAGGCAATAAAAACGTAAGAAGAATGTTTTTTGCAGAGTTTCACAACCCTGGCCCCCAGTTCATAATCTGTGGCAGAAGGCATCTGCACCCTAATTCCAGAGTGGTTTATCGATATATCCAACAGAAACATGCGAACCAGGGCCACACCTCTGATGTGCTTCATGCCTCCGGTCAAATCTTCCATCAGTGGACCCTCCAACAGCATTGTGAGAAAACAAACAAACAAACAAACAAACTTGCCAATTTGAGAGAATGCTGAGGAAAATGTTTCTCACAAGAAAGAAACAGAAATGGACTATTCCAAAATAAAATGCATAATTTGATGTTAATAACACTTCATTGCTCTCCGATTAATGATCCTCGTCCAGACTCAGGGCTAGTCCAGAGCAATGGAAACTGTGTTCAATGCCTCTGAAAACTCCTTTTGAGCATCCTCATTGCTTACCCTTCTGTAAGCTCCCACTCTCCTGATCTCTGTAAGGTCCCATTCCTGGTGGCCCTCGAGGGACAAGTTTTGTTCTCTGAAACTTCTCTGCTCTCCATTCAGGTCTCTCTGGGCCTTACTTGCTACTAATGAATTAATCTGGATGAATGGGTACAGGCACCACTGAAGTTTTGGCTCTTTAATTTTTGAAAATTAAAGCACCTATTTAAGTACCACTACTCTGGGGGCACCTGGGTGGCTCTGTTGAGCGTTTGACTTCAGCTCAAGTCATGATCTCACGGTTTGTGGGTTTGAGCCCCGCATTGTACTCCGTGCTGACAGCTCAGAGCCTGGAACCTGCAGCCTGCTTCAGATTCTGTGTCTCCCCATCTCTCTGCTCCTCTCGCGCGCGCTCTCTCTCTCTCTCAAAAATAAATACAAACATTAAGAAAAATCACTATTCTGAACCTAAGCGTGGTGCTAGGTGCTTCATGTAAATCAGCTTTGAAACTTCAAGAGCCCTGCGATATTGATATTTATGGAAGAGGAAGGGGAGGCCTGGAGAAGTGAAGGGATTTGCCCAAGTCCCGTGGAGATCACGTGGGAGATGGTGGTAGCAAAACCTGTGCTTTCCTCACTGTTGTGCATTTCCTCCCCGTGATGTTTTAGTCATGCCATTGGAGACGATGCTAAAATTATAGGCCCCTCAGGCTTCAAGCAGGCCCATGTGCACGAGTGAGAAAGGAGGAAGGGTGCTCAGCAGATCCATTAATCGTCAACTGAATCGACTCTGGAAATGTTCTATCGTTCTTCTTCATTCTCTTGCTGCCACAAATATCTAATAGAATAATTAATAATAATAATAATAATAATACCTTATCATTCTCTCTTTCAGTTGTATAACAACTTTGTGGTATTGTTTCAGCTAAATCAAGAATGAGGTCTTAGTTCCAGGAGTGCTTATCTTCCCTAGCTGTTCCTTGGAGTAGCAACATTGCACCCTGGACATTTTGAATTCGTAAGTCTTCACTGAAAGGCACAGTGGAAACTTAGGATAATTTTATACTTGTTATTATTGTATCCCATTGCTAGGGACTTTGAGGAAACTTTATGAGTGTGAACGGTTGACATTTGTTTGTTTTAATGGCAATGACTGACTGGAAGAAAGGGATTAAGAGCATCTCATGGCCTGCTACTGTGTGTTGATATTGAGGTTAGCACATCCACGCGCAAACAGTTGAACAAGGTATTTTGCAATTTGTAATGACACACTCGATTCAGTTGATGACTTGGAGGATGATGCCGGCTTATGGTTCTGACAATAGGACCTCTTGAGTGAGCCCGAAAGCATACATATTTCAGCAGGTTTTAAAGATCATTTGGCAGGTCTGATTACCAAGAGCAACACCCAGTCAGTCCACAAGCAATAGCAAGGGGTGCATAGTGTAGTGTCTGTTCGCTGATCAGAGCAGGTGCTACAGAAAGTGCCCTCAGGGAAAGAGGGCTTGACTCTTAGCCACTCCGACAAGTGAGAAAGCTGAGGAACAGCTTCAGAAACACTTGCCCAGACACAAGCTATTGGAAGAGAAATACAGCAGTATTTAAGCATTTACAAGCTATACCAGTGCCAGAGGCAAGCCGACCCTTTTCTCTGCTTTTGCACAAATGGAAAAAATACGAATTGCCATGGGATCTAAAAATATGGACAACAATGTTTGGGAGAAATCAAGCATCTCACATAATTTCAGAATGGGCTTCATTACAATGAACTATATGGATTTTTCACTCTTAGAACATGGGAAATGTGAACAGTTTTCATACCCAGAGAAGGAGGATTCCTTCTTTCCCTTGCTCAGAGATTTTGTTCTAAAGAATTTTTTTTTTTCATTTTCTTCTCATGGAAGTGTTACTTAAGAGGTTACATAACCAGTTCCTAATAAAGGATCTCTGAAATATCAGCAGTGTTGCTAGAAGTTCAGGGGTTAGATTTTGGGTTTGTTTGTTTGTTTGTTTTTGTTTTTGTTTTTTTTTTTTTTAGCTTTTGACGTTTCTGAGATGCTTCTGCAAATATGGCTCTTATAACATTATCTTAGTATTCCTAGAAAATAGGGGGTTATCTCATGCAGACAAGGTGGCTTTTACTGACCTTTCAGCCACCAAGTCAAGAAGTCTTACAGTATTCCTTGCATAATAATTGACATACATTTACAATAATGGATGAGTTAAATGGGGCTATTAAAAGACCTTAAGAAAAAGCCTCTCATGTGAATACACATGTTAAGTAGCTATGTAATGTTTTTATGATCATTTCATATTTAAAGCTACTTCACACAATCCCTGGGATATAGGCTTAATTATCGTATAAGTAAACCAATGAGCACAAAACTGGTAATGCTGACATATTTAAAGAAAAATCACATCCTACGTATTTGTTTTAGCGAGTAGGCTGATTGTCCAGGTAGCCTCAATACAACACTGAAGGTTTAAAATAAATAAATAAAATGCTCCCAAAAAACTACCTATAAAATGTACTTAATGGTTTGATCGATATGTGCGTGTGCCAGGTACTACACTGAGAGCTGAAAACAATAGATAAAAAAGGCAAGGTCCTATTTTTAAAGGATTTGATGAGTACTCAGATATAAGTGTAGAATTTCTATATCATATATTCTTATATTGTATATAGACTTTATATTTACATTTATACATATATTGTATATAGACTTGTACTATGTACTTATATTGTATATAGGCTTGTATATTTACATATATGTGTAAACTTGCATGTGATATCTATCTGATACCCAGAAACGTCTAAGAATGAGATGGGAAAGGCAACTGCCATTTACTAAGCATCCGCTATGGAAAATATGATATGTATGTAGGATGTTTACTCACCATAATTCTGATGATCTGCATGCTAACCCTCTCATACACAGATACTGAGGTTGAGAAGAGAAGAACAATTTGTCTAAGGTCATGCATCTTAAAGGTAGATTGAACAAAACAGTTGTGACTCCAAAGCTATTATTCCCAAATTCCACCTCCTCTCCCATCTCCTCCTGTCTCCATTGTGCCATATTGCATCAAATACTGCACAAAGTTTTACTTTATTTGTTTTGTTTCACATTGATAATGTAGTACACATGTTCTTTCCTGGACCATTATATTTGCTTTTGCTGAGTGTGTAGGAGCAAACGAAGATGAGAGCCCAGAAGCTCAGAGTCAATTGTACAAGGCTGACTGGCTGCTAAAAAATGGATAATTCACAAAATAAATACATTATTATCTGTTCAAAATATAATGTAGAAACTGGAAAGGACCTTAGAGACCTCCTTCATTTTACAAATGAAGAAACTGAACCCCATCGTGGCACAGTTGTAATCCATTAGTCAATCACTTATTAAATAGGGCAGCAGAGAATTTTATTTGAGCATTGTTCAAGCAACGATTTGCAGGAAAAGGCCTCTAATTTGTCACTTGGATTCTTGGCACTGTTTTTAAACCATGTTTTCTAGAATAAATGGACATCTTCAAAACAAATAGATTATTGCTATGTTCTTTTTGCCTGGGATTATGAGTTTCCTAAGGACTGGAAAGAATCAAACTATAAGGAAAAAACTAGGGGGAACTAATCTTTGCAGATTAATTTGGTTCTCCCACCCCAGTTTATGAGGCAGCAATCTTGCCATGCTTATTGATTATCAGACAAGACTACTAATCCCCTTAAGGTCATTAGTGTACTTAATTAAAGAGCAGTTAGCAAGCTTCTCTTTACTAAAGTAATGTGGCTGTTAAAAGTGATTTGTACTTTACCAATATGGTAGCTATTAATCTGAAGGTCAATTTGTCATTTATATTTTCCCAAACAAATATATTTGGTAGGTCAAGCGAGCACTGATATTTATCACATGCCCACTTGATGCACTGTATCTATAATTGTCAGTTAAGAAAGAAAGCTTCTAACTGCCCTGTCTGTATATGCAAACCGTCATTCCTATCTTTTTGAACATCACGCCCAACTATTGTTTGCTTAACAATCTGATAACTTTCCTCTTTTGCTAAGGGTATTGTATGGAATAATGTTGATTGGAAAAATATATTTTTTTCTATGTAAACTGCTGGGTTCCAAAAGCATTTGAATAAGAATGAAAAAACCCACATATATAGCCCATTAGGAAGTGGTTCCAGAGACAGATTTAAAAAATAACAACTGAGTTCACAAAATTCACAGTTGGAAAGCATAGGTTGTTGCATTTAACGTATATAATTTCATGTGGTAGTTGTAGAAATACACAGGTGGTAGAATTCATTGGCTGGCCTCCGACGGCATTCTCCATTTGGTCCTATCCACTTTGTTTCAGTATTGCACCTGCAGAATAGTAAATGTTCAATCACATTGTATCTGAGAACAAACAGTCCTGTGGATGATTAGGTATTAAGGAGTTCCTAATGAAAAGGGAGAGAAATTGCATACGCCATGGCTGGATTTCCTTCAGGAAAGAATGGAGAAGTTTCCAGAGCTCAGAGAAGTGATGACAAACCTAAGTGTTAGCAATCAGATTACATGTTAGATTATCTCACTGCCTTTCTCAATCTTCTAGATTCTGTTTCTATTTTCCAATTGGAAAATGAATTCATAAAGACAGCTATCTCCTTTGGGAACACATTTGAAAGCATTCGGCTCCCTGGAGAAAACAAAACAAAACAAGCCAACAAGGTTTTATTAACTGAGGTTATTTTTGGTCTGTTCCTCCAAATTACAGTTCAAAAGGTTAGACCATGATAAATGAGGAGAGAAAACACTGTTGAGTTTTTGTGAGGTAAGTGGTGAGGGGAAAATACATCTAAGTATCATGTCATTGAATGACAGGTATAAAGTTTTGCCCTTTCTGATTCTAGATCCCTTTTCAGCCCCAGCAACCATTTTCCAGTGGTATCCACTTTCGGAGCCAAACCAAATGTGCCAAACGTAAAAATGCAGCGGCCAGTGCAGCCAATACAGGCTCCCGCCAACTAACATCAGTCAGACTTCCCTTCCGGCTCTTGGGTATCAGTGTGATGGCACTGAGATTGTCTGGTGATTCTAATTTTGCACTTGGGATGGAAACAAATGTTTTGGGGTGATTACTTGGCTCTTTGGGACTATCTATGACATATTTCTCTCTCATATTTCTAACTGCAATTAATCTAACATGTGTATTTCAGATGCACCGTTATAGTACCAGGAGAGCAACTTAAAGAACCATGGCCCACATTGGGAGATTCCCAAGGAGCCTTCAGTAGGGAGTTGAACCATGGGATTGCAGCCAGTTAGCAAACTTTAGGAACCAGAAGTATAGTGTGAAGTGTAGAACAGCAAGCAACATTTATTAAGCTTCTTGGTTTTACCAGGCACACAATTACCTCTTTTATGCAACCACCCATGAGACATTATTATTAGCTCCAGTTTACAAATTGGGGTCTTGAAGCTTAACAAGATCCCACACCTAGTAATCTGCTTCCAGGGTGAGTGCTTCTCCATTATACTAACACTTTAAGAAGAGAGAAGGGCCGGTGAATGAGGTGAACATAAGAGGGGTAGCCAGGATGGTCCCAAACCCATACCCACCGACACTCAAATATTGAAGGACTAACAATGCTCATTCATTAGTGATCATGACACTCCCAGACAGGTTGAGTGGTAGTAAGAAGGGTTGTAGCTTAAGTATGGTGTGTCACGAGAGGTTTCTTAAGCTCTCTCCAGTCCCGTGGAAGCTCTGACTCCTAATGTAAAACTGAATTCCAGAGAAAGATATTTGACCATGTTTGTCGTATTAGGATGCTGTAATTATGCTTTAAAAGCATACTGAACTATTCAACATTTTTATTGGTCTGAGGACTGATGTATCTGAAGCAGCAGAAACCAAGACTTAACTAAATTAACCACATTCTTAACTTTCATTTTGTGATTTGTTTTCCTAGCTGTTATTCCATGCTTTTCTTTAACTTTCTGTGTATGTGTTCATGTTTGCCAATGTCATAGCCATATCCAGGACATCTCTTTAATATTCCTTCAGTGACTATTAAATTTGATTTAAAAATACATTCATTTGGATATTTTCAAGCTGCTTAACAGTTAGCAGTATTTTTAATGTCCTATTTATCTAATACAGTTGCTTGTGCTGTTTTCATAATCAGATAAGGGTCATTAAACCATTTTTGAGATTAAATAGCACAAAACCATTTTTTTCTGTTTATGTGCCCCATTAATATTGGAGCTTATGCTTACTATGGCTTAATGTTTCAATTTTTAAATATCATTTATGTTAATATGGAAAGGCTGTATTATCTAATTGTGAGGATTATTTCCATTACCTTCCAGCATAATCTTTGCAAATATTGGCCTCCATATTTCTTTGAACTGACAGATTTTTAACCTTGGACATTTCTCAGGACATTATTCGAAGTACTGTTATTAAGTCTTACTCATATAGTTTTTTCTTTCAAGACTTGATTTTTTTACAGTAGTTTACAGTTTACATCAAAATTGAGAGGAATAAAATATATAGGGTCTTCCCATATGCTCTCTGACACGACACATCCATAACCTCCCCCATTATCCACATAACTTACCAGAATGATGCTTGTTTCGTTTGTCTGTTCGTTGACCGAGGACGAACCTACATTGACACATTAGATTGAGCCAAAGTTCATATGTTTACATGACGGTTCACGTTTGGTGTTGTACGTTCTATGGGTGTGGACAAATGTATAATGACATGTCTCCACCATTATAATAGCACACACAATATTTTCACTGCCCTGAAAGTCCTCTCTGCTCTGCTTATTCGTGTCGCTTTCCTTAATCCCCACCAACACTGGCAACCTCTGATCTTTTTGTTGTCTGCATAGTTTTGTCTTTTCCAAAATGTCATGTAGTTGCAGTTAGGCGGACATTCAGATTGGCTTCTTTCACTTAGTGATACACATTTACGATTCCTTCATGTCTTTTCATGCCTCAGTAGCTCATATCTTTTTAGCACCGAATCATATCCCATTGTCTGGGCGTATCACAATTTGTCTGTTCACCTGCTGAAGAAAATCTCCGTTGCTTCCAAGTTTGGCAACTATGAATAGAGTTGCAATAACATCTGTATGCAAATTTTTGTGTGGATGTTAAGTTTTCAGTTCGCTTGGGTAAATAACTAAGAGCACAATTTCTGAGTTATTTGGCGAGCATAGATTAGTTTTTTAAGAAACCACTCATCTTCCAAGGTGGCTGAACCATTTTGCATTCTCACCAGCAAGGGGTGAGAGTTCCTGTTGTTCCACATCCTCACTAGCATTTGGTATTGTCAGTGTTCTGGATTTTGGCCCTTCTAACAGATGTGCAATAGTATCTCATTGCTGTTGGATATATATATATATAAATATATAAAATTTTTTAAAAGTTTACTTATTTTTGAGAGAAAGAGAGAGAGACAGAGACAGAGCATGAGCGGGGGAGGGGCAGAGAGAGAGGGAGACACAGAATCCAAAGCAGGTTCCAGGCTCTGAGCCTTCAGGGCAGAGCCCAACATGGGGCTTGAACTCACAAACCGTGAGATCATGACCTGAGCTGAAATCAGACACTTAACCAACTGAGCCATCCAGGTGCCACTCTCAGCATTGTTTTAAGGTGCATTTCCCTGATGATGTATGATGTGGGGCACCTTTTTATATGCTTCTGTACTACCTGTATATCTTCTTTGGTGAGGTGTCTGTTAAGGTCCTATTAATAGCTGAAACATAAGGTCATTGTAAATTTTATCCAACTTCAGTTACAGTGATTAGAGAGAAGATCTTCCATGCCAAGACTACCAAGTTATCTCCCTGTTCAGCCTTTCAGTCCACAGTAGGGGGTTGCTTTGTGCACCCAGTACCTCCTGTACAGAGAGGGCTCCTTAGGTGTCTCTGCGTGTTTCGGTGGATCTCAGTTCTTCCAGGCTGGTCTCTTCCATCGTGACCCACGACCACTTCTTCTCGGGCACCCTATTCTTGCCCTATTCTGATGCAAATGTCATCATTGATTTACAGTCCCACATAGACGATGTCTCTGGATAAAGTAGTATTCGCTCTACTTCCCTTTTTTTATGTTTCCTTATCACGTCACGTGTAGCTTTGAATACAAATATTGTGGCAACAGCTCTGAATCTGAATTCGGGAGTGTAGGGTTCCAATCCTATTCTCTTTCATTCACTCGAGATGTTACTTAATCTCTCCAAACCTCAGTACTCTTTCTTTTTTTTTTTTTTTTAAATCTTAACGAGTTTTGCATTTTTTTAAAATTTTTTTTAACGTTAATTTATTTTTGAGACAGAGAGACAGAGCATGAACGGGGGAGGGTCAGAGAGAGAGGGAGACACAGAATCTGAAACAGGCTCCAGGCTCCGAGCTGTCAGCACAGAGCTTGACGCGGGGCTCGAACTCACGGACCGCGAGATCATGACCTGAGCCGAAGTCGGCCGCTTAACCGACTGAGCCACCCAGGCGCCCCCTCAGTACTCTTTCTTAACAATGGTAGTCAATGTCACCTCCTTCGCAGGGGCTCTTATGAAGATTAAAATCAGTAAGTGTGCCTAGATATGGTTTTGAAGTCATAAAATACCATATCGTTTAGATGTCACCAAACATACTACCAGTAGTAATATATGTAAATATAAGCACCTAAATAGCACCTACTATGTGTCAGACTCTGTTCCAAGTACTTTATTATGTCATACCTCTTTCAATTCTCTTAACATTCCTGAGAGGTGGATACAGTGAATATCTTCATTTTACAGATGGGTAAACTGAGAGGTTAAGCAACCTGCTGCAGAATCCCATAGCTAGTAAGTGAATGAATTGGAATTTGACCCCAGAGACCATTTTCATAACCACATACAATGCCTCTTCCTAAATAACAGCAAAATAATGAAAATAGTGATAATAATTACAGCAAAATCCTATATATATGTTTTCTTATAGATCAGAAGGTTACACTTTTTCTAATCATCCTGTACTCCTTAATCATTGACCCATCTCCTGAGTAAATATTTCTGGTAAAGTAAAGGAATGACTCAGTGTGCAGAAATTTAAAATACATGTCCTAATACAGTAGGTCAACATCTCATTTTCCCTCCTGGTGACGGTGTTGTTAGGAACAGTGAAATTTAAATAGTAATATAATATTTTCATTTGATATAAAATATTAATAATGATTTTAAACTATATTTTCAAGGAAATTATTGGTCACATCTGTGTCTACAGTGTATTTTGCCGCCTCCTTTATTTTAGCTGCCTTCAATTTAGATAAAATGCATTAAACTTGTATTTATCTCTTCTCAGGTATTCATGACACTTTAAAGATTGTTTAGTTACACTTATGCTTGTCATCCTCAGCATGTAGCTTGCCAAATGGAGTTACAATATATGCTAATCGATGTGAATGCTTCCTAGCTGTGCTGTGGAACTTTGTCCATCACGCTGCACATCTCTTTATCGAGTCCTTGTTCCACCTGATGGCTGAACATGTGTTAGCCAGTTCTGGATTTTCTGTCATTCCAGATTTTAACTCAGTGAATTAAAGCTTTTCCTTCTTATTCTACCCCCATGAGCACCATTTAATTCCCAGGACTCCCATAGCATCATGGCGGCATGGAGAAATGTCTGGCCATGACACCATTGGCTGAAATGGCCACAGTTGTGCACAGTGTCAGGTCTTCAGTCAGGAGCGCAGTAGCTTCTTTGTCCTGACTGCAAGGCCTCCTTTCTTTATGTTGACCAAATCTCAGCATCTACACAATTCTTTTGGGGGCATGGGAAGTTTGGGGAAATTATCTTGTGTTCTCTGTGTTTCTGGAGAGTTGTGGGGTAGAACTAGGGAGACTGAAAGGAATATTGTGCCCTGTCTTCTCTACTGAACCTGCCCCTGCTTGTTGCTCCTGAGTGATATTGCTGCTTTTGCATTCTGGCAAAGGATCTCACTTATTTCCTTGGGTTCCACATAGGAGCCCACAAGGCTTTCCCACACTTACGTAATCAAACTTTACCAGGCGTTCCTTTGCCCTTGTTAACTCTGTTCCTTCCTTTGCCAGCTTGTAGTGAGAAAGCGGGGTTGAAGACAGGAGGAGAACAGTACAAAATTAGTTCCGTAAGATTGCACATTCTTACACACCTTTCTTTATAGGAAAGCTATTTACACCTGGACTTAGCACTTTGAAGTGAAAATCAAGATGATAATGGTTTTGTCCAGTGATCCCAGTGTACGTATTTCCCTAGCTTTGGAAGCTCCTGAAATGAGAAAATGTCAAGATATACAGAGTATGGGACCGGGCAGATGGTGTGTACCCTATTTGTATCATGTCACCGCATATATTTACTTGTATTTCCCAAATCTAAGTCAGTGTAATTGACAGTGGAGCAAATTTCTCTTTCATTTCCCCCATTCCTTTTAAAGATGAATGTGAGGGGCGCCTGGGTGGCGCAGTCGGTTAAGCGTCCGACTTCAGCCAGGTCACGATCTCGCGGTCCGTGAGTTCGAGCCCCGCGTCGGGCTCTGGGCTGATGGCTCAGAGCCTGGAGCCTGTTTCCCATTCTGTGTCTCCCTCTCTCTCTGCCCCTCGCCCGTTCATGCTCTGTCTCTCTCTGTCCCAAAAATAAATAAACGTTGAAAAAAAAAATTAAAAAAAAAAAAAGATGAATGTGAGAAAGTTTTTGTTGCTGAAGAAGGAATGGTCACGGTTCTACTTTTCTGCCCCAAAGAGGTCTCTCCATTACATTGTTTGACTGCATGTTGCAGGCCACTAGATCTCTCTCTCTCTTTCTCTCTCTGTGAACTCTAGACTATATTCTGTTCTGTTTAAATTTTAGTTCAATTACTTACATTTGCTTTGTTATCAATTGGATGTTTAATTCCAACATTTACTTAGCTATTCACCTTTTAACGAATACAAATATATAAATGAAGACTAAGATATCTAAGCAATTTACTTATTGTTTCTTTTAAGTTTATTATTCAAACATAAACGTGTCCATGCAATTCTTTGCACCATCCTCCTTCCTGACAATGGACTCCAGGAGACAACAATCTTTACTTTTATGTGGTCTATAGCCTCTCTTAGAAGGGGATTATTAGGCACTAACAATAAAAGATTGAGAGTCCAGCAAAGGTAGAATGAGAGATGGGCCATAGTTTTCCAAAACTTCCATGTGTTATGAAAATAGAAGAAAAGAGAGTCATCTTATGTACCTGGGATCAAGCTGAAGCTGAATCATTCCACAACTCTTCCCTGTGACTCAGAAGTAGGTATGGGGGTGGGAATGTGCTGGCAGATTCACCGTTACTTTAGAGTATTATAATTAAGTATAAATTTGATGCTTCTCAGGATGTTAAAGAGATAATCACTGACTAAAAGCATCTGAGGAAAATAGTTTCTTTTATTGTATAAGAAATATAAAATGTATATAAATAAAGATACTTTATTATTTTATTTCAACATTAGACATTATAGGTATGAAGCTTGATGCTGATGAATTTGACACAGAGTCTGGAATGACATCCAGCACATTCATCCACAAAAATAACCCTGACAACATTGGAATTCGTTGTTAAAAATAAGCCAGCTTGGAAATACGACTCACTCATAATCAACTAAAAGGTTTTGTTAGGAAAACTGCACCGATGCAGCAAACAGACATTTGTATCTTATGGTGGAGTTTGTACTGATGTTTTTAAAACAATCATGAGAAATTTGGTTTGGTACTAGGCAACCAGAAATAAGAACCACATCTCAGGAGTCCTCATCTCAAATTATATTTGGTTCATAACACTTGTTTCTTTTCACCTTCAGGACTTTTTTTTTTAAACAAAGATTTCCTTTCACCAGAATTGTGCCTGTAATGCATAGCCGTATCTCTATGAACAGTGCCTGCCCTATGTATAGCTAGATGAATACGCAATTTGCATGTTGCTGATTTAAATGAAAGTCAGTATGCGTATATGAATGTCTGGTCACATTTGAAAAAGAAATCTCGAAAGCTGACAAAATACCTTTCCCCCCTTTCTATATAATCCAACAGCCTTGAGTTCTTGTATACCCACTAAGCCTTGTGCCGTATCTTTTTAACAAAGAATGAACCCATGTATGAAAAGCAGCCAGGAAGACTTTGGCTTTGTGGATCTGCAAGAAACAAATGCCCCATGAGAGCCTCTTCCTGCTCCTGCACTCCTCTGCTTCAGAATCCCTGGCTGCTCGTCTTTGAATGATGTAGCAATAGGTGCTCATGGGATTTCCACTCGGCAGCAAGAAGCCCAGTTTTAGATCATAATAGACCAGCTACTGGTGAAGAATACAGAACGTTATCAGTCAGTTTCTACTCTGGTGGCTTGGAAAGGGATGGGGGTAGCTGTGGGGAGCAAAGGAGAAATTGGGTAGGAGAATATACTATACCCTGTCAATTCCCTGAGTTACACCAGGGGACCAGGGGGACATTTATTTTCAACTATGTGAATAGCAGCCATTGGTAAAAACTAATGTTCTTTCAAGAAGTGGCAGGTTGAGAATAAGACAGCTACTGCTGATATGGTCAAAAGAGGTCATTTTGCATATTTACATCTTAAAATGTAATTAGAAAGGTGCTCACAAAATCCTTAACTTTTGAGAGTAAATTATGTGGAAGCACATGCTTTTCCTAGAACATCTCAAAGCTGCACATGTGAGAAAATCACCTTGTCTTCACGTTCTGAAGCCAATCAATACGTACATCGACACCAGATTTTTCATTTAGGTCAATCGCTTACCTTCAAAGTCGGTCATGAATACAATAACAATAGTTAAAATTGTCAATGACAATTTTTTCCCTTTTATGCAGAAAAGCTAGGAGTAGGGTTTATCTTAAATTCATTTGTCTTGCCTCCACCACTAGAATTAGACAATTTCTTTTAGCAAATTAGTTTGCTTTCTACATTTGTGAAGTGGAACTAGAAAAAAAAATTACGCAACAAACATTTAATGTTTGAAAGGCATTATTTGAGGTGCTGGGAACTGAAAAGTAGGAAACAACAGTCAATCATACAACACTTAGCTATTGGCTATGTTTTAGATGTTGAATAAAGTTTATTTAATTGAAGGATGGCTGTGTTAGGAATAAAGCCCTAATGATAGTTCTAAATGAGTAGCTCATCCCCTCTAGGACAGCCTGGGAATATTTCTCAGAGGAGGTGACTTGACTTTGGTCTTCAAGTATAATTAGGAACTCGAATTCAGAGGAAAACAAAGGAGAAGTTCATTTTAACGGAAAGTCGAGGATGTGTGAAGACATGGGTAGAAAGTACAGAGCTTATTTAGGAAACTCTGGGAAATTTGGTGTGAATGGAGCATAGGATACAGGTGTAGTATGGAGAGAGGAGGGGGATGAGGCTAGAGGGTGGATTAGTTCATAGGGCCATAGTTCAGAGAAGGCATAGTCTTGCCTTCTACTCCCCGTTGCATGTTCAGTACAGTGCCTGGTTTTTAGAAAGGGATGAATGAATATTTGTTGAGAAAATAAACAGATGAAGGAATAGACGGATGAATGAATATTGTGATGAGGCCACTCATCTTCTCTTATCGACAGGAAAAGGTTATTGAAAACTTTGAAACAAAACGATGACATTAGATGGAAGGGTTTGTGGGCTGGAAGACAGAGGTTTGGTTAGGGAGATCACCTGAAGTAGAATGCAATTGTTTGCCAATTAGTAGCTAAGGGGAGTTTTGTTTAAGGTAAAATACTACTGAGAGAAGGAGCTAGATATAAAGCAGAATTCAGAGATATAGTTGACCCATTGGATATTGGGGGTAGAGGGTTGAGGGTGGCTGGCTGAGCAATTCATGTGGACCAGCGGCCCCTGAGAGAGCTGCACGGGTTTAGATAGAAATGTCCTGAGCATTGTTAGACACACAGGTATGAAACTCACCTGTGAAAGGTAAAGGTGAAGCAGAGGAAGTCATTAGGGTGTAGAGGATGTTTGAAAACACAAAAAATGTGAGGGTGGAATTTTGAGGATCATAAGTATACGGGAAGTCTGAAGAGGAGATAAAAAGCACACTGAGAGTCAGGAGACTCAAAACAATAGCTGGGTAAGACAGGACCGGGAAGAATTGAGACTAACTACCTTGTTCTTCTCCTCCTCCACCTCCTCCTTCTTCTTGTAATATAATTTATTGTCGTTAGTTAACATACAGTGTATACCATGTGCTCTTGGTTTCGGAGGTAGATTCCCGTGATTCATCGCTTACCCAGTGCTCATCCTAACAAGTGCCCTCCTCAAAGCCTATCACCCATTTTCCCCTCTCCCCTGCTCGCCCCCACCATCAACCCTCAGTTCTCTGTATTTAAGTCTTGTATGGTTTGCCTCCCTCTCTGTTTGAAACTCTTATTTTTCCCTTCCCCGTCCCCACGGTCTTCTGTAACATTTCTCAAGTTCCACATCTGAGTGAAAACACATGGTATCTGCATGTCTCTGGCTGACTTGTTTCACTTAGCATAATACCCTCCACTTCGATCCACGTTGCTGCAAATGGCAGGATTTCATTCTTTCTCATTGCCAAGTAGTATTCCATTGTGTATATAAACCACATCTTTATCCATTCATCTGTTGATGGACGTTTGGGCTCTTATTTGTTCATTGGAACACTTTGAGCAATGTCATGTATTAGAGTTACTGAATGTAATTTTTTTTCAGTCAGTTTGGAATTTTCCCTTCCCTAATGCACATTCACTGTTGGTAGCTGATTTAATGTGATTATGCCGTTTAACTTGGCTAAATGAATATTTAAGATACCATGAGGCCTTGTGATATTTTCCAGAAAGATCCTACATTGTTATCTTATGTTAAGATGATCTTTTTTAAAATTTTTACTTATTAATACCAAGAGAATGCTTTGCCCCCTGTTCTAACTTTCAGAGTAATGCTGGCACATGTATTCTCTTAAAATCAGGCACAAACGTGGGGAAAAAAAGTGAACACACGTAGGTTAGAACATACGATTCTTTCCTTGAAAGAAGTGGGAGGAGGAGTCGAGGGAAGGGAGCATCCACACAAATCCTGAGGATTGGATAATTTCAAGTTTCCCTTTCTTTATTTGAAAACTGTTTCCTCTACTGGGATTTATCTGTTACTCAGAGAAACCAGGTGAGTTAAACTTCCTCCCAAGTGGGCATTTTTCTGGATCCCCAAATTTGATACAATTTAGCACAAATTGTCAGTCTGTGCTGAGAATAGCCGGGCCTGTTTTCAGCCGTGCTGCAGTTCATTTTACAGAGCTTTGAGGCGAAATCACAGCACTTATGGGCACGAAGCCATTAGTCAGCATTTCAGTCACTCCTGGCTCCCTGTGCCTTTCAGAACTGAGAAGGCTGCTGTTGCCCCTTCTAGAAAATCAGAGAAAAGTGTGGAGCAAAAGAGAAATCAATTAATTTTACAAATAATAAATAATAACATATACTAATAAGGTAAATGAGATCACAGGAACAAATTGAGAAAGGCATTGCGGTGTTTTTTTTTTCCTTACCACACAAATTAGTTTTCATAAATGAGGACATTAATGTATATATAAATCTGGTTGCTGCTTACACCATTAATTTATTATCTCTTTCCGAGACAAATGATCGCTATGTAGATTCTATTAAAAGCATTAGTTGAATTTTGAGCTTGTTTATGGAATGAGGACTGAGTGTCCATGTTCATCCTGTGCAACTGTTCCCTGTCTATTTTTCTTCATAATTTATTTACTGATTAAAAGCTGACTTTACTGTTATCTTTTTTTTTTTTTTTTTAAGTAAGAATGAGAAAAAGAGAGTGTGTGGGGTAGGGGCAGAGGAAGAGGGAGATAGACAATCCCAAGAGGGCTCCATGCCCAGCCCAGAGCCTGACGCGGAGCTCGATCTCTTGGCCGTGAGATCATGACCTTGGATAAAACTTACGAGATTTTGTTTTTTCTATGTTTCTAAAATATTGAGCAGATTGCTTATTGGTCAGAGCAAAAGAACACATAATACGGTACAAAAAAAGACCCTTTTCTTTAACAATCATTGGGTACAATAGTGAAAACAGAGGTGAAGACAGCAGTGAAAGCGACATGTTGCTTGAAGAGTTTGGAGTTTGGAGTTCACAATCTGCTATGGAGACAACACAAAGCAACTATAATTGCGTAACCATAATTATTTATTTGTACTAGACCGAATTTACTCTCTTCCATTCTCATACACACCCATTCCACAGAATATTTGAAATAATATGCACGCATGCACAAAAACACATTTTTACTATAAGCAGATAACTGAGGCTGTTGAAGGAAAAGAAACATAAGGGTTGTAAAATAATAACAAATAAGGCCAGAGATTTGTACCATTTGGGTTCACGCAGTTGCAGTTCCTAGAGATGTTCAGAAAAACTGTTCTGTAAGCTCCCAGAATTCAAAGCAAAGAGGAGAGCAGTCATTTACAAGGTTAAATGGCCCAAAGATATGGCATATTTCAATGATGCCATCTGTAGTCACTATTTATTAGGCACTTATATTTCTCAACTGCTTCTCCCCAAAAAACAGGACAGGAAGGTGAAGGAACTTGCTCCAAGATCTACAGTGAGTAAATGGTAGGGCAGAGGTCAGAAGCCAAGGTTGTTGGATTTCTGAGTCTGACTCCCATGTGACCTGCCCTACTGTCCTCTCCCCTGGCCTGACCTGCAGGTGATCTGCTACACTGCCTTCTCTTCTAATGCTTATCGTCTCACAAGACCCATGGAGGAGACTGTGCTCAGGGTCACTATAAGGTCCTATCATAGAAGCATTTTCAAAATGCCATGGAAACATAGAGGAGGAAGTATTTCTGGCTGTACATGTGAGTAAAGGCAGTAAGTTTATAGAAACATTGGCTTATATGTGCTTTTAAATAATTTGTCTGCTTTTAGAAAATAGTTTTTTACAATCATTCGATTCCCTTCTGGTTGTTTCCTTCTAGATGTGCAACTACCATACATATCATTTTTCTCCCTAAATCTTTTAATGATTCTAGAAGATATAATGTTGATTATTGAGATTGACTCACAAATCTCATATTACAAACAATCTAAAATGCTCAGAAAATACTTAGAAACATGCCAAAATTTGGTTGTAACGTATCCTATTTCTTTAATCAATAGGCTAAAGATAAACGTGCTATTTCAGAGCTGCGTTTGAAGGCTGGTCGTCAGTAAAACAGTATTTTTTATGAGTTGCATAAATGCTTTGTGGTGTTACTGAAATATCTTAATTGCTTTCATGAATGTATTTAATGAGTTCCATTTAAAATGTGATGTTATTTACCTTATGGGATTAAATGACTCACTCCATCCAGACACTGTGCAAACCCAAAGGAACATTGCTTTTTGCCTGCGGTGCAGGGTGAACCAGAAAGCTCTAAATCCAACTGTTAGTCGCTCTGCTCTGTCTGTGTGAGTTCTGTGCTGTACCCACAGGAGATCTGGGCTGGGGACTCTCCATCCAGGAGCCTCTGGTCTGGTATCCAGGCTTAATTGAATAACAGCAGGGGCTTCAGCTAGAAGAGATGAGATGGCCAGTCAAGATGGCTACAAGGTCAAGAAACAGCCTCAGAGGAAGCAATGTTTATGTCACAGAGTCGGTGGAAGATCAGTTTCCGACAGTTAGTTAGTGTGTTACTGAGAAGAGTTTTGCTTTATCGTGGAAGGAGAAAGAGTGAGGGCAAGAGGAACACCTACTTTGTTAGAACCCTGATCATCAGTGCAGCCCGGAGTGGAGGATCTTATTGTTTCTTTTATGCCTTCTTTATTTCCATCTCTTTTCCCCATGATTTTATGCTTCATTTATTATACTTTGGTGTAAATAATAATAGCTAATTCTAATGAGCACCTACTATGTGCCATTCACAGTACTAAGCACTTTCAAGTGATTCTCTCTCTTAGTCTTCCGGGCAAACTCTATGAGGTAGCTACTGCTATCGTTATTATTCCAGTTTTACACATGAAGAAACAAAGGCTTGGTGACTTTGCTTAAGGTTATGCAAGTATTGACTGCAAGAGGTAGGATTTATTTAACTATCTATCTATTTGTTTTTGTGGAGAAAAGGAATTTTACTTTAGGATCACTGAATAAAAACAGTAAAAATTGACATTATGAGTTAAGTAGGGATTTGTGTTTAATAGGATGGTTGTGTTTTAGAGCCGGCAAAGGAACATGGCTGCTCTTTGGTATTAAGGAAATCCACTGAGAGTTTAGCATTATGCTTTAGTGAGAAAAGGACCAATGTTGGGAATGGCTGAAGTATTTTTCCCCCAGATTGGGATTTTCCCCCAGTCCATTTTCATGAATTACCAGTGGGTATTAGTCATTCTCATTCTCATGGTAAGATAGAAAAATCAGGGGCACCTGGGTGCCTCAGTTGGGTGAGTGTCCTGACTCTAGGTTTCAGCTCAGGAGGTGATCCAAGGGACATGGGATCAAGTCCCACCTCAGGCTCTGTGCTGAGTGTGGAGCCTGCTTAATATTCTTTTTCTGTCTCCCGCTACCCCTCTCCCACTCACGAACTCTCTTTTTCTCTCTCTCTGAAATAAATAAATACAGTGAAACCTTGGATTGCAAGTAACTTGTTCTGCGAGTGTTCCCAAGATGAGCAAACATTTCTAATAAATTTTAACTTGATAAATGAGCGATATGTTGCAATACCAGTAATGACATCAAATGTCACATGATCACAACTGAGCCAATGGTTCTTCTCTCTCTCTCTCTCTCTCTCTCTCTTTTTCTCTCTCTCTCGCTGTGGGATTGTGGGTGATCATCTCCCGTGCTCAGATGCTCAGTCTCAGGCCATGGTGTTTGGCAGAAATCAGTGAATTTTCAGAACGTTGGAAGGTGCCCACAACTGGCATTAGTATATTTTTGGTCATTTCAAAGCACGTATGGACAGTCCTTTACTTCTCCATACAAGAGTAAGCTTAGGAATGCTTTGTTTCATTCTAGGTCATTAGATAGGTTCCTTGTTAAAGTTGCACAAAAGGAAAAAGATTCCATCGAGCCAATAGATAGCAGTGATTCCGTTAGTGATAGTGAAAGTCATCCTACACAATAACCCTCCTCCCTTGTCTCCCTTGCATCAGTCACAAAGGTTTTCAGAGGTAAGTGCAGGTTAATTTGTTTATTTTTCTTTATATTTTGAATTTCTTTATTATATTGTATTATATTACAGTATTGTAATCATTTTCATAGGAATATTTTTGGGTTGTGGACAAATCATCTGAGTTTCCATGACTTCTTATAGGGAAATTCACTTTCATATACAAATGCTTTGGATTACAAGCATGTTTCAGGAATGAATTATGCTTCCAAACCAAGGTTTTACTGTAAATAAATAAATAAATAGATAAATAAAATGGAAAATATTTTTGTATCTCAAAATCATTTTGGAATAATGGGATAAAATGATACTTTAATGAAAAAAATAATAAAATAATTATTTTTTCACTCAAATAAACAAATACATTATCCTTAGTATTAACCTGGACTTGAGAGGATCCAGTAAATCTCACAAGTAGGTGTTAATCACTTACATTTGTAAGGAAGTGAAGAAATGTTACTTTATCAGAGTTAGAATTCCTGTTGACAAGCTATTTGGAGGGAAGAAAACATGGGCGAGAAGGCTGAGAATAGAGGAGAGAAAGAGTGTCGGAAAGAGGGGTAAGGCACAGCATTCTTAGGGGGAGTGAGCAGCTGGTAAAAATTCCACTATGGTGAACATGGTAAGGGTTTAATTTTTTTCAATGTTTATTTCTTTTTGAGAGAGAGAGAGAGAGAGAGAGAGAGAGAGAGCAAATGAGCAGGGGAGGGGCAGAGAGAGAGGGAGACACAGAATCTGAAGCAGGTTCCAGGCTCTGAGCTGTCAGCACAGAGCCTGACGCGGGGCTTGAACCCACGGACCGTGAGATCATGACCTGAGCCGAAGTTGGAAGCTTAACTGACTGAGCCAGCCAGGCGCCCCCAGGGTGAGAGTTTAAAGGAATTCTCTCTGGGGTGAGGGGGAGAGATGAATAGGTAGAGTACAGAGAATTTTCAGGGCTGTGAAAACACCCTAGAAGCTATTATAATGATGGATACATGATACATTTGTCCAAATCCATAGAATGTACAACACCAAGAGTGAACCTTAATGTAAACTATGAACTTTCGTTGATTATGAAGTGTCCGTATAGGTTTATGTGCCCTTCAGGTAAGTGATGTTGATAAGGGGCAGGCTATGCATGTGTGGGTGCAGAGAGTATATGGGAAATGTCTGTACCTCCTTCTCAATTTTGATGTAATACTTAAACTACTTAAAAAATTAAAGTTTTGGGGGCACCTGGGTGACTCAGTCAGTTAAGCTCTGACTCTTAGTTTCGGCTAAGGTCATGATTATGGTTTGTGAGTCCAAGCCCCACATTAGGCTCCACCCTGACAGTGCAGAGTCGGCCTGGAATTCTTTCTCTCTCCCTCTCTCTCTGCCCCTCCCCAAGTTGTTCTGTCTCTCAAATAAAAATAATTAAAATTTTTTAATTAAAAAATAAATTTTTGGGGCGCCTGGGTGGCGCAGTCGGTTAAGCGTCCGACTTCAGCCAGGTCACGATCTCGCGGTCCGTGAGTTCGAGCCCCGTGCCGGGCTCTGGGCTGATGGCTCAGAGCCTGGAGCCTGTTTCCGATTCTGTGTCTCCCTCTCTCTCTGCCCCTCCCCCGTTCATGCTCTGTCTCTCTCTGTCCCAAAAATAAATAAACGTTGAAAAAAAAATTAAAAAAAAAATAAAAAATTTTTTAAAAAGCAAAGGAAAAATGGAAAGTTAAAAATATCAGACTGTCTTATTGATTAAAATAATCTTTATAGATTTTAGATATAAGTCCTTTGCTTTATTAGTCATGTGTTCATTCTGCCTACCTCCTACCAAATAATCAGTTAACATTTATTAACTATTCTTTATTAGACATTTTGGTAGATCTAATAGTGTCGTCCCAAATACATGTCCACCTGGCATAGCAGAATGTGACACTATTTGGAAATAAGATCTTTGCAGATGTAATTCATCAAGGATTTCAAGAGGAAATCAACTTCCATGTAAGGTGGACCTGAAATTCAATGACTAGTGCCCTGACAAATGAGGCGAGGACACAGAAAGGAACACAGAGAAGACCATGTGAAGACAAAAGTGTTATGTTGCTAGCGGCCAAAAATACTAGGAACCATTCGAAGCTGGAAGAAGCCAAGAAGGATTCTTCCCGGAGCCTTCAGAAGGTGCATGGCCCTGCTGAGATCTTTTTTTTTTTTTTTTTTTTTTTTTTTGTTTACTTATTTTTGAAAGAGAGAGCATGAGTGGGGGCAGGGACAGGGAGAGAAGGTGACACAGGGTCTGAAGTGGGCTCTGCACTGACAGCAGGGAACCCAATTGGGGGCTTGAACTTATAAACCACAGGATCATGGCGTGCACCGAAGTTGGACGCTCAGCCAGCTGAGCCACCCAGATGCCTTGGCCCTGCTGATATCTTAATTTTGGACTTTTGGCTTCCCAAAATGAGAGAAGAAATTTCTGTTCTTTTGAGCCACCAAGTGTGTGTTAATTTGTGTGGTTTCTTCAGGAAACTGATATAGACATTATTCTAGGAGACTGGTACTAAAATGAATAGTATATAGTAATTGTCTTTAAGAAGTTGAAAGAGTGGGGCACCTGGGTGGCTCGGGTGGTGGAGCGTCTGACTTCTGCTCAGGTCATGATCTCTTGTTCACAAGTTCGAGTCCCATGTGGGGCTCTGTGCTGACAGCTCAGAGCCTGAAACTTGATGCCGATTCTGTGTCTCCCTCTCTCTCTGCCCCTGTCCTGCTTGCGCTCTTTCTCGTGCAGGAAAATAAATAAACATTAAAAAAAAAATATTTATTTATTTATTTTGAAGTTCTTTTATCGATTTATTTGCTTATTTTTGTCAGAGATGTCACATTCACATGGGTCAAAAAAATAACAAATATAAAAGATAATCAGTGAAAAGTCACACATCCAACCCTTTTCTCTGCCATCTCCATGGATTTTCCCCCTCTACGTCACCCCTTCCCCAAACCCCATCAACTAACTGCCTTTTGTTATGTTCTTATGAATTATTCCAGAACTTTTATTTCTTAAAAAAATTTTTTTTAAATAAATTGAAAGAATGGTGTTGCATAACGAACTGGTGCCTATTTGTTGAAAGCACCTGCAACATTTTTATAGAATTAGTAATAACTGAGCTTATTTCAAAATGATGGCCAGGCTTTCCCTGGTCAGATGAAAGAGGGAGGGAGAGAAAGGATCAGAGCGGCAAGATACAGTAGATGTAGCGGAGCTGTGGAACCATGCTAGAACTTGGTAGGAAGGGAGCGTGTGAATCTCACCGAGGCCAGAGCTAAGAAGGAGCGGGGAAGGAAATAAGGTTGGAGAGGGTGGGAGATGGAGATAATCTGAATAGCCTCGTGTGCTGTGCTGAAGAGTCTTTTGTTTTATTCTGTAGGCAGTGTAGAACAAGCCAAGACCTTAAAGACGGAAAACTATGTGATCAGGCATCAGGACAGTGGAGTGATTCAAAACACATGTGCCTGGACCCAAACCTTGGCTCTGTTGCTTATTAGGTTTGTAAATTCAGGCAAGTTCCTTATTACCTGACCATCATCGGTAAAACAGACAACATAGTTCCTTGGGCAAAGAGCTAGGGTGAGGAGGGTGAGGAGTAAATGAATTAAACAGGCGTAATTTTTAGAACAATGTCTGGCATATACTAGGCGCTTAACTGAAGGTTAGTCCTTCTAATCTGTTGTGCATTTTATCAACAGCAAGTTCATTCTGGCAGCAATGTGGAAATACTGGCATTCATGTAAGCAAAAGCCTGAACAATGTACTGAGAAGGAGGAAGAGTTTTTCTGGAGATATTTCCTAAGTAGAATCAAAGGGTTGTATCTAATGTGATGTGAAGAATTAGGAAAGACGCCAGCTCAAAAGTTTCTGCCTCGATACAGAGTAAACAGTGACGCCATCATCAGAGAACAGGAATACAATACAAGCTATGGGGTTCCGGAGAGGTACAGCAAGGAACAGGGTAATACATTTTATTACAGACATGGTAAGTTTAAGGTGATGGTGACATCCAGTTAGGGAAACTTAGAAGGCAGTTTTGAAAGTATTCTAAACGAAAGGGGACAGATGAACACTGTTAAAGTCATGTTTCTTAAAAGGGGCCCCTTGAGCAACACTTTATGAGAATCATCTGGTTCTCTTTTTAAGAATGCAAATTCATAGATCCCACTCAAATCCTACTGAATCAAAATACCTGGCAAGCAGGCCTTGAAGGGTTGCATCCTGAGGACTCTTCCTAGGTGATGCTTATGCACATAGGAATGCTTAGCTTCTGGAAAACATATAAGCCTCCAGTTCTGGCTGTTTATAGAATCATCTTAGGAACTTCTAAAAATACTGATACCCGGGCTCCACCTCAAAGAGATTCTGATTTAATTGGGCTGAGATGAGACCACAGCTTCAACTTGTTTGAAAAGTACCCCAAGTGATTCTACTTTGCAGACAGGAACTAGAAGGAGAGAAAAAGAATATTCAAGAAGGCAGGAAGATCTGAAGATCACAAAAAGGATTCATAAAAGACAGAAGTGAAAATATCTGGACGTTAACTGTGGAAATGTCTTCTTTTTTTTTTTTAAGTAGGAATAGACAGCATTACTACCTTCGATAGATATCAGAAGAGAAAGAGAACTGAAACCAAGCTAGTGGTTTTGACCAATAGGAGATCAGTGATGCAAAATTTAGGGAGGGCTTTTCAAGGGAGTGGGATAGAGACAGAAACTAGAGGCAGCCTTGAGGACACGGAGACAAAGAACACAGACTATGCTTTCACGAAGTTCGAAGAGAGATGGAACACAGCTTACAGCAACAACTGTCTCCCTTTCTCCTTTTTTCTGTCTTTATATGAGTGAATTAAAATATTTAGAATATTTGTGGCGGAAAAAGAAAATGCCAGAGGAAAAGATGAAGATATAATCTTTAAAAATATATTTCAAGGAGTCTTAAAAAAAAGAGAAGAAATTCAGAGTTTTGGATGTAAAGAGGAAAGACGTGATTCTGTCCCTGAGAATAAGAGGTAAGGGTGAAAAAGGGGTGATCACAGGGGATGGGAGCGTATTTACCATTATCTGCTGTGAAAGAGAGGATTGGACGATATTGGAGGGCTTGAGGGAATGTGAATTTTTTGCATTGGGGATTCAGGAGGAAAAGGACTAGTGACCAATACAAACACTACTGGACAGTGTTTAAAGGTCCCACTGGGATAGGAAGTCATAGATTTATAGTGGCAGCAAACCACATAACCTAGTGAATTTCTCCAGCATCCCTTGGCAGTTCACACATGGGAAATACAAGGCCGCATCTGGGTTGAAACTGGCCAGGGTAGAATGAAAGAACGGAACTGATGATACTGTTGGAATGCTTTCAAGTGATTCGTACAGTGACTCTGTGGTGTGGGTAGGAATGAGGGCTGAAGAGGCTAGTCTGGATAATAAAGAAGGATGATGCAAGGATTAGTGGTCTTCATGAGGTCCTGCTGTAGCATTAATAAAAGTGAGGGAGTGAGAAATAGGTGGGGAAAAAAAAGGTTGCAAGTGGTGTTTGGATTTCTTGATTTAAGATTTCAGGAAGGTGTTGGTGACTACAATAGCCTTGGTGTAGCCTTCTTGCTGACTGTAGCACAAGAATGGTAAATGGAATAAGAGAGAGCGGGAGGGAAACCAGATGCCTGGGTCTGCATGGTGATTTGGGCTGTGAGATGGGAACGATGAATTTGATAAAGTCTGGGGTGTAGCCCAGGTTTGTGGCCTCTGAAGAGAGAACATCCTGGGTTGGAATCCTAACTCTATCATTTATCACCAGTGTGATGTTGGGCAGGTTATTTCTGTGATCCTCAACTTTTTCATTTGCAAAAACAGACAACTTCTATCTCCTAGGAATTTTTGTATTTTATTTCTATTTATTCTCTCTCTTATCCCTCTCTTTACACAATGAACAAACCGCTTGGCTACTTGGGAAGGAGAGGATGTGAGGAAAAGTACATTTTGTAGAGAAGTAATCAGTATTTTCGAAGAGTCCTCCCCATATTAACATACATATATGTGGCCTATAAATTGCCTTTCTGAAATCAATGCACTGTCAAATCTCTTACCTAAGCCACTCCTTAAAAATAATTAGTGAAGAAAATTCTATACCAAATTGGTGGACCACTTTGTAGCTCTGGTAATTGAGGGGCTGGGATTCTAAAAAGAAAATGAGAGAGAGAGAGAGAGAGAGAGAGAGAGAGAGAGAGAGAGAAAGAGAGAGAGAGGAGGGAGAGGGGAAGGGAGGGAGAGAGACTTTGCCGGAATTAGCTTGATGACGTAGCAGCCTATGTTGCTTAGTTCCTACATAGAATGCACAACTTCTGCAGCTTGTTGATTAGTGAATATGCTTTTAGAGAGACTGTATAATACCACAAAGTTATCTGTATGATATGGACCCTCGTCTCCTAGATTGGCTCATTGCTCATTTAAAAAATTCTCCATTGTGGGGCTCCTGGGTGGCTCAGTTGGTTGAGTGACCGACTTTGGCTCAGGTCACGATCTCACGGTTTGTGAGTTTGAGCCCTGCGTTGGGCTCTGTGCTGACAGCTCAGAGCTTGGGGCCTGCTTCTGATTCTGTGTCTCCCTCTCTCTCTGCCCCTCCCCCACTCATGCTCTGTCTCTCTCTGTCTCAGAAATGAACATTAAAAAATAAATAAATCTCCATCGTTTACTTGAAAGTGGATGTTTCTTTTAAAAAGCTTGAGAAAATGCAAGTGTCACAAATGGTTTTTAAAATTCAAGCCTAACGTGCTTAAGATCAAACTTGTTAAAATTCTTTCAAAATGTTCAAAACATTTTGTTAGACTAATTAATGACATGGAATGTGACTGAACTTAATATTTGACTGCAGTCTTCCTTTCTACATTAACACATCTCAGAAGAGAAAATATAATTCCTGTGTTTTTATGCAAAATTTGCAAAATACACCTGCCAGGGCCACTGCATTGTATCAAACCGTGGGGGCACTATTCACATTGTGTTCTAGGTAAAAGGTGCTCTTATGGCATAATTAGAGGCTGCTGCTATGTGAGAGAAGAAGCAACATCAGGAAATCAAGGATAAGGAAATTGGGGTACAAAAAAATCAGAACAAGAATACTGAAATCTAAATAGGGATTGAAGTCACACTGTCCTAAATTTGGGAGTGAAACAGTAAAACTGATCTGAAAGATTTGCAAGGAAAACAGCAATAACAATGATCCTAAATATTTTCAAAAGTTAAGTCGTTAAGATCAGGAAGAAGTAAAAAAAAAAAAAAGTAGAGATAAGTGAAGATATAATTAAAAAAAAATTTTTTAACATTTATTTATTATTGAGAGATGGACACAGAGCGTGAGCAGGGGAGGGGTAGACACAGAATCTGAAGCAGGCTCCAGGCTCTGAGCTGTCAGCACAGAGCCCAACACGGGGCTTGAACCCACAAACCGTGAGATCATGACCTGAGCTGAAGATGGTTGCCTAACCAACTGAGCCACCCAGGCGCCCCAAGTGAAGGTATAATTAATTCACCACCTACTAATGGTAGAGCCAAAAGACCTTTCTTTTTATTCATAACTTTGACAATTAGAAAGCAATTTCAAAGAATGTTTTGAGACTCGTATTATTCAAGGTGAATGCCTGAGCTCATGGAGTGCCTCCTAATATTAAAAATGTTGGGGGGCACCAGGCTGGCTCAGTCACGGAGCATGTGACTCTTGATCTCAGGGTTGTGAGTTTGAACCCCACATTGGGAAGTAGAGTTGGTGACACAACCAAAGCTCAATGCCACAACCATGCTGAAACACAAAGGGGGATCCTCTGTGCCAAAAGCTAGGACAGAAAATGATAGACGGAGGCTGCTCCAGGTTGAAGAAGTAAATCCGAGTTGAAAACTAAGTGGAACCTTAAAGTCAACAAAGGTAGAAGTATCATTGGGAACAGGGTGGGGCAGAGAGGCAATCCCCAGGCCGATGAGTTCCAGCTGCACTGCTTGGTGGATCCTTGCAGCGACCCCCTTTCCTGGTCTTTGGGCCAGGGAAAAATGACAGAGCCAAGGTTAGGCGGCTCTGGAAGACCGGTGAGAACAGGAAGAACACTGGCAGCTGCAAAACCAGAAACTAGAACGTCTTCTTGATTTTTTTCGCTCCAAATATGCAGAAATACAAACTAGCCTTAGGTTTCATGTCTTTTCGGCCAGGTTGCCCACATGGAAATTGCAGACCATCTAATTGACAATTTCTATAAAACAACTGCATTCAGGACTCGTCAGACATTTGAGGAAAAGTCACCACTTGAGGGAGGATGGATTCAAACTACAGAAATTTTTTAACAGTTTGTACTATAAACATGACTTTTGGAAAAAAAGTAATATCCGTGGAAAAATTAATATCCACAGAGCAGAGCACAGGACAGTTGAACTATAAAAACAGATTGAAGTAAAACAAATTAAATTTTACTGTTGAAACAAAAAGCTGCCTGGATTAGCCCAGTGGACATAGCCAAAGATGCCACTCATACATACACTAGAAGATGATCGAAGATTTATCCCAAATGTAGAACAAAACATGAAGAGAAATAAGTATGAAATATGTAGGATAAATACATTACTTTTAATAACTTGTCTAATAAAATGTCCAGAGGAAAAATGTGGAGACTATAGATTAGGGAAAGCATCCAAACCACAGGGAGATGATGATTTCCTAGGATGACAGCAAAATAAGAATTTTTGAATTGAAAGGGGGAACTGTGCCTAGTGGCAAAAGTCTAAAAATGACTCCACATCCAGCCTTAACTTTGGGAAACTAAAGAAAGAAAACATTGTACGAATCCAAAGGTGGGAGTGGGGGAAACCTGATTAGTTATAAAGATGTAATAACTAGTTTGATATGAGGTTTTTTATCAGCAAAACTGGATAGCAAAAAGGCTTTGGAAACATATAAGATCTTGGGACAAAGAACTTGAACCTAGAATCTATACCAAATAAAAACAGCACTCATATATAACAATGAGATAAAGACCTTTTCAACTAGGAACTCAGATATTTGACAGTTCACAGACATCCTGTGAAAAGGAAAATATTGTTTCAGCAAGAAGATAAATGTAGGGGGTAAACGGAATGTCAAGAAGAAATATTGAGTTACTTCAGTAAAACTCAAGGATATGTCCATGTAAACGTTGACCATTAGTTTAAAATACAATTTGGAACTCAAGTTTGAAATGACATTCACGTTAGAGGTGAAATGATAAAAGTGGAAACAAGTAAAAACTGCTGAAATTCTTGACTTTTAGGTAAAAGAGATACTGATGAGCTCTACTTTTTTTTTTAAAGACAATATCATGAAGGTAAAAAATTCAATGGTAATCATAAGAATATGAATTAAATGTATAATTTTTGATTAGCAAGAAAAAATAGATCAAACTCTTCCCATAAAGGCAGAAACAGAAAAATAATAGCATAAATAACTCCTAAAATATCAGAAGTAATAACATTTAACCCATGAACTAAGCTCAGCTATTAAGATACAGTGATTGGCTTTCTCCTAAGTTTTGTGGAATTCAAACATATGTCAAGTCCACCGATCATAGTGTATTTCATGCAAATTAAATGTGTTTCCACAAGTTGAATGTACCACTGTGACATTTTAACCATGTCAGAATCAAGACATGGAACACTTAGTAGACCTTCAAAAACATCCCCTCTTCCCACCACCTACCTCTGTTTAATTTTTTTTAATGTTTGTTCATTTTTTTGAAAGAGAGAGTGTGAGCAGGGGGTGGCGTGGAGAGAGATGGAGACTCAGAATCCCAAGCAGTCTCCAGGCTCTGAGCCATCAGCACAGAGCCCGATGTGGGGCTCGAACCCACGAACTGTGAGATCGTGCCCTGAGCTGAAGTTGGACGGTTAACTGACTGAGCCCCCCAGGTGTCCCTGGATTACACTTTGAGTATAGTTATAAAAGAGATGATTTTTAAAATGTTTATTTAGAGACAGAGAGAGAGAGAGAGAGAGAGCGAGCAGGGGGTAGCGTGGAGACAGAAGGAGGCACAGAATTGGAAGAAAGCTCTGGGTTCTGAGCTGTCGGCACAGAGCCAGATGCAGGGCTGGAACTCATGAGCCCTGACATCATGACCTGAGCTGAAGGCAGACGCTTAACCAACTGAGCCACCCAGGCGCCCCCCACCACCTACCTCTTTAACCCTACTTCCATTCAGGCTTTACCTCTTCTAAGGGAAACCACTCTATCTACTTCTGTCATAATAGATTAATCTTGTCTGTTTTTGAATTTCATGTAAATGTAATCTACATTAGGTACTCTTTCACGGATGGCTCTGTCACTCAAGATCATGTTTGTGAGATTCAAACATGTCACCGCATATAGTTACAGACTTCATTCTCAAGGCTGCATAGAGTTTCATTGTATGAATATTGAACAATTATTTATCCATCCCATTGTTGATGGACTTTTGGATTTGAATTTTCAGTTTTAGCCATTATGAATAGCACTTCTGTGAACATTCCAACACACAGAAACATATGTCATTTAGTAAACATGTACACATTTCTGCTGAGTTTAAACCTAGGAATGGAATTGCTGCATGTAAGATTTCCAATTACCCTGCATCTTACCCCGCACTTGGTATTTCTTACTTATTATACCTGTTTTGGTTGAGGTTCATTTTAGCTGTTGCTGTTATTTTTAATTCTCTGATCGTGAAGGAAGTTGAGTATGTATCCATATGTTTATTGACATCTTGTGAAAACTTTGCTCAAAGGTTTTGCTCATTTTTCTATATTGTTTCTCATTGACTTGTAGGTGTTCTTTTATACTCTGGATAATAATTGCTTATCAGGTCTTGCAAATGTTTTATCCCACTCTTTGACTTGCCTTTTTACTCTCTTACTGATGTTTTTTATAAACAGAAATTTCCAATTTTAATGTATTTGAGTTTCCTTTTTTTTATATTATGGGGGAAAAAAGCAAAAGAAAAACCTTTCCCACTTGAGAGAAGTGCAATATTTTCATAAAGTGTCTACATATGCATGAGTATGTTTCTGGGCTCTCTGTTTGCTTTGGTGTATTTGTCTATTTTCACCCCTACTGCACTGTCTTATTGTACCTTTATTACATGTTGGTGTCCATTAGTGTCCTTTATTATTGACTTCTCCAGCTTCTTCTTATTCTCTAATTTTGTCTTTTTTCTTCTTCATGATTGTCATGACCATTTGTCCTTAGTTTCATATAGATTTTTTTTATTTAAAAATTAAAAAAAATGTTTATTTTTGAGAGAGAGCAAGATAGAGAAAGAGAGAGAGAGAGAGAGAGAGAGAGAGAGAGAGAGAATGAGAAGAGCAGGAGAGGGGCAGAGATAGACGGAGACCCGGAATCAGAAGCAGGGTCCAGGCTCTGAGCTGTCAGCACAGAGCCTGAAGCAGGGCTTGAACCCACAAGCCGTGAGATCATGACCTGAGCCAAAGTCCAATGCTCAACCAACTGAGCCACCCAGCCACTCCTCAAATAAAATTTATAATTAAATTGCCTTATAATCATCCCAGCTAAATAGGATTTTGATTGACATTACATTGAATTTGTTGCTCAATTGTGGAGAATTGAAAGACTCAATATTATAAAAATATCAATTCATGGACATAATCTAGCTCTCAATGTGACTTATTTATCAAAGTAAAATTTTACGTATTCCTCTTTCATTTACATTTTTTCTTTTACTAAGCTACTATCATGATAACTTTTAATTGTACACTGTTATGTAAAAATGTAATTGACTTTAAAGAAAATATTTATTGAGAGACAGAGAGAGAGAGAGAGAGAGAGAGAGAATATATGAATGAGAATGAATCCCAAGTAGGCTCTGTACACGAGGCTCCATCTCATGAACTGTGAGATCATGACCTAAGTCAAAATCAAGAGTCAGAGGCATAAATGACTGAGCCACCCAGGCGCCCCCAAAATTTAGTTGATTTTTATGTTTTGATCTTCTATCCACCTACTTTGCTAAATGTACTTCTTCATCTTAGTAGTTTGTAGATTCTTTTGTATTTTACACATACTCCTTGTTATCTGTGATCACTGACAGGCTTATTTCTTTCTTTCCCATATTTATACCATTTATTTCACTTTATTGCACTGGCCCAGAGTTTGAATTTAATGATGAATAGAAATGGTGACAATAGACCTCTCTTCACCATTAAGTATAATATCTGATATAGTCCTTTTTTGGTTTTGTTGATATTCTTAATTTTTTTGAGTACAGTTGATACACAATGTTACATTAGTTTCAGGTGTACAACATAGTTATTCAACACCTCTATGCGTTATGTTGTAGTCACCACAACTGTAGCTACCATCTGCTATTACAATATCATTGACTCTATTCCCTATGAGATAACTTTTATTCCATAACTATAAGCATGTATCTCCCCCTCCCTTCACCTACTTTTCCCATTCCCCCATCCCCCTTCTCTCTGGCAACCTTCAGTTCTGTGTATTTATAGATCTGATTCTATTTTTATTTATTCATTTGTTTTTTAGATTCCCCATATGAGTGAGATCACATGGTATTTGTCTCATTCTGACTTACTTTACTTAGCATAATATCCTCTAGGCCTATCCATGTTGTCACAAATGGCAAGGTCTTGTCCTTTTTACGTCTGCATGCTATTCCATTGCATATATGTTTATCACCTTTTTATCCATTTATCTATTGATGGACACTGAGGTTGCTTCCATATCTTGGCTATTGTAAATACTTCTTCAATAAACCCATGAGTACATATAACAATTCCCATTAGTGTCATTTTTTTGGGTAAATACCTAATGGAATTATTGGATCATATGGTATTTCTGTTTTTAATTTTTTGAGGAAAATATGTATTGTTTTTCTGCATTGGCTGTAGTAGTTTATGTTCCCACCAACTTATCAAGGACAGACAGAAAAATTTTGTCAAATGGTTTTTCTGCATCTATTGGGGTGCTCACCTGGGCTTCCTCTTTAAGTTAATGTGGTAAATATATTGATTGGTTTTCTTTTTTAAATTTTTTTTTCAACGTTTATTTATTTTTGAGACAGAGAGAGACAGAGCATGAACGGGGGAGGGGCAGAGAGAGGGGGAGACACAGAATCAGAAACAGGCTCCAGGCTCCGAGCCATCAGCCCAGAGCCTGACGCGGGGCTCGAACTCACGGACCGCGAGATCGTGACCTGACTGAAGTCGGACGCTTAACTGACTGCGCCACCCAGGCGCCCTTGATTGGTTTTCAAGAAGGTCCACCAAACTTGCACTTTAGAAATAAATTTAAGTTGGTTCTGATGTTTTATACTTTATATACACTGTTAGACTGTATGTGTTAATATTTTTCCTGATTTTTACATTTCAGAGAGATTGGCATGCAAAATTCTTTTTAATATCTTTTTCAGATATTAATAGTGTCACCTTATTTTCTCTTTAGTATCTGTAGATTTTGTAGTGTATACGTTTGATATTGGTAAATTTTGCTTTTATTTTTTTTCCCTTGATCCATTAATTATCAATTGTATGCTTTTCCCAAGAAATAAATTTTGGTTTTTCTGATTTTTGTGTTATAAAATTTTCTCTGTATTGATTTGCGCTCATTAATTTTTGCCTTTTACTTTTTTTCTTTTGGTTTTATTTTTTCAAATCACCTGAGACTAATTGCCTAAATCATTGATCTTTTTAAATCTTTTAAAATATAATATATACATTTAGGCTCCTCATTTTCCTTTAAAGAAGTTTTAATGTTTAGTCGTTATTGTTAAGCTCAAAAGAATTTTCTCATATCCATATCATGATTTTTTTTGATCCATGAATTATCTAGAAATATATTGCCTTATTTTCGTATATTTGAGTATTTTCTGAGTGTCTTTGTTGTTGATTTCTAGCTTAGTTTCACTATGGCCCTGAAAAGTATTCTTATTTACTTGAATCTCTTGAAATTTGTTAAGAATTGCTTCATGGCCAAACATGGAAGAGTTTGGTAAATATCATGTGTATACTTGAAAATAATATCAATTCTATCATGATTGAACACAATGTTCTCTATGAGTTGATTAGTTCAAGTTAATTTTGTTAAAATCTTTTTAATAATATTGATCTGTTTATTACTGAGACAGGTGGTTTAAAGTCCCTTATTGTGGGGACACCTGGGTGACTCAGTCAGTTAAGTGTCTGACTTCAGCACAGGTCATGATCTTGCAGTTTGTGCGTTCAGCCCCACGTAGGGCTCTGTGCTGACAGCTCAGAGCCTGGAGTCTGCTTCGGATTCTGTGTCTCCCTCTCTCTCTGCCCCTCCTCTGTTTGTGTTCCATCTCTCAAAAATAAATAAACATTAAAAAAATTAAAGTCCCTTATTGTGCATTTATTTCTCCTTTAATTATGTGAAATACATATGTTTGGAAATTGTAATTATAAACATATAAATTTATATCTTATGTTCTTGTGTATTGACTTTTTAGTATTAAAAATAACATACTTCATTATCTTCAAAAATGCTTCTTAAAGTTTATTTTTTCTGAAAATTTTACAGCTACCCCAGATTTTTTGGTTAGTGTTTGCTTGATATTTCTTTGTCCATCCTTTCACTTTTAATCTTTATAAAGCATGTGTTTTGTCAGCAGCATATAATTTGGTTACAGTGAGTTTTAATTTAGCTATATAATCCATTAATATCTAAATTACGGGTACTTCTTACAATTTATTTTATATTGTCCCACCTGTTTGGTTTGTTTTTTTCCTATCTTCTTCCTGTCCTTGAATTGTTCAAAAATTTTCCATTATTTCATTTTCTCCTTTACTAGCTTATAGTTAATTTTACCCCTTTTCTTTTAGTAGTCACACAGGTGATGCCAATATGCATCCTTGTATTTCTTAGAGTCAAATGTACATTAATATTTCTTTGGTTATGCAATGATAAACTCTTTACTTGCATGTCTTATGTTTGTCTTTAATCCATTACTGAGTTGATTTTTGTGTACAGTATAAAATAAGAGTCATATATCTGGGTTATGGGTTTATATCTGTCATTTGTATTCTGTTCCATTGGTCTATGTCTTGATGCTAGTACCATTCTGTTCTGATTATTGGAACTTTGCATAAATTTTAAAATATGAAGCCTACAGCTTTGTTCTTTTTTGCCTTTTTTTCCCTAGATTGCTCAGACTAATCCTAGTCTTTTATGGTTCCATATGAATTTTATTTTAAAATGTTTATTTATTTCTGAGGGAGAAAGCACAAGTTGGGGAGGGGCAGAGAGAGAGGGAGGTAGAGAATCTGAACCAGGCTCCAGGCTCTGAGCTGTCAGCACAGAGCCTGATGTGCAGCTTGAACTCATAAACTGTGAGATGATGACCTGAGCCCAAATTGGATGCTTAACTGACCGAGCCACCCAGGTGCTGCCACCGTACAAATTTTAAAATTATTTTCCTATTTCTGTCAAAAATGTCTTTGGGATTTTGAAAGGAATTGCATTGCCTCTATAGATGGCTTTGGGGAATTTGGGCATTTTGACAATATTAAGTCTTCCAATTCAGGTATGTAGGATGCCTTTCAATTTGTCTAATTTCTTTTGTCAGTGTTTTGTAGTTTTCAGCACACAAGTTTTTCACTGTCTTAGGTAGTTTATTCCTAATTGTTATTTTGGTGCCATTTTAAATTGGATTACTCTCCTAATTTCCTTTTTAGATAGTTTGTTGTTAGCATACAAAAATCAGTTATTTTTCTATCACTAATTTTGTATCCTGTTACTTGTCTAAACTTATTCATGAACTCTTACAATTTTGTGTCTTTGTTCTTTCTGTGCAGTTTTTTAAAAATATAATTTATTGTCAAATTGGCTTACACACCACACCCGGTGCTCATCCCAACAAGTGCCCTCCTCAGTGCCCATCACCCATTTTCCCTCTCCCCCACTACCCCCATCCACCCTCAGTTTGTTCTCTGCATTTAAGAGTCTCTTGTGGTTTTCCTCCCTCCCTATCTGTTTTTTAACTATTTTTTTCCTCCTTCCTTCCCCCATGGTCTTCTGTAGAGTATCTCAAGATCCACATATGAGTGAAAACCTATGATATCTGTCCTTCTCTGACTTACTTCATTCAGCATAATACCTTCCAGTTCTATCCATGTTGTTGCAAATGGCATGATTTCATTTCTTCTATTGCCAAGTAGTATTCCATTCTATATATAAACCACATCTTTATCCATTCATCAGTTGATGGACATTTAGGCTCTTTCCATAATTTGGCTATTGTTGAAAGCACTGCTATAAACATTGGGGTATATGTGCCCCTCTGCATTAGCACATCTGTATCCCTTGGGTAAATTCCTAGTAGTACTATTGCTGGGTCATAGGGTAGTTCTATTTTTAATTTTTTGAGGAATCTCCACACTGTTTTCCAGAGTGGTTGCACCAGTTTGCATTCCCACCAACAGTGCAAGAGGGTTCCCGTTTCTCCACATCCTTGCCAGCATCTGTAGCTTCCTGAGTTGTTCATTTTAGCCACTCTGACCGGTGTGAGGTGGTATCTCAGTGTGACTTTGATTTGTATTTCCCTGATGAGTGACGTTGAGCATCTTTTCATGTGCCTGTTGATCATCTGGATGTCTTCTTTGGAAAAGTGCCTATTCATGTCTTCTGCCCATTTCGTCACTGGATTATTTGTTTTCTGGGTGTGGAGTTTGGTAAATTCTTTATAGATTTTGGATTCTAGCCTTTTATCCAATATGTCATTTGCAAATACCTTGTCTCATTTTGTCAGTTGCCTTTTAGTTTTCTTGTTTCCTTTGCAGTACAGAAGCTTTTAATCTCGATGAGGTCCCAGTAATTCACTTTTGCTTTTAGTTCCTTTGCCTTTGGAGATGTGTTGAGCAAGGAATTGCTGCAGCAGAGGTAAAAGAGGTTGTTGCCTGCTTTCTCCTCTGAAGTTCCGATGGTTTCCTGTCTCATATTTAGGTCTTTCATCCATTTTGAGTTTATTTTTGTGTATGGTGTAAGAAGGTGGTCTAGTTTCATTCCTGTGCGTGTTGGTGTCCAATTCTCCCAAGACCATTTGCTAAAGAGACTTTTTTCCATTGGATGCTCTTTCCTGCTTTGTCAAAGATTATTTGACCATACATTTGTAGATCCAATTCTGGGTTCTCTATTCTATTCTATTGGTCTATGTGCCTGTTTTTGTGTTAGTATCATACTGTCTTGATGATTACAGCTTTGTAGTAGAGGTTAAAGCCTGGGATTGTGATGCCTCCCGCTTTGGTTTTCTTCTTCAATATTACTTTGGCTATTCGGGGTCTTTGTGGTGCCATACAAATTTTACAATTGTTTGTTCTACCTTTAAGAATGCTGGTGCAATTTTGATTGGGATTGCATTGAATATGTAGATTGCTTTGGGTGGTATTGACCTTTTAACAATATTTATTCTTCCAATCCATGAGCAAGGAATGTTTTTCCATTTCTTTGGGTCATCTTCAATTTCCTTCATAAGCTTTCTATAATTTTCAGTATACAGATCTTTTATATCATTGGTTAGGTTTATTCCTAGGTACTTTAAGGTTCTTAGTGCAATTGTAAATGGGATCAGTTTCCTTAATTCTCTGTTGCTTCATTATTGGTGTATAAGAATGCAACCAATTTCTGTACATTGATTTAGTACCCTGAAACTTTGTCGAATTCAAGTATCAGTTCTAGCAGTCTTTTGGGTTTTACATGTAGAGTATCATGTCGTCTGCAAAAAGTGAAAGTTTGACGACTTCTTTGCCAATTTTGATACCTTTTATTTCACCCTTTTGTCTGTTGAGTCTAGGACTTCCAACACTATTTTAAACAGCAGTGGTGAGAATGGACATCCCTGTCATGTTCCTGATCTCAGGGGGAAAGTTCTCAGTTTTTCTCCATTGAGGATGACATTAGATGTGGACTTTTCATATATGGCTTTTATGATGTTTAAGTATATTCCTTCTATCCCAACTTCCTTGAGGGTTTTTATTAAGAAAGGATGATGTATTTTGTCAAATGCTTTTTCTGCATCAATTGACAGGATCATATGGTTCTTATCCTTTCTTTTATTACTGTGATGCATCACATTGATTGATTTGCAAATATCGAACCAGCCCTGCAGTCCAGGAATGAATCCCACTTGATCATGGTGAATAATTCTTTTAATATGCTGTTGAATTCGATTTGCTAGTATCTTGTTGAGAATTTTTGCATCTGTGTTCATCAGAGATAATTGGCCTGTAATTCTCCATTTTAGTGGGGTCACTGTCTGGTTTGGGAATCAAAGTAATGCTGGCTTCATAGAATGAGTTTGGAAGTTTTCCTTCCATTTCTGTTTTTTTGGAAGAGCTCTTTGAGAAGGATAGGTATTAACTCTGCTTTAAATGTCTGGTAGAATTCCCCAGGGAAGCCATCTGGTCCAGGACTCTTATTTTTTTGGGAGATTTTTGATAGCTGATTCAATTTGTTCACAGTTATGGGTCTATTCAAATTTTCTATTTCTTCCCATTTGAGTTTTGGTAGTATGTAGGTGTCTAGGAATTTTTCCACTTCTTCCAGATTGTCCAGTTTATTGGCATAATTTTTCATCATATTCTCTGATAATTGCTTGTATTTCTTAGGAATTGGTTGTGATAAATCCATTTTAATTCATGGTTTTATTTATTTGGGTCCTCTCTCTTTTCTTTTTGAGAAGCCTGGCTAGGGGGTCTATCAATTGTGTTTATTTAAAAAAAAAAACAACTCTTCATTTCATTGATCTGTTTTTTTTTATTCCATATTGTTTATGTCTGCTCTGATCTTTATTATTTCTCTTCTACTGGGTTTGGGGTTTCTTTGTTGTTCTGTTTCTAGTTCCTTTGGTGTGCCGTTAGATTTTGTATTTGGGATTTTTCTTGTTTCCTGAGATAGGACTGGATTGCAATGTATTTTCCTCTTAGGACTGCCTTTGCTGTATCCCAAAGGGTTTGGATTGTTGTGTTTTAATTTTCATTTGTTTCCATATATTTAATTTCTTCTTATTTGCCTGATTGACCCATTCATTCTTTAGTAAGATGTTCTTTAACCTCCATGCATTTGGAGGCTTTCCAAACTTTCTCCTGTGGTGATTTCAAGTTTCATAGCATTGTGATCTGAAAGTGTGCATGGTATGGTCTGAATTCTTTTATAATTATTGAGGGCTGTTGTGACCCAGTATGTGATCTATCTTGGAGAATATTCCATGTGCACTCGAGAAGAATGTATATTCTGCTGCCTTAGGATTAAAAGTTCTAAATATATCCATCAAGTCCATCTGGTCCAGTGTATCATTCAGGGCCATTGTTTCTTTATCAATTTTTTTTGTTTGTTTAGATGATCTGTCCACTGTTGTAAGTGGAGTATTAAAGTCCTCTGCAATTAACATATTCTTACCAATAAGATTGCTTATGTTTTTAATTGTTTTATATATTTGGTGCATAGACACTTATAATTGTTAGCTCTTCTTGATGGATAGACCCTATAATTATTATATAAAGCCCTTCTTCATGTCTTGTTACAAACTTTGGTTTAAAATCTAGTTTGTCTAAGTATGGCTACTCCAGCTTTCTTTTGACTTCCAGTAGTATGATAGATTGTTCTCCATCCCCTCACTTTCTTTCTTTTTTTATTTTTATTTTTAAAAAAAATTTTTTTTTCAACGTTTATTTATTTTTGGGACAGAGAGAGACAGAGCATGAACGGGGGAGGGGCAGAGAGAGAGGGAGACACAGAATCAGAAACAGGCTCCGAGCCATCAGCCCAGAGCCTGACGCGGGGCTCGAACTCACGGAGTGCGAGATCGTGACCTGGCTGAAGTCGGACGCTTAACCGACTGCGCCACCCAGGCGCCCCTCCATCCCCTCACTTTCAATGTGAAGGTGTCCTCAGGTCTAAAATGGGTCTATTGTATATAGCAAATAGATGGGTCTTGTTTTTTTGTTTTTTTAAAATCCATTCTGATACCCTATATCTTTTGATTGGAGTATCTAGTCCATTTACATTCAGTGTTATTATTGAAAGATATGGGTTTAGAGTCATTGTGACGTCTGTAGGTTTCATGCTTGTAGTGATGTCTCTGGTACTTTGTCATCCTTGCAACATTTCACTCACAGAGTCTCCCTTAGGATCTCTTGTAGGGTTGGTTTAGTGGTGATGAATTCTTTCAGTTTTTGTTTGGGAAAATCTTTATCTCTCCTTCTATTCTGAATGGCAAGTTTGCTGGATAAAGGATTCTTGGCTGCATATTTTTCCTGTTCATCACATTGAAAATCTCCTGCCACTCCTTTCTGGCCTGCCAAGTTTCAGTAGATAGGTCTTCCACTAGTCTTACAGGTCTCCCTTTATAAGTTAGTGTGTGTTTATCCCTAGCTGCTTTCAGAATTCTCTATCTTTGTATTTTGCCAGTTTCACTATGATATGTCATGCAGTAGATCGAGTCAAGTTACATCTGAAGGGAGTTCTCTGTACCTCCTGAATTTCAGTGTCTGTTTCCTTTCCCAGATTGGGGAAGTTCTCAGCTAAGATTTGTTCAAGTACACCTTTGGCCCCTTTCTCCCTCTTTTCTTCTTCTGAAACTCCTACCATATGGATATTGTTCCATTTCATTGAATCACTTAGTTCTCTAATTCTCTCCTCGTGATCCAGAATTTTGTTCTTCTTTTCTCACCTTCATTCTTTTTCCATAATTTTATCTTCTATTGCACATATTCTCCCCTCTGTCTCTTCAATTCTGTCACCACCTCCAGTTTATTTTCTACCTCATTTACAGCATTTTTAAATTCATCATGACTATTTTTCAGTTCCTTGATCTCTGCAGCAAAAGATTCTCTGTTGTCGTTTATGCTTTTTTCAAGCCCAGCAATTAATCTCATGACTATTATTCTAAATTCTTGTTCAGTTATATTGTATATATTTGTTTTGAGCAATTCTTTAGCTGTCATTTCTTCCTGGAAATTCCTGGAATTTCTTTTGAGGGGAACTCTTCTGTTTCATCATTGTGGCTAGTTTTCTGTCCCTTCAGTGTTTTAAAAGCTTGTTATGTGTCCTGCTTCTGTGAGCACTACTATATTAAAGGGTGGTCATACACTGTCCAGGAACTGGCACTTCAGGAGGTGTTCTTTGGAGAGTGTTACTTGCTCTCTGTTGTTGTGACTTTGGTTACTTTATCTCCCTACTAGAGTAATGGTTTGGACCCTTCACCAGGTGTGCTTTGATTTGTTTGTTGATATGGCCCTGGAAAGGAAAACAGACAAACAAACAGAACATACACACACACACACACACACACACACACACACACACACACACAAACAGACACATCAACTACAAGTAAACAACAGGGTGGAGGTGGTGTGGATGGAAGAGGCCTTATCCCATACAAAGAGAGAAATGACAGGGGCAGGGAAAAAGAAAAAAAAAAAAAAATTGGCCAGGCAGAGAAACTAGAGGCTTAATCCAGAGAGAGAGAAAGGAAAATGAAGAAGGAGGCTGGGAAAAAGAAAATAAGATAAAGTTATCCAGACAGAGAAACTATAGAGTTTAATCCAGAGATAGAGAAAGGAAAATAAGGAAGGAGGTGTAGAACATGTATCAAGAGAATGGATTAAGAATGTCTGCTTAAACAGACCAACAACCAGAGTAACCAGACTAGAGGAGCGATGAGATAAGAAGAAGAAAAGGAAGAATATATAATAAGAATTGTCTGAGAATTAAACCAAGCAATTCAACAGTGCTGGTCTGGAGCAGGGGCCCTCTGGTTCATCAGCATCAATGCTGCTTCAGTACAAAGGAGTTATCAGATGGGGAGGGGCGTGGTTTGGTGTAGGCGGGTCCCACCTCCACTGTGGGCGTGGTATCTGTTCCCTGAAGCGCCCCACTTATGCCCCCTCAGGTTGTCCCGGTGGGTCCCTGGAATGAACTCTGCCTCTTTTCCTCCTGGACTCTTGGGTTCCAAGTCCTCTGGCCTCAAGACAGCTTTGTTTGAGAGACCAGGGAACTTTGGATCCCCATACTTCTCTGCCATGTTGGCCCCTCCCACCAACCCCTCCCTTCTGAGGAACTGCGCTTCCATCCGCTCAGATCCTCTGGGGGAGAGTCTGGCTGAGCAGCGGCTGGGTGTCCGCCTGCCTCCAGGAATGCTCCCAAGACCGCGCTGTTGCTGTTGCCGGTGCCCAGAGATCAAGGCTAAGTGCCAGCCCACCCCAGAAAAGGTTTGTGCGATCTTGTAGCAGCAGCAGCAGCAGCAGCATTTCAGGGTTTATAGAAAATCACAACACACATCTTAGCGCCAGGCTTCCCCGTTATTACCTCCTTGTTCCAGCACCAACAAATGTGGTTGTTCTCTGGGTCCGCTGACACCTTTGTCTGGGAGGTGGCGGCACAGCCTCTATCAAATGTCCTCCCCACAGGGGTGCTGCCACTCCCTGTGCGGCCCGTGGACCCCTCAGACCTCGCTCTCGGCTCTTGGGGATTCGTCCTTCCCACCAGAGCACCACAAGGTTTTGAGCTGCAGAGCCTCAGACTCTGTTTATAGTCTTGATGGAATTTAAACCCTCTCCTTTCTCCCTTTTTTTTTTTCAGTCCCTGCGGCTGTTCCCACTTTTCCTCTTTCTCTCCAGCTCCTTAGCGGGTGGGGGTGCTTTTCCCGTAACCACCCCCGACCCCCATCTCCCTCCTCTCTCCCCAAGCAAAAACAGCCCCCTGCCCTGCGCAGCTTCTCTCTCCCCAGTTCACCTCTCCGTGCTACATACCTGCCGAGTTCTGTGGTTCAGGTTGTGCAGATCAGTTTTCTAGGTGTGCAAGATGGTTTAGTGTTGATCTGGCTGCATTTCAGCAAGGAGGAACGCCAAAAAAAACCCTTCCATGCTGTTCTGCCATGTTGGCCCCTCCTTAGGGCAGAGCGGGAATCCGGCCACCGCAGGAACCGCTTCACAAGCACCCCGGCCATGTAGTCAGCTCAGCTTCACCTGCAGCTGCCCATGGTACACCAATACTCTGTGCAATCAATCAGCTTTGACGTCACCTCTTTCAGTTTGGTTTGTTTTATTTGAAACATCTTCCTTAGTCTGGCTAAAGGTTTGTCAACTATCTTTTCAAAAAACTTAGTTTCCTCAATAGTTTAAATGTTTTATTCTTTATAAACATGTTTTACTTGTTATAAAATAAAAAATTGTATTTATTTATTATTTACTTCCCGTTCTAATATTTATTTCCTTCCCTCTTCAAACTATGAGCTTAGTTGTTTCTTTTCTAGCCCCTTGAGGTATAAAGTTGTTTGTTTTCAGTCTGTCTTCTTTTGTAACATAAGCTTTTATCACAACACACTTTGCTTTTAGTATTGCTTTTGCTACATCCTGTAAGTTTTGGTAGATTGTGTGCATTTTCATTGGTCTCGAAGTATTTTCTAATTTACGTTTTGCTTTCTTCTTTGACCCAATTGTCGAAAGTGTGCTATTTAATTTCCACACATTTGTGAAACTTCCACCTTTCTTTCTATTCATTTCTAGTTTTATTGCATTGTGTTCAGAAAAGATACTTGGTATGATTTCAGTCTTCTTAAATTTGTGAAGAATTGTTTTGAGGCCTACCTTGTGATCTATCCTGGAGAAAGTTCTGTGTGTGAGCACGAACAATATATATTCTGTTGCTATTAGGTAGAGTATCTGTATATGTCTGCTGGGTCCATTTCAATGTTCAAGTCCTGTGTTTTCTTTATTGATCTTCTGTCTGAATGTTGTATACGTTATTGCAAGTAGGATATTGAAGTCTCCTACTATTATTGTATCGCTGTGTATTTCTCCCTTCAGTTCTGTCAATATTTACTTTATGTACTTTGGTGTTCTGATGTTGGGTACATATATATTTATAATTCTTATGTTTTCTTGGTGAATTGACCTTTTTATAATTAATTATATGTATATATATATAATTTTATAATTATCTTATGTTTGCTTGGTGAATTGACCTTTTTATCATTATATAATGGCCTTTGTCTCTTAAAACAGTTTTTTTACTTAGTCCATTTTGTCTGATGTAAGTATAGGCAGTTCTGCTCTTTTTGGTTACCATTCGCATGGAGTATCTCTTTCCCTTCCTTCTCTTTCAGCCTATGTATGTTTTTAAAGGTGAAGTGGGTCTCTTGTAGGCAGCATATAGTTGGATCTTACCTTTTTTAATCCATTAAACTACTCTGTCTTTTGATAATGTAATCCATTTACATTTGAGTTACTGATAAGGACTTACTACTGCCGTTTTGTTTTCTGTTAGTCTTTTCCTTTTTTCTGTCTTTTCCTCTGTTATGTTTTGTTTGTATTAATATGGTTTGATTCCTTTCTCTTTTGTGCAGCCTCTATAGTGTGTGTGTGTGTGTGTGTGTGTGTGTGTGTGTGTGGTTTCCCTGGGGTTTACATAAAATATCTGATAGTTATAACTATTTTAAATTCCAGTCTAAATATATATATGTATACAGTCTATTTTCTATATGTATACAGCCTATTTTAATATATAGTCTATGTTAAGCTGATAACAGGTTTAGTGCAACTGCATACAAAATTTCTACACTTTAATTCCTCTTTCTACACTTTGTTATAATTGTCACAATTTATATATATTATTGTGTATGTCTTCTCACTTTTTGTTATATTTTTAATACTTTCTGCCTTTAATGTTTATATAAGATTTGAAAGAGATTTACCCATTATTAGAGGAATATAGAATTCTCTATTTGTCTTTTTTTCTTCTTTTTTATTTTTTCTTTTTAAAAATCTTAATTCCAGTAAAATTAGTATACAGTGTTATATTTCAGGTGTATGATACAGTGATAACAATTCCATATATTACTCAGTGCTCATCATGATCAGTGTATTCTTAATCCCCTTTACCTATTTCCCCCTTTCCCCCACCTACCTCCCCTCTGGTAAACATCTGTTTGTTTTCTAGTGTTAAGAGTCTGTTTTTTGGTTTGTCTTTTTTCTTGTCATTTTTTTCATTTCTTTCTTAAATTCCACATATAAGTGAAATCATATGGTACTTGTTTTTCTCTGACTTATCTCACTAACATTAGACTCTCTAGATCCATCCATGTTGTTGCAAGTGGCAAAATTTCATTCTTTTTTATGGCTGAGTAATATTCCATTATATATATATATGTGTGTGTGTATATATATACAGATATGTATATATATATATATGTACATATATATACACATACACACATATATATACACACGTATATATATATATATACACACACACACATACCCCATCTCCATTCATTTATCAGTGGACACTTGGGCTGCTTTTATAGTTTTGCTATTGTAAACAATGCTGCAACAAATATAGGGGTGCGTGTATCCCTTTGAATTCATGTTTTTGTGTTCTTGGGGTAAATACCAAGATTACTGGATTATAGCATAGTTCTATTTTTAATTTTTGAGGAAGCACCGTACTGGTTTTCACTGTGGCTGCACCAGTTTGTGTCCCCACCAACAGTGCAAGAGAGTTCCTATTTCTCCACATCCTCACCAATGCCTGTTTCTTGTGTTTTGATATTAGCCATTCTGACAGGTGCGAAGTGTTTCATACTTTCCTACACTACTGTGTTGCTATAAAGCAACCTTTCGTTTTAACTGAGAGAATTGCTTTTAGCATTTTTGTCAGGCAGGTCTTGTGGTGATGAACTCCCTTACTTTTTCTTTGGGAAAATATTTTTGAAGGAGAATTTTGACTAGTATAGCATTCTTGGGTGATGTTTTTTGTTTTTGTTTTTTTGTCCTCCTCTTTCAGCACTTTGAAAATATCATCCTGCTCCCTTCTGAAAATGCAAGGTTTCTGTTGAAAAATCTTACAGGAATTCCCTTGTATGTGATAGGTAAGTCCCTTTTCTCTTGCTGCTTTCAAAAATCTCTTTGTCTGTAACTTTGACATTTGATTATAATATGGCTCAGTATGGAATTCTTTGTACTCTTTTTTTCCCCTTTGTCTTTTGGGATTCTTGAACCTTCATATCCATTTCTTTTGCCAGTTTGGGGAAGTTTTCAGCCATTAATTCTTTGAATAAGCTTTCTGTTCCTTTTTCTCTCTTCTCTTTCTGAGACCCTTTAATGTGTATATTGCTCTGCTTTGTAGTGTCCTATTAGTCTCTGAGCGTTCTTCATTCCTTTTCATTCTTTTTTTCTTTTTATTCTTCTGATAGAGTTATTTCAGTGGCCTGTCTTTGAGGTCACTTTTTTTTTTTTTTTGTTCCGGTTGACCTAGTGTTCTGTTGAATGCCTCTAGTGATTTTTTCTTAGTTCAATTATTATGTTCTTCAGCACTGTGATTTCTTTTGAATATTTTCTTTTTTTTCAAATTCTTGTTTTGTGTGCACATTGCTCTCTCGCACTCGATAAGCATCTTTATGACTGTCATTTCGAATTCTGTGTCAGGTAAGTTATGTAACTATATTTCATTAGGTTCAGTTTCTAGAGATTTATCTTGTTCCTTTATTTGGAAAATCTTTGCCTGCTTTTTCATTTTCTTCAAATTTGTTCTGTGTTTTTCACATTAGACAAAGTGGCCAGCTCTCTTAGCCTTAACAGATTGGTCTCATACATTAGAAAGCCCCCACCAACTAGCCCAGCCAGATATTCTGGTGGGCCTCTCACATCTTTTGGTAGTCTAACTCACTTTCTTTTTTGTTTGTTGTTTTGTTTTTTGTTTTTGCAATCCTTAGGCATCTAGTGCCCTGTCAATGTGCTGGGATAAGTGAAACTGCATCCCGTTCCTTTGGCCACTCCTAGAATAGTTAGATCATTGGATACTGTGTTCAACTCCTTCTCTCTCCAGGGAGAAGCTGTGAGCGAGGTTATTCACATTCTATGTCAGGTGAATTATGTAACTCCATTTTATTAGGTTCAGTTTCTAGAGATTTGTCTTGTTCCATTTTGATATAACAATGTAACATATTTTATTGATAGGGTATTAAATGTTAGATACCTCTACATTTTTGGAGGCAAACCCTATGTGGCTTATTCTTTTGATATATCAGTGGATTAGATGTCGTACTATTTTATTTAGGAATTTACATTAATATTCATGGTAGTAGAGGACAATTTTTGTATTATTTTTCTATTTGCTTTTGTTACTTATCCTGAATTGCAATAATGTAATACTTTAGTATTTAATGGAATCAAGGTATAAGATCCAACAGAATCCTATGACAGATAAGATAGTTCAGAAACAAATCCTCATATAAGAATTTTTTATATGAAAAAAGTGCGACTGTCATATTTATAGTATCAATGGAGATAACCTTAATAAATGGTGCTCTATTAATAGTTAACTTAATAGATAATGGTGCTCTATTAATAGTTAACTTAATTAATAGTTAACTCCTAAATATTTGAATTAAAAATGATACCACAAAATGAGTAGAAAATACTAGATGAGGGGCGCCTGGGTGGCGCAGTCGGTTAAGCGTCCGACTTCAGCCAGGTCACGATCTCACGGTCCGTGAGTTCGAGCCCCGCGTCAGGCTCTGGGCTGATGGCTCAGAGCCTGGAGCCTGTTTCCGATTTTGTGTCTCCCTCTCTCTCTGCCCCTCCCCCGTTCATGCTCTGTCTCTCTCTGTCCCAAAAATAAACGTTGAAAAAAAAAATTAAAAAAAAAAAAAGAAAATACTAGATGAGTTTCTTATAGATCATAGCAAAGTTTACATAGTTTTATGTAGAAAACAATAAAGTAACCACAAAAAAGAAATTTAGACAATTTTTTTCATATCTTTGGGTATAAATTTATGTCAAAATCCATACACAGCCAATGAGGACATGAAAAAGTGTTCGGCATCACTAGTCACTTGGAAATGCAAATGAAAACCATGATGAGATATCCCTTCATACTCAATAAGATGGCTATTAATAAAAACAAAACCAGAAGTAATAATAAGTGTTGGTGATGGTATGGGGAAATTTGAACTCTTGTTAATTGAATGTAGGAATATACAAGGTGCTGCCATTGTGAAAAATACAATGGTGGATCCTTAAAACATAAAACATAGAATTACCATGTGATCCATCATTCTGTTTCTGGGTACATACCCAACAGAATTGAAGAGAAGGATTGAAGTATTGAAAGAAGAGACTCGAACACATATTTGTACATCAGTGTTCATAGCATCATTATTTACAATAGCCAAAATGTGGAAGCAGCTCTAGTGTCCATCAACAGATGTCATCAACAGATGAAGGGATAAGCAAAATGTGATACATACAATGGAATATTATTCAACCTTAAAAAGGAAGGGAATTCTGACCTATGCTACAACATGGATGGGCCTTGAGAACAGTATGCTAAGTGAAATAAACGAACACAAAGGACAAATATTGTATGAGTCTACTTATTTGAGGTAACTGGTGTAGCCAAATTCATAGAGACAGAGTGTTTACTTTTTAAGAAGTCCATTTGGAACTTCTGAGCCTGTTTCAAATTCTTTTTCTTTTATTTACCCCCTCTGACTCTTTTAGGTTCTCTGCTTTCCACTATCTGACAGTCTTCCACACCTTTCTTTACCTTATGTTGGTGTTTTTAAGAGCTCTCAAAGCTATTGAGTCTTTCTACAGTTCTTGGTTTTATATGTCCCCTGTAATTAAAGCTGGAGCATAGAGCATGACTATCCAACGTATGGGTTGACACCTTAACTATGAACTGCATTCTAGATTTGGGTCATGTATTCACTCCTTCATTCATTCAACAAATCACTAATTACTAGCTGTGTGTTGGTAATCAGTTGGGCATGATGCAAACATGCACAGTGGCCCTCTCTCATAGAGTTGCTGCGGATATGGTTTGTCCCATGATCAATCTTCGAGTCATTCTTTCCTGTAGCCCACTTTCTCACATATTATAGTTCTCATCAGGACTTTGTCCATACTGCTTATTTCTTTTGAACTCGACTCTGCTTTAAATGAGTTATTTGCAGACTGTATTCTAATTCTATTTCAATTCTGGTGGTCAGTCTTTCAACTGCCTAAAAAAGAATTCCTTCTTTTGTGGTCTTAGTGTCTTGTTAAGTTAGGTTACTCTTTATTGCATTCTCAATGCAAGCTGCAATTCAAATAGAGAGTATTTATCCAAGTAGAAAGAATTTTACAACCCCTATAGTGGTACTTTAGGTTAAAATTATAGTCGATTCATTTGCCCCTACATAAAGTGATTCCCTTATTGCCAATAACTTCAATCTTCTCAAGTACTCATTCAAAACTGTGCTTTTCTCCACATTTTTTCCATCTTCATGGCTTATTCTCAGTTAATCCTTCTGAATGTGCTCTATTAATGTTGTTTTAGAACAACAGAACTGGAGACATCTGAACACACTACAGCCAAAAGGAGATGTTTCTGTGGACCACAATTAAACTAAGGGTTTTCTATTCCCTCCTGAAATAAATTTTTTTTTCTTAAAGCAAAAGGCCAACCCTCAATTTCAAGACTTTTCTTAAGATTTGTATCCATTCATCAATTAGTGTACCCCTTTGCCTGATAGATTGTAGATGCTTATTATCACCTAAATTAATTTAAGGGATATGTTTAGAATATAAGAAAATGTCTAATATTGGAATGTTCTCGGAGATTGCTGCTTTTAAGAACAACCTGGCATTGTGATAAAGATTTAGATGAAATTAGGTTTGAATCTTTTTTCCCTCCTAAATATTAATTGTCAAAGTTTAATAAATTAATACTTAGGGCTCAACGTCCTGATATCTAAAATAGTGGCAGTATTAACTATTGCTTGAGGTTTTTATATAGGTTAGATGAGATATTATTTCCTACATGGTGCCAGACACATACTGTGCACTCAGCATTATTATTTGTATGGTTACTATTACCAAAAATTGCTCACATGCTCATGTTCCTTAATTCCTTTCTTCGTGCACATTTTGATTGTACATCATAATCAAATATGTTCACAGGTATGGAGTGAGGTAGAAATCCTGTTGGCTTGGTCATCAGGGGACCTGGGTTGGTTCAAATACAAAGAACAATTAGTGCCATCAGGACTGAGCATCATGTCACTTCTCTTGCATGCAACTTCTAAGTAAAACCTCTTATTTCTCCAACTCTCTGTTTTAGTTATACCAATAACGATAGTGTTCACATATGTTTTAGAAACTGTTCTGCAAATCTCTTTGGTTCCAGTTTTACTATCCTAATCATTTTTCTATTTCTAGCTCTTCTCTTCTTGAAGCCTTTGGCTTCTGAACCTAAAAATCATAAGGGGCACCTGAGTGGCTCAGCCGGTTGAGCACCTGACTCAGGCTCAGGTCATGATCTCACGGTTTGTGGGTTCGGGCCCCGTGTTGGGCTCTGTGCTGACAGGTCAGAGCCCGGAGCCTGCTTCGGATTCTGTGTCTCCCTCTCTTTCTCTGCCCCTCTCCCACTCATGCTCTGTTTCTCTCTCTCTGTCTTGAAAATATATAAATGTTAAAAAAAGTTTTTAAACAATCATATTAATAAGCCACATAAGTAAATTACAAAGGAGAGTTACAAAGACCCTTTAGAAGAGTTTACTGGTATGGCATATTCTGTATTTTATCCCCTCAATTAAAACAAACAAACAAACAAACAAAAAACCTCTCAAGCACCTAACGTTTATTTTTTCTCCTAAGTGACGCAATTTTTGTTCCCACCGTCACAATTTTTATGTCCTCTATTTCACTCTAAATGGAGCACACATTATTTTTCACTCACTTTATTTTGGTTATTCAATTGGATTGGGTTTCAGAGACCAAAAATCCCCCTCCCTGCTTAGCTCCCTGTGCCCTGCGTTCTGCTCTGTCTTCACGTTTCTTCCCTTAAGATAATGGCACTTTCTCAAAAACCTTTTGAAACCACACCCCCATGGGTTTTAGGCAATCCAGAGCTTTCCCACTTTGTGAGAGGGGCGCCGTGTCATTGTGAGGGGCACAGCTCTTTGTAGACACTTGACCCTTAATCATTGCCGATCGTCTGTTTGGCTTGAGCTCAGCTCTGTGCTCTGCTTGCCTGCTGTCCTTCTCCACATTGTGTCATTTTCATTTTCAGACCCACACCCACCTATTTGTCCTGCTCGCCAGCCATTAACTTGCCTGCCGCGACCTGTCCCATACTGCTCCACAGCTGTTGCTTTGCTGCCAGGCGCAGAGCTGGAAAGCCACTCTTGAATTCACCTGCCAGCCTCAGTCTGGGCCCTTACCCAGGCTGAGAAGAAAGAATGGACAGGAATTAGATGGCCTGCCACATGTTATCAACGGTATCAAGTTCTCCTCCCATCCCAGTGTAACCTGAAATAGCGATGTGAAGCTTTTATGCCTCAAACAAATACGATTCTTGGATCATCAGAGAGTTTGCATAATTTAAGAAGGAGAAGAACATGTGTTCAACAGTTTTGATCAAGGCAATAAATAGCATGAGAACTGAGAGACCTAGATAGTGAATTTAAAAAACTGAGGTTCTTCAAAGTTCTAATACCTTTATTGATGTTTGAAAATTTTCAGAAGAATCTGGAAATCCGATAAATTCTACATTACAAGGCAGAATTGGATTTCTCTCCATATTTCTACAGGAAAGAATGTGCCTCATAGATGTAGGGCAATATATTTTTTTTAATGTTTGTTTTTGAGAGACAGACAGCGTGTGAGAGGAGGAGGGGCAGAGAGAGAAGGAGTCACAGAATCTGAAGCAGGCTCCAGGCTCTGAGCTGTCAGCACAGAGCCCGACGCGGGGCTCAAACTCACGGAGTGTAAGATCATGACCTGAGCTGAAGTCGGACGCTTAACCGACTGAGCCACCCAGGCACCCTGGGCAATCTTTATTCCAAACTCAGCGTCTTTCCTTAGATTGTTTCTGTCAACCTAATGCTCATTGTTCGCTATCAAAACCCATCAACTTTCCAGGCACAATTCAACACACCACCACTTCCATGAAACCTGCTTAGCTCAGCTTTAGTATAAAATGACAAGTACTAGGCTCAATCCAGATACTCTGGGCTTTGTCCAGGCTTTGTCACTTGCCAGCCAAGTGACTTTGAGCAAGCCACTTGAACACCAATTTTCCTTTTCTTCATGTATATTTTTGGAGTGATGTTGTCTCTGTCCAGTTTGTAGGGTTGTCATAAAGATCAAGTGAAATACTCTGTAAAAGTGTTTGGTAAACTCTACTGATAGATAAATGTTATGGTAGCATTTCCTCCAAATGTACTCCCTCTACTTGCCTTTAGATGTACAATTACAGACTATCTCATTAGGTATAAGTAGGAAACAGATACAATGAGTGCTAACAGCGAAAACCCTGTTTTCGTTGCTCTGTTCTCTACATTTAATCCCCCAACAACCCTAGGAGATGGGTCATATTTTCACTTTATAGATGAATAAGCTGAAGCAAAACAGAGGTTAAGTAACCTGCCAACAACACATAGGCGATGGTCAGTGGAGCCAGGCTTCTAACCCAGGCTGTCTCTGGAACTTGCTTTCTCAACCAGTGAGTGGTTAACCACCTATCATAATGATCCAGGTGATGGAGGGCATATGGTTCATTCATTTAACCTTTTATTATTTTGGGGGGAGAGGGAGGAGAAATTTCCTAGAACATAATACTTCCCTCACCAACTTCTCTACACCTTATGAGAGGTGGGGCTAAGCCACAGCAGCAAGGCATCATACTTTGCTTGTCTTTTCAGTGACTGCCTCTTCAGATGGGGATATGTTCCTTTACTGTGGCCGACTGAGCCCAAGGGTCACTTCTGAGGGCACGTCTCTGGCTTCACTTCAGGGAGTGCTGACATGTGGCTTATCCCTTTCCGGCTTGTTTATCCTTGTCTGTAGGATTTTCTGAAGTTTTTGATATTCTCTAGGAGGCAAATGCTCTATCATCAAGGGTCTAGCCCTGGCTTTGGGGATCAAACAATGGCGAGAAGTCAACTTCCATATGCTTCTGGGCACGTCTCCAACCCATTCCAAGAAAGGAGGCTTCTGTTACATGGCAGAGTGGAGTTTTCCTAGAATGAAGGTATATCTCCTGCCAGACACTTTAAGGAACAAACATGGTATAAAGCTAGTTGCCCTGCTAACTGTGGTGTGTGACTGGCACTGAGACTGTTTCCCACGTGATCCCCCGTCCACGTTTCTGGTTATATTCTCTGACTTGACTTGCTTCCACCTCACGTACCTTCATATTCTTCTGTTCCAGCCATACGTCTACCCGTCCTCTTCTTCCCACAGGCCGTTGTTTGGGAGTTTCCTTTCTGGGAGAATTTTTCTTGCCAGAATAAATTATCTCCTTTTCTAAGATCTGTCTGAGATGTTTGTGGCCAGTTTTCTCTTTGTTTTGATACTCATTCGCCAATCGACTGGATCCAGTGTCACTAATGGGGTACTAGCCCTCTATGGGCCAAATAGCTGTTGCTTCCTCAGATAGAACTGGAAAATGAAAGGTGCCATCATTCCCTTCTAGGCACCACAAGTAAATGCTTCCGCTCTGCAGGGTCAGCCCTGCCTGCTGACCAGAGGAGATGTGTTTCTACGAATGCAGGTTAGGTCTTTACTGTCCACATAGTGTACCAGCCTTGTTCTCAAGCACGTTTGAAAGGAATGTCGGGAATTTTCAGCTGTATAAGGAAATGCAGCAGGCCCCATACACCACATGGGGGAGTCCCTATTGTCATAACAAATGATCCTAAAATCTCAAAGTCTTAAAATCACATGGGTTTCTTTCTTGTTTTTACTACACATCTTTCATGTTACCTGTACATTGCAGGTAATCTGGGTGTTGTAGGTATTTTCATTGGGAAACTTGGATGATAGATGTTCCATTTTGGTTCAGCTGATTAGCACATCAGGAGTGAGGGCCACTCCAGCACTGGCTCTTTAATTTTTTTAAATTATTTTTTAATGTTTATTATTAAACATTTTTGAGAGAGAGATCAGGATGGAGTGTGAGAGGGGGAGGGAGAGAGAGAGAGGGAGACACAGGATCCAAAGCAGGCTCCAGTCTCTGAGCTGTCAGCACAGAGCCTGATGCGGAGCTTGAACCCATGAACTATGAGATCATGACCTGAGCCCAAGTTGGACGTTCAACCGACAGAGCCACCCAGGTGTCCCCAGCACTGGCTCTTTAAACTTTGTCCTGCAAGTGACACATGTCACTTTCACTAGCATACTATTTCTTAGATTTATTCTCACGTACCTTGTATTAGCAGCCTTAGTAAGAATTCGGAAACCAAATAATAGATTATTGCTGTTCACCAAAAAAAAAAAAAAAAAAAATTGATTTACTCTCTGAATTTTAAGCATTGCAGGGCGGTTATATCAGTGCAGAAAACTGCAAAAGAAAATGGAAGATAATTTTCAAGAAGAGGAAGCGTTTTTCTAAACTTTTTCAGAGCGTTGACTCTATCTTGTCTAGAAAAAACATACTTCAAGTTTGTAGAAAAAGGTAAAAATTCTGTCGGCAGAGGCATAATGAATACATGATGGTGGTGAGAGGCTGAAGTCTTCCTTTTCTGTCTCCCCACATTGCTTTAAAAATCTTTTCTATAGTGCTCATAGAGTACTTACATAATTTTTATTTTTTTTAGAGTTTTTATTTTGAGAGAACACACACATGGGTGCGGGGTAGGGGCAGAGAGAGAGGGGGAGAAAGAGAGGGGGAGAGAGAGAGAGGGGGAGAGAGAGAATTCCCAGCAGGCTCCGCACCGTCCATTCAGAGCCCCATATGGGACTCGATCTTACGAACCCACGAGATCATGACTTGAGCCGAAATCAAGTGCGGGTTCAACCAGCTGAGCCACCCAGATGCCCCAATACTTAAGTAATTTTAAAAGAAAAATATACAGGGGCGCCTGGGTGGCGCAGTCGGTTGAGCGTCCGACTTCAGCCAGGTCACGATCTCGCGGTCCGGGAGTTCGAGCCCCGCGTCGGGCTCTGGGCTGATGGCTCAGAGCCTGGAGCCTGTTTCCGATTCTGTGTCTCCCTCTCTCTCTGCCCCTCCCCCGTTCATGCTCTGTCTCTCTCTGTCCCAAAAATAAATAAAAAAAAATAAAAAAAATAAACGTTGAAAAAAGAAAAATATACAGAGTAGAGGAGGGCAGAAGCTCAGGTTTTCCTCTTTTACTGTGCTTCAATTGTGCCTTCTCATTTTAACCCGTGGCAGAAGAGACGTGCTGTCATTGGTTGAAGAACTGTTTCAACACCCAACTTGTATCGCAGGAAACTACAGGAGACAGGAGAAAAGTAAACTAAATAAGGAAAAAAAAAAAAAAAAAAAATATATATATATATATATATATATAACAGGAAGAGACAGGCAGCAGAATTCATTGTAATAGGATAACAACTTGTTGGTATTTGTCATGGGCATTGAGTGGTCTCCAGCTTTCGGCATTACCCAAAACAGCTGCTGTGAATGTGCCGAATGTACCTCCTGGTAGGGGTGCGAAGGTGTTCTAATGAATGTGCATCAAGTGGAAACTTGCTGTTTCTTAGGATATATGCAGCTTCAACTTTTCTAAATATGCCAAATTATTCTCTGACGCATTTACATCAGTTTAGTCTTCCACCATAAATATTTAGGGTTCCTGTTACTACCTACCTTCCATTACAATTGGAATTTTCCTGATTTAAAACTTGTGCTATCTTCATACCATATCATTGTGGTTTTAATTTGCCTTTCCCAGATTACTGATAAAGGTTGAACACTTCCTATAAGTTTATTGGACCCAGGTGTTTAATCTGTGAAATGCTTGTTCATTTCACATCTTTTAAAAAATTCTAATATTTACCTTTTGATTTGTAGGAATTGTGTCAGCACTCTGTATAGTAATCTCTTCTCTGTTATGTGTGACATGTCTCCTGCATGGCTTATGTTTCCACTTTATGAAGACATTTGGGCAGAAGTTCTTCATTGTAGTGTAACATTTATTTATCTCTTATGTTTTATGCTCTTTGTACCCAATTTAAGAAATACGTCCCTATCTCAAGGTCGCTAAAATGTCTCCTTTAATTTCCAAAGATTTTAAAGCTTTGCCTCTTACATTTAAGTCTCAGTCTATCTGTATATGATAATTTTTATACTTGGTGAGAGATTGGGATCTGATTTCATTTTGTTTTCCAATAAGGGTAATTAATTTTCCTTGCAACTCTCATTGACTAATTTCCTAATGATATGCAAGAAGAAATATAAGTCCCTACAGGTATGTGAGTCTTGTGGTTCTTTTTTAAAAAAAAATTAAGTTTACTTATTTATTTTGAGAGAGAGAGAGAGTGCACACAAGGAGTAGAGACAGAGGGAGAGAGAGAGAATCCCAAGCAGGCTCATCATCGTCAGTGAGGAACCCGATGTGGGGCTCAAACTCATGAACCGTGAGATCACGGCCTGAGCCCAAATCAAGAGTCAGACACTCAAATGACTGAGCCACCCATGCGTCCCTTCTTTATGTTTCTATTGGAATTTTCCCCCATCTCTGCATGAATGTTACACTCTCCTAATTTACACGGCTTTAATATATGTCTTGAAATCGACAAGGGCAATTTTCTCCCCCCCTTGTTCTTTTACATTCTCTAGAGTATGTTTGTCAAGTGGCATAAATAACTGTTGTGATTTTTATAGGAATTGCATTGGATTAATAGATTACTATAAAAAAACTTAATCCTTATGATAGTCATTTAATCCAAGAACATAATTTATCTCTCCCTTTGCTTTAGTTCTCTTAAATGTTAATCAATAAAGCTTAAATGTTCTTTCCCCCCAGAGGAAGAAATCAAAAAAAAGTGCATTCCTACTGAGTACCTTATACTCTAAAGAGCATCTTTTGGTTTGTTATATTTTCTAGTTTATTTTATTCTTTAACTGGAATAGAAAAGTGCAGTGGATTTTTTTTTTACCTATTGATCTTTATATCAGATGGGGCTAAATTATTCTGCAATAATAAGGAATATCAAAATTTCAAACAAGTTCTTTAAACAATAAAAGTTTGTTCCTCACACATGCTACATGTCCAACAGGGTCAGCAGGGGGGACTCTGATCAATGTCTTCCCAGCCAGGGAAAGAGGCCGACAGAGCAGCACCATCTGGACGCGACAGAGTGAAAGAGCGAGTGAGCAAGCATAGTAAATTGCACACAGGTACTTGTAGCTTCACCCTGGTAATGGCACATGTCACTGCTCATATTTCATTAGCTAAAGCAAGTCACATGGCTACCTCTAACTTGACAAGGGGTGAAGTAGCATATGCCTAGAAAAAAAGAGAGCTCCCCAAACTGAGGAACAGCATTAATCTATATACATCTCTCCGGAACTTTGGTAAAATATTTGTCTCTAGATTGTACTACCTAGAGAGAGGTGATTTGATAATCATTTGATAATCATTTCAGTACTTACCTTGGTATTTATTTTCCTTATTTCAATGCACTGGCTAGTAAAATATTTTTAAAAAAAATTTTTTTTCAACGTTTATTTATTTTTGAGACAGAGAGAGACAGAGCATGAACGGGGGAGGGGCAGAGAGAGAGGGAGACACAGAGTCGGAAACAGGCTCCAGGCTCTGAGCCATCAGCCCAGAGCCCGACGCGGGGCTCGAACTCCCGGACCGCGAGATCGTGACCTGGCTGAAGTCGGATGCTTAACCGACTGCGCCACCCAGGTGCCCCTAGTAAAATATTTAATAGAGGCAGTGATAGTGTGTATTCTTGTTCTACTCCTGATTTTACAGAAGTGCTAATTATCAGGAAGAAGAAGAAGAAGAAGAAGATGATGATGATGATGATTTATGATGATGGTTTTTGCAAATATCCTGTGTCAAGTTATGTGTTTAGTTTGTTAAGGGATTTGGTCCTAAATAAATAGTTTTTGGTTCTCAATTAACAATCCTTTTTTAAGGATTTTGGTCCCAAACAAATCACATGAATTTTTTTCTTTAATATATTTTTATGGTGAATTACATTAATATATTTTAAAATTCAAATAGATTTTGTAATTCTGGAATAAGCCCAACTTGATCAGGAGATTTAATCTCTTTATACATTTCTAGATTCAATTTGCTTATGTTTTATTCAGAATTTTTTTGTTTTTAGTTTAAGTACCTTAGTGAGAAAGGCCTATAATTTTTCTTTTTTTCATATTTTCCTTTCTGTTTTTTTTTTCTTTAACATGTGTGTCAAAGTTATACTGGCCTCATAAAATAAAATGGGAAATACTCTCTTTTATTGTATTTGCAAGACTGTAAAAATCAGAATTAGTTTAATTAAAATTAATTTGGGTAGTTTCTATTTGTCTTCTCAAGTTATCTTAGGTTGAGATGTTTTTAGGAATTTGTCTAATTTGTCTAAGAATTAAAGTTCAATTCTTATAAAGTTGCCTACAATGTATTCTTATATTTGTAACCAGATTATATCTATAGTTAATGCCTGTATTATCATATCCAATATTATTATACATCTATTATGTTTTCTTGATCAGTTATGCCAGAAGTGAAACAATTTTAATAGTAAATCCATGGATGCTAAAAATCCAGGAATAAGGGATACTTCTTGATTTTGCCCATCAAAACTCACTCTCAGGTGTTTGAAAAACTTAGCTTATTATAGTAAGCTTTTCCAGAATAAGGAGTATGAACTTACTTGGAGTTGTCTAACTAAAACACTATTTTCTTGACTTTTTCAAAACAAGGAAATTCTGATTCAATGTGACATGATGTTTTCACAGCGAGAAAAAGAAATTGCTAGCACCTCTCTTTGGTAGATCGCAAAACGCTCACAAATTCTCTTCATTCTGTGTGCCCCCTTGCAGTGTGACTTTGCCATTCCTTCTTTGAAGAATAGGGTCTATTTTATAGCTATTGACTCTTGACCTCATCATGTGACTGCTCTGGTCACTGGGACATTAGCAAATGTGGTGCGAGCAGAGGCATGACAAGTACTTGCACATGGGAACCTCCCATCTTATGTTGCTAAGAATCTTTCTGCTCCTATCAGAATGAGCCTGGGGTATGCTCCCATGACTGTCAAGGCAACCACTAGATGAGAGAGTGAGGCCAAACCAGACCATCCAAACTCAGCCACGCTGATCCAAACCAGAATTACTCAGTGAATCCACAGAAATATATGGGGGTGGGGGGTGGGGGGAGAAAGTGTACGCAGTTAGCTAAATTTTCCTCCTGTACGTGTTCATTTTTTCCTAAACTTCTTACTCAGGCACTTCTAGGGGTGGTGGAACTGTTGGTGCCCAATTCATTTACTGGATGTGTCCTCAAGATTGATAGTACCCAAAAGCAAAAGTTGAGGGATGTGTCAATCCATTGTCTGCCTTTGCAAATTACAGGCAGAGTTTCTGAATGTGGAGCAGAGTCGCTAATCTTAGATTGTCTATTTTGAGTCATGACTTCCTACTACAAAGCAGCAGTTATATGGTAGAAGGATTCTCATCCCCTGAATGGTGACCCAAAAGATACACTGAAGATACACAATTTAAAAAGTTAGGCCTTGGATTCACAAAGCATAAGGGCAAGCTAGAGATTGAATAGATTGTTTAAAGGCAAATGTGCATGTTTTGTAACAGGTCTGAACAATGCATTTGTCTAATTCACTGAATCCTATGTATCTATTTCCAAATGTATCTTCCCAAGCTCTCAAGGAATTATATATTAGCTGGTATTACATTAGTATTTGTTTTTAATGAAATTTGCCCTTATAAGATTGTAATAACCAACAAGTGGAAAATAGGATATTTTGACAAAAGGTGAAAGTTTTCTCCAGAAGCACCTAGTCCTGATAAGCTTGATATATAAAAGGTTGTGGTTTCTACGCCTCTCATTGAAGAGACAAGAAAGGAAATCAAAGAGATGACACTTTGGGTTTGTTTCTGGCTGCCTTACTAACAAGAAACACCAAAAACAGTTCTCTCATTTCTAAACATTTTTCTGAATAGGATAACTTACAGAAAACAGAACCACAATCACCTAGTTTTTTCCCAAACAGGTTTTCCATTTTTAAGATAAGAATGAAGCTATAGATGTATCAGTTGCTTCAGAATATTTCGCATCTAGGATGAGATATCTCAGATAGTAGAGAAGGGAGAATTTTGAATATAATAGAAACTACATAGAATTGACATCAAACACGTACTCATGCATATATACATATTCATATCCAATTAGGCAGCTAAAAAGTCAATAATCCTCTTGCTTCTGTAGTTTAATTAAAATCTCTCATTTCAAAATGCAACATTTAGAGATAACATCAGCTGTTCCTCATGAAGTAGAGAAACGTGTTTTCAGAAGGGGGTATCCAGGGGTGAAGAAGGCAGCAACAATGAAGCGGTCAACAGAAACTTACATCCATGGACCAAGCTGTTAGGGCCTCAATATACTAAGGTTTAGAATTCTATTTTGTTTCCCCAGAAAGGAGAAAGGGCACTGGAAATGACTCCTTATGTTACTGTATTAGTGGCGGGTCATTTTGACTCCATGATTAAATGGATTGAGGTGTGCGAAAGCGGTAAAGGGGAGGGGCTAAACGGAGATTATGGGTTAAGGTGTACTGCTACTTTAAAATTATGCATGCCTGGCCCCATCCAGGTCCCTCCCACTGCTTGAAGCACCTGCTGGAAGCCTGGAGAGTTCAGTTCCAGGCGGGCCACCAAGCAGACTGCGCTCTGAGTTTCAGGTAACCAAGTGTTTGCCGTGCAGAATACTTTACTTGGGCACCCACGTCTTCCTTGCAGAATTCCTGCTGCTGTGGCCTATTTGCTAAGAGTAACCCGGGGGTTACCGCAGCGTTGCCAGGCAACGAGGGACAGCGGTCCTGTGAAGAGCCATTTGTCACACTGAGGGGACTGGTTGAAATGCAATAAAGAGATGGTAATTCAGCTTATTTATCAATACAATTACTTACACAGTATTAGGGGTCCATATTTAACCTACAAATACATAGTCATAGGAGGAAACACGAACACAAACGTTTGCTAAATACTAAGGCATAGGACAGACAGATGGTGTTGGGTTTCTAATCAGCTTTCCTGTGAGCTTAAAGTTGCTGCACATGCTGGGTTGGGGGAAAGGCCCAAAGCGCTTTGCCAGCTTTATTTCGGACATCTGTAAGTTAGCTGTGTGCTACAACATAAGGTGCCCGTCTAAAGAAAATCTATGCAATTCTTTACTTTGTTAAGTAGATAGTGCTAATTCCCTGGGGTAGAGTAGCACTCTTAAATTGCTGTGCGGTGAAATGTATTCACAAGAAGTATATGTGTATCCGTGTATGACTATACATGGGAAACTGGTTGTCCTGGGCACTTTCAAAGTGTCTGATTTGCCCGATACAAAGGTTACCTAACCAAAGAATAAGTGTTTTCCTCTAGACAGTGTGTTTCAGAACGTTTTTGCTCTTTGAGAAGTTCAGTAATGTTTCTCGTCGGGGGCTCACAGTCCGCAGGCTTGGGATGAACTTAAATTTTAAAGATGTAGCAGCTTTTCCTTGACACTTTGTTTTTGATTCCCAGACACCAGCTGCTACTCATGTCTTCACCGTTGCTAAGAACGTCTGTGGTATTACCTCAGTGTGAAAACGTGTCTGCAGCTTCCCGAAAATGGAGTATCTCAACGTTACTTAAAGCACCCTGCTTTAAAGTGTTGCTGGCAGGCGGCATTGGCCTTATTATTTATTTAGGAATGCTTTATCAGGAGGAGAATGCTTTCTTGTGAACATGAGTCGCCTGGCTCTTTCACCGGGCTTCCGCTTCTTGTCCCACGTCATTGCAACATTGACCTTTGCGTATTTCGCTGCCATCTCGCTGGCTGACTCACAGGGCCTTTTCCCGAGGCTGGAGAACGTGGGAGCTTTCAAGAATGTTTCCATCGTGCCACCCCAAGCAACATGTGGGCTCCCAGGCCGCAGCACTTTTTGTCAGAGCTCCACTGCTGCCGCCAGTCTGCAGTTCTGTACCCAGCGGATGTGCATCCAGGACTGCCCATACAGGTCTTCACCGCCCGGCCACATCGCCCTGTTCTCCGCGGGCCTCGGGAGCTGCATCACCGTAGACAAGCGTGATCTGTGTCCCAACGCTCATAGCAATTCCACAAGTTTTATTTTTGGAAATCACAAGAATTGCTTTTCTTCTCCTCCTTCTCCAAGGCTGGCGGCATCATTTACTCTAGCTGTGTGGCTGAAACCTGAGAAGGAAGGCGTAATGTAAGTAGTGGAGTGAGTGTAAGCTTTCCTAGGGGTCCTGAGCCATAGTAGTGAAGACTTGCAACACGAATCCTTAAACTAGAAAGGAAGGCGAACACTGGAATCCATGCAGTTGAAGACCAGTTGCTATGTCCGTCTTCCTGTTTAAGTTTACATTGCAAATATTGTTTTCCCAAATTTACAGTTGTTTCTCCTTTCCATGGATGAAGCGAGCCCTCAAAAAAGAATATGTTAAGATAGCTTCCTTGCAGACAGACGTGTTTACACGTGTCTCATGTATTCCCTGGCCGTTTAGCCAAACCTTTGGTCTTGGCCTTCAGAGGCTCAGCCAGGCTCAGTGTGAGCTTTACAGTGCACGGGCTAGTAGTACAAATAATTGATATTTCCTAAGTCTTGATCTAGGTTATTATAAACAACCTGCTTCTGCTGGAGTATAAAATTTTCATCAGGCAGATGGCTCTCTAAGGGCTTAGGACTGTCTTTAATTCATCCGTATTTTCCCAGGAAGAGGTGTTTGTTTGACTCATGGAAGATGCCCAATAACATGAGTTGAATAAATGAATAATCCTCTAACTCTGAAAGGATACAGCTTTTTGCCCTTTGCCTTGTTGTGTCTCCTGTTTGGAAATATATAGATAAGCATAAAAGCGTCCCAATAGATTTTATGCCATCGATCCCAGTAGAAATGCCTTCAGTGAGTTTGTAGTGGGGCTTTGTCATTTTTTGTTTATATAATCACTTGGTTTTCATTCTGTAATGTTTTCTAAAGCTGCCATCTCATGTGTTTTCCCTAAGTATTTAGAGCCGATCTGGAGATTTGAATAAGTAAGGAAGTTTTGAGGCACTTTTTGTTTATCTTCTGTCTTCCTGTAGAGCTTTTGGCTCTCCCCCTTGTGACAGTTTCTTTGTTTGAGAGCGTTAACCAAATATCTAAAAACTTGTGAAACAAACCAGAAAAGTCTTATAATCTTATAAGCAAATATGACTTAAATGTCTTTGGTGTTTAGTTTTAATTTGCCAAGTGAAAGTCGGCATTTTTCTTCATGTGAAGTGAGAATGATCACAAAGCATTATTTCTATTTCTGTGTCATCCCTAAAAGAAAACCCTGTTTTCTTACTGTTTGAAATGTCAGTAGAGCCAACCTACTCCGTTTATGTAAAGAATGTCCAAGAATTGTCTGTTGGCAAATATGGCTGGGAAAAACTTTTTTTTTTTTTTCCCCAAGTGTCCCCTCCCCCTCCCCAGGAGATCTGTCTCTACCAAATTCTTCTCTTATTGGTATCATTTAGTATAAATAAGATAGAGGGGTATTGATAGAGGCAGTGGCACATGGTTTACGGTCTGGAGAGTTCCATGCATCAAGGTCGTTTTCATTCTCAAAACTAAAATAACTATGGGAATTGGGGGAATTTCGGGGTGTTTGCACTAGATAAGTAAAACAAACAAAACATGGATTATCCAATTATTGTTTATCCAGGAGCAGAATAAATCCAGTTCCTAAATATTTTGCTACCTGCCTTCCTTTCACATTCATTATCTACCAAAGCTAGTATGTTTACAAGCAAACAAAATAGCAAGGAAGATAATCAATAACATATTAAGAAATGCATTTTCAGTAAGCTTGGGAAAATAAGCCTGCATTTGGCAAATACATTCTTGAGTAATGGTCACATTTTAACTTGTTGGTTTAAACTCAAGTAAAACGAATGCAGGCAAACTCTTCTTGGACCTTAGACATCTTACGGCAGGGGGTAAAGAGACAACTCTTTTCATCCCAGTGATTTAAAAATATCTGTCCACCAAAGGGTTAAAAAAACACAGAATTTCTATGAAGCCTTATCTCTACTTTATATAAAACCTTTATGCCAATCTATTTGCCTATGTTAAAAAATATACTTGTTCTCATAACTTTATCACGAAATACGTGTATTTCTGGTCCATACCAGTATGGACTGGTCTAGGAAGACCAGTAACAGTGAAATAGTAACTGGTAAGTGTTCTCCAATCTTATTCTTACCTCTTAACTCCACAAAAGAATAAATGCAAGTGAGAAGCAATAATTTGTGGAAAACGTAACCTGTAAGGAAAGTTTTAAAACATCTTTAGTAATTATTCTTGGTTTTCCCCATCTTATCTTTGCCTCTTTGATACTTTCTCCTCTTGATTTGGTCATTGACACATCATTTCTTGAGAGTCTGCTCTATATTAGGCTCTGCTTTGTTCTCAGAAAACTCATGACTAATGGGAAGACAGATGGATCGGTGTCATTACGTTAAAAAAAATGTTTATTTATTTTGAGAGAGAGAGAGTGAGAGCGCGCATGCATGTGCACAAGTGGGGGAGGGCCAGAGAGAGAGGGAGAGAGAGAATCCCAAGCAAGCTCTTCCACTGTCAGTGCAGAGCCTGACATGGGGCTCAAACTCATGAATAGTGAGATCATGACCTGAGCTGAAATCAAGAGTTGGAAGCTTAACTGACTAGGCCACTCAGGAGCCCTGTATCAGTGTCATGACTGAGGCAGCAAGTGAATACCAAGGAAGGCCCCTTAAGCAGTCTTCAGCCAGGAAGAAGGGTATTCCACGACCAGGTATAATCATGGAGATGCTGAGCTGAGTAGGAGGCAACTGGGTGAAGAAAGGGAACCAGACTCCTCCAGCATCTGATGAAATTCTCCTCCCTGGGATGTGCCACCTTGTTGAGTTCTTGTCTGTGACATGTAGGCTGATGGGCATCTTTCAGAGCTAGTCATTTGGGGAGATGTTAATGGCTAATGTCAGGGATATTTGTCTTTAAATAACAGATCTTTGGGAATAATCCACTCAGGAGGCTACAAGCAAGCATTTATAATATTCTGCTAAAAAGTTGAGTTGCGAGTGCTGCTATGAACATTGGGGTACAAGTGCCCCTATGCATCAGTACTCCTGTATCCCTTGGATAAATTCCTAGCAGTGCTATTGCTGGGTCATAGGGTAGGTCTACACTCTCAACAATAGCCAAATTATGGAAAGAGCCTAAATGTCCATCAACTGATGAATGGATAAAGAAATTGTGGTTTATATACACAATGGAATACTATGTGGCAATGAGAAAAAATGAAATATGGCCCTTTGTAGCAACGTGGATGGAACTGGAGAGTGTAATGCTAAGTGAAATAAGCCATACAGAGAAAGACAGATACCATATGGTTTCACTCTTATGTGGATCCTGAGAAACTTAACAGGAACCCATGGGGGAGGGGAAGGAAAAAAAAAAAAAAGAGGTTAGAGTGGGAGAGAGCCAAAGCATAAGAGACTCTTAAAAACTGAGAACAAACTGAGGGTTGATGGGGGGTGGGAGGGAGGGGAGGGTGGGTGATGGGTATTGAGGAGGGCACCTTTTGGGATGAGCACTGGGTGTTGTATGGAAACCAATTTGTCAATAAATTTCATAAAAAAAAAAAAGTTGAGTTGCTACATTGAATGTGATAGGAGTGAGCTTAAGTTCATAACTGTTTCTGTTCAGTGTCTGGTAATATCCAATGATATAATTAACTTAAAATAACTTATATTAAACACAAATTAACATAGAAAATAAATATTTATAAAAACACCATCTGTCGATTTAAAGGGATGGGGTAAGTGTGCCACTGTGGTAAGGATAGAAGTCATTTTTAAAAAATAGTTGGATAGTTGGCCTGACAGAAGACCTAGAAAGTTCTTGAAAATTCTTCTTTTTTATCAAAATATGATTTCACTGTGTTCTTTAGAAGATTGTATGACCTTTAATCCAAGATCATCAACGTTATCTCAACGTTTTTTATTTATTTTTTTGGGACAGAGAGAGGCAGAGCGTGAACAGGGGAGGGGCAGAGAGAGAGGGAGACACAGAATCAGAAACAGGCTCCAGGCTCTGAGCCATCAGCCCAGAGCCTGATGCGGGGCTCGAACTCACGGACCGCGAGATCGTGACCTGGCTGAAGTCGGACGCTTAACCGACTGCGCCACCCAGGCGCCCCTCATCAACATTATCTCAATGTCTCAGTTGGACTGTGTGGCCATGGAGAGCCAGCCGGTCCTCTTACAGACACTGGCTTTGACTTCTGGCCAGTCAATGAGGAAGTAAGAAGAAGCTGTAGTTGTCCATTCTCCATTTCATCATGGGAATTAAATAGAGCACTTCTGACTTCAGGGCTAGCAGTCTTCTATGGACACTAAATTCTCTTTGCATTAAAAAAAAAGAGAGAAAGATTTGCACTGGTGACTCAATACCCAGGCCGGACGTAGCGTAGCGTGCTGCTTCCTATAAAAGAAATAGCAGAAGACTAATGAGCCAATAGGCTAAATGTTGGTTTTGCAGGATGACTCAACCACTGTCGTTTCCACCATTAATCTCTAATAAAGGGTGTTGAGGTTCTGGGGAATATACTGTAAATAAAAATTCCATTTTTAAAAAATTGAAATTAAAGGGCTTCTTAATTGGAGTAAAACTTGGCTCTGCCTAGAATGGCATTCAGGCACTAGTTCACAGTGCACCTTCTGAGTGGGGTTTTCATGCCCCCGTAACTGCACAATTGCCTTTGCATGTCTTTTGGTTGGATGCTGACCTTTTCTCTTTTCTGGTTGCTTCCTAAGGTGTGTTATAGAAAAGACGGTGGATGGGCAGATTGTGTTCAAACTTACAATATCTGAGAAAGAGACCATGTTTTATTATCGCACAGTAAATGGTTTGCAGCCTCCAATAAAAGTAATGACACTGGGGAGAATTCTTGTGAAGAAATGGATTCATCTTAGTGTGCAGGTGAGTAAAATAAAAAATATTTAACATTTGGTTAAACACGAGGATCCGTCTTCCTTTCTTTCCTTACATGGCATCTCCCCACAAGATCTGAAGCAGTATTTTTAGATTTCATTTACGTGTAAATGACAAGGAAAGAAAAATAACATTTAAATGACCTAATGATGTATCGCTTGATAGTCCGGCATTTCCCCCCTCACCACTGCTGTGAAAACTCCCACAGAAGCTTAGGACAATGCTCTTTGGGATGATGACAACCTCAGGGAATTTTTGTTTTATTTGGTTAATATATTTTGCTAAACAATGTGGAAGGGCTCTTTCAGTGCCTAGTACTAATTTTACCAGTCATGGCAGCATCACCGCCCCCCTGCCCCCCCGCCTGGCTGTCTTTCCCAGATAGCATCTGATGATGTGAGTGAAATTTGGCTGTTGCATTAAAATGCTGACCTTAGAACTAATGAACTTTACACTTCAAACACTCAGAAAGTGTTATATTATTACTTTAGTTGTCAGCCCCAGTTTGTTTTAGCCTTAGAAGCTGTTAAAGGCTGAGAGAACTGTGAGCTATCTGGTATTTTACAGTTCCTGGGAATGCAGACAGAGTGTATCCTTTTTTTTGTTTTTGTTTTTTTTCTCCAGGGTACTGGAATGGCCCAATGTGGCCAAAAGTCACCCTTGTCTTTCACACCAGAGGTCCCGTGTGTGTAGTCCCCAATTCCTCGTACTCACAGGAGTGGCCAAATAGGGGTTCGTGCAAACCCCATTCACACTAGAGGATAATTGTACCCTTATTCTTTTAAGTTTGTTTGTTTGTTTGTTTATTTATTTATTTATTTATTTATTTATTTATTTATTTAGAGGGAGAACATGAGCAGGTGAGGGAGCAGAGACACTGGGAGAGAGAGAATCCAAGGAGCTTTGTGCTGTTATCTTGTAGCCTGACATGGGGCTTGATAAACTGAATCGTTAAATCATCACCTGAGCAGAAACCAGGAGTCAGATGCTGAACCAACTGAGCCACGCAGGCACCCCATACCCTCATTTTTTTTTATTGAAATGATCTTTGATTTCTCACACTGTTCTTGCAGCCTGAAGCAGTTATCAAGTAGACTTCCTTAGAGGGCCTTGAGAATTGTTATTTGGGTTTTAAAGTTTATTTCAGCACAGATATCATTCTTGAGGATTTCAGTACACTTTGTGACATATCTTTGTTTTGCCTGATTATAACTGTGAAGTTCTGTCATGCCTTTGCGTAGTACATTAAAGGCCTTAGGAAGAAAATTTAAAATATAAATGCAAAGAGGTAACAATGATTGATTTCTACAGGAAGGTATTGAGAAAGTAATATCAAATCAGGGTGTTTTGCCTTATGTACTTGGCTTTTACTTAGCGTATGGGTTTATCAAATGCAGTTGGCAGGGGGCAACATTCCAGAGCACTAGGGTTTGGAGGGTAAGTCATGTCTGGTTATAAGGCCCTGTCTATAGCACATGATGGGTTCAATCTGGTGGTGTTTGCTTCTCATTTGTTCGGTAGTTACAGATAGGGGACTAATTTGTTCTATATCTTGAAATTGTCCATTTCCCCCACTGACCAGTGCAACAGAATTGGTTTATAATGTTAAAAATAGGAAAATAGAAACTGTTGAAGAAGATGTCAAATAGATAATGTTGGTTACGTATCTTTGTATAAACAATTGTTAAAAAATGTTGTTTTTTTTTTTACTTCCCTTTATTTTGCCTTATCTGTGAAACTGCCATGTTTTGGCAGGCAATACTACATTAAAAGCTTTACAAAAGAAAGTTTAAAATCCAAATGTGAAAAGGTAACCATGACTGAATTACTTTCCTAGGAGTAAAATGCTCTTAGAGTGCCTGTTGAAATCAGCATTATCATTTCAATACATGTCAAATATGAGTCATTTCCTAGTTTAGGCAAAAATTTCTTTATAAATCATTAAGTCGTTCCCTTCTTTAAAGAAAAGGTTAAAGTCTTTATGATTTAATGAGACTGCTTTATTTCATATCTGTTTGACTATCAAGAGAAAACTTGTCCTCTCCAATTTGTATATTTATTTTATTTTTTTTTTGCATAAGTTTTCCCCCATTCTTCATTTTACATTAAAACTATGAAGTGGTCATAAAACATTAGAAAAACCATATCAATCAGTCACTGGTTCACCTGGCATTTTTTAGTGGATTTGGAGACACCCAGCATTATGAGAATCTGGATTCATTCAAATGAAAATTAGAGTGATTATTGACTCTAAATCAGAGATCTGCATAGGCTTCCTTTAAATTTGACGTCAGTTTGAATACATTTAAGACGTTATGAAATTTATAATAATTCATATTATAGATGTTTAAAAAGGAACATGCTCATTCTTTAAAGGGTGTTATAGTGTAGTAGGGAGGATAAGAGATCAGAATTAGGGATAATTTATTCAAGTAATGCTACTCGGTCATCTTAACAAAGCCATTTGACTTAGTTTCCTTACTTATGTGATATGAGGTTTGGACTAGGTGATAAAGGGAGGCTTCCCTGAATTCTTTCTGAATGCACATAAAGGAGTAAGTGGAGTGTGAAGTGAGGCACAGTTGAAGTACAAAAAGCTCTTGAGTGGGGCGCCTGGGTGGCTCAGTTGGTTAAGCATCTGACTTGTGCTCAGGTCATGATCCCAAGGTTTGTGAGTTTGAGCCCTGCTTCAGGCAAGCTCTACCATGCTTCGGGTAAGCTCTGTTTCTCTTTCTCTCCCTCTCTCTCTCTCTCCCCCACCATTCACTTATGCCCTCTTTCTCAGTCTCTAAAAAATAAAGGAAAGAAAGCTCTTGAGTTGTGTGGGGTTGTCTAGATGGTGACAGAGCCTGCTCTGTGAGCTTACCATCTGGCTTATGCTTTTCTCTGCTTCCCCATGCTGTCTAGCATTCATAGAGAAACTTTTTTTCTGGTAGATTTTCTGGCCAAGATATGGACAAAAGCAGTTTCCAACTCTGTCACTGTATACCTGCAAAGAATATGTTATAAAATGTAACTTGCTGTTGCATTATTATATAGTACATCCAAATTCTGTTTGATTTGTGAATTAGAGATTTCTATCATGCTGGGCATAAGATAGAGCACATAATCGATAATCCAGTTTAGTCTCATTTCAGATTGCAAATCTAATTAATGTGTATGCATATTTTTACTCATCTTCCAATATGGTCATAAAGCAATGAACTTATATGGGATGTGCATGTGCATGTGTGTATATGTGTGTGTAAAAATAAAACACCTTTACTCATAAAATTGGCTCAGAAACCAGAATTTAACTTACAAAGGGCTAGTGACATAAAATTAATGAACAGGTCTGACCTTACACCTTACCTCAGACAGTTCACTCAGTATCAGCTTTCCATCAGTAAAATCAGAATTTTAATTTCCCAAATTCAGAAAACAGAAATGAGTTTTAAATAATTAAATCCCTGGGCAAAAAAGATGCCAGGAAGAGGCAGACATACTGAACATTGGAGGTCTAGTTTCTTAAACAAAAGATGCCCGATGTTATAGTAATGGATCTAACAGCTTTTATTCTAGAACTAGCATTTTGAAGCTTCAACCTGTTGGAAAATGATTAGTTTTTAAATTAATATTCATTCAGGGACTTGAATCTGACACGATTGCCAATTTAAATTTCACTTTGGGGTTTAATATATTGGCTATTTCAAATTATATCAAGCTGAAATTCGTTATGTCATATTTTTTGTGCTAAACCTGGAAAAAATCAATTCAGACTTTTTATTATCAAATGGGGAACACTGATAACATTAGCAGATTTTTTAAAGCTTAGTTTTCATATTGAATCAGCACGTGCTTCTAGTTCTTGCGAGAGATCTCTTTTGATTTTCTTTCTCAAAAAAAAAGTTTTGAAATACCTGAAGAATTTTACTTCCACAGTTCGTTATGGGTTGGTAGGTGAGACAACTTAACAGCATGCTCACATTTAGATGCCTATCATTTAAAAGTAGAAACTCAGCCTTTCTTATGAAAATACTGTTTTCCCTTAAACAGTTCCACATATTTCATAGGACAAATAGCATCAAAGAACCATCACTATAGAAATCCTTCAGTAATTATGCTGAAATACAGTAAAGCAATTTATAATTTGAAACTGATGAGATACTGCAACTCTGGAAGCAAGAAATGGTTTAGCAGGGAGGTTATATGCATTTTCTATGCTCTTTTTGAAGGCTCCTTGAGACCCTGACAGTTCAAGAGCCAAAGACGGTTCTAGCCTCGGTAATGTGAAAAAGAGCAGTTCTAATCTAATACAATGAAGGAAAGAATGCATGGTAAATCAAGTTTTTGGAATCAATAGATGAAGAATAGGGGGTTAATAATCACTGTTTGTTCATGAAATACGTTCTTTTGATTTATGTATTCAATCTGAAAAAGGAAAACTATTGATAGTTCTGAAGAAAAAGAAAATGCAATTTAGCCAACATTTGCGAGAATAGATAAACCAAGTCTCTCAATTAATCTCTGCGGTGTATGCCCATGTGCACACTTTATCAAGGTATTCCCATGTCTCTATTGATTGAGGGAACATAGAATGTCCATGCAACCTTATGGAAGCTTCCTCATTCGGTTCAGTAAGCTCTGTGCACTGGGATTCTCATGGGAATACCACCTCAATTCTCATCCCAAAAGACTCTCAATCCACATTGTTTCTTTAATAATTTCCAAAGTTTTACCTATAAGTGTCGATGCAAATGTTAAACATTGCGTATTTGTGCAAAGCCTTCTGTTTGTATCCAGCCAGCCGAATGTCACCTGAGTTAGTTGAACAGTTTTAGTTATCTAAAACTAATTACATATTCATTGAATTTACCAAATTATATTTTAGAATAATCAGTTAAAAATGCTGATAATAATAGCTGCCATTGAGCACCGATTATATGTACTGTATTAAACATGGTATATGGTTAAATTTTAAGTGCTAATAATAGTTCTGTGCCATTGGCTTATCTCCATTTCAGAGATGAGAAAAATGATCCTTGGATAGGTTAAGTTAGATTTATAGTCTCTAGTTTTTCTGATCTTTAGCTAAAAATATAAATTGCCATGAACCTAGGTCACTATGATGATCTAAGGAGGGGTTATTTGAATCCCCTTACCTAAAAAACAAAGAACTGAAGACATATTTGTAAAATAAATATAAATTGTTTTCTTCCCATTTGTTGTAATGTAAATATTTGTAATGCTTCACATATGGACATGATTTGTACAAATACTTAACATCAATGTATTTTACAACTATATCACTCATTGCGACAAATGGTTTAAATGTACAACAGCGTGTAATTTTATAAAAAGTTCTGCTCTATATGTCTATGGTTTATGACAGTCAGGAATGACTTCAGTGGGTTAAAGAAAGAATATCCCATTTAACTCATCCTGCTCACCTGATCCATGACATGCAGAACCAAGACTTGTTGTGATCCAACAAAATAAAAAGGAGGGATTCTTTCCACTTGATTATGGAGAGAGGTGAAACCATCCAAGTAAAAATTATTCTCTGTACATTTTTGCATGTGACTTTAAACTACAATATTTAGTCAGAAGGGAAGGCTTTAATTGTTTACATTTTACTTCAAAACTGTGCAACCTTAAGGAAAATCATGTAACTCCTCAAAATGTTACCTGCCCATTAGAAATTGTGAACAAAGATAAACCCCAGCCTATTTGGCTTACACTGTAAATGTGACATGCAAAGAAAATAATGCTTGATAAAGCATATTATAGTCTGCTATGATGGAGCTTACAGTCTATTAGGAGAAAAGGACAATCAAATAATCACACCAATGAAAGCAAAATTATAACTGTGATATGTTCTATGGGATCATATGAAGGACAATTTGATCATATCACTGAAGTCAAGGAAGGCTTACTTGAAGAAATTATATTAGACATGTGTATTAGTGTTCTAGGTCTGCCCTAAAAAAAGGCACCAACTGGGTAGCTTAAAACAAAAATTTATTGTAACACAGTTCTTGAGCTAGAAGTTTGAAATCAAGGTGTCCACACAGCCATGGATGCTTTCTCTATAACCTGTTGAGGAGTGTCCTTCCTTGCTTTTGGCTTCTGCTGTTTGCCAGCAATTCTTAGCTTTTAAAAGTTTTTTGTCCATTCATCTCTGAAGGAGAGAGACAGAGAGCAACTGGGGGAGGGGCAGAGAGAGAGGGAGACAGAGATTCCAAAGCAGGCTCCAGGCTCTAAGCTGTCAGCACAGCGCCTAACACTGGGCTCGAACTCACGAACCATGAGATTATGACCTGAGCTGAAGTCAGACGCTTAACCAACTGAGCCACTGAGGCACCCCAGCAATTCTTAGCTTTAGATGCCTCACACCAAATCTCTGCCTCCATTATCACCTGGCCATCTTCTCTGCTTGTGTCAGTGTCTTCTCTTCCTATAAAGAGCCTACTTATATCAGATTAGGACCCACCCTAATTCAGTAAGACCTCATTTTAACTGATTGTATCTGGGAAGCCCCTATATCCAAAAAAGGTCATTTTTATAAGCACTGGGCATTAACATTTCAATCTATCTTTGTGGGGGACACAATTCAGTGGATAATGAGATGTATTCAATAGAATGCATAGGATTCAACTAGGCAAAGAAAGTAGAGAACATTCTATACATGCATAGCAAATCACACAAACACCCTTTCATAAAAGAGAATATGTTCCATGTGAACAATTAAAAGGCCTGTGTGGGTAGAATGCAGCAAAGCGGAACAGCATGTAAAATAAGCCAGAGGGTTTGGAAGAGGCTGTATTTTAAAGAACATAGTTGGCCATGTTAAAATGTTTTTAGTGGGACTGTACTGAAATGTTGTATGTAAGGACCAGGAGATGGGAGGGGGGGAAGGGGAGGGAGGGAAAATGTATCACCTAAGCAGATGATCTTTTCATAAAAACCCCTTTGGTTTCAGTGAAGGAGAACAGTTTGCATGAGGTTAAGCATAAAAGGTTGTTAGGCTGTGCTCATGCTCCCCAGTGAGACAGAAGTATACCCTGAGCTATAATAATGATAGTAGATATTTAGAGACGTGGTCATGTTTGAGAGCTATTTGGGAATTTAAAATAAAGAACTTGTTGATGGAAGAAATTGGAGGTTAAGGGAAGGGAGTTCTGATAAACCCCAGATTTCAGGCTTGGACAATTGGATGGATATGTTTCATTTGCTTAAATAGAAACACTAGAGGAGAATCAGATTTTTGATACTTGGCACAAATGAGCTAGAATTCAGCTCAAGGCAATAATTCTCAATTATAGAAATCATTAGTATCATAGAAACTTTAGAAAATATTTTGATGCCCATACTCCATTATGTCTTTGTTGATCTGGGGTGAGGGCCAAGTATTATTTCTTCTTTCCCTCCTTCCTCCATGGATTAAAAAGTATGTATCAAAATAAAATAATCTGAATTCCAGACTGGAAATGATCAGGAAAGATGTCAGGAAAGATGCATTTGGAAAGTAGCATGTGAGTTAACTCTTGAAGCTAGATGGGATTTAAATAGGTGGAGAAGAAGAGGAAGGAAAAATTCTATAGACCAAAAGCAGGGGAACATTTCCTCGGAGATGAAAATATCAAAAGGTTTCACTAAGAGGGAAGGGTCTGAGTTTCTTAGAAAGATATACATCAAGTGTTAAATTAAAACGGGCTGAAAAAGATAGCTTAGAGGTTTACATAATGTTATGGAATTTTTTTTTTTCCCTCCAGACCAGCAACCCATATATTTTCACCTGTTCCTAGTCCAATCTATTTGGTAACTACTATAAACCATTAGTATAGAAACAATGTGTGTGTGTGTGTGTATACATATATATATATATATATATATATATATATATCAAAAAAAATTAGCTAATGTGTGCAGAAAATCATTACACATCACATTGTAATGTTTATCCTTTTCAAACCTGAATGTTATCAGTCTCCTATATCACAGCAAAAATTTAAATTCAATAAGTCCTTTCCTATGGAAAACACATCCAATCAAGATCTAAATCAAGCTGGGAGTAAATAAATATTTCAAGTTAGAAAGTGGTATTTGAAGAATTGACCATTTTTTCTTGCTTGAAAATGGCTGATTCTCAGTTAATAGGGCCAATAGCTCTAAATATATAGCCAATAGCTATAAAATACAAAAAGAAAATATATATAAAATAGTACACATTATTACATATACTACTAAAATTGAAAGTTGCTATAAAAAGGAGAGTATTTTCCAATGTCTATGTATTTGTTTCAACGATCTCTAGTCTTGAAATGCCACTATGGTAATTCTGTAAAATTTGTAATGGTCAAAATTTGATGGTAGTGCTTTTTAAAACCTATCTTATTTAATGGAATTGTCATTTATATTATATCATTTTCATCTAAGAGCCAAATATAATAAGACAGATAATTTGTGCTTTTTTTTTGTGGATAGGCATTCTTGTGCCCACAGGGCTAACTGATGCCTTCAGTTATACATGAACAATTACCACTAAAGTCAGAAAGAGAACAGTGTGCATATAACCTAGGGCAGAATTTGGCCTATGGTATGTATCACTTGGTAATGGAATGGAGAATATGACTTTATTTAAACATGGACTTTAATAGTTTTATTTTCCCATACTGTTTCCCTTGGTATTTCTCTCTCTAAAATACAACATTCAAGTGTTCCCAGCAGCTGCATTGCTCTGGATGCATAATAAAGGCATATGTTCAAGATACTAGTTTAGATATCCATAAGCCAAAAAAAGAATAGTTAAAATTAAAACAAATTAAGAAAACTTTCCCAAGAATGGAAAGGCTTTAATAGGTTTTTTAATCTTCTAATTAACTACAGCACTGAAAAATACTGATATTTATAAATTATTTATATAATTGTATATGTATATTATAAGCGCTTATGTCAGAAAAAGCAATTTCATTCTACTTTCTAAAGCTTACATGAAATAATCCCTAAAAAAATTGAATTGCATATTCTAGAAGTAGAAAAATAATTGGATCAATTTTGTTTATGCTTGGTGTTCATGCTTCTCAATCTGGGGAGGAAGGAAAGGATGAAAAAAATGGGGGAAGCAACAGAAGGCATTTGTGTTGCAGGGTAGAGAAGGTGGATAGAGAGGAGCCAGGGGCCTGGGGAGACTCAGCCTCTGTCAATTTCATTGTAGCAGAGGTTGACCAAGAAAGTTCAGATTATGGGGGCGCCTGGGTGGCTCAGTCGGTCGAGTGACCAACGTCGTCTCAGGTCATGATCTCACGGTTCGTGGGTTCAAGCCTCACATCGGGCTCTGTGATAAGGGCTAAGAGCCTGGAACCTGCTTCGGATTCTGTGTCTCCCTTGCTCTCTGCCCCTCCCCCACTCACACTCTGTCCCTGTCTCTCTCTCTCTCTCTCTCAAATATAAATAAATGTTAAAAAAAAATTGAAAAAAAAAAAAGAAAGTTCAGATTATGGACATATAGTATGTAACTTTAAATTGTTTGTTTTCTGGGATACAAATCCCTTGTATTATCCTAATTGTACTAAGTTTGTTACATGTAGCCATTTTGGGAGTGTTGGCACTAAGGAATTTATAGAAAGGACTTGGCTTCAATGTTTGGGTTGAAAATCATGTAGAGATGCCCACCCTCCTCACCCCAACCCCACTCTCTGCCTAGTGACTCCCACTATGGTGCTATTCCTACTAGGAAGGAGGTGTGCCTCCAGGCCAAGGACAAAGCCTCCCTTCCCTAACCCCACTCCACACCCACTCCTTTATTGATCCATGCTAAGGCTTTGGGGAGCAGGAAGGGAACCATTCACGTGTGGCATCACAGGATCTGGCCCAGAGACTAGTCTCTGGGGACTCTCTTGCCCTCAGGTTTGCTCCATGCCCCCTCCCCCACCTCATCTGTGAGAGGTGCTCCTCCTTTTCTCAGGGAGCAGCCCCATGGCTCCAGTTGAAGATACCTGACGGAAAGGTTGGCACCTAACACCCCATGGCTGACCTTTCCCTCTTTCCTCCTCCTACCCTTCCTCCCTCCTCCTTTCCTAGAGCTCTCCTTCCCTCTCTGCTTTCCTTCCTTTCTCTTCAGGTCTGTGAGGTTGACTCTCCTAGAACAGGCTGTGACTCAGGGTTAGGTGATTTGGTGCTTTGTCAGGGGACCAGAGGACTGCCACCAGGCGAATGACTCACTTCCCCTGGTAGGGACAGCATGTGCAGTCTGCCTTAGTTCTTGTTGTCTGTGGCTGCTGGTCTGGTCACATCACCCCAGAGCAGGACTTCCTGCAGGTGGGTGGGACCTTTGTGTTTTAAAGGGGGACTTCTCTGTCTGGCTTCTTCTGGAACATTCTCTTTTCCCAGACTTGGTTGAAAAGTGGGGTGGGGTTGGGGGAAAGTCTTGGCAGGCTTGGTATGTGCTCACTTCCTGGTTGTGCTTTAGTTGCCCTGAGCTGTGAGGGTCTGAGGGGCACCTCAACGGAGGCACAGTGGGCACAGGTAGGGCCGGAGACTATCAGGAGCAGGAGATACGTGGAAGTGTTTGATGCAAACATCTGCATTTTTTTTAAATATGAAATTTATTGTCAGATTGGTTTCCATACAACACCCAGTGCTCATCCCAGCAGGTGCCCTCCTCAATGCCCATCACCCACTTTCCCCTCCCACCCACCTCCCATCAACCCTCAGTTTAGTCTCAGTTTTTTTTTTTTAATTTTTTTTTCAACATTTTTATTTTATTTTTGGGACAGAGAGAGACAGAGCATGAACGGGGGAGGGACAGAGAGAGAGGGAGACACAGAATCGGAAACAGGCTCCAGGCTCTGAGCCATCAGCCCAGAGCCCGACGCGGGGGCTCGAACTCACGGACCGCGAGATCGTGACCTGGCTGAAGTCGGACGCTTAACCGACTGCGCCACCCAGGTGCCCCTAGTCTCAGTTTTTAAGAGTCTTATGGTTTGCATTTTCTTTTCTTCAGGTCTGATGAAAGGGCCAGATGAGCAGGCAAAGAATAACAATAGGCAAGTGTAAGATTACTTTGAAATTAAAAAAAGAGAAATGGAGAAAAGAGGAGAAAAAAGAAAAATGTTGGGGGGGGTGCTCATCTGAAATACAATATTCCCTAAAGGGGGACCCTATGTATTCCCCCCATGTTCGGTTTTCCTGGCCTGACAGAGCACGCCTCAGCTCACCGTGGTGGTACACAGTCTAGTGCCCTAGAGCTCATTAGAAGAAGGCAAACAACCGTTGAGCAGAATTGGTATAGTCCAATAGGTCTACCATTTTCATGAACACCTACAAGGTAGAAATGCCTGTACCAGCCTGGAATGGGCCCCTTAGATGCAGATACCTTGAAGCTATTTCTTAGGAGTGCCTCCCCAGCCCCCCCAAAATGTAGGGAGATAATAAAAACAAAGGATTGAGCTGCAAATGAGATGGACTCTGTGAGTATACATATTGGGACATATGCTATTATAATTTAATCCCCTAAATGTCTGCAACAGTCTCAGGCAGAGCATCTTACAGTATGTGGGAAGAGGCTTTTGTAAATATTATAAAGAAGTGCAACCCAGAAATTTTGAAAACTGGGAAGCACTAAGCTCGGAGAGGCCTGGTATAGATAATGCTCATCTATTTTTGTTTTTGTTTTTTATGTATTTATTTTGAGAGAGAAAGTGTGCATGCAAGAGAGGGAGGGGCAGAGAGAGAGAGGGAGGGGCAGAGAGAGAGAGAGAGAGAGAGAGAATCCCAAATAGGCTCTGTGTTATCAGCACAAAGCCCCATACGGGTACTTGAACTCAAGAACCACGAGATCATGACCTGAGACAGACTCAAACGTCAGACTCTTAACTGACTGAGCCACCTAGGTGCCCCTATGTTCTTGTTTATTTTTAGTTACATTAAAAAGAAAGATAATTCTAGATTCATAGGCACTTATGAGAAACAAACTAAGAGAGCCCATGTAGCCTTCATCCATTTCCACCAGTGGTAATTGCACGAGTATTGTACAATCCTGTGACCAGGATATTGACATTGATACAGTCCCCCTTCCCCATTCAATTTAAATTTCCTGTTTTTCTTGTACTGGTGCGGGTATAGTTCTGTACCATTTATCACATGTGTAGATTTGCACATCCACCATGGTCAAGATATAGAACAGTACCATCACTATGAGACTACCCATGTTGCCTTTTTATAAGTACTACCCACTTTGTTCCTTCCTTCACTGAAGCCCCAGATCCCTAACTTCTGGAAACCACTAATGTATTCTCCATTTCTAAAATTTTGTGTTTTCAAAATGTCCTATATATGGAATCGCACAGTATGCAACCTTTTGAGTTTTTTTTTCCTTCAATGTAATTCCATGGATATTCATCTAAGTTGTTGAGATGTCAATGGTTAGTTCTTTTTTGTTGATGAGTGGGATTCCATGGTATGGTATTGATGAACCAGTTTAATCATTCACCCTTTGAAGGACATCTGGGTCGTTTCCAGTTGTTGACTGTTAGGAATACAGTTAACATAAACATTATATATGGGTTTTGTTAACATACATTTTTATTTTTCTTAGATAAGTGCCCAAGAGTGCTATTGTTGGGTTGTATGGCAGTTGCATGTTGAGTGCGTTAAGAAACTGACAAACTCTTTTCCAAGGTGACTGTACCATTTAAAATTGTGACCACTGATGTATGAATGATTCAGTTTCTCTACAACCTTGCTGGTACTTAATGTTGCTACTATTTTTATTTTAACCATTCTGATAGGTATGTTGTGATATCTCACTGTAGTTTTAATTTGCATTTCCCCAATACCTAATGATGTTGAGTATCTTTTCACATGCTTGTTTGCAGTCTCTATATCCTATTTGTGACATGCCTTTTGAACATTTTCTAATTGTATTGCTTCTTTGTAGCTCCTTTTAAGAAAAATACTCTGAACAGAGTCTTTCACAGAACAAAAGTTTACGTTTTAATGAGGTCCAGTGTATCAGTCTTTTTTTTTTATGTATCATGCTTTTAGAGTGAAGTCTATGGTTGTTCCGTTTTGTTTTATTTTGCTTTGCTTTGTTTTGCCTAGCCCTAAATCCTGAAGATTTTTGCCTATATTTTTTTTTCCAAAAGCATTTTATTTTATTATTATTTATATATTTTTTATTTTAAGCCTGTGTTCTGTTTTGAGTTAATGTAGTAGGTGTGAGATTTAGATTGAAGGTTTTGTTTGTTTGCTAGTGGATGTCCAAATAGTCCAGGAAAATTCGTTGGAAAGGGTATCCTTCCTCCATTGATTTGTTTTTGCACGTTTGTCAGATATCAGTTGGGCATTTTTGTGTGGGTCTATTTCTGGATTCTCTATTCCTTTTCATTAATCTACATGTGTGTCCCTCTATCGATATCAAGTAGTCTCGATTACTGTGAGCCTTAATATCTGGTAGAGTGACTCCTCTTACTTCCTTTCTTTCTTCCTTCTTCTTCTTTTTAAATTTTTTGTTTTACACTTTTCAGGGCCTGAGTCTTTCCATATAAGATTTAGAATAAGTTTCACTATATTTGCAAAATGTCTTCTTCAGATTTTGGTAGCAATTACAATTAAGTCTATAAATCAACTTGTAGTAAATTGGTATTTTTAACTATGCTGAATTTTCTAATATATAAACATGGTAAATAGCTCCATTTATTTATTTTTTGATTGCTTTTATCAGCATTTTATAATTTTAGTGTAAAGAGTCGGTACATGTTTTACTATTTATTTGTGTTTCATTTTCTTTAGAGTGACTGAAATTGGTCTTGTGTTTTAAATTTTGGTTTCCACATGTTTATTGTTAGCATATAGAAACATTATTAATTTGGGGGGGGGTTGATCTTATATTTGGGGACCGCACTAAACTGATTTATTCTGCAAGTTCTTTTATAAGTTTGGATTTTCTATATAGGCAATCATGTCATTTACAATTAGTGGCAACTTTATTTCTTTTCAATCTGTATAGTTTTTATTTCTTGTTGAAGTAGCTAAAATTTCTAGTACCATGTTGACAAAGTGATAAGAGCAAACATCCTTGCCTGGCTCCTAATCTTAGACAGAAAACTTTAGGTTTTTCATCATTAAGTATTATGTTAGCTGTAGATTTTTATACAGGTTTATCAAGTTGAGGAAGTTTCCTTCTAGTCCGAATTTATTGAGAGATTTTATTATAAATGTTGGATTTTGTCAAAGGTTTTGGTTGCATCAATTGATATGATCATGTGATTTTTCTTCTTTAGCCTGTTTTTTTATTATTATTTTATTTTTTAAATGTAATTTTGTTGTCAAATTGGCTAACAATGTATAAAGTGTGCTCTTGGTTTTTGGGGTAGATTCCCGTGGTTCATCGCTTATATACAACACCCAGTGCTCATCTCAACAAGTGCCCTCCTCAATGCCCATCACCCATTTTCCCCCTCTCCCCCCACCTCCCCCTTCCACCCTCAGTTTGATCTCTATTAATATGGTTGATTACAATGATTTTTCAAGTGTTGACCCGACATTACCTTCCTGGAATAAATCCCACTTGGTCATGATGGTAATTCCTTTTGTGCATTGCTGGATTTGATTTGCTAATATATTTTTGTGAGGATTTTTACATCTTTGTTCATGAGGTCTGTAATTTTCCTTTGTTTTACTATCTTGTTATTAGGTTAATACTGTCTTCATAGAATGAGTTGGGAAGTGCTCCCTCCTTTTGTTTTCTAGAGTAGGTTATATAAGATTGGTGTTAATTCTTCCCTAAATGTGTCATAGAAGTCTTCAGATTTCCACTGAAATTGTCTGGCCTTGGAGATCTCATTTTTGGAGTTTTAAATAAAACTAGGATTCTTTAATAGTCACAAGAATATTTAGATTGTCTATTTCATCTTGTTTGGCTTTAGTTTGTAGTTTTCAGGGAATTGGTCCGTTTCTTCTCTGTTTCATTTGTAATATTGTACATATTATCCTTTTATTATCCCTTATTATAATTTTACTGGTTATAGGATCTAAAATGATATTCCCTGTTTCATGCCTTTTCTTATATTTGTCTGTTATGCTAGCATTTTGTTAAGTCATGTTTATCAGTTTTATGGATATTTTTGAGAAACCAAATTGTCCTCTTGATTTGTCTCTATTTTCCTATTTTTATTTCATGGATTTATGATCTTATATTTATTATTTCCTTTCTTCTGCTTGCTTCAGGCTATTTTGCTTTTTTTTTCTAATTTCTTGACGTAGGAACTTAGATTAATGTTTTAAGACTTTTTTTAAAAAAAAAACATAATATTTAGTTTAGTTCTGTAATGTGTAATTAAATTTAGTGTTTATTGTGATATATTTCCCTCCTCACACTATTTTGGCTGCATCCACATATTTTCCCCCATATTTTAGTATGTTGTATTTTAATTTCATTCAGTTGTATGTCTTTTTTATTTCCTTTGAAACTTCCTCTTGACTCATGGATTAATTAGACATATACTGTTTAGCTTCCAAGAACATGAAGATTTCAAAAATTATATTTCTGTTATTGACTACAAATTTGAATCCACTGTGGTCAAAGAATGCACTCTATGATTTCAATTCTATAAAATTTGTTGGGGTTTATTTTGTTTGTTTTTAATGGACCTAGATGTAGGTAGTCTGACTTCAAGAGTGTTTCATGAGAACTTGAGGGGCACCTTGGTGGCTCAGTCAGTTGAGTGTCTGACTTCAGGTCACGATCTCGTGGTTCATGAGTTTGAGCCCCATGTTGGGCTCTGGGCTGATGGCTCGGAGCCTTGAGCCTTCTTTAGATTCTTTGTCTCCCTCTCTCTCTGCCCCTACCGTGCTCACACTCTGTCTCTCCCTCAAAAATAAATATAAAAAAAAGTGTTTCATGAGCACTTGAAATTAATGTGTATTCTGGTGTTTTGTGTAGCATGTTTTATATATATATTATATATATATTACATATAGTAAATATATATAATATATATAAAATATGTTATATATACTAAATATATATATTATAATATAATTATAATTAATAATATAATCATATAACTAATTAAAATGTAATTAATATAAAAGTTAATATAATATGTAATGTATATTATATAGTAAGTATATAACATATATTATATGTAATATGCATTATACATAAAATATATGTAATATATGTAAAATATATAATATATAATATACTGTATATATTTGTATATATTTTGTATATCAATTTTCTATCTATATCAATCAAACTATTGACCTACCTAATTTTGTAGATTTTTTTAGTTTATTTTCCTTTATTTTTTATCTTTTTATATTTACATCCAAATTAGTTAGCATATAGTGTAACAATGATTTCAGGAGTAGATTCCTTAGTGTCCCTTACCCATTTAGCCCATCCCCCCTCCTACAAGCCCTCCAGTAACCCTCAGTTTGTTCTCCATATTTATGAGTCTCTTCTGTTTTGTCCCCCTCCCTGTTTTTATATTACTTTTGTTTCCCTTCTTATGTTCATCTGTTTTGTCTCTTAAAGTCCTCATATGAATGAAGTCATATGATTTTTGACTTTCTCTGACTAATTTCACTTACGATAATACCCTACAGTTCCATCCACATAGTTGCAAATGGCAAGATTTCATTCTTTTTGATTGTCGAGTAATACTCCATTGTATATATATACCACTTCTTCTTTATCCATTCATCCATCAATGGACATTTGGGCTTTTTCCATACTTTGGCTACTGTTGATAGTGCTGCTATAAACATGGGGGTGCATGCATCCCTTCAAAACAGCACATCCATATCCCTTGGATAAATGCCTAGTAGTGCAATTGCTGGGTTGTAGGGTAGTTCTATTTTTAGTTTTTTGAGGAACCTTCATACTGTTTTCCAGAGTGGCTGTACCAGCTTTCATTGGCCACCAACAATGCAAAAGAGATTCTCTGCATCCTCGCCAACATCTGTTGCCTGAGTTGTTAATGTTAGCCATTCTTACAGGTGTAAGGTAGTATCTCATTGTGATTTTTAATTTGTGTTTCCCTAATGATGAGTGATATTGAGCATTTTTTCATGTGTTGGTTGGCCATCTGGATGTCTTCTTTGGAGAAGTGTCTATTCATGTCTTTTGCCCGTTTCTTTACTGGATTATTTGTGTTTTGGGTGCTAAGTTTGATAAGTTCTTTATGGATTTTGGATACTAACCCTTTATCTGATATGTCATTTGCAAATATCGTCTCCCATTCTGTCGGTTGCCTTTTAGTTTTCCTGATTGTTTCCTTCACTGTGCAGAAGCTTTTTATTTTGATGAGGTCCCAGTAGTTCATTTTTGCTTTTGTTTCCCTTGCCTCCAGAGACGTGTTGAGTAAGAAGTTGCTGTGGCCAAGATCAAGAGGTTTTTGCCTGCTTTCTCCTCGAGGATTTTGATGGCTTCCTGTCTTACATTGAGGTCTTTCATCCATTTTGAGTTTCTTTTTGTGTATGGTGTAAAAAAGTGGTCCAGGTTCATTCTTCTGCATGCCACTGTCCAGTTTTCCCAGCACCACTTGCTGAAGAGACTGTCTTTATTCCACTGGATATTGTTTCCTGCTTTGTCAAAGGTTAGTTGGCCATACGTTTGTGGGTCCATTTCTGGGTTCTCTATTCTTTTCCATTGATTTGAGTGTCTGTTCTTGTGCCAGTACCATGCTGTCTTGATGATTACAGATTTGTAGTGTAGCTTTAAGTCTGGGATTGTAATGCCTCCTGCTTTGGTTTTCTTTTTCAAGATTGCTTTGGCTATTTGGGGTCTTTTCTGGTTCCATACATGTTTTAGGATTATTTGTTCTAGCTCTGTGAAGAATGCTGGTGTTACTTTGATAGGGACTGCATTGAATATGTAGATTGCTTTGGGTAGTATTGACATTTTAACAATATTTGTTCTTCCTATCCAGGATCATGGAATCTTTTTCCATTTTTTTGTGTCTTCTTCCATTTCTCTCATAAGCTTTCTATAGTTTTCAGTGTATAGATTTTTTCACCTCTTTGGTTAGATTTATTGCTAGGTATTTTATGGCTTTTGGTGCAATTGTAAATGGGATCAATTTCTTGATTTCCCTTTCTGTGGCTTCATTGTTGGTATATAGGAATGCAACTGACTTCTGTGCATTGATTTTATATCTTGCAGCTTTGCTGAATTCATGAATCAGTTCTAGCAGTTTTTTGGTGGAATTGTTTGGGTTTTCCATATAGAGTATCATGTGATCTGCGAAGAGTGAAAGTTTGACTTCCTTCTGACTGATTTGGATGCCTTTCATATCTTTGTGTTATCTGATTGCAGAGGCTAAGACTTCCAATACTATGTTGAGTAACAGTGGTGAGAGTGGACATCCCTGTCTTGTTCCTGACCTTAGGGGGAAAGCTCTCAGTTTTTCCCCATTGAGGAAGATTTTAACATTGGGTCTTTAATATATGGCTTTTATGATCTCGAATGCTCCTTCTATCCCTACTATCTTGAGGGTTTTTATCAAAAAAGGATGCTGTATTTTGTCAAATGCTTTCTCTGCATCTATTGAGGTCAAATGGTTCTTGTCCTTTCTTTTATTGATGTGATGAATCATGTTAGTTGTTTTGTGGATATTGAACCAGCCCTGCATCCCAGGTATAAATCCCACTTGGTTGTGGTGAATAATTTTTTTAATGTGTTGTTGGATCTGGTTGGCTAATATCGCGCTAAGGATTTTTGCATCCATGTTTAATCAGGGAAATTGGTCTATAGTTCTTTTTAGTGGGGTCTCTGTCTCCTTTTGGAATCAAGGTAATGCTGGCTTCATAGAAATGTTTGGAAGTTTTCCTTCCATTTCTATTTTTTTGGAATACCTTCAAGAGAATAGGTGTTAACTCTTCCTTAAATGTTTGGTAGAATTCTCCTGGAAAGCCATATGGCCCTGGACTCTTGTTTTTGACAGATTTTTGATTACTAATTCTATTTCCTTACTGGTTATGGGTCTGTTCAAATTTTCTATTTCTTCCTGTTTTAGTTTTGGTAGTGTATATGTTTCTAGGAATTTGTCCATTTCTTCCAGATTGTCCATTTTATTGGCATATAATTTCTCATAATATTCTCTTACTATTGTTTGTATTTCTGCTGTGTTGGTTGTGATCTCTCCTCTTTCATTCTTGATTTTGTTTATTTGGGTCCTTTCCTTTTTCTTTTTGATCAAACTGGCTAGTGGTTTATCAATTTTGCTAATTCTTTCAAAGAACCAGATTCTGGTTTCACTGATCTGTTCTACTGTTTTTTTTGTTTGTTTGTTTGTTTGTTTTTTCGGTTTCGATAGCATTAATTTCTGCTCTAATCTTTATTATTTCCTGTCTTCTTCTGGTTTTGGGTTTTATTTGCTATTCTTTTTCCAGCTCCTTAGGGCGTAAGGTTAGGTTGTGTATCTGAGATCTTTCTTCCTTCTTTAGGAAGGCCTGGATTCCTGTATACTTTCCTCTTGTGACCGCCTTTGATGCGTCCCAGAGCTTTTGGGTTGTGGTGTTATCATTTTCATTGACTTCCATATACTTTTTCATTTCCTCTTTAACTTCTTGGTTAGCCCATTCATTCTTTAGTAGGATGTTCTTCAGTCTCCAAATATTTGTTACCTTTCCAAATTTTTTCTTGTGGTTGATTTTGAGTTTCATAGCACTGTGGTCTGAAAATATTCACGGTATGATCTCAATCTTTTTGTACTTACTTAGGGCTAATTTGTGTTGCAGTATATGGTCTATTCTGGAGAACATTCCATGTGCACTGGAGACGAATCTATATTCTGCTGCTTTAGGATGAAATGTTCTGAATATATCTGTTAAATCCATCTGGTCCAGTATGTCATTCAAAGCCATTGTTTTCTTGTTGATTTTTTGATTAGATGATATGTCCATTGCTGTGAGTGGGGTGTTGAAGTCTCCTACTATTATGGTATTACTATCGATGAGTTTCTTTATGTTTGTGATTAATTGATTTATATATTTGGATGCCTCCACATTTGGCACATAAATGTTTACAATTGTTACGTCTTCTTGGTGGATAGATGCCTTAATTATGATATAATGCCTGTCTGCATCTCTTGATACAGTCTTTATTTTTTTTAATTTATTTTTTGGTTTTATTTTATTTTTTATTTTTTTCAATATATGAAGTTTATTGTCAAATTGGTTTCCATATAACACCCAGTGCTCATCCCAAAAGGTGCCTTCCTCAATACCCATCACCCACCCTCCCCTCCCTCCCACCCCCCATCAACCCTCAGTTTGTTCTCAGTTTTTAAGAGTCTCTTACGCTTTGGCTCTCTTCCACTCTAACCTCTTTTTTGATACAGTCTTTATTTTAAAGTCTAGGTTGTCTGATATAAGTATGGCTACTCCAGCTTTCTTTTGTTGACCATTAGCATGATAGATGGTTCTCCATCCCCTTATTTTCAATCTGAAGGTGTCTTTAGGTCTAAAGTGGGTCTCTTGTAAACAGCATACAGATGGATCTTGTTTTCTTATCCATTCTGTTACCCTATGTCTTTGATTGGAGCATTGAGTCCATTGACATTTAGAGTGAGTGCTGAAAGATAGGAATTTATTGCCATTATGATGCTTGTAGAGTTGGAGTTTCTGGTGGTGTTCTCTGGTCCTTTCTAATCTTTGTTGCATCATATATATATATATATATATATATATATATATATGTGTGTGTGTGTGTGTGTGTGTGTGTGTGTGTGTATGTATATACACACACATATATATACATATATATATATATATATATATATATATATATATAAATATGTATTTTGTTCCCCCATCTTTTCTCCCCTCAGAGAGTCCCCCTTAAAATGTCTTGCAGGGCTGGTTTTGTGGTCACAAACTCCTTTAATATTTGTTTGTCTGGGAAACTTTTGATCTCTCCTTCTATTTTGAATTTTTTTTTAACGTTTATTTATTTTGAGACAGAGAGAGACAGAGCATGAATAGGGGAGGGGCAGAGAGAGAGGGAGACACAGAATCTGAAACAGGCTCCAGGCTCTGAGCTGTCAGCACAGAGCCTGACGCAGGGCTCGAACTCACGGACCACGAGATCATGACCTGAGCCAAAGTCGGACGCTTAACTGACTGAGCCGCCCAGGTGCCCCTCTCCTTCTATTTTGAATGACAGCCTTGCTGGATAAAGAATTCTCGGTTGCATGTTTTTCTGATTTAGCACATTGACTATATCCTGACACTCCTTTCTGGCCTGCCAAATTTCTGTGGATAGGTCTGCTGCAAACCTGATGTCTTCCCTTGTAGGTTAGGGACTTTTTTCCCCTTGCTGCTTTCACAATTCTCTCCTTGCCTGAGTATTTTGTGAATTTGACTATGATATGCCTTATTGATGGTTGGTTTTTGTTTAATCTGGTGGGAGTCCTCTGTGCTTCCTGGATTTTGATGTCTGTGTCTTTCTGCAGGTTAGGAAAGTTTTCCACTATGATTTGTTCACATAACCCTCCTACCCCTATTTCTCTCTCTTCCTCTTCTGGGACCTCCGTGATTCTGATGTTGATCCTTTTTAATGAGTCACTGATTTTGCTAATTCTTAAATCATGCTCTTTTGCCTTAATCTCTCTCTTTTTTTCTTCTTCCTTATTCTCTATAAGTTTGTCCTGTGTATTGCTGATTTTCTGTTCTGCCTCATCCATCCTTGCCACCGCTGCATCCATCCATGATTGCAGTTCAGTTAAAGCATTTTTAATTTCATTTTGACTATTTTTTACTTCTTTTATCTGTGCAGAAAGGGATTCAAATCTATTTTTGACTCCAGCTAGTATTCTTATTATTGTGATTCTAAATTCGGGTTCAAACATCTTGCTTGTATCTGTGTTGGTTAAATCCCTGGCTGTTGTTTCTTCATGCTCTTTCATTTGGGGTGAATTCCTTCATTTTGTCATTTTGAAGGGTGAAAAGGAATTAATGAGGTAGAAAAATTAAAATAAAAAAATTAAACTTAAAAAAAATTAAAATTAAAAACACACACACAAGAATTGAACAAATGATGCTAGATCCTAGGTGTGTTTTGGTCTGGGTGTTGAAAGTGGTTTGACAGATTAGAGAAAAAAATGGGACGGGGGAAGGAAATTGTTTGAGAATTTGAAAAAATGAATGCACTTAAGTAGACTAAAATGAGACGATGGGAGTAAAATAGAATTTGAAAAAATTTACACCAAAGTAAAGAATATAGTAGAAAAAAATTAAGAATATTTTTAATAAAAATTGAAAATAAAAATGAATTTTTTCTCTTTATTCAAGAAAAAGAAAAGAAACAAAAAACAGAAAAAAGAGAAAAAAGGAAATTGTTTGAAAATTTGAAAGTGGATACACTGTAGTAGACTAAAATAAAATGATGGAAGTAAAATAGAATTTGGAAAAATTTACACAAAAGTGAAAAATATGGTAAAAAAATTAAAAATATTTTTAATAAAAACTGAAAATAAAAATGAATTTTTTTCTTTATTCAAGAAAAAGAAGTGAGAAAGAGAAAAAACAAAAAAGAAAATTGAATAGATGGACCTGCTAACAGATTGAAATAGGACTGAAATTACTTCGTTTTCCCCTAGAAGTCAGACTATGAAGTGTTGTATAGTCCATAAACTAAGCAGGTGGTGAGACTTATGTTCTTGAAAAGCGAGGTTGGCCCAGTTGGGCGGGGCTCAGTGTAATAGCTCTGTTCTCCACTTGATGGCGCTGCTAGCCTACTGGGGTTGAGTGTTGCCGAGCTCTTAGGTGCGTATGTGCAGGCATGGGAGCAGTGAAAATGGCGTCACCCAGCTACCCAGTCTTTAGTATCGGAACTTTGTTCTCCCGGATCGGCAATCATGCACCTGTCCTCTGTCTTCAGCTTTTGTGCACTGCCCACTTTTTCACTTCCGTGACCAGGCCCCAGGCAGTACCTCTCTCCCGAGTTTTGTCTCAGATGCGGCTGTTTTCCCCGGGACCGCCCTTCTGAAGGACTGCGGCTTTGACCCGTTCCGCCCCTCTGTGGGAGGGTCTCACCGAGCAATGGCTGAATGTCGGCTGCACCCAGGAACCCTTGCTGGACCTTGCTGCTGCCGATGTCCAGAGACTGCGGCCAGGTGCCAGCCCGCCCCAGAAAAAGTTTGCGAGATAGTGCAGCAGCAGCTTTTCAGGGATTATGGAAAATCACAACACACATCTGGCACCAGGCTTCACACTTAATGATCTTGTTCCAGCACCAGCGAATGTGGCCACCTTCTGGGGTCTGCTGGGACCAGGTGGCTTCAACAGTCTCTACCAAATGTCCTTCCAGTAGTGGACCTGCTTTTCCCTGGGTGGCCCGAGAACCTCCCGGACCCCACTCTGTTCATGGGGATTCGCCCTTTCCACCAGAGCACCGCCAGGTACCAAGCTGCGGAGTTGCAGCCTTTGCGCTCCCCTTGTTTACAATCTTGATGGAATTTAAACCCTCTCCTTTCTCCTTTCTCCCTTTTTAGTTCAGTCCCTGCGGCCGTTTCCAATTTTCCACTTTCTCTCCAGCTGCTTTTGGGGAGGGGTGCTTTTCCCGTATTCTACCGCCCCCCCCCCCCCGCCGTCTTCATCCTCTCTCCACCCGCAAAAGCACCTCCCTTTCCATGGCTTCTAGCTCCCCAGGTTCACCTCTCCACACTGTGTACCTGCTGAATTCTGTGGTGCAGGTTGTGCACATTGTTGTGTTAATCCTCAGATCAGTTTTCTAGGTGCGTAAGATGGTTTAGTGTTGGTCTGGCTGTATTTCATGGATGAAAGACACACAGAAAACGTCCATGCTGTTCCGCCATCTTGGCTCCTCCACCACTACCTATCTAATTTTATCCACTCTGCCAAACTCTGTTTTATATTTAGTGTATTTAGGCCATTTATACCTAGGCTTCTTATTGACCTGTTAGGATTATGTCTGCAAGTTTATTACTTGTTTTCTGTTTCTTCCTTCCTTCTGGTTTTGGTTTCTCTTTTTCTCTTTTCTTACTTTACTGTAAGCTCCTGGAACACATTTTGGGATTCCAGCTTATTTATTTATAGCACTTTTTGATGTATCTTTTTGTATAGTGGCTTTAAAGGCTCTGGGCATTACAGTATACATATTTAACTTATCACAGGCTACTGCGTTTATGTTTAGTCACTGCCAGTGAAGTGTAAAAGCCTTGCTTCCATTTAGCTTCTTCACCTATCTTGTTTTTAAAGTATAATTGTCTTGGGGCGCCTGGGTGGCGCAGTCGGTTAAGCGTCCGACTTCAGCCAGGTCACGATCTCGCAGTCTGGGAGTTCGAGTCCCGCGTTGGGCTCTGGGCTGATGGCTCAGAGCCTGGAGCCTGTTTCCGATTCTGTGTCTCCCTCCCTCTCTGCCCCTTCCCCGTTCATGCTCTCTCTCTGTCCCAAAAATAAAATAAACGTTGAAAAAAAAATAAAAATAAAGTATAATTGTCTGTTTCCTCTTCATACACTGAGCAAAACATCGAATGATGTAATAATTTTTTCTTCAACTGTCAAATGTATTTCGTAATAATATTATATATTATTTTACAATATATATGAAATATATATTTCATAATATATCATAATATTATTCATAAACTCATGAGAAGAAGGATAGTCTGTGTATTTACTCTTAATCTTTTTCATTCTTTTTTAACAAATTTTTTAATGTTCATTTATTGAGAGAGAGACAGAGCGTGAGTGGAGGAGAGGCAGAGAGAGAGGGAGACACAGAATCCAAAGCAGGCTTCAAGCTGTCAGCACAGAGCCCGATGAGGGGCTCGAACTCACAAACTGTGAGATCATGGCCTGAGACAAAGTCAGACGCTCAACAGACTGAACCACTCAGACACACCTTCATCTTTTTCATTCTAATGTTATTTCCTTTCTAAAGTTCTAAACTGTTATCATTTTGTTTCCGTTTAAAGGACTTGCTTTAGTCATTCTTTGAGGGGTGGTTTCCTGAAAATAAACTCTCTCTTAGTTTTCATTTACCTAAGAATGTCTTAATTTTCCCTTCATCCCTACAGGGTATTTCTGGTAGATCTAAAATTTGTGACTGACAGTTAATTTCTTTCATTACCTGAAAAATGTGCTACTTCTCCTGGCCTCCACTGTTTCAGATGAGAAATCTGTTGTCTTTTCAGTTGGTTGGTATTCTCTTGTAGGGTGGCTGTCCTCTGGTGCCTTCAGGGCTCTTTCTCACTGTCATTATTTTCTATAAGTTTAATAATGAATGCCTTGGCATGGATTTCTTTGATTTTTCCCCCTTATTATTTGGAGTTTGCTTAGCCTTTTGAATCTGTATATCTTTTGCCATATTTGCAATGTTTTCAGACATTATTTCTTTGACTATATTTTCAGTGCCATTCTCTCTCTCCTCTTTCTTGGATTCTGATTATACAAATACCAGCTCTTTGTTATTGTTCCATTAATCCTTGGGGGCTGTCTTCATTTTATTTATTTTAGTCTCTTGTTCCTCTTTCGTTCAGATTAGGTAAAGTCTCTTGACTCACTTTCAAGTTCATGGGTCTTATTCTGTCATCTTCCCTTACTCTTGAGGCTATCACAAATTATTGTTTCAATAGCTTTCTTTTAAAATGTTTAATTTTCATTTGGATTTTTCTCTAAAAACACTTATTTCTTTGCTGAGATTTTCTTTTTTCTTTCATTTGGTTCAAGAGAATTCGCAGTCATTAAGGGAAAATATTTTTATCGATCTGCTTTAAAATTCTTGTCAGATAATTTCAACATCTAATTCATCTCAGTGTTGGTATCTGTAGAATTTTTTTCCTCATTCACATCATGATTTTTTTTTTTTGTCATTCAAGTCATGATTTTTCTGGTGCTTGATACGACAAGTGATTTTAAGTTTATCCTGGACGTTTTGGATATTATACTATGAGACTCTGGATCCAATGTAATCTTCTGTTATATTAGCAGCCTGTCTTCATATTGAGGTATAGTAAAATGATGAAGAGGTTGTATGTACTTCCTACTTGTCCCTGCCACCATCACCCTCAAAATATGGAGGCTTGCTTCATTGCCTGGTTGCTGATGGGTGGGGTGGAAATTTAGCTTCCCCTTCAGTACCTTCCCAGTGAATGTGAGCCCTCTACTGGCACCCCCTTGTTGCTTCTGAGTGGTGATGTATTCTGAACTGCCCAGTGAGCCCCACTGCCACCGAGGAAGGGAAAGCACATTACCGAGCCACCACTTGGTTGCTGTGGATTGGGAGTGGAAACTGAGCTTCCTGCTGGTCCCTGTTGACACCGGGAGAAGGAGGAGTGGATGTTAAGTAACCTCCTCTCATAGCACCTCATTGGTGCCAGGTGTCAGTGGAGGCTTGGCTTCCGACAGGGTCCATTCCACAAGGAAGGGAAGAGGGCAGTTGAATACTGAATGACTGACCTTACCTCATGCCGCATACTTCAGTCTTGGTGATACGAATGGGTACAGAGGACGCTTCCCCACTAGACCCTGCTCACTTGATGGAGGTGGGGTGGGAATCAGAGTACAGACCAGCCCTGATACATAGCACTGCATCCGGTCTCGTTGCTGGGAAGTGGGTGTGGAGGTTCAGCTCTTAGCTGGGCTCCCCTGACACCAACTATTGGGGGAAAGAAAGTACTCCTCCTTCCTTGTTCATTCTGGTTGATGCCAGGCAAGTGTAAAGACTCAGCTCCTGATGGGCCCTGACACGGGTGGAGGGAAAGAGGAGTGCTGACTTGCCCTGCCTTTCACCTTTATCTTGTTGCTGCCAGACTGTGGGTGAAGGGAGAGGCTCAGCATCTTGCTGTTTGGCGAAGAGTTGGGGTAAAGCCTAGTTTAGCCACATGGGAGATGGCAGATTCGCTGGCTGCTCACTCGGACACTACTTTGCAGGGAGAACCAGACTGCTCCCTCCTTCCGCTGATAGAAAATCAGCTCATCACTCAGTTCCATTAAACTACCCTTACGGTTAAATTGGAGAGTTCCCTGCTTCCACCAAGCGGAGAGTGAAAGATGAGCTCCTTGTTTGGTTTGTCCACATGGCCACGCAAGGGAATTGGAAGGTTGCTTGCTTTTGTCAGGAAGAATGGAAGATCCCACCGGGTGGTGGAACCAGGGTATAGCAGCTGACTTCTGCTGGGTGGAAGGGTGGGATGAAAGATTAATCCCCTGAAGGGCTCTGCTGGAACCTAGAGAGTGAGAGAGAGAGGGAGGGAGGAGGGGGGGAGGGAGAGGCAGGGGGGTAGAGTTGGAAAGGCGTATTTCCTTTGGTGTTTGGCTACAGTAGGGCAGATATTGTCAAAGGCGGTTCCCTTTTATAGTCCAACATTTTCCAGGCCCTTTATCTAGGAGAAGTAGACTTTTCTTAGAACTTACTTTACCGGTGCCAGTTGACAGTTCTGGAATAGATGCTTCTGGAATGTTCTGTCTAGAACATGTGGGCAGTAATAAGAAAACCTAGAGGATTTATTGTCAGGTTGCTCCTCAAATCTTAAGGTTCCTAAGTTTTTCACTGCCTTCTTCCCACCTTGAAGAGTTGTCCTATGCTTGTTTGTTGTGTTATACCCACAGTTATTAATTATAGAGACGGCACCTGGGAGGGATACAGCAACTCTGTCAACCAGATGTCAGTGTTTTCAGTAGGACCTTGCCCATCATTGTTTAATGCTTGGGGGTGTAAACTCTTCATTCTGTTTAAAACACGTTGGCTCAAGTGATAAGGAAGGAAAAGAATCCTTTGTAAAATGAATTGGATATAGAAGGGAAAAAGAGGGAAAGATATGGTGGTCAGATATTGCAGAATCAGTTCGGACAAAGCTAGACATGGTCTTGTTTACAAACTGAAACCTGACATAAATTGCAGCAGGGTTCAGGTGTACTGGCTAATTGTTACGTGCTGGTGAGAAACCCGTGTGTGAACATATGCAGATTCTCGTCCAGTTTTTCAGCAACTATTTGGTCAAAACTGAAGCTCAAAGACAAGGTTGAAATTGTTTCTGAACCAAATATCAGACTGGATATATGTAAAATAACCACTTAGACCAACAAGGTGTGTCTCGTATCGCCTGTGATTATTGCAACTCCAGCCGCTGGCAGACAGCCATCCCTGTCATGTGAGCAAGTGGAAGATTAATTCTCAATTAGAAGTATAGGCTTGATGCAAGGGCAACGTTTAACTTGGCATCACCGTATCAACATTTCAGCTAATTTGCCCGACCATGAACACTTCAGGGGAAAGAGAAATTGCTAATGTTTCAAAAGAAACAGGGAATGGAGCTAGGGGGAAATAATGCAATTTTTACTTTTTTTCTACTTTGTTTCAATTAATTTTGGCAGCTGTATTTTTTTTTTTTTGAAGCAACGTTAGATGTGGAAAAGCTACTCATAAACCCTTAAGACTTGTCTCTTTCTGTGTTACAATTGCCATCACCTTGGTTTATATTTGATTTGTGAATGGGGGAAAGTAGTCATTAGGATGCAAAATGATTATCATTATTTGCAGATCTCCTGACCAGGAGTTTCTTGTGTTAATATAAGTAGTTTGATGTTCATTTGTACCATGTGTAACTGGTTCATGTAGTGATTAAAATAATAAGCAATGCTTGATCATGGTTAAAATAAATACCAAGGATAAACTCTTCTATTAATTAGTGAGAGCTTATCCAAATTAGCATCTATAATTATGAGTTGTTGTTAATTTTTGTTGCAACCTATTAGATATACTGTCCTAAATCACTGACACTTGTGTAAATGAGCATGCATGATAGGTGAGTTATTTTTCAAATGCACAGTGGCTGCTCCCATGGAAAATGTATACTACCAAACACACATTTTAGCCAGTATTTCAAACAGAATCATAGAAAACTCATGGAATTTTGGATTTAGCATAAACAAAAAGATTAGGTTTGCTTGTTGAGCCTAATACTAAAAACCAGAACTGAGTCCCTATGCGGGAAGTTTTTGATTCAAGGTTTCCTTGTACTCTGACTCATTTTTTTTTTTTTTATTTATTTATTTTTTTTCTGACTCATTTTTGTATGGCTTTCTGTTTCCCTGAGTCACATCACATGTCTTTCTATTATGAACTTTTGATATATTTCTTAAACTGGCTTAATCTTATGCATTTGTATAACAAGTGCCAGAGAAAGTATAGTTATTGTTTCTTTTTTATAAAAGTTTTTAACACTGATTTATTTTTGAGAGACACAGAGAGACAGAGCATGAGCAGGAGAGGGGCAGAGAGAGAGGGAGACAGAGAATCCAAAGCAGGCTCCAGGCTCTGAGCTGTCAGCACAGAGCCCGACGCGGGGCTCAAACCCATGAATCGTGAGATCATGACCTGAGCCCAAGTTGGGCACTTAACCCACTGAGCCACGTAGTCGCCCCCAGTTATTGCTTCCTGATATCGAAATATCTACTAGTGTATATCTATGTAGCGGTGTGGTGGTTAGAAACAGAGTAAGTGAAAAGTCTTGAAATGACCCCAAGTTTGGACTTTGTATGTGCTTGCATAAGTGTATGTCACATTCTTGAATAGGCTAATTGCTTTGGGGAAGGATTTATCAATCTCAGCGCTGCTGCCATTGGGACAGGATGGTCCTCTTCTGTAGGGGCTGTTCTGTGCATTGCAGGAGTTTAGTGGCATCCCTGGCATCTGCCCACTGGATGCATGTGGTCGGTGTGTAGCAGCATTGTGCCACCTCCAAAGATTCCTTTGTGTTCTCTTTCATACTCACTGCCCTTTTCCCACCCTCACACCCAGTCAACCTCTGATCTGTTTTCTGAATCAACATCTAGGAGCAGAATTGCTGTCTCAAATGGTAGGTGTATATTTAGATTTATCAGAAATTGCCAAACTTTTCGTATCATTTTGCATTCCCACTAGCAAAACGGAAGATTGCAGTTGCTTTGAGGCCTTACCAGCACTTACTTGATATGAGGGAGGGAGGAGGGGAGAAAGGAATAAGAGAAGGGGAAATTAGTAAGAATTCCAGTTTTATTTCAAGCTTTTGCTAATGATGTACAAGAGGAGATCTCTTTCTTTTCCTTTCCTTTTTCTCATCTGTCTTATCCATCCATCCATCCATCCATCCATTCATTTATCTTGGCCATTCTTCTGATGGATGTTTATTGGTATTGCTGTTGTTTTGATTTGTATTTCCCTGATTATTGATAACAGTGAAGATCTTCTGCATTTATATGTCTTCAATGCATCTTTTTGGTGAAGTGTTTGTTGAAATCTTCCCATTTAAAAATATTGTGCTCCTTGTTTCCTATTATTGGAGCTTCAGTGGCCTTTTATGTATTCTGCGCACAAGCCCTTTGTCCGTTTTTGTTTTGCAAATATTCCTCCAGTCTGCAGCTTGTCTCCTCATTCTTTCAGCAGTGTTTTTACAGATCAGAAAGTTTTAATTATCCAGGTTTTGACTTCCTTCCACAATCTTTTTGCTTTGGTTCATTTTTCAGAACACTCAGGTAGTTGCATTTTGTATTTTATTCAAAGTTTTTGGTTGCAGTTACCAGGGAGAGACAGGCTGATGTTGGCTTACCCCACCTTTGTTGGAATCAGAAGACCTGTATCATCCTTTTTAATTTTCAATGTTTTATAAATATTTTAATCTATTAATATTTCTGACTGACATTCTCTGTATGAGAAAATGAATACATCAACAGTAATATTTTTGACCGAAAAGAAATAAAAAGGCATGTAGTAAATAACCAGTGGTTTAAAACACTTAGAAAAAATAAACCTTAAGATGTCAAATTCTATTCATTGTGGTCTGTCAGCCCCTAGAATGCAAGTTGTTTGACTTATAAAATTTATTGAATTCTTGTTAAAGTCTCACCTTTGTTTTAGATATTTATTTTAGTATTTTTATAAATTGATTCAATTTTCAATGTAAATATTTGTTGGAAGATAATTATTTATTTATTGGAAGATAATTTTTTAAAAGTATATTTGAGGGAAGGAGGGAGAAAGAGAGAGAGAGAGAGCGCACGCAAGTGGGGGAGGGGCAGAGTGCGAGAGACAGAGAATCCCAAGCAGGGTTTCACAATCCCAGGAACTGCGAAATCATGACCTGAACTGAAATCGAGATTTGGAGGCTTAACCTACTGAGCCACCCAGGAGCCCTAATTTTTTAAAATTATGAAAATAAAGTGATCAAGGAAATTTTCTTTTTTACCATATGTAGGAAGGGCTTTTGTGGCACAATATTCTTTGATGACACAACAGTAGCTTATTAGAGCAAGTCCATAGTATGTGTTATGAAAGAGCATGTGTTAAAGTCAGGATTGACAAATATGTCTTCTGTTACTATATGTAATATGTAGCAAAGAACCCTTATGGCCATCTGCCTGGTAAACAGTCAAATCCTCTTGCTTTAAAGCATTTTACCTTCATGAATATAAAAGACCCTAAATATCTACTATATACACAATATTTTTAAGAGGTCTTGAGGTTACTGAAAAAAGTGAATGCATGCCCTCTATCCTCAAGAAGGAGAATAGAAACAAATCATTGTGAGGTGGGGTTGACAGTTTTGGAAGATGATTTTTGAATAAAATGAGATTTAAAAAGTCATAAAACTTCTAGAACTGAAATTTTAGAATACTTAGAAAATAGATAAAAGACAAACCCAACCAATGCCCTCCAAAAATTTTGCTATAATATTAATTTTTTCTATCCTTTCCCCTTTATCCTTTCCCTTAGTAAAGAAAGCTAACATTGTATCACCATTTATTTTCATGTAGCTTCATAGTTTAAGGCAGATCTTGAGGGAAGTAATAGAGATTCCCCCCGAGAAGTAGCAGGTTGCTAAAGAAGAGACTAGCATGAGAGTTCAGGAAACTGCTACATTCTGGATTGGTTTTTTTATGTATATAATGGAGAAAGTTATGCACTTGTCTTTATATCCTATAAAGACTCATCCTTAACAGTGCAATTTCTCTTAGTAAGCTCTTTGAGGGACAGAGCAGTAATTATATAATGTTTAAAAATTAAAATATATCAATAAACTCATCTATGTCCACTGAGTTCTTGCTGGATCAAAAGTTGTAAATGTATCATTTTATGAGCCACCCAATGTGGAAGGTACAGATGAGACCACTGAGGCACATAAGGGAGGATATTTCACAGGGGTGAGTAAAGTGTCACAAACAGTTTGAAACTCAACGTATTTTTCTTGGTTGAGAATATGCACAGACAGAAAAAGAATAGATAGAAAGCTTGTTCAATATAGGATTAAGACCAGGAACAAAAGCAGATGGGCACCACGGAATCTGCTTGAGAGGTCACAGTGCCCAAGGGGAAACAACTTTAAGCAAGTCATTTAACCTCACTCACCTTAGTTCTCTTGTTGGTATAATGCAGTGCTCATGCAAACTCAATACCTGTCAAAAAATATCTGCAAGGCATTGTCTAAAACTGACCCTCTGGATTTCTTCATGCATGCCTGGTTATTATTTATTAAGATGTATTGGGGGCAAGTCTCAAATGGTAGAAAAGATAAAAGGCAGATCTGCGGCATGAAGAAGTGGGGTTAAGCGCAATGCAACAGAAACTCTTCTACTAATCCAGGAGGACTTCACCTGTCAATCAAATCTATCTTCATTATTTTTTTAAAAAAGATTAATAATGGTTTGTTAACGGAGCAAACTGGCAGCTGTTAGAGCAATGAGATGAGATCTTGGGGGCGTCTCTGACCAGTTGATGACTGACTGACCAATTTCAAAAGATGCTCTGAAGGATCATAAAGTTTAGTTCCATGTGTATTTTGATGATAGTTGCATCTATATTTAAAGCTTTCTGTCACCGGAAGCACTCTTGGTGTTGTCAGACTGTCTATTGGACTGGATGAGCTGCAACTTCTTGCAATTGAATGTCAATAAGACCAAAGCAATTTTGGTTGATTCATAGCACCAGCTTAAGCATATTCACTCGCACAGATTACATTTGACAGATAGTTACCTTCAGCTGAACTCTGTGGTTAGAAGCCTGGGCGTACTCTTGACAGTGAGCTTAGAGTTGATGCCTAATGTTTATTTCATATCCTGTTTTTACCTTCCCTAATACTGCATGTGTAAATCTATATTTAAATATATTCCCAGCTGATGTTCTCGTCCATCCACTTGTTATCTCTGGACAGAGTGCTGTAACGATTCCATCATTTTAAGAAAAATAACTTCCGCTCATCCAGTTTTAATTTCATTAAATCAGATGAGTAATGAAGGATTTTAAAGGGTCTCCTTGATGAGCAACTGCAAACCGATAGCAGGAAAACTCCCCCACGACAGGAGAATTCTTCCATCTTTAATAAACTTCAAATCTTCATCTTCATTTGGTGTGTGATTATGAAAATCAAGAAAATACATCCACATTCATTTGTCATGTCCTTATTCCTTTATTTTTTGTTATTTGGGCCCATGAGTTCTCTTCAAAGCTTAGGTACAGAAAGTACCTAAGTGGATACCACTTTGAGAATATTTTTCTCTTTAAAAGGCATATAATTTAAGTAACATAACTAAAATATTTTCATTGAACTATAAAATACATATAATCCAACATACCGTAAAATAAAAAGTTTGCTGCCATTTCTGAATATTTAGGGTGGGAAAATAAGTAAGACTTGGGGGGTTTTGTTTGGGAAAAGGTACAAGGATGACATGAATTCATTCTCCATTGTGGTTATTACATTCTCAACTTTTCAGCTAAATTCATTAAGATTCTGACTGGGAAATATAAGGGACACATAGATCTAATAATCTGAGCCTAAGTCTCCTGTTCTATACAAATAACACCGCAAAGCTCTGGAATCCCTTTATTTAACTAGGTGAATGGCAGCTGTGTTTGCAGCAGCTTCAACCTAGCTTGGAAACAGTGATTGCAAAGCAAACATGTTGTACTCCTGCATTTCCATCTTTTCTAGAATCTGCGATTTTAACACATCAAACAATTCAAATTATGTAGTTAGACATCTCACACAGGAGAAAAACTCATGCTGAAGTAGGTAAAATATTTTTCAAAATTATTTCCTCCACATTTCCTGCTATACTTTTTCTTTCTTACTCTTTTTTAAAGCTGACAGTCAATTTTTTATTTTTCTCTTTTACTGACAGCTAGTAAATGTCCTGACAGTTGAGAAGCAAGATGTAAATGTAAGTCACTATTATTTTGTCCACCCAATACCTGAGCATTGGTGGAAATGCTTCTCTATATTTTAAAATAAAAACTAAATCATCTCCAGTGGCTCTGGAGGGAGGGTGTGTAGAAAACCTGTTCTCTGGTCAATAAAAGTGTGTTTGAGGCAAGACTCTAGTGCCTTTAGAGATATCATACATTCCTCATTAGGGATGTGACTCATATTCGTATTGAAGAAAATAGGCCAATTATTTAAGGGGTGCACTTACTTTCTGCTCCATTAGCTATAAATCTTGTCAGCATGTAAATCTCTTTTAGAAATTAATGGAGAGTATATAGTGGAGAAAAGAAAATAGGTTAAGAAGTTAATATCAGATTAAGAATTTACTCCTGCTTACATATAAAATTCCAGATTTAAAAATTGTTTTACTATATTTAGGAATATCCTGGTTAGTAAATTTATTCCTTGAAGAAAGGCTATGTAAGTAGTTGGATGTGAAGAATTATAATGTCTTGGTAGAATTATGTGGGGTTAACCTGGACCAAGACTTTTATCATAGAAGGACTAATTCCTTACTTCCTTTAAAAAGTCATTTGTCTTTCTTCTACATTGTAAATATCAGCTGAGTTTCAAAACACCAGGAGATAAATAAATAACATTCATTTGTTTACAACTTTGGTGTGCAGAAGATTTCATTTATTTACTTGGTCCCAATATTATTCACTTTTTTAAAAGTTTACTTAATAATTTTGAGAGACAGAGACACCATGAGTGGGGGAGGGGCATAGAGAGAGGGAGAGAGAGAACCTCAAGCAGGCTCTGAGCTCTCAGCGCAGAGCCCAATGCAGGGCTTGAACCCATGAAACTGAGAGATCATGACCTCAGCCAAAACCAAGAGTCAGCTGCTTAAGTGACTGAGCCACCCAGATGCCCTGGTCCCAATACTATTCCTATATAGCGGGAACTGGTAGAGTGGGAAGGCGGGATTCATAGATTTTTATATGAAAGCAGTCAATTACAAGCTGGTCAGTTTCATCCCAGAGGCTTTCCGTCTTCTCATTGCACTCAATGCTCAAGAAAGGGGCCCTCGGTTCGTTTTAATTGTTTTCTTCTGTTTCTGCCACTACTTTTTCTATTCTTCTCCTTGTACTGCAATTACCTATAGCTTTATGAAAATTTATCATATAAAATTAAAATTGATTTGCCTTTAAATACAGTAGTTTCAATACCCCTTTGATTGTTTGAAGAATATCTATTGGGAGACAGGGAAAGACTTGCATAATAAGTTACACAGTGCAGGAATTTCCTCACAGAAAAAGCAGCAGGAGTTTCCTTGGCAGGAGCTTCAGTGAGTAGTGTCAGCAGCTTAGAAGTTGCCATTGGATTGTCGAGTGTTATGCAGATAAATTGTAGCTCTGGCTTGTCCTCCAATGTCATTCTTTGATTTCTCTCTCTGTTAACATGGCATTTGCATTTGGGTCTGGCTGAGAACAAGGACCTGTGCAAATGCCTCATGACATGTGTAGAAAGCTGCTTTTATGTTAAAAGTGATATGTTTTCTTGTTCACTATGTTCACAAGAAAAATTCATCTTCTGAGTCTTAATTCCTTTGTGCGTCTGCAATTTCCATTTTAAGTCAACATCTTAAAATCCAAAGAATGGAAAAGAATTTTTGAAAAACTGCAAAACTACAGAAACAAAGTTTGTTGGTTATTGATGCCAGTCACCAAAAAGCAGCGTAACCAAAACCTGCAAAATTAGTGGATTTTCAGTGAAGGATAAGACTCTGAAGGAAGAGATCCTTACATATTGCCTTAAAGCTGCACTCAAGAAGGGAAAACATTAAAACAATCCCATTTGTAGATAAAGTGTTATTCCTTGCCATCCAGTTGTGTCACTGACTTCTCAAGTTGGACATCCTTGTCTTACATGAAGGCTAGATTTTTTTTTTTTTGAGAAAGAGAGGATAATGGTTATAATTAAACTCACTGAGTTAAATTTGTAGACGTTCATTGTTTTTCACTTTAAATAGCTAGCTAACTGGATCATGGCAGAATGTAGTCGGTCCTGGGCAAGGACTTTTTCCTCCCTTTCCAATAATGCTATTCAAGGGGAAGCTAGTTACTGTGTGACATGCTTGATTCTCAGGAGGTTCGGACAAAAGAGAAGGTTAGAAGGTCAAGAGAGCCTGATGCTATTCAATGAGATATTTGAGTTGAATTCCCATACCAGAATTTTGCCTCATACCTAATGCAGACAGTGTAATAATGGGGGAAGGGAAGAAAGAGGGAGGGCGGGTTAAAATGTCCTTTCAGGTTAAATGTTAAAATAAGGTCCTTTATTTCTGTCTCTGGTGGCGCAGGGCATTAAAGACCCTGTGACACATTTTGGAAATGTTGCTTTAAAATAGATTTTAATGTTTGAGGATCTGTAAAAGGTATTATTGAGTACTTAATAGATTCTGTGTTTGCCTACTGAAGTCACTACACAGCCAATATCTACCTCATTAATTTGTAAAGCATTTTGGCCCACCTGGAGACTATGCACTATATTAAAGCAACTTTTATACCCTAAATCTTCTTGTCTAATAATTAAAAAATGTTCAGCATCTGAAGAAAATGACCCAAATCCCACAATTTTGGTCTTGGCTACTTTAATTTGCATGGAATGTTCCATGTGAACAAATTTGGTCTATATTGAAGACGTTTTCCATCAGGTCAGCTATACAATACTAAATTGTGAAACAAGAAACGGAAACTAAATTGTTAAAAATGGATTCCATATTGGCGTTTTTTTGGCTGACAAAAATGGCATCGTCATTACTTTATACTCCATTATTTTATAGCTTAGGAAAACTAAATTTAGGTATTGTAAGTGATAAGTCTTATGACTTTTCCTTATAACCAAGGTCTGTACTGAGTTGACATTAGTTTTACAAGTGTTTCTTATATTTATATTTTTATCTTCTCTAAATTGTATCCTATTACATTCATAGACATAACAAATGTATGCCTTCTGGAATCCTCTATACCTGGTATTCTCTCCTTTGTACAAAGTAGCTCAGTGTTCTTTATTTGTACCCTCCACTAGACCATGGCATCTTGTCTGAGTATGGTCATTTCTCAAGAATTATCTTTTGAATGAGTGAGTGAATGCAAGATGATGTCATCCAGTATTAGAATAAAGAGATTTGGAAAATAGGACAATAATACAGATGAGAAGTATTAATCAATTGCATATGTAGCAAGAGAAAATGCAAGGAAAATTTTCTGAGAAAAATTAATGGGAAACTGAGAGGGATTCATTAATAACCTAGAGATTAGAGGAGCAGTAAAGATGAAAAGCAGGAAAGTTTTGAGTGCCTTTTACAACATGGCTTGCAACTAAGAGCTGGAAGGATGAAAGAGACTTCCTTAACTTTTGTGCATTGCAACCCATTTATAAATATCCCCTACCCACTTCCCACTCCCCACCCCCCCAGTATTTTCAGTTACTCCTGTCTCCAAAACAACCTCTGTAGGGAAAATTATTTTCTTTCTAAAATACAAATGTGGTTACATACCTCTTTTGTGTAAAGAAACTGCATGTTCACCATTGTTTATACTCCAGAGGATGAATTCTTCTTTTCTTAGCAAAGCTTTCAAGACTATTCAACATTTGCTGGGCTGTACATTGGTAGCCTCATTGTCCTGTGTCCCTTGAGCTTTAACCAGTTCTGAGTATCTGAAATCCGTGTATTTCATGGTCTGCCTCAAAGTTCTTCATCCTGTCTTTACTCAGTTTCTTCTGCCTTTTACCTTTCTTCTTCCTCTTAATCCCCAGTTCTTTTGTAGACATATTTCAGTGACCATCACAAATACAACTTCTTTTATAAAACAAAACAAAACAAAACAAAACAAAACAAAACAAAAACACTTCAATACTCTCTCCCCTTTTCTCCTATCTGCTCCTTTACCATTGCTTTTTTAAAAACATTGGTTGTATGATAGTTTTCATACAGGTAGATTTTATTAGGTATTCGTAGGTAGAATTTGCATTAGGTTGGGTTTGAGTTTATTGAAGACAAGTACCTTATTCATTTCTAGGTGTCGAGAACAGCAAAACGTCTGTTGCATGGTTGATGTGTAATAAAATATATTAAAAAAGGAAGTTGGGTGATTTTGGTAAAGAATGATGATATTATTAAGAAAATAGGATGGAATGAAAAGCTCAAGATATTTTTTAAGTGATGAATGACCATTTGTAACTTTTCTAAATTATGTACAAATTCTCCTTCTTTATCCAGAACAAAACTGTCCTTTTCATGATAGTGATCACTTTGTAGTTTCCCAGTGATGATGATTGTATGGCTTAGTTCTTTCTCCTATCAGTTAAATAACTGTGAGTAAACTAGTGATTTTGTTTCTTTCTCTCATATTTTGTCTCTTGATGAATTCAATGATCTCCTTGTCTCTCCACAAATGTGCTCATATTGAGCCTTTTCTAGCTTTACAACACAGAGGATAAGTGGAATTTCCCTCAAACTAACACATTTTATCTTAACTTGTATGAAGGAAAAAACGACACAGACACTGGCTTTCTCTCACATTCCCTAGAACTTTTTTTTTTTCCTTCTGCATTTGACATTTCTGACCTCTGATTTTTTCATGATTCTGGCTCTGTATTCTCCCTGGTGTCTGGAACAGTGTTCCTTCCCAGTAAACACAAGGTAGTGATAGTAACACACATACATTTTCAGCTACTTGGAAAGAGATGTTATTTAAAATGTGTGTTCGGAATGACCTTCCATTTAAATAGAGTGAATCTCATACTCAGATCCTGCCCAATATCTAACCTTTTACATTTTATTTTATGTTGTTTCTCAGTGACTTTTTTGCAATACCTATCAATTTAGTGTCATCTGTGGATTTCATTAACAGACTAATTCCTCTTACAGATCATTAATGAAAATCCAAAATAAAACTGGGATTCTTACCAGTTTCCCCCTTAATTCCATAAATACCTAGTTTTAAATGACAGTGCTTAGATTTAAGTTTGTATAAAATGTTATTTCAAGTAAGATTGAGTTTTATACCTCCGTGGCTTCTTGGTTCAATTATATATCAGTTTTATTAATTCTGTTTTCTGTTCCTTTGCAGTATCCTGTGCTAAGCTTGTCCATTAAAATATATATTCCTTCTAAACTCTGGTTAGAGCACAAGTGGTGTAGTCCTCCAGGGAGGTAAATGTAATTTGTTTGATTGGATACTCAAGCTTTCCAATTGTTTTATTTTCCTCAGAGAAATAGAACCTTTCTAGCTTTCAGGTCAATTGGTGTAATGGTTGGATTCAGATGGAATGACACTTTCTCCCCCTTGTAAGTCTCTAGTTCCTCAGAGAAATCCTTGAGAATTCTGTTGACAACTTGCTGTCATCTAGCTGGTCTAATGGTATAAATGACTTAGACACTGATTCTGAGTAGTGTGAAAGCCTAATGGTAAAGTGAAATTTTGAGAAGATCTCAAGTGCATTACGAATAAGGTACTTAGGCAGTACCTATATTCATTTCTTACAGTTAGTTTATCAGGTCCTTGCTGTTTTTTTTTTTTTTTTTCTCTAAGAAAGGGATTTACAATTTTAGGTCACTCAAATGTAACAGCAGCTGATCAAAAATGTTACTACTGTAAGGTATAGAAAGGAATACAATTATTATGACATTTGTTTTAGGAATCAATGGAAGTAGAAAGCAGATGAGATTAGATTGGCAAAAGAAAGCACAATCCAAAATACACATAGGAGGGAAGAGTTGGGACAGAGGAAAGTACTGTTTGTGGGTAATGTAAGTAAGCAGATCGAACAGAGGGCCAGGGACATGACTTGGCAAACTGCACTTGGGGTGACAGCGTGGGTCAGCTGTCATCCGGCAGTGGAGACATTTGACCTCAGCGTCGAGCACAGCATGCAGGTTCTAGGCCATAAGAAGGCAGACTGTTGCCACTTGGATGAAAGGGGGTCCCTGTGCCAGGAAAAGGAGTTGTATTGCAGACCTAAACTTACTTCAAATTATCGGATCCAGTCTAGAGTGAAGGTGATCATGTCCACAGACAGATCCAACACCCCCCCCCACCCCCACACAATAGGAGTATCAGAGATGAAACAGAATGGATGGGGGAAAAATCATGGATAGAAAAAGTTATGTGAGAGTCTCGAAAGGAAATGTCTTTAAGTCAAAAAGGCCTTGAGCTAGGATGAGTGCAGTGAAATGATCAGAGCTCATGTGAACTGTGTATGTGTGTGTGCGTGCACGTGCATCTGTTGAGGGATGGTGGGGGAGAAAAACTAAACAAGAAATATATTGAGAGGAAAGTAGCATCCAAATAATTACGATAGGGTAACATGATAGCAAGTTATTGGGTGATTATTTGGGCCTGCTTGGGCATTAAAGGTCTCTCCACGGTGGCAATATATAAGCTGAGATCTCCATAAAAATAGACTAAGCAGATCCTACAATCCTTCATCCCTACAACCTATGCTAGTAACAAGTCTCAAGTCCAAAAATCTCAACTTAAATCGAGTATTTAAATGTTATAATTCAAAGGCAAATTTGAAGAAAGTGGAGGTAAACTACTTATTTCTACAAATATCCACTGGTACAGGTATTAGGAGATTCAAAGCCTCAGACAAATATCTTGGACACAAGTATTATGTGAGAGACATTGGATATTAGGTTGAGATTTTCTAATAGTAGATGTTAGAAGCCTCATCATTCTCACCCTTACCTTTTAATTATTTTCCCTTTTAACATCCACCTTTATTCTTGAATCACCCTTTCTAAATATATACTGAAAACAGTTATAACCTCATTTATCTTTTTAATAAGTAAAATCACCATGCAGATATTTCCTCCTAATGCAGTCTTCATCCTGGGCCTCATACTTCTGAAGTCTGCCAGTCTTTGGAGAAGGCTAATCTAGGCTTTTCAAAAAGAGATGATCTATTCTAAATACACAACCCCACCAAATTTACAGATTTTTTTGACAGCTGCTGCTTCCTTAGGGGAAAATGGCTTTGGAAGAAATATGTAAGAATTGAACTCAATAAATATGAATTATAAAAAGACAAAATGAATATGATTTTCAAGAGTGCTCTCTGAATCTGGTAATCCAATGACTAATATGAGGTTCTTCAGATGGTAATAAAAATATACATTTATTTTGCCCAAATGGATGATAGCATCTCCATGTCGTTGTTGTTGTCGTCGTCGTCGTCAAGGGGGTAAGAGAAACTGCTGAATGTCCTGCATTTGATCCATAAATAGCTACTTTTGTTTTTAGGGCTGATACAATCCTTACCTTAAAAGAATGCCTATTTGCTGGTGTCATTATTTTTGTCTCAACCCAATTAAATGTGCGTGCTTCTCCATTACTGATGGAGGAAAAAACTGCTTAGACAATTACTCTCTCACCAGCTTCAGGGCAGGGAGCACCACCTTTAAACAAGGGTCACTCTGAAGGCCTCATTCTCATTCTAGAATGTCTTTAAAGGCAAAGCCATTCACATCAGATTTCATGATACAGTACTTAAAAGAGGTTAAAGACATTCCTATTTTTCCATTGCCCCCAAATGACTCTTCTTCATTTCGTTTATGAGGCTTAGTCTTAATAAATTTTGCTCAGTACCACTGGAGGTGCTAAAAAAAATCTAAGAGAACACAGAAAGCCTGGAAGACAGGTGGCACTTTTGAAATAGCATGTAGTTGAAGAATGTAAAACTAATAACTAATCCATTCATGATTTGATGGACTAGTCTACCCTTGTTGAAGATTTTAGTAGGGCTAACTTGTGCATAGTGTAAGTGGGCGTTTTTACCTCTGTTTCATTCATATGACAGGACTCCATTTCAGCTTACAAATTACTGCTCGGGATCTTTAAGATGTCAATTGAGTACTGGCATGAAGTTCAGTTTTGGACTGTACACAGAAATGATTTCCTATACATCTGTCCGCATGTTGAGGGTTTGATTGATGGCCCTCCTGACTTTGGGTCAGGAGTGAGATCACATCTCCTGGCAGGGCTTTGGCTTATTCCCTGAAAGTATAAACAGAAATCTAATGTTCACCATTTTTATCATCCTCTTTCAAGCATAATTTGACTTAACGATTTGCAACTTTAACATTACAATTTAAAGAGATTTTAAAAGCTGGAACATATTTGAGGAAAAGTGAGGAAGGTGGTTTTAAATTCACCACATTAAAGGAGAAATGTAAAGAATGGAGATTGATCAGCATAAATGGAAAGCCGGGGGTAACTTTTAAGGCTCTTTCAAGTTTTTTGTTGTGTTTTTTTCCTCCTACAACTCCCTTCTTACCTATTCTCTACCACTGAGTACTTTGCTAACTGCTATTAATCCTTCAAGAGTTAGTTTAGAGGACGCTTCATTCATTTAATTAAAATTTAATGGGTACCCAATAGTTGCTAGTTAGTGTTGTGGAGAATGAGGGAACAGCAGTGAACAAAACAGAACCTCCTGCCACAGAGTTTATATTATAGGCTTAGAAAGGAGACTGATAATAAAAAGAAAAGTAAATAAGATATGCAAGTTAGGTATAGATAAAGAGAATGATCATATAGGAAGGGGGTTAGGAAGGATTCAGAACTCCAGTTCTACATAGGGTAGCTAGGAAAGGTTTGGTAAAATCAAATTTGAGGAAACATCTGAAAAAGATGAGGAAATGAGCCAGCAGTTGTCTGTAGGAATAATGGTGAGTAGAGAGAAAAGAAAATACAGAGACTGAGGGAAATAAATTCCTGGAATGTTTGAGGAGGGAAGTATAGCTTCAACAGAGAGCACAGGAATATACTAATAGGAAATAAGTCAGAGGTAACAAGGGGCCAGATTGGGTAGGGCTTTGTAGGACTTTAACTTTTACACAGGGTAAGAATTCATTGAAGGTGTTTTTTGCAAATGAGTGACACGATTCGCTTTTGTTTTAGCAAGAATCCTTGGACTGCTGTCTTGAGAGTATACTGAAGGGGAACATGTACCAAATCTGAGAGGCCTGTTGGGAGGTAATTGGGAGGCCACTGTAAAAGTCTAGGGGAGGGCTGGTGGTGGCTTGGGCCACAGTTGCAGCAGGAAAAGCGATGAGCATTGAGTGGATTCGGGATGTATTTTAGAAGTAGAACCTCTGGATTTGCTGCCTTTGCTGGAATAGTTGCGAGGCATGAGGGAAAGAGAGGAGTCAAAGAGGACTCCCAGGATTTGGGGTTGAACAACTGGAAGAAAAGAGTTGCAGTGTTCCAATGTGGGGGAAGGCTGTTGAAGAAGAAGGTTGGGACATAAGAGCAGAGCTCTGTTTTGGAAGATTTATGTTTGAAATGCCTAATAGACTTCCAAGAAGAGATGCTGAATAGAAAGATAGATGTAGGGGTCTAGATTAGAAGTCTGAGATACAGCTAATCACTTAGGAGTAATCAACCTAATGATGCTATTTAAACATTGAGATAAGATGATATTACCAAGGAACTACTTATATGTGTCAGAAGAAGAGGAGCAAGGACTGAATGTTGGGGGACTTCTATATTTATAGGTCCAAAAAGGGGATCCAAGCAAAGGAGACCGAGAAGATCAGCCTGAGGGATAAGAGGAGAATTATGAGAGCTTGATGTACTTGTAGCCAAATGACATATGTGGTTCAAGGAAGAGGGAGTGATCAGCTCTGTCAAATGCTGATGGTTCAAATAAGATGAAAACTTGGAACGTACTATTTGTTTTTAGCCTCATGGAAATCATTGGTGACCATGATAAGGGAGTTGTGATGATGTGACAGGCATAAAAATGTTGGAGTATTAGAGCTTGAGTGGCTCTCAAGCTCTCTTTAAGGACCTAGGCACAGATATCAGGACCTGAGTGTGATAAAGATGTGTCTTTGGGGGCAGGGGTGCCATGACAATTGGATATTAGTTATGTACAGGAGAATTCATCAAATACATATACATCCTGAGGATAAGGAGTGGCGGGTTTCTCCCTTTCAGAGATGGGAGTTACAAATATGGAAAGAGAGAAAATTAGAATGAATCCTAGAGTGTTAGATTAGAGTTGATTTCATCAATATAATCTCATTTCATATGTGTGTGTGTGTGCATATATACATAGATGTAGAAATAATATAGATGTAAATGTATAAGTGTGTATATCCAGTGCCTATCCACGTTTCTGTCTATCTTCATATTCCATAACTCTATCCACTGACAGGAAGAGGAAGGGTCTGGGAAAATAACATCCAAACAGCATGAGTATAGCTTAGCAGTGGTCTTGGCTCCTCAAAGTCACTCATCTTAAAGCAGAATTTCTTGGAGAAATGGCTGATTCCAGGGCAGGGTAGTAAAGATGATCCTGGGATATCTCGTGTGAGAAAGCAAGGGGATATTCAAAGAATTATGAGGATGTGTCAGTTTAATATAGAATCCATGTTGATGGGGCCTCTACCGTCTCAAGGTGGAACAATTTGAGCTTTGAAGTGCATATTGAGAGTATTATATCCCACTGAATAACATACAGATTCATGAGTCTACACAGATAGAAATAAATGTAAATAATGAAAATTTAATTATAAACAGGATATTTATACAGTCTCAATATAAGGTCAAAAATGCTTTTTAATTGCAAAGGGAAATTTTGTATTTTTACAGTGGAGAAGCCTGACAGATACCAGCTCATTCAAATGATTAAAGTTATCATCAATAATGGAACAAATAGAAATTATGTAATACACGATAAGATGCAATGATCCCTGAGTCATCTGTATCTAACCATGAGAAAATGTCAGGCAAACCCAAATTGAGAGGCAATGTACAAAGTAACTAGACTATAGTCTTGAACAGTGTTAAGATCATAAAAGCCAAGGAAAGATGGAAGAATTGTTCCAGGTCAGAGGGGTCCTATGAATCATGACAACTAAATGCAACGTGTGATTCTGGACTGGATTTATTTATTTTTATCTGTACAGGACATTTTTGGAACAATTGGCAAAACTTGAATGGTGTCTGAAGATAGGATGGTAGGGATATGTTAATGTTAATTTTCTTATTTTGATGATTGCACTATGGTTACGTAGAATGTCTTTGTTTTTAAATAGTAAATGTACTGTAGTACTCAGGGATAATGTGGTAGGTCAGCAATTTAACCTCAGATGTTTCAGAAAAATATACTGTTCTTGCATCTTACCTATTATTTTGAGATAGTTTTTTTAAAAATATTGAAGACAAAATACTAATTGAGCTACATTACAGAGAGAATGAGGAAAGAGAAACCAGACAAAGCAAATATAGACAACTCATTTGAGTAATACCACTGTCGTGGGACAGAGGGAAATGTTGTTGGAGGAGCAGAATTCTAAAATTATATCTCTGTTTCTCATCTTTGTCCCTACACACTTTATTCGTATTTACTTTCCTGCATTTGCCACCTTGCATTGCAAGTATTTTTATAGGCCCATTTCCATTACAGATTATAAATTCCTTGTAGAAAAGATCTGTGTTTTATATATCCCTTATGTGTAGCATAACACTTTGCGTATCATAATGTACTTATTAAATATTCAAACGATAGAAACATTTTCAAAAAAGCTGTGGTTTTTAATGAAACGTGTGATGAGTAGTCTCCTTCCTAAACATGAAAGACAAAAGAAGTTGACTTTTAAGGAGAGGTAATTATAGTTATAACAAATAGATTTTGGGGTATAAAATACTGAAAAGGTTACTAAAATGTTTTACAGATAATTCTAGTTATTTTCTGGAAATCATCTGTTTTGTATAGATAAAAGAGAAAAGGGAACCAATGAGATACTGAGATAATTGAGCGTGTAAAATACTGTGATCATCTGTACACCAAGAGCATTCTTAAATGTGGAATTGTGCGTGAAATGTTCCTAGGCAGTATCTACAGAAAATGGGCTGACTCTATCCCCATTCCCCAGGAAATCAACAATAAATCAGACCATTGGCAGATTTTCCATCACATCTCTGTGTAAACTAATTGCTTTTTTTTTTTTTTTTTTTTTTTTTTTAAGATAGAAGGAGAGTAGTTTAATAGTTTGGGAAGAAGTGGCCATAAGAGTTTCATATCCAGTCAAGATAGGATCAAGACAACTACTGACATTCCTATGTTAAATTTTTAGAGATGGAGTAAATTGGAGGCTTGTTTGTGTGAGGTTGTAGTATACAGAGAGCTTCAATAGACACGAAGGGGAGATTAGCAAATCCAAAGCGTCATACCTAGAGCGATAATGTAATACATTTAATACATTTAGGCATAGATCACTTCAAGGGCCTGGCTTGTCTGGGTTACTCAGAGGAAAGAAAATGAAAGTGTGTATGCACAGGGGGGCAGGGATAAGAGGAGAAGGGATAGGAAGACGGGTGGATGGGAGAAGAGGCCAGGAGAGGCGTAAACGTTGAAATAAAACATACGAGCTCATGGAAAATGAAAAGTGGAAACAAAAACAAGAAAAATCTTTGAAAAAATTATCTGTGTATGAAGTTATTTCCCTGTAGCATCTTTTATCTGGTCAAAGGGAATGAAAACATAAGCAGTTATTCACTGAATCAAACCAGTAATGGGAACACACGCACATTCCTAATTTTCGAGGGCAGCCCAAGTGACTAATTTGTGCCAAATCAACCTTCCCTGAATAATTGCCTCAACTCTTTTATTCGTAGTTTGTATAAATGCAGCTTAATAGGGAATATTTGATAGACTAGAGTATTTATAATCATATAAAAACTCATGTTAGTAAACAAGGTCACTCTGTAAAGGTGATGACTCCTTGTATGACACATTTATCTGTTGGAAAATGGTGTCTTTACTGCTTAGAATTGTAGCAGTGTAGATTGGTGGTTTTATTTTTGGAGTATCAATTAGACAATCAATCAATTAGTATTTATTGAGCTTCTGCCCAGCACGTAGGGCATGCTCATCAAATTTGCAAATGACACAAATCTTGGAAGATGGTAAATACATTGATGACAGACATAGCGTCCAAAAAGATTTTGACAGCCTAGAGCAATGGGCTGAATCTAACAAGATGAAACATAACATGGATAAATATAAATTTCTGTCCTTGGGTCCATGAAACTAACTGCACATACACAGGATGGGGTGGAGGTGCTTTAGGCAGAGATGTAAAAAAGAAAAGACTTAGTATTTTAGTGAAAAGTGAGTTCAACTTAATAATTTGTCAGTTTTAGCTGTGTGATGCCATTGGCAAAAATCTAGCGTGCAATTTTGGATTATATTAAGGTGATAATCCTGTTTCAATTTGGCAAGCCAAATCACAAGTAGAGATTGTAGTATTTCTGGAGCCACATTTTAAGAAGAGAGAGACCCCAAACCATGTCGTATTGAGAACACCACGTAAACGAAAGACATCCTGAAGAAGATTTAGGAGAAAAACGACATCTTTCTTTACATCTGTGAGCTTCCACATGGAAAAGGGATTGGATTTCTTTGGGGTGACATCAATAGTTAGAGCTGGGCCTTATGAATTGAAGTTATAAGGAGATATTTTTCAGTTTAATCATTTATATTGGTAAAAGTTGTTCAAAGATGAAAGGGTTCCCCAAGTCCACAGTTAAACTTCTGTGTCCTCTGGGGCACCTGGGTGGCTCAGGCGGTTGAGCGTCCGACTTCTGCTCAGGTCAGGATCTTGTGGTTTGTGAGTTTGAGGCCTGCGTCAGGCTCTGTGCTGACAGCTCAGAGCCTGGAGCCTGCTTCGGATTCTGTGTCTCCCTCTCTCTCTGCCCCTCCCCTGCTTTTGCTCTGTCTCTCTCAAAAATAAACAAAACACTTCCATGTCCTCATTTTGGGGGTGGGACCACTGCAGAAGGACAGTCTGAGAACTGAACAAGTAACGTGAGTATGTACATTCAGCACAGTGTCAGGAAAATGACAAGTGATTATGTAGTTCATAGGGGTTGTTACCCTTCGTATTGTGGGAGATGTTTGACGTGAAGCTGGAATCCTCACTGTGTGGAGTTACAGCAGAGAGACTCATGGATGGCTCTGACACAAGAGATGGCTGTAACTTCAAAATGCTAACTGGGTGTAACTGACTAACAAAAATTGGTTAAAACAGTCCGTGGAATCAGTCAACCTTCTATGTGACCTTGAATAATGTAACCTTTTTGTTTTCAATTCTCTGTGGTTCTTTTTAAATAATTATTTGTGATCATTTTTTAAATAGAGGTAATAAACCTTCGTTGGATTGTTGTAAGGATAAAAAGGAAAAATACATATAAAAATTTTAATGCCCAACTTGCTAATTTTTCTATATGTGAACACTTTTATAGTACTGAAATAGTTGGTAAAGGGTTATTGGAAGATACAGGACTTGAGGTATATTTGGAAAAGTACTAAAAATTTAGGGAGATGAAAGGAAGTAGCAAGGTTATTCCCATACAAAATAGCTTGAACAGAGCACAGAGATAGAAACAAGCATTGTGTGATCATAAGATAGGGAGGAGACCTCTCCGATTAGATGAGATTGACTGTTGGTAATTAGTTAGAAATAAAATTGGGATGGGATGAGTAAGAAAACCTCAGAAGAACTTTGGTTTCAGATAGTAAGCAAGAGGGACATTCCACATGTGCTTAGGTAAGGGAATAAAACATACGTGTGATACCTTTTATTTACTTTTAATTTTTTTAATGTTTATTTTTGAGAGAGACAGAGTGCGGGCAGGGGAGGGGCAGAGAGAAAGGGAGACACAGAATCCGAAGCAGGCTCCAGGCTCTGAGCTGTCAGCACAGAGCCTGATGCCGGACTCAAACCCGCAAACCGTGAGATCATGACCTGAGCTGAAGTCGGATGCTTAAATGACTGAGCCACCCAGGTGCCCCATTTTTTATTTTTAAAGTTTATTTGTTTAGAGAGAGAGAGAGTACGGGAGTATGCGTGCACACACGCACTTGCACACAAGTGGGGGAGGGGTAGAGAGGGAGAGAATCCTAAGCAGACTCCGCAGTGTTAGTGCAGAGCCTGATGTGGGGCTCGATCTCATGAATCATGAGATTATGACCTGAGCTGAAGTCAAGAGTTGGTCGCTTAACTCACTGAGCCACCCAGGCACCCCCTGTACATGTGATATTTAAAAATAATCTTATGAAATTTTTAGAATAAATTGCCTTCCTTATGCTTAAACAATTATAGAGGGAATAGTAGAATCCTTTTTGCAAAGCCTTGTTTAACCTAGAAATAGAAATTCTATTTCAGGGAAATTTCTATTTCAGAAAGTCCAAGACATATTTCCTCCACAAAGTTTTCCCTTCAGATTCATATCCCAGTATTTTTTTTTGTTTGATTTTTTTAGTATTCAAAATGATCTTTATATTTGTATCATCCATCATTATTTTTTGAGGGTGAATTTGAATTCAAGATATGTTGCCAAATCACTTTCTATTAAATCTACAAAAGTATTATTCTAAATTCTTTTTAATTTTTTAATGTTTATTTTTGAGTGAAAGAGCATGAGTGGGGGAGGGGCAGAGAGAGGGGAGACAGAATCTGAAGTAGGCTCCCCACTCTGAGCTGTCAGCACAGAACCCGACGTGGGGCTCAAACTTATGGACCATGAGATCATGACCTGAGCTAAGTCAGATGCTTAACCGACTGAGCCACCCAGGCACCCCCATTCAAAATTCTTAAAATAGTTTTGTTTTAGGGGCCCCAATGTGGGTCAGTTGGTTAAGTATCTGACTCTTGATTTCGGCTCAGGCCATGATCTTACAGTTCATGAGTTTGAGCTCTGCATTGAATTCTGTGCTGGGTGTGGAGCCTGCTTAAGATTTTCTCCCTTTCCCTTTGCCCCTCCCCGGCTCGTGTGTGTGCACACTCTCATATGTGCTAGATCTGTCTCAGAGGGAAAAAAAAAATTGCTTCAAAATGAAACCCTTTAAGAGAATGAAAGTGGTATCTCTGGGAAGCCTGTTTGATGGTTTTGAAAAGACAAGTACCAAAGAAAAGGTCCAGAATCATATATATATCATATGTGAATGGATTAAGACCTAACTTCTCAAAGCAACTCTTTGAAATGGACAGCACTTTCTTCACTTAAAAACTTAAAAACAACCATCATTGTTTATAGTGATGCACACACTAGTGCATTAAAATTAGTCATACATACAAGGTCCTTGAGAGAAAGGGTGGTGACTTTATTTTTTTGGTATAATGTATAGGGGCACTTTGAGTACTGGGTTCAGGCTTTATTGAATTAAATTGAAATTAGAAAGATAGAGGCAGCAAGGAAAGTATTTCTCCGCTGAGGAAATTAGTGCAGGTGTTCTGCCTACTTCCCAGCCTGAGTTGGGAGTTTCTTTGGATTTTTGGTAGCCAGCAGGAATAGAAAAGCAACAAAGATTTGGCATTTCAGTGGACCAGATGATTGACAATTAAGACACACCTGTCCAGGTGGACTTGATTGTATTTTTTTCTCGGTAGCTTCTCAGCTATTGTGTGACTTCCTGGAATTATACACTTCTCTGCTCAAGCAAGACAATGATCAGGTATTCTACTTAAAAAAATAATCTGATACACTCTTGTGCTCAAAGGAGTGAGTACAGACTATCACAGGGACGTGAATTTGGCCAAAAAGTTAATTAAAATAAAATATGAAGCCCTGAGAAAATGAAGGGGTGAGAATGACCTGCTCCCCTCTATCTTCTTTCTGGTGTGTTTTTTTAAATCTCTTATGAGGGGATTTAAGGCCTTTCTCCAGCTGCCTCTGGCTTTGCCAATTCATTCCTTCATGCCACACCAATAAACATGTACAAACTCTTCCAATTCTCGAGGGGTGGAAAATGAGATAGGTGTGAAGTCTACTTCAGCAGAAGGCTTTCTTTTTCACAAATTAGAAATTCCACCACACATATTCCTATTCCTTCAGATAACTGGCAAGGGGATCATCAGAATGAGCTATTGCAAAGCGCTACCCTCGTCTTCACAGTTCTGGTGTGATGGGGCCCCAGACCAGAATTGCAAAATAGTTAAGAGAATCTTGGAATATAAAACATGGTACAGAACACCAAAGAAGATTTAATCTTATTTATAGAAAGGTGGTTGATAGGGGAGGGGACAACAGAAGAGAGTGGCTTGAGATCATCATTAATCATTTTGTAAGTACCAACAAAGTGAAAACATCCTTCCAGAATTCACTGCAAGTGACACTGAATCCTTCTCCTAAGCAAATATGCGATGAGTTGATAAAAAAGAGAAGGTCCTGAACTCTTGACTACAGATATAATACAGTGAATATAGAAAATCAAAAACATGCTTTCTATCTGACTCAAAATAAAGGTGCACTTAAACTTGTAAAAGACAACATTTTTATTTGAATGATATGACAGAACTGTCACAGGAGTGTTACCTGCTATAAAGAAAGCCTAAGAATTATTACCTTTATTAGACCAGTGACACTGAGATTTAGCCATACATTTCTAACTTCTGTCCCTCTACAGAGACAATTTTCTTTTCTTAAATAAACTGTCATGCTAGTGTTAATATATTGTTGGCTCTCTCATGCTCTGAGAATACTGCTGATATAAAACATGTATATGTTAGATTGGTAATAGTATCTTTAGTGTAGCTGAGTAGAACAAATGTGTTTCCCTCATGGCTGTGCTAATGTGATAAAGGAAAATTGGCTGTTCATCAGCTTTTGGCTGGGTAAAGACAGTAGAGATGGAACCACATTCTTTTTTATGCATTAATACCATCGAGAACTTTTCACTAGTTATATTTCATGTGCCTGCATGTTGCGCAAAGATGTTGTAAAACATGAGATAATGCTACAAATAACAAAGTAGAAAAGCCTGTATCTTTTATAATGATAACAGTCAAACACCAAATGACAGTAACAGGCTGTAAAAAATGGGCTGCAAAAAAAATGCAGCCCTACTACCCAGAAGAGAGGTATATATGCAGGCCCACAAGGAGTTGGCATGTGATTTTAGTTCTTTATGTCAAGGCTATGTTTTATAATTAAGTAAAATGTAACATGGGGTCAGTGGAGTTAAGGAAGTACCTGGTTTTTAATAAAAGCAGATTAAATAGTATGGAGAAAAGCCATGTTGGATAACTTTGTGAAGAATTACTATCCCCAACTAATTATGTTGTTAACTGTCAGGGTGGGTTGATTGGTTGGTTTGTTTGGAGAGAGAGGGCTGTTGAAAACAGTTCTTAAGACAGTCACTCATATAACGTTCCAAAGATGTTGGGGAATGGTTATTTTCATCAATTGTGAGGAAGTCTTAATAGGATAGCATTTGAATGCTATGACTGGATATATTTTTAATTAAAATGTTAGCATCTAACCTTTCACCTGCAAGATGACATATTTCTCTTTCTTCTCTCCTTCCGCTACCCCCACCCCCATCCTCGTGTTTTGTTTGCCATTTCAGCTCCTTTGCTAGAGCACCGATGATTCCTTTTACATTCAAGTTAAAAGCACTTGAACAGAACTGTTTGTAGAGACTAACATTGATGTCAAATGGCTGATCATTTTATTCAGAAATACGTGCAATCATTGACAGTTTTGTATAAATCCCATCCATGAAGTTGTCTGCAGAACGGTTTGAGTTGGCTCTTCAGGGGTCACTGCACAGAAACAAAATTTCATAACTTTATCATTCTACAATTAGGATATAATTGAGGGGTCATCTAGCCACAACCCAGGAACAAATCTGGTTGGTCAAATGTTTTTATAAAGTTTCACTGGAACACATCCATGCTAACTCACATATGTATTGTCTCTGGCTGCTTTCCTATTACAATAGCAGAGTTGAGCAGTTGTGACCTGGACCACTTGGAACACAAAATCAAATCACTTGGTTTGCAAATAGACAATATTTATCCTCTGACTGTTTACAGAAAAAGTTTGTTGATCCCTGATGTAGAGAGTTGGTAAGTTGTCTGAATAATTAGGCTAGAATATTCTTGTCAAATTTTTATATTCTGTATTGGGGAAGTACGGCTGAAAATCATCAACTATGGTACCAATACTAATACAGGAAATGTTTACAGGAAGCATTTTGTATTAGCAACTTAAATTCTATCCACAGGTTATACATTTTTGGCATACTTAGTTTTGAATATTTCTACCTTTTGTATTGAATTCTGTTTTTGCCAATTATTGTTATAACAAATTTAACTAGTATATAAAGAAATAGCATATTTTCAAAAGATTATGAAGGCATAGCAGTCAGTGCTGCTAAATATACGGGACAAAAAATTATGTATATCTCTAAATACCATGGTACAAATCACAGCACAAAACTATAATATGTAGGTTCATATCTAGATCTATAAACATACAGATATATCACTGAGCCATTAAGATAAATTGTTTTCAGTCTTTCCAACTGAAGAAAGTAGTGAAGTAGGAAATTAACTTGAGAACGACTGCTGAAATGTAGTTATGATAAAATGCAAGGTTATGTAATTAAAATAATAATGGTGATAATTTCTTGCAGGTGCATCAGACAAAAATCAGTTTCTTCATCAATGGTTTGGAGGAAGATAATACAGCATTTGATGCAAGGACTCTAAGTGGTTCAATTATAGATTTTGCCTCTGGTACTACACAAATAGGACAGAGTTTAAATGGTAAGATTCTGACTTCAGAAAATTACTTATTTTGTCTAATTACCAGATTGCTCAAGAAAGTGTCAAAAATAATTGTTTTAAATATCTAGGTGTATTTGCTTCTTAGCACTGTTGCAACAAATGAGCAGAACTGGGTAGGAGCTTAATAAAGCAGACATTTATCCTCCTCTTACAGTTTCTAGAGCCCATAAGTCTGAAATCAAGGGTTCGCAGGGTTGGTTTTCTCTGGAGGTTCTGATTGGTTCTATGCCTCTCTTTCTCTTGGCTTCCAGTAGTCCTCAGCGTTCCTTGGCTTGTGGCTGCACAGCCCCCTTAGCCTCCAGGTTCACATGACCCTCTCGTCTGTGTTCTGTTCCCTTCTCTTCTCTTCTAAGAGAGCTTGTGGTTAGATGTAAGGCCCACCCTGATCCTATATGCCTTCCTCTCCAGATCCTTAATTACGTATGCAAAGACCCTATTTCCAAATATGGTCACAGTCACAGATTCCAGGGGGACGCACCTTTTGGTCCCACCATACTAGGGAAACTTTAAAATTAAGATGTACCTATTATGATCAAGTTTATTTCTTTTTTTTTCTTTTAAATGTTTATTTATTTTGAGAGAGCACACATGCAAGCATGAGCAGGGGAAGAGCAGAGAGATGGGGAGAGAGAGAATCCCAAGCAGGCTCTGCGCTGTCAGTGGAGAGCCTGACATGGGGCTTGATCTCAGGAAACCATGAGATCATGATTTGAGCCCAGATCAAGAGTCAGAAGCTTAACCAACTGAGCCACCCTGGTGCCCCTGATCAATATTTACATAAGAACAATATGTGATAAACTCTATTTTCTCAATCTTTTTTTGGTTTGGATTTTAAAGTAGGGTTTAGAATATTAAATAGAAACTGAAATTTAATATTCAACACTAATAAGCTAGATTTATGGTATTCATATCTTCCCATCCTAAAACAGGCCATAGAGGTTTAAAAGAATATATACTGCATCCTGAAAACAAAACCCAGAAATTGAATTTAGGATTAACTTGAAATAATTAGCACAATGGTTTATAAATTGCCTACACTTTAAAAATGGAACAATTATTTTATATTACTAAATAATGACTACTCATTATAAGAAAATCCAAACAATACAGAACTCTCTGAAATAGAAAATATTTCAGTTTTCTACCTTCATAGATACAGTTATCTTTTTTATACCCTTCCAGAATTTTAGTACATATAGCTGGAGATATGGTTATAAAAATAATTTTCTAAAAATGAAATTATAATACATATGCTTTCTCTGAGGCCTCTAAAAATAAATACTTCCTCTCCAAATGTTATGGACAACATTCTATGTTAATATTCCTTCTCATTTAAAATGGCTGCCTTATGCCCAGTTGTATAGCTGTAACAAAAACTTTTAAAACAAACTCCTAATAATGAGCATTTAGATTATTCCTCATATTTTGAGATTATTAGCAGTTATTTACTAGAAATCGCGATACATGCCTGTATTTCTATATCTCTGTTTCTAGATCTCTATTATACACACACACATGTATACACCTACATACGCATTTGAGCAACTGTCTGATTGCATAGTTCCTTAAGACTTTACACTTTGGTGTTAGTCTGCTTGAGTTCAAGTCCCAACTGTCCACTTACTAGCTACGTGACCTGGAACAACTTTTAAATGACTCTAAACTGTAGTTAGCCCAAATTTATTTAATTTATGTACTTTTTAAGTTTGTATTTTAATTCCAGTTAGTTAATGCACAGTGTAATATTACTTTCAGGTGTAGAATGTAGTGATTCAATACCCAGTGCTCATCACAACAAGTGCACTCCTTAATCCTCATCACCTATTTAACCCATACCCTACCCCCACCCCTCTGGTAACCATCAGCTTGTTCTCTATAATTCAGAGTCTGTTTCTTGATTTGTCTCTGTCTCTTATTATTATTATTTTTTACCTTAGCTTGTTTGTTTCTTAAATTTCACGTATGAGTTAAATTGTTTATTTATCTTTTTCTGACTGACTGACTTTTGCTTCAATTTCTACTTTCTAGTTCCATCCTTGTCATTGCAAATGGCAAGATTTCATTCCTTTTTATGGCTGAATAATATTCCTGTGTGTGTGTGTGTGTGTGTGTGTGTGTGTGTATTACATGTTATATTTTCTTTATCCCTTGATCAACCAATGGACCAGTGGACACTAGGGCTACTTCCAAATATTGGCTATTGTAAATAATGCCGCTATAAACATAGGGGTGTGTGTATCCTTTCGAATTAGTGTTCTTATATTCTTTTAGTTACTCTAAATTTGAAATGATGATGATGACATTACAGTCTCATTGTGAAGATCAAATGAGGCTATGTATGAAAAACATTATTGTTTTTCCAGAATCTGGCACATTGTAGTTGCTGAAAACTTAATGGCATTCTTTGATCAACAGAAGTTCTTAATTTTAATGAAGTCTAATTTACTAATTTTTCTTTTATACTTAACATTTTTATGTCCTATTGAGGAAATCTTTGCACACCCTGATATCATGGAGATATTATTTTTACATTTTATCTGAAAATGTTATTATTTTACCTCTCAAATTTAGGTCTGTTTTCTATATGACTTTATTTTGGGTATGTTATGAGGTAGGGGGGGTCAAGATTCATTTTTTATTTCTCACTTGAATATCACCAGAACCATTTTCATTAAACAGATCATTTCTTCGCTCCCCTGCAGCGAGTGGTAACTGTCACAAATCATGTACCTGCATATGTGAAGATGGTTTGCTCCTGAGCTCTCTCTTTTGGTCCAATGATTTGTTTGCCTGTATTTGAGTCAAAACATTTAGTTTTCATAGTTGTCATTTCGTAAAAGTCTTAAAATCTGAAAGTATTTACTTTTCCAACCTTTTTTCCTTTCAATATTGTCTTGTCTATATGAATTTTAGAGGCAGTTTTGCAATTTTCACAAAATTCTGGGATTTAAATCATAAACTCAATTTTGGGAAAATGGGTATCTATATGGTATCACATCTTCTAATCCACAAACAAAATGTATTTCTTAATTTCTCTTAAAAATGTTTGTTTGTTTGTTTGTTTATTTATTTATTATTTATTAATTATCTTGAGAGAGAGGGAGGGAGGGAGAGGATCCCAAGCAGGCTTTGTGCCACCAGTGCTGAGCCTGACCTCATGAATCACGAGATCATGACCTGAGCCAAGATCAAGAGTTGAGTCTGACATTTAACCAACTGAGCTACCCAGGCACCCCAATGTTGTTATTTTTCTGCCCAGAAGTTTCACTCATTTGTAAGACTTAGTTCTATGTATTTTTTGGTTCTTTTTTCATCAGTTATACTTACTATTGTTTCTGAACTTCATTTTCTAGTTTTGTTTTTATTCTATAAAAATATGATCAATTTTTATATTGACCTCAATTAAGTCCAGTGAATTTGCTAAATTTTAATTCTAATAGTGATACAATCCTGCCAGTTGCGTATAGTAGATATAGTATAGCAGAGAGAGAGAGGGACCCAGTGCAAGTGAGGGAGGGGCAGAGAGAGAGGGAGACAGAATCCAAAGCAGGCTCCAGGCTCTGAGCTATCAGCACAGAGCCCGATGCGGGGCTTGAACCCATGAACCTCAAGATCATGACCTAAGCCTAAGCTGGATTCTCAACTGACTGAGCCACCCAGGTGCCCCAGATGTATATTTTTGATATTCAAAATAAATTATAAAACTGTGTGGTTAAATTTCCTAGCTCTGATGTCAAAAAACTTAGAATTGAATCCAATCTAGTTGTGTGCCTTTGATAAAAATATGTATCCTTTTAAAATCTCAGGTTTTAATCTATTAAAGGATGTTTTCATAAATAATTAATAGGACTGTAATAATAATTATATGGGATCATGTATGTGTAGAATATGTTGCTTATCATATAGTAAATGTTTAATGAGTGGCAGCTATTATTAACCTCTTTGAACACCTATGCTCTTATTGTAAGTAGGGATAACAATGTCTCTCCATAGAATTGTTGAGAAATCAGAAGACAAAGTGTCTGGACATAACTCTATTTAATTTGTATATGCTCTTCGATCAAGCTAAGCTTATGTGAAGACTTAATTGAAGGAAACTATATATTTAGAAACTTGGTGTGAGTAATTAGCGTATTGGAGAATTTTATAAAGTACCCTGCATGCAGAATTTCTTAATAAAACATTAAATCTTGTGAGCCTTGTTTCAATATTTAATCCCCATTAGTACTTCTAAAAGTGTTTTATTGCACCAAATGTTGCTCAAAGTATTCGATAGTGCTATAAATTAGTCTGCTATGCACTGTGGGGTTGAAGTGACTTGCTTCTGCTCTTCTTCAGCATGCTGGATGTTGAATGAATGCTTCAAAAGGACACTGTGGACTGAATATGATATTTGTTATTAAGCTGTGTAAAAAGAAATTTAACTTCTGATGAGAAAACCTATCATTGGAGGGGCGTCTGGGTGGCTCAGTCAGTTGAGTTCAGGTCATGATCTCATGGTCTGTGAGTTCGAACCCCACGTCGGGCTCTGTGCTGACAGCTCAGAGCCTGGAACCTGCTTTGGATTCTGTGTCTCCCTCTCTCTCTGCCCCTCCCCTGCTCATGCGCGCGCGCTCTCTCTCTCTCTCTCTCTCTCTCTCTCTCTCTCAAAAATAAATAAACATTAAAAAAAGAAAAGAAAACATATCATTGGAAAGGGGTTTGTTTCAAATGTTACTTAATTTTTACTACAATTTTCTCCTTAAGATTTGGGCATCAGAGTGCTACAAGGGAAAGGGTATTTTAAAATAATTTTTGTCTTTATTCTATCAATTTATAGGTACAGTTGTACCTACTGTATCTTTTCTCTAATTAGAGATGGCATGTAGACTGGCTCATTACTTCTGCCTAATGAGCCAGGCTCCATGCCACCTCTCTAATCAGAAAAGAGATAGGTACAGAATGTTCCCACGGACTTATTATAAATCATTTTCTTTCTCTCGCTTGCTCCTTTTTTTAATCAAAAAATTAAGTCACTGTCCTCCATACTTTTGTCCATATCCAAGATGGTTTCATTCAGGAGAGGTAATTGTGCAAGAGATTACTGTGAGCTGAATTAGGGGTGCTCTCATGCAGTGCCGGGCCGGCTGTCTGTGCTTTGGAACAGACACTGCCTCAAATACAGGCATATCAAACGAAGGCCCATAGGAGATCTAGATGTCTTTCCTCTCTTTCTCTGGTTGGGCTTAACTTGTTTCCCTGTTTCTGTACCCAGGAAGCAACAACTTTGCACGTGAGTGTTGGCTTGCTACAGAGCTTTTTTTTAGTGGGGTCTCATATCTACCATAACTCTCTAGAAAAATATGTTGCTGATCACACTTTTCTTTTGCTGCAGGCCTTGTCTTTGCCTCCCCTAGGAAATTAATCAATGACCACATGAATGCATTTCACTGACCCCTGTATACATATTAATGGAATATCTATACATATAATGTATTGATGCTAATGAGATAACCTGATTTGGTTGAGTTGATTTTTTAATATACAAATAGAAACACTTTAGACCATCTCTATGAACCAATATGTATAAGTTCCTTCTTAGAACATTTTCTTCCAGTGCAGGTGTATTTCAATGCCTCTAGTTGGACATAAAACCTGGAGGAGTTACGGTAGCAGACATGTAATTATAAGAAGTCTTTAATATCACTGTGGTAATTAACTACAACGGCCCTCCAAATTTTGGGTTTAAAAACACAAAATTTTGTGAATCAAAACTTTTCGTGGCTAATTCTGAATTGTGGGAATTTCCATGTTATGCATTTATAAGTGTCTAGCACGTTCTTAAGAAATTAACTGGTAATTATAGAATCAATAAAGATTTGCCATTTCTATGTAAAAGTGAATGCACAGGGAGGAAAAAGATAACCATCTAAAGCTAACTCCAATGTCCTTTCCCTTCCATGTGTTCTGCTGTGTGTTGTGTATTAATTCATCTGCTTGTTTTTCATTCTTTAGTTGAAATACTACTTTTAATCTCTGCTGGTGTCCCATGGGTTAATATGTCTAACCTCACCTGGGTATAGAGGAAAGGAAAGGAAAATATTGAAACATCTGACATTTTTCTTTTGGTTGAGATTATGATAAATTTTTTCTGAGAGAATGTTTTTTGGAATTAGGGTAAAAAAAGAAATAGAAAAGTATAGAAATTGATTAATTAAGACAGGTTAATGGAATGGAAGAAGAGTATAGAAACAAGGCATATATAGGTATAGAGGGGTTTATTTAAAGGTTAAGTTGGTGTTTCAGATTGTCCTAGAGATTTCTCGCAATAAATCAGGACAATTGGCCAACTATGTTACAAAATAAAAAGATAAATTAAATGTATTCCTTCCAACTGTACAAAATAAAAACTGCAGATGAGTTAAAATTTAAATGCAAGGTATGTCATCGTGAGGTAGTAGAGGAAAATGAAAGCAAATGTTTCTTAATCCTGGCATATTGAAGACTTTTATTAGCATGATACCATGGCCAGAAACACTATAGGAAAATATTGAAAACATCTGACTAGTAAACTGAGAATTTAAAATTTAAACAATGCTTATCATTTTATGCTTAATTTGGCAAGGAATAAAAAAGAGATGATACTACTGTGGAAAGAGTTTAGGATAATCTGGCAAACTACAATAAGTAAAAATGTGGAGACTATTTAATCCAAGAATTCTACTTCCAGGATATATCTCAAGAATATAATTAGAGAAAACCTTAAATATGTACTCAAAAGTACTCATTGTAGAATTAAAGTAGCAAATAATTGGAACCAATTAAACATTTCAAAAGGGAATTGATTAAGTAAAGTTTAAATTATACTTAAATTGGAAAATATGCAAAACTAAGAGAAAGGAAGTATGTCTATTTGTAGAGACAGAGGAGTAGGTTCGTGACGTGTTAGTACAAGAAAAAGCAAGAGTATGTAGTATAATGCGCTCTGAATTGAACATGGGTTGACAAAACACACATCTACATTGGACATTTAGGTTATTGGACATACAAATTACTATTGCTGTAATAATTAGTACCTAAGAAACAAGGCATGAGATTTAGAATAAGAAAGAATTGGGTTTGAATCCCAGCTCTACTTCTTAAAAGTCAGGTGATTTTGGCAAAGAATTACACTTCTCGGGGCACCTGGGTGGCTCAGTCGGTTGAGCGTCCATCTTCAGCTCAGGTCATGATCTCACAGTTGGTGGGTTTGAGCCCCATGTTCGACTCTGTGCTGACAGTTCAGAGCCTGAAGCCTGCTTAGGATTCTGTGTCTCCCTCCCTCTCTCTCTCTCTCTACCCCTCCCCCACTCGTGCTGTCTCTCTCTCTCTCTCAAAAATAAAAGAACATTAAAAAACTTAAAAAAAAAGAATTTTACTTCTCAATCCAATTTCCTGATTTGTTTTCCTAATTTTTCTAATTTGTCATGTGTGTACATACTTTTCAAGGTACTTGTAAAACTTACAAATAATATGGACATGGTTCATGAAAGGTACTTAATCAAATTTTGCCATGTTAAAGCTTATTGATTTTGTGAAACTTAAGTATTTTTAAATGATGGTCATAAACTGTATCAATTTTTTTGGCTCAGAGTCAAAATTTTCCTGGGGTGAGGAGGGAAGAATGTTAAATTTTGAGTAATGATGTGCTAGATGTTTGAAAGTACTTTGTGTAGGTAAACCCCATGAAATAATTTCTTTTTCTCTTTAAAGATTAACCCTTTCTGGTATGTGTCATTGTTTCCTGAAACTCCTGTATTCCATCTGGTGTTAACTTATCTTCAGCCTGAAGTGCTTCCTTTTCCATTGCTTACGATTCAGTCTGTGAGAAACAAACTCAACTTTTAAAAATGTCTTTAATTTATCTCTATTTTTGAAGGATATTTTCACTGGTTCCATTTACAGGAATTCCAAATTGATAATTGTTAACGTTTTCCCAACACTTTAAAGAATTATAATTTATTGTCTTCTGCCCTTCATTTTTTTCTGACGAGAAGTCAAGCCGTCATTCATATCAATGTTCGCTTGAATGTGGTAGGTTGTTTTTCCCTTGCTGCTTTTAAGGTTTTCCCTTGGATGTTAACAGTTGAACTAAGTAGTGCCTATGTGTAGTTTTTATTATGTTTACCCTGGTTGAGGTTTGATCAGACTCTTGGATGTGTGAAGTGATGTTTTCATTACTTTCAGATGTTCTTGATAACCATCTCTTAAAAATTTTCTTTCTTGTTTTTCCATTTTCCTTCTTTTTCTCTAGGACTTCAGTTACAATTATTTTAGAACACTGGATATCATCCCACAGATCCTGAAAATTTTTCCCCATACTCTTTTCTTTTGGTGTTTCTCTTTGCATATTTTCCATGGACCTGCCTTGATATGCACTGATCATTTTCTCTGTTTTATTTAGGCTGCTGTTAAGCTTATGTAGAAAAGTCTTCATTCTTAATCTCATACTTTTCATTTCCAGCATTCCTATTTGGCTACTTTTTGGTAGATGTGATCTCTCTACTCAGATTTCCCCCATCCATTCGCACATGTTGTCAGTCACCACTTCCACTAGATCTTTTAGTATTTTTGTCTTAGGTATTTTCATATCCTTATTTAATAACTAATGTCTGGGCCATATCTGCATCACCTCCTATTAATGGTTTCCTGTCTTTACAATGGGCCACATTTTCTTCTTCATGTGTCTATGAATATTGTGTACTAGACATTGTATATAGGTTTGGAAAGACAGAAATGAATAATATTTACCTCTAGAGGAAAGAGCACTCTATCAGGCTTCGAGAGAGAGAGAGAGAGAGAGAGAGAGAGAGAGAGAGAGCGAGTGAGCGCGTTGGGGGGTTGTTGAGGAAAGTGAGTAGGAGAAGAATAACGTCAAACTGATTTGAAGTTGATCTGGATGTGGGCTTTATTACAGTTTCAATGTTATGTCATTTACCACTGGTTTCAGATGTTTGAGGATAGAATCGGGCTGGGTGCAGACTCACTGTGTGCTTGGGCCCTTTGGAATTCTAAGCTGTTGTTCTAGGGTACTATGGCTGACTCTCCCACCTCTTGCTTCTCTGTTAGGGAGACCAGCAGTCCTGGGTCTCATCTCTCCTATGAAAGGCTTGTACCTTTGTAGAATTTAATTTGTTTAGATTTCTTTGTGTCCTCTACTTTCTCAGGGGTTAAAAATGATTTTATAGTTTTTCTGGCATAATTTGGTTGTTGGGTTGATAGTAAAGTGATGGTCTCTTGCATCTGTCCATGTCTTAATCCGAAGATGAAGTCCAACCATTATTGTAACATCTAATCTGTGCCTCTTTTCTTTCTTTGTCCAACTCTCTGCTTTAACTCTGGTGTCTGCTAGGCTGTCTCAGCGATGGCCAGTCTCTGGCTGTCTGGACCTAGAAGGATTATTATTTGGCCTCAAGGATTATTTTTGTGGAATTTAGGCATTCACCTTGTAGTTATCTCTTATAACTTTTTCTGGAGTAATTTTTGGCCTTTTGGGATCCTAACTGTACCTCTGGCTTTTTAAACTTTTAACGTGTTTTTTTGTTTTTTATTTATTTTGGTTTGCCCGAAATCTATTCACTGCCAGTATTTGAAGCTGAAAGGTAGTGACAATTCCTCACTTTTTTTTTATTGTTATTTTTCATGTCTGTGCCTCCTAGAGCTCCCTTTGTCCAGAAGCAGTATTTTAATCAGTTTGTATAGCATATAAATATTGTGCATTTCCTTTTTCTGTCAGATATATGCTAATATTTATCAACTTGCACCCTCTGGTGCCCTGAATCCAGCCATTCTTCAACACCTCTGGGATGTTTAATCAATTTACTGAAACAACTTTCCCCTGTCTCTCACTCCCTTGTTGCGTTCTGTCCCTTCTTATTGAGCTTAAGTATCATGGTCAAATATTAGAATCACTTCCTTGCACACACCTTGACTCCTTTGCTTTTTATTTTTCCTCACTTGCTAGAATTACCATGGCAACACCCTGGATTGGTTAAATAGACCCAATCAGGATGACTTGTGCCACCTAACATTTATGACCATAAACCTCCTATGTGCCTATGATGCTGCCCTAGGTTCATTCCGTATTTCCCTTACGCATTCACGTTCTGCCTTTGGGTAACTGTGTACACGTTTTGTTCTGTCCTTAAATTTACTTCTTATCCTGACCCTCTGCTGATGATAATACCTTCCAGTTCACGAGGAAATTAAAACAAGTAATAAAATAACTACTATAAATTCCCACTGCTGTATTTATCCACCTCTGTCATATAATCTAGATCTTATCAAGGTAATTTTCACAGCATTTTTCCCCATTTGCTCCTGTATCGTGTTTTCTAGTGTTTTGGAACTTCTCTAGTATTAATGGAACATGTCAAGGACATACAGATATGGTATGATTCTTCCATTAAATTTTTTTCTTAACTCCCACATCCTCCACCAGAGTAAGTGTTTTGTTTTGTTTCTTTGTTCCTCTTTTTAAGCAAAACTTCCTCCTTGTTTTGCCAGTGATAGCACTCTTTCTTTTCCAGTTCTACTGTCTACAGTCAGGCTTTAGCTCACCACAACATTTAAATTATACTTGTCAAATCTCTGCTGACCTTCACGTCATAAATCTGATAGTTAATTTCACATCTTTATCCTATTTGACCCATCAACATCACTGAAAAGAGTTGAGAGCACTCCTTCCTTGTTATACTTTCTTCACTTGGTGTCTAAGACCACATTATCTCCCGGTTTGTCCCTGAATTTCTAGTTGCTGTGTCTCAATTTGATTTCCTGGTTCCTGTTTATCCACTTGGCTTTCTTAACATTGGTACTCTAGGACTCACACCTTGGTTCTGTTTCCATGTCTGTAGACATGCACTCCCTTAAACATCACCTCCCACTTCAAAGTTTTAAATACTGTCTAAGTGGCTTAAATTCTAAATCGAAATCTATCTTCCTTCCTTGTTCCCCCAGCCTCTTTCCTAAATTCCAGAATGCTACATCAGACTATCTAAAATCTCCATTTGGATGCTTAATTTATAGCTCATGTTTTTCCAAAACTGAAATTTGGATGTTTTAGACCTCTTACTTTGATACACATACTATTTCTTCTATAATCCTCCCCATTTCAGGTAAGTGCAATTTCATTTTCCACTATTTCAGAAGGAAAGATTGGAGTCCTTGCCAGTTCTTCTCACATTTGACATATGTATCAGAAGAGTCCTGTTGATGTTACCTTCAAAATATGTCCAGATTTTGATTCCAACTCACACTCGCTCTAGAGCTACCCCAGTCCAGGGCATGGTTGCTGCTCTTGCGTGGATTAATGCAAAGTCTTTTAACTGCCTCCACCCTGCCATCCACTTTTTTCTCAACACAATAGCCAGGATTGTTCCGTTACTCATGAGTCAGATCATGTTACTTCTGTGTTCAAAATGCTTTATTATTTTCCTACCTCACCAGAGTGAAAGCCACCATTTTTATGATGGCCTATAAGACCTACATGATCTGACTACAGTTACTTCTCTGGCGTTACTATTGCTACCATTTCTTTTTCTCACTTTGTTTCACCCAAACTGGCCTTTTTGCTGTTGTTTGAATATGCGAAGCCCACTTCTGTCTTAGGGTCTTTTCCGTATTCACTGTTCCTTTAGACTGGAAGTCTATACCTTCAGATTTCCATAGTGCTGACTCCCTCTCTTTGGGTCTGCTCAAATATTGCCTTCTTAATGAAATCTTCCCTACAACCCTCCAGTTCCCCACGTTTTGCCCCTCATTATGCTGCTTTTTTTTCTCTTCATGGAACTTACCATTTTAACTTAGTATATGAGTTACTTAGTATTTTTATTGTATACATACGTTTTCCCTTCTAGAATATAAATTCTGTGATTTTTTTGTTTGTTTACATTGTTCTCTGATGTATCCCTAGAGCCTGGAAGATTGCCTGTCACATGATAGCCATTCAATAAATATTTGCTGTTTGCTCAACAAGTGGATGAAGTGAGAGGATCTGAAGGGTAGAGTATATGGATATAGCTAAAATTAGTTTGTCAGCCTCACCTCTCTGGCAGTGTTCCAGATGTGATTTCTAATGGACTTGCTCTGTGAGAATGGAAAATGTTACAAAGGAGTAGTTGAGCAGATACTGGTGATTAAAGGAGAAGAAGAAGTCAAAGGTGTATCATAAAGAGAAATAGGGATGTTGGGATTTTGTGTGTATATGTGTGCATATATGAGGTGGAGAGGAGAGCAGAGAAGAAGAAAAGGAGAGAAAGGTTAATGCAGGGGAGGAACTGAGGGAAAGGAGAGTGAGCTTAAGGGAATTAATGTTGATTATTTGAGATAGAAATGGAATAGCCAAGTAGAAATGGCAAAATGTCGTTTGAGACAGGAGACTGGATTTGAGGATTGATTTAGGGTTAGTGATATGGAGGTAAGAATATTCCTTATAGAGGTTATTTTTGAAGTTCTAGAAGCAGATAAAATTATTGCAGGAGAGAAAACTAGAAAAAAAGAGTATATAGCTACAGATAGAGGGTTGGGAGATGGGGGTAAAGATTAGAGGCACCCAAGGAGCTTCAGAAGTATCCCAAGGGTTAGGATATTAGAAGACAAATGATGATTTCAAGATGTTCTTCAATAATACCAAACACCAGAATACTAAGGAGAAGTTATAAGACTGAAAATCACACCTAGGTTGGCCATCAAGAGTACACTTTCAGTCTAGCGATAGAGAAAAGGGAATGTAGATCACTTAACATGAGACTAAATGGTAAGGAAAAGGAGACTTTGGGTATAGATATTGCAGAAAACTGGTTCTGAAAAGAAGAAAAGGAATTGGATGAAATTAGCATAATATAAGGTTCTGTTCTCTGTTCTCTGATTCAATTACTCTTGACTATTTTGTGGCCATCCTTTGATTCTTCAGGATAACAGCTTTCTTTTCACTGATTTAAATAATGATTCTGGAGGTGAATTTTCAAACTTTCCTTCATTAAAGAAATTTTATAATACTGTATGTATTGTACAATTGTATAATAATACCTGTATTAATTGTATATGACTGTACATTAAATGCTTATTTTTTTATTGTCTGCAATGATAGCTTCATTTGGAGCTTTATTTCCTTCTTATGGTTACATGATAATTGGAGTATATTCTCATTCTTTTCTCTTGATGCCTAAAAACAGCAATAACAGTAACAAAAAAACCAGAAAACACACTCTAGGTTTTTTTCTTGGCATGAAGCCCTTACCATTTTGAGCACTTAAAAAAAATGAGCAAGATTGACTCTATTCTAGAACCATCATATTTTGAAGTTCTAGATTTTTATGATTTATTTTAAAATTTGTTGTAGAAAAAGTGTTTTCTTTAGTGTCACAATGAAGTAAATAGAAATCAGGTAATTAACCTATCTCTTCATGCATACCTTTAATTTCAATTTGAATTCCTGATAGAAATGATGAAAGGCAATTAGCTAAGTCTTTGTTAAAAGGAGATATATTAGCTTTTATTTTACTGCATTGAGATTTTGTTCTTTACCTGTGAATCTATTAATGGTATTGTCGAGATGCTCAGTCTTTAAGCTCTGTTATTTTAAAAAAGGAGGATTCTGTTTGATATCATGTTAGATATTATTTCCAAAAAGAAACTCAGTAATTATCTTTAATTCTTTTAACCTATGGGTAGATGTCTCTAAAACTACCTATGCTAATTATCATACTTCTATTTCTAAAACTTTTGGTTCACAAGGGACAGATCTAATCTTACTAACTTCACATTGTTATTACTATTTATTTGACTTTAACATTTATAGCAACATCTAACCTTCTAAAATAATTTAGAAATACCCCCACTTTCTTTATGTCAGTGATTTCCCAGGCAATGGACATGTGAAATTGAAATTTCAAAATGTATTTAAGCAATTTTTAAAGATTCTTAAAGATCTCCTTTCCTGTTACACATTTACATTTATCATTCTCATGTATATTTGTATGATTTTGTTATAAGGTTGACTCATATAAAATTGCCATTTTTTACATTAAAAATGGCCAAATACTGGCTATTTCAGATGGTTAAACCTAATATATAGGTAAGTATCCTTAAATAACATAATATATGCTATTATCTTCATGTTAAAATGTACAGAATGGCTTCTTAATGTATTTTCAACTTGGTGCTTGCACAAAAATGGGGAATTATTTGAGATCTGGTTCATTCCTTGTAGTTGTGTTATTCATATCCCATTATATGAACAAAAGCATTTATTTGTTCCCAAGTTGAGAATTAGTTTTATCTCATTTTATAATTTATAAAATTCTATAATTTTAAATTTCTCCTGGGACACATTCATCTTTCTTCCCTTCTATTCTGTAAAATGTATATTATTCTTGCTTAATTGCCCTAGCTGGTATGCCCAGAACACTGTTGAATAGAAGGGGCAAGAGTGGACATTAGTGTCTTGTTCCTGATTGCAGGGGGAAAACATTTATTTTCTCACCACAAAGTGTAACGCTAACTGTAGGTTTTTATAAATGTTCTTTATCCAATGAGGAATGCCGGAGTCCAGCTCCAGCAGGTCCAGGGGTTCCCGAAGGATGAACAGCAGCAGCGAAAAAGTGAAAATAAAATAAAACAAAAATAAAATGGACACAGACAACAGCAGTGTGTTAGACTGGCCGCTTTATTGTAGCAAGCGTGGCATTGTATTTGTTAGCAAATTCCTGGTAGCGTGCGTTATCTATGTTTCTCGGCATTACCTAATTCTAAAAATGTTCCTTTGTGTGATCACCCATAAAGGAACAACATAGTTATTTTCTAGTAACATTCCCTCCTACCCTTTCAAGGTCATCTAGCTCTCAACACCTCAAGTGGAATGTTTTACAAGGACATGACTTCTTAATTGTTCCTTTGTGCCATCTGTGGTACAAGGGACAAGAGTATTCGCTTTGGTCTGGGGTGCCGGGAGGGAGCCAAGAGGGCCCTGGGAGCCCACGCCTTATGTGCTCCCAGAGAGACAATGTATACCTAGGAACTAATGAACCATTCTGTACCTTAACCCACCAGGTACAGTTATCATCTGGAATGCTTCCTGGGGACCAAGTGGACCTCGGGGTTGGAGTAACTTGTATCCATAGATACATTCCTTTGTTGCTGGAGTGGGGATTTCGAACCCATTTGTCCCCCTCCTTGGCTGGGAAATATATGGGGCTATCCTCCCTTTAGGTAGAGGAGTGTTTATAGGGGGCAGCAAGGGCTGGATGTAGGGCCGCGTAATTTCCTGCAGACTCTTATTTCTTTCCCCAGTGGTTCTTTTCCCTGGGGGCCCGTCGTGGGCAATTCCCGAACTGGCAATTCCCCAGGTACTTTCATTGGTAGGGGGGCTGCCCTGACCAACGCCAAGGCCAAATTACATAAAAGCAGGAGTACAAGAAGCTTCACTGTTGGTGGGCCACCACGCCGTCCCGATCCGTCCACCGCCCGGGCCCTACCATCAGGCTGGTTGGATAGCTCGGCTTCCAGCAGAGGAACTTCCCTTCTTTCATAGCTTGTTTTTATAATGAAATAGTGTTGGAATTTGGCAAGTGCCTTTCCTGAATCTATGAAGAGGATCATTTGTTTTTTATCCTTTATTCCATCAATATTATGCATTATTCAGTATTCACATATTGGACCAGCCTTGTATCTCTGGGATAAATCTCAGTTGCTTATGGTACATAATCTTTTTATTTATGGTGTTTGATTTAGTTTACTAGTGTTCTGTTGAAGATTTTACCTCTATATTCATAAAACATATTAATCTGTAACTTTCTTATGATGTCTTTATTGGTTTTGGTATCAGAATGAGATGATTCTATGAATCTATGAATTCTGATTCAGTCTATGAATGAGTTGAGAAGTGTTTCTTCCTCTTCTATTTCTTTTGGAAGAACTTGTGAGGGATTGGAGTTATTCCTTGTTTAAATGTTTAGAAGAATCCACCAGTTGAAGGCATGTGGTCCTGGATTTTCTTTGTGTGTAGTTGTTTTTATTACTAATTTATTCTCTTTGCTTATTAAAACTACTCAGAATGCCTATTTCTTCTTGAGTCAGTTTCAGTAGTTTGTACCTTTTGTGGAATTTGTTCATCTTATCAAGATTATCTAATCGTTAGTAAACAGTCTACAGAATTATCTTACAATCTTTCATGTCTGTAAGATCATTTGTAATGTTCCTTCTTTCATTCCTGATTTGACTTTTCTGTCCTTTGTTTTCTTTGTCAGTCAAGCTAAATGTTTGTCAGATTTGTTAATCATTTCAAAGGATAAACTTCTGTTGTTTTTCCCTATTGTTTTTCTATTTTCTATTTCATTTATGTCTACTCTAATCTTTATAACTTGCTTCTTTCTGCTTGCCTTGGGTGAAGTTTACTCTTTTTTTTCCCTCTAATTTCTTAAGGTAGAATATTAGGTCATTGATTTCATTACTTTATTCTTTAATATAGATATTTATAGCTGTATTTCTCTTTAAGCAACACTTTACCTGAAACTCATGAAGTGTGTTTTGTTGTTTTTTTTCATTTGTCTTAAAGGAACTTCTAGGTATTTTGGGGATTTTTCCCTTGGTTATTGGGAATGTGTTTGGCTACAGTTTATGTAGTATGTCTTCCTTCTGTCTTTTAGCTTTGAATCTATTTGTTTCTTTGAGTTTGTCTTTCCTAGGAAGCATATAGTTGGATTCTGTTTTTTGCCCCCATTCTTCCCACATCTCCTTTTCTGGGAGGTGTTTACCCTATTTCCATTTAATGTAATTATTGATAAGGTAGTTGAAATGTCACTTTGCTATTTTCTATATGTCTTTTTTGTTCCTCTATTTCTCCATTAATATCTTCTTTTGTGTTAATATGTTTTAGTATACCATTTTAACCTCCTCGTCATTTTTTTTTACTATTTGTTATTTTGTTAGTAGTTTCCCAGGATATTAAAATTAACATAATCTAGTTTTCATTAATACCAACTTCTTTTTTTTTAAGTTTACATATTTTGAGAGAGAAAGACAGCATGAGCAGAGGTGGAGCAGAGAGTGTGGTAGAATGAATTCTAAGGGGCTTGAACTCACAAACTGTGAGATCATGATTTGAGCAAGATTGAGAATAAGACTCTTAACTTACTGAGCCACCTAGGCACCCCAATACCAAATTAATTTCAATAGTATACAAAAACTTTGTATCTATTTAGTTTTTTTTCCCTCCCCCTTGTTATTGTCATTCAAATTATGGTGTTAGATGTCCGTCAACACAGAATTATAATTATTGTATTATGCAGTTGTTTTTTTAAATCAGGAGAGAAAGTATTATAAATAAAAATGCATTTATATTATCTTATATATTTATATTTGTAGTTACTTTACAGGGGCTCTTTATTTCTTCAGGTACATTAGAGTTATTGTTTAGTGTCCTTTTATTTCAACATAAAAGTTTACTTTAGTAATTTATATGAAGCATGTCTACTAGTCACAATTCTCTCCAATTTTGTTTATCTGGGAATGTTTTAATCTGTCCTTCATTTTTGAAGAATAGTTTTACTGGAGAGAATATTTGGTTGGCAATATTTTTTCTTTCAGTGCCCTAAATATGTCATCCCGCTGCCTTCTGGCCTCCATGGTTTCTGATTAAAATTATGTTGTTAATCTTATTGAACATACTTTGTATCAGATGGGTCATTTCTCTCTTGCTGCTTTCATGATTTTCTCTTTGTTTTCCAACAGTCTGATAATAATATCTCTAGGTGTAGATCTTTTTGAATTTATCCTTCTTTGAGTTCATTGAGCTTCTTGGATGTGTAGGTAATGGTATTCATCAAATCTGAAAAAGTTTTAGTAATTTTTTAAAAATATTTTTTCTGCTCTTTTTTCTATATCTTTTCTTGGGATTCCTATTATACTTATGTTGGTACACTTGATGGTGTCTCAGTTTTCTGAGGCTCTGTTTATTTTTCTGCATTACTTTTTCCTTCTTCCTCAGACTGAATAACCTAATTTGACCTATCTTCATGTTCATCAATTCCTTCTTCTGCCATTTGTATCTAATATTGAACTCCTCTAGTGAATTTCTATTTTCACAATTTGTCTCCTTACTCATATTCTCTATTTACTGAGGCACCATTTTCATCCTTTCTTTAGTTTTTTGAGCAACTGTTTAAAATAGTTGATTTAAAGTCTTTGTCTGCTAAGTTTAATGTATGGACTTACAATTGACCAAGTTTCTATGACTGCTTTTCCTTCCACTCTGTATCAACCTGTTAACCATAGTTTCTTTTGTTGTTGTTTTTGCATGTGTCACTTTTTTTGTTAAAAACTGGATGTTTAAATAATATAGCAAATCTGGAAATCATTCTTCCCTTTCTCATGTTTTTTTATGCTTCTGTTTATTGCTGCTTTCTTGTTTAGTGACTGACCTGATTTACATACAGTCTATATTATTGTCACATGTGGGCACTGACTTCTGTGTTGAATTAACTTAGTGCTCAGCTAAATGTTTGAAGAGAGAATTTCTTAAATTCCTAGAATGAATAAGTTTTTCAGTCTTTGCTTAAAGCTCTGTATTTGTGTTAAAGTGTGCCTCTAATGTTTAAACAGATAAGCTGTCTTCTTTAGTCACCACTACCTGCTTGTGCAGAGCCAGAATGTCAAGCAGAGGTGAGAACTTAGGTTCTTCTCAGGTTTCTCTTGAGCATGCACATAGGCTTTATATGTGCATGGCATTCTAGATTTCCAGTAATATTTCAGAGCTTTGCAAAACTCCCTATGGACATTTATGCTTCAGCTTTTCTATTTAACTTTTTTGCTTTGTTTGTTGTTTACCCAACTATTATCTCTACCTCAGGCAACTGCGATGGTAAGCAGTTGCTACTGATTATTTCCAACAAACATCCATAGAGAAATGACTGTTTCCACTGGGAAGCTCTGAGTCTGTTCAAGTCTTGCTCATGGGTTTTCTAAGGTATTGTCAGACAGACTAAATTTTCTGAGGTTGGAGCTTTGTAAGAACTCCAATTTCATTCTGATTTCTCCAGTGGCTGCTAGGCTGCTGTTTCTCACTGTTATCGTGGATATTTATTTTCAAGGTTACCACTGAGTGGCAGAGAGGAGGATGGGAACAGAGAAAGTTAAAATGCCACCCCCCCCAAAAAAAAAAAAAAACATGCTATTCTTACTGATGTTCAGAGATTAAAAATAAAACCTCCCTGGATTGTGGCAGAGTTTTGGTTAATTTACAGAGTCTCAGAGAAGTTGTTTTGACACTCTTTGCTAGAGTTTTCATTGCTTTTATGGAAGAGAGAATTTTCAGTTGTTCTTTCTCTGCCATTCATAATGACATCCTGTAATTTCTCTCATCATTGTTTTGCATTTTTCTCCCTACAGACACTGTCATGTTATGTTAGATTTATAATTAGTGTTTCATGTTTTGTGGCTAATACAAATCATACTTAAAAAATTTATTTTCAGTGTTTCATCACTAGTATATAAGAATTGAATTGACTTTTGTATATTTAACTTGTATCATATAAAATTGCTAAGTTCACTTTTTCTAGTAGCTTTTATGTAGATTCACTGGAATTCTTTAAGTAGACACTCCTGTTATCCACAAATAGGGGCAGTTTTATTTCTTCCTTTCCAGTGGCTGTGACATTTATTAATTTAGGTTTTTTGAAAACCTATTTTTACCCTGATTTATATATTAGATTACTTACACTGTTCCCATTTATCTAATTTTGCTATGCCACCTGTTATAATGTGGATGTACTGCCTTTTCCCAGTCATTATCTGTTTTCTGAGTAGACAATTATGAGATCTTTCCGGTATGAGTCTGACTGTTTCCCTGACCCATTTATATTATTTAGACATATTTTGGCCATATGAATATTTTTTCAAAGAAGAATCTTTTTATAGACTATTTATTCCAATGAATATCTACTGTTAAGGAATTGGCAACTAGGAAAGGAAGGAGTAAAATCGATCTTAATCCTCAAAATATTTTAAGATATTTCCCACTGAAACCAAAATCATAATTCTCTTATTTAGAATGGATGATTCACATTAACTATAGGTATTTAGAGAATTTTTTCTCACTTCTTGCTTTGGATATTTTTTTCAAATATGAATTCTTCAGTAGAGGATGTGATTTTTCTATGTTCAGACTCCAAAATTTACAACTAAAATGGTTTTTAAAGGTCATAAAACACAGCCCCTTTATTTTATAGATGATAAAATATATTTTATTATTCCTCTGCAGCAGAGCTTCCCTTTAACTATTATTAAAATATAGGAAGTTAATTCTAATTTATCAGTATTGAAATGTACACCTCCACTTCTACACCCTGGTCTGACTATTATCATCTTTCACTTGGATTACTATAATAGCTTCACTGGTCTCACTACCTGTACCCTTGTCCTCTCCATTCTATTCTTAACACTTTTGAATAAACCTGAGATCATGTCAGTCCTCTCCTCTAAACCCTCCAGTGTCTTCCTATTTCATTCAGAATAAAAATCAAAGTCTTTACAGTAGGTTTGCAAGGCTTTTAATGACTTGAACCCCTTTCCCCCCAGCCAGTTACTTGTCTGACCTAATCTTCCAATAGCCTCCCCTCTATTATTCTGCTCCTGGATGCTGGCTCCTTGCAGTTCCTCTCACATGCCAAGCATACTGCCTTAGGGGTCTGTGCACTCATTGGCTCCTGTCTGGAATATTTTGCCCCTAGATATATGAATGATTCATTCCCTTTCTCCTGTCAATACCACATTCTCAATGAGGCCTCTCTTGAACATACCATCCAAATTAAAACTCCAGTCTATGCTTTCCAAGCTTCTCTAATTTCCCCAAATTTTCATAGCATTTATCATGTTCTAGTGTACTATGTAAATTACTCATGTATTATGCTCATCTAGCTGCTTAAATGCAAGCTCCGTAAAATAAGTTTTTGGGGTTTTGCGCCTATCTTGTGAACTGATATATCCCTGGAACCTGTGAAAGTGCCTAACACATAATAGGCAATCAGTAAATACTTGTTGAATGAATGAATGCATAAAAGAGTACAGCCACCTTGACAATTTAAAACCATGATTCTGGCTTTGACAAAATCAAAACATTCATTATTTTTGCTTTCAGTTAGATTAGGCCTTTGAAAATCACAAATGATTCTCTCATATTTTTTATGATCTGTGTTTTCTGGGTTATTTGAGATAAAACATTCAACAGTGGGGCACTTTTAAATTCAGGATGTGGAACTACAGCAAGGGTTATAGCGGAGGCTAGGGAGATAAGGGTTGGATGTGGTTTGAGTGTGAAGACGTGAAGGTAAAGAAATAAACAGAAGGTAGATCCAGCTTCCTTCATTTAGGAAGACAATATTCATTACCTCTTATCTCAGAAAGACAATTAATACCATGAGTAGTTTTTTTTCTGTTTGTCTTCACCACTCCCCTACAAAAACACACAAGCATACGATAAGTTAGCCATATTCATACCTGTTCCTCCCATCTTTCCTCCTATCTTCAAGAAAGGCATATCCTTCCTCTGCCATTCCCTACTTTGCTTAACTTTAGGTCTTAGATCCAGATCAATTTATCAAGTTTTCTGGATGGCCACTTCACCTATGAACAAATTATTGTATTTTCTTATTTCTTTCAATTACACATTTTAAAGCAAATGGTGTTGGAATTCTAAAAATTTGTGCAGACTTTTATAGTATTTTCTTGTTTTGTCTTCATAACACCAATTTAATAAATAACTAGTTTGCACTTGTTTCTGGACAGATAGGATACAGCAACTCTCCTTACTGAAAAGTCAGAGCAGGAGGCTGTGTAGTCCACCTTCTTCCTGTGGACCTCAGGTTGTGGGGTACGTGAAAGACCGAGGCAGAGGGGTGGAGAGGGAAAGTCCATAAACATAGTTTTTTCTTAGAGTATATGGTTTGAAATATTTATATTTATGAAAAAATATTAATAGATAAAATATTCTTGATTACTTTCTTAAATGTCCTTTAAAATATAATATATATGTATATATATATGTATATATGCATGTGCACACAAACATGTGCGCACAAACATATATACACACACACGTGCACATATACATTTACACAGACACATACTCATGCCAAATGTCACCCTCTTTGCTCATTCATCTTCTCCTGCTTCTGAGATCAATATCTCAGACTATTTGGTGTGCTAATTCTACTCGACATCTTTTATTCATCAGATATATCCTTACCCTGCCCCAGTTTCTTCCATATCACCACCAAGGAGCAGCAACAAAGATAGATCAAATATTCTTTAAAACTCTTATCAAGACAAAAGGACAATAGCTTAAAAACAAACACACTGGGGCACCTGGGTGACTCAGTCGGTTGAGCATCCGATTCTTGATTTCAGCTCAGGTTATGATCCCAGGGTTGTGGGACCAGATCCTGCATCTGGCTCAACACTGGGCATGGAGCTTGCTTAAGATTCTCTGTCTCTCTGTCTCTGTCTCTCTCTCTCTTTCTCCCCTCCCTCTCTGCCCCTCCCCCAGTTGCACTCTCTCTCTCTCAAGTAAACGAACTTTTGAGGAAATGGTCATTTGGTAAGTTGGCCATTGCCCTAAATTTAATTGCCCTAAAAATAATTATTGAATTGGCACAATAAGGTAGATCACATCCCCTCTTCTGTTCCTATGATCCAGACTCTGGCTAGAATTATTCCATTTAATCAAATTTTCCTCATTATTAGAAGCATAATAACAAACCCGAGAGGTGGTAGGTTTTTTTGTTTGTTTGTTTGTTTTTTGTTTTTTGTTTTTTTAGGTTTTTCTGTTCCCATTCTCTTGGGCTTACCTGTTATTAAATTCTAAATAAATATTTGCTAAATGAATTAATGAAGCAATGTGTGATTTAAGGTTGATATCTACCTACACCTTGAAAGTTCACCTAATTCAATGCAGAGTGGACTTTGAATCTGGCTTGTCTTAGAAGAATTCTCAGGAGGTAATGGAATTTTGAGACTGAGCTAGAATACCATTGATATATGTGAATAACTCAAAATTTATGAATAGGAGGTTTTCAATTTATCCTCATTTACTGGAGATTTTCTAGACTAGGCATTAATCTAAGTTTGGAGATGACCCAAAATGATACTCTGGAGCTTGGAGACAGAACAGGGGCAGGGGGGTGGGGTGGTGGTGATAGAACAGGTTGGGAGACTTCCTCTTGGCAATGCAAATGCTCTGGGAATTGCAGATGAAAGTAGATGACAATCAAATTTAGCATTGATAACATGATAGATTTATAGGTTTATAAACTAGAGAGAAATTTGATTTGGGGAGTTATGGAATGAATAAGTCACAGGGATGAGAAGTACAGCATAGGGAATAGAATCAATGGTATTGTAATGCATTTTATGGTGACAGATAGGAGCTACACTTGTGGTGAGCATAATATAACATATAGAGTTGAATTATTTTGTTGTACCCCTGAAAATAATGTGACATTGTGTGCCAATTCTACTCCAATTAAAATAAATAAAAAAATATTTGGGGAGGCAGCTTCTGGAGAAAGACAACAAGTTGGGTCAGTAAACAGGCTGGGCAAAATATTCACTTTGGCTTAAATTTTGCAATGTCTATGGAAAACACTATGATTATTTTATTTTATTTTATTTTTATTTTATTTTAGAGAGACAGAATGAGTGGGAAAGAGGGGCAGAGGGAGAGAGAGAAAGAATCTTAAGCAGGCTTCATGCTTAGCATGGAGTTTGACATGAGGCTCAATCCCATGACCCTGGAATCATGACCTGAGCCAAAATCAAGAGTCAAATGCTCAACTGATTTATTTATTTATTTGTCAGCCACTGCTTGGGAAACTGCAACTTCTTATATGATGTATATTATGTGTATTCTGCAGGATTAGAGCAGTTTGTTGGAAGAATGCAAGATTTTCAATTATACCAAGTGGCTCTTACAAACAGGTAAGTGAATGTGGTGTTGTAGAGTTCAACAGGTATAAGAATAATTCTCGAATTCAATTCAGTAAGAGTTGCAAAAGATTATGTTATTTTTCATCTTTATAGAATTTGGGAAATATCACCTAATTTTTACACTGTTTGCTTTGACTTAGTCTATGGTTGTTATTCACTAGTGCTCCTCTGTTGGGTAACTTCTTATAATATGAAATTGGTCAAATTCTTTACAAAGGTATGGTAGACTCTAAGTCTAAAGTTCTCTTTTGGCCAGCAAAAGAGTGGGACACAGGATGAAAAGCGAGAGATGGTTAATGTCTGGGAAAAGACAAGAGCCCCGAATAAGGGTCTTAGCCCCATTTTTATTAGGATCAGAAGACTTATAAACATGATGTTGGATGTGCACAAAGAGACAATGAATCTGTGAACATTAACTTGGGGACGTGAGGGAAAAGGGGTCTTGAAGACATTCAGGGTTAGGGGTTTGGATTAATACAAAACAAAATCCTGGCTCTGAGTGGAAGGTTATTTACAGAGGACATGAGGCACCACCTCTGTTTATCTTAGCTAGCCTAGGGGATGAGACAGGTAGGACACAAGACCTCAGAGTTAACAAGGCACCTTTCTTTTGTTAACCATCTCCACTCTGGGCAACTTCGCCCTGCAGGGCAGAGCAGCAGTCTATAGCCCGGTTTACCTATTTACCTAACTTGGTCCTTCCTTCCTGTGAAAGCAGCTTTCTGCTATAGTACTAAATTGGGGGTGCTTCCACCCTGAATATCTAATCTTGTTTATTTATATACCTATGTTCTATATTGGGGCCTTTGCCCCTCCCTATTCTGGGTGCCTTTGAACCTCCCTGCTTTATTTTGGGGCCCTAGCCCACCTTTATTCTGGGGGGCTAAGACCCCCTTCTCTATTCTTATTTGCCTAATCTTGTTTACCAAACTTGGGTGTGAGCATCCTATGGCTTTGTATTTCTTTATGTCTTGTTAACCCATTGGTGTAAGCCCAGGGGATCCCTAAGATTATTCCCCATACAAAGGATTTCCTCTAAGGAAACTAGATTTTTGAACATGTTGTATTATAGAATTTGGGATACATTTGTTTAAATATTCTAGATGAAGTAGTTTTGGATACTTAAGAAACTGCTCTCTCTGCCTTTTAAAATTGCTTTGTTGAACTTATAAGTACTAAAGAATTTAGAACAATGAAAGCGATTATTTTGATCCCTGAGAAAGTCTCAAGAGGCTGAGCTATTAGACTTGGAGATAAGAAGAATGAGTAATTTGAAGTATTATTGTATATTTTTCTATTTCCAGTGAACAAAAATTATGTAGAGTTGGACTAGTGTTAATCAAGTATTTCCTCATCTTGAGAATAGGTAGCAAATCTTTCCTAGGGATTCTTAAGACACATAAATTTTCATCTGTTCAGAAAAGTTCAAGTGAAATTCTGCTTAGCTGCCCTCTAAAGTTTCTCTCTTATTATTAGATTATAATAATAATAATATTATATTATTTTATGGATGAGTTGATGTTGTTTACTTCTATTAAGGACCAAAAAGAATCATGTTTATTCAAATTTCTTGAAGGCAGATGTAGATTAGTGTGGTGAATTTCCAAATGACAGGAGTAGCTCTTGTCAATTTGAGAAGTATTGTTCTTGAGGTGCTGCTATGATCAGCACTATGTCCATTAGAAATATCAACATTCTTTACTAGTCTGTATAATCAAGGGCTACATGAATAAAGGGTGCTGTAACAGTGGAACACATTATTTGGGAGATTTCCTGCCACCAGTCTTGCTATCCTTTAAATCACCTTTATCTAAAATTCTGCCGAGTAGCACTGCAATAATTTTGGCACTATTAAAGTTTTTACTGGGGGCAAAGATTTCACCAGATAGTCACTTTTGGTCCCATTCCAAACCTGGTATCAACTGGAAAATATCAGTAAGATTAAAAGAAGAAGGTGTTATTTCCTGTGATTTGGTGAGTGGTTAAACTGCCTGACTCCATTGCCCTACTGGAATCTGAAGGAAGAAGCCTAGTTTCTCTAGTTAGACCTGAGTAACTGATCTTGGCCTACCTGAGATGTCTGGAAAGGTATTATAGGGAAGAGTGCCTATAAATAGAATGACTGATTCTGACCTAGAACAGGTGTATTGCCCTTAATGGAAAAATTAAATATATCTGCCTGGAATTGGCATTATTCTTTGACTATTGGCAGCTGCCAGGTGATCTGAAGCCACTGAAGCACTTTAGGATGCCAGAATATGTACTGATGAGTCACAGAAAACCATTGAAAAATGGTCTTGGCCTCAGTTCCTTTACTTAAAACAGCAGCAGATAAATGACACTTATTTTCTTATTTCTTTCCTATGGATTAACTGGAGACCTTATCTATAACTCTCAGTATTTTCAATATATTATTGTTCAGTCTCAGGGGTAAGTCAGTTTAACAACCTACATGAATATTACCTTTCGTTTTTTTATCACAAATAGGTAGAGTAAAATATGATATTTAAAAAAATGTCTAGATAATCAGACAAGGGCTTATAAATGCTTCTCAATGGAAAAAGTTAACAGTTAAGAACTTACTGTTTCCAATATCTATTTTATGAGTGTGTTTATTTTGCCAGGAATGAGTTTGATTTTATATTCTGTTTAGAAAACTATTAAAATTAAATGGATACTAATCAAAAAATTAAAATAGTGATATTCATTTGTAGCAATCCTTAGAAATTCTATTACTGTTGAACTCTTTGACTTACAGTCTGCTTCTTACAACCACAGGGAGATTCTGGAAATTTATTCTGGAAATCTGTTCAGATTGCATACCCAGTCACATTGTCGCTGCCCTGGCAGCCACCCTCGGGTCCATCCTTTGGTTCAGCGATACTGCATTCCTAATGATGAAGAGGACACAACCACTGATAGGGTGTTACGGCTGAATCCTGAAGCCCATCCTCTCTCTTTTGTCAATGATAATGATATTGGTACTTCATGGGTTTCACATGTGTTTACAAACATTACCCAGCTTAATCAAGGAGTGACTATTTCAATAGATTTGGAAAATGGACAGTATCAGGTAATTTGAAATAGTGAGGTGTATTAGTTTCCTGTAGCTGCCACGACCGATGACCACTAATTTAATGGCTTAAAACAACAGAAATTTCTTCTCTCACAGTTCTGAAGATCAGAAATACAAAATCAAAGTGTTGGAGGGACTACTCTCCCTCCAAAGGCTCTAGTGGGGAATCCTTCCTTGCTTCTTCCAGGCTCTGCTGTCTCCTGGTGTTTCTTGGTTTAGGGCTCCATAACTCCCATCTCTGCCTCTCTTTGCACTGGCCTTCCTCTGTGTTTGTTTCTGTGTGTCAGATCTTTCTCCTCGCTCTGTTATAAGGCCCAGCCTACATCTGGGATGATTTCATCTTCAGATCCTTAACTTAATTACATTTGAAAACACCCTATTTCTGAAGAAGGTCACATTCACAGGTCCTGGGTGTTAGTACTTCAATATATTTATTTGGGGATGCAATTCAGTCTACTACAAGGTGAATGAATTAGGCAACCAAACATTACTTAACTAACATAGTGTATAATAATGTATGAAATAAAAATATCTAAAAGAAAATATGCAGGATCTTTTTTAGATATTTGTATGAAATCATATGCAATATTGAAATTGTCTTTTTATTAAATAATACAAATTAATAAAAACTAAGGTGATTATTCTAAGTAACTACATAAGAAGAACATACATAACAATTATCTCATGGAACTAAGGTTGTTTTTCCATATCCTTATATATCAAACTTAATATTAATTTGCAGTTAATTAATGAATTTATTTTTTAAATGTTTATTTATTTATTTTTGAGAAGGGGGGAAAGAGGGAGAGGAAGGGAAAGAATCCCAAGCAGTCTCCACACTTCATGTGGAGCTGCACAGAGGCTCATCCTATGACTGTGAGGTCATGACCTGAGCCAAAATCAAGAGTCAGTTGCTCAACCAACTGCCACCCAGGCATGCCAAATTTGCACTTAGTTGATAAAATCCTTAAGAATAAGGATGGATATGCAGTTATAGAATGTGTTGCTTTTACCATAGGGCTATCAAGTTTGTGGATGTCTGATGAATATTTGATAATTATTATTATGAAGAAGTAAGCTATTATATTTGAAACTAACAATTCCTTGGTTTGATTTATCCTGATGGGTCAAACTTACAACTTTCAAGACAATGATTAACTTATCCATTTTTAGGTGTTTTATATAATCATTCGGTTCCTTAGTCCACAACCAACAGCGATAAGGATTCAAAGGAAGAAGGAGGACAGCCTGGATTGGGAGGATTGGCAATATTTTGCTAGAAATTGCAGAGCTTTTGGAATGAAAAATAATGGAGATTTGGAGAAACCTGATTCTGTCAACTGTCTTCAGCTTTCCACGTATGAATATTAAAAAAAATGTTTGAAGGAGTTAATTTTAATAAACTAATGGGTTAATAATAAGCAATGGGTAGACTAACTCACTGGACTGGTGAGTCTAACTCTCACTAACTTTCTTGAGGCAGATTCTTCTAAGACTCCTCCCTAACTTGAGTTTTAAATTACATTTAAAGTTCTCTTAAAAGACTTTGGAGTATCTCTTGTTTACAGCCTCATTTGGGCTTTATAATCTGATTTTCAGATTGTTTAGCAAGTTATCTATATTAATAGAATTTTATTATGTCCTCAAGGAAATGTTTTACTATGTTTTTTCTGTGATGATCCTATATTGTTTGCATACAAATTATGTGAGATATGTCTGTTTTCCCAGATGAAGAATTAAAGTTGTTACGAGTATTGTGTAAGAATGTCTCAAAGTTATGATTCTGTTTTATTAAAATTATGAATAGCTTTTCATGACTTCAAATATTTTTCATCAACAGTGTCACTCCATATTCACATGGTAATGTCACATTTAGCATCCTAACACCTGGACCAAATCATCGTCCTGGCTACAATAACTTTTATAACACCCCATCTCTTCAAGAGTTTGTAAAAGCCACACAAATAAGACTTCATTTTTATGGACAGTACTATACAACTGAGACTCCTGTCAGCCTCAGACACAGATACTATGCAATTGATGAAATCACCATCACTGGGAGGTAATGTTCATTACTGAGGTTTGATTGCAGGGTGCTTTTCATCATGAGTTTTGTTTTCAACAAGGCTGTGGTCATACTTACTTAAAAATACATTAAGATGTAGAGCAAACCAGATTTCAAACTTCATGTTTTGAAATGGCTTCCTACTCTAAGATTTTTTTAGAAAGGTTTGTATGTAATCCTTTCCCATATGTAAGACCACATTGTTATGGAATCAATTTTCAAAAGCTGTTGGGTTTAGAAGGTGTGATACCCTGAATTTGGCTTAGAAATGATTTACTAAATATTTTACTTGGTTTGTTCTGGAACATAATTTTTAAAATATTCTTGAAGTCAAAGAGAAGGAGCTAGATTTTGAAGGACAGTTCTACTCCCAGCTAGTTTATAAGCATGGGGCTTGGCCTCCCTGAATTCACAATTCACAATTTTATGAAGAATATTTGTTTTCCTAGGAGAAAAAATCTATTCCCTAGATAATTTATAAACATCTGACCATACTTGAGAACAAGGCTCGAAGTATTTCAAAGTATGGGTAGCTGGAGAGCGGCATACTCTTTAGTATGGAAAGGACACCTATGTAGACTATATTTAGCATTGAGTTGTGCTAGAAGAGTGATATGCTGTGTAAGTAAAGTACATCTTTACTAGAATACCAAACTATTTTTTGTTTAGTACTAGCATAATGAAAATAATACTACCATTAAATAGTCACCATATAATTTTGGTGAAAAAAACCTCCCAAATAATTGAAATTTGTTAATTTCACTCTGCAGTTTATTCTAAACTTTATATTTTTCACCGTGACTTGAATAGGCTCAGTAAATACCTTCCCTTGACAAGTTTGTCATATGTCTGATATAGGTAGAAACAATCCCTGACCCTTTTTCCAGGGAGGCTTGAAAATTACCTTTTCAGAACAATATGGTTTGGATATTGATGGCACTTCACCCAATACGTTAGGATTAATGCAAAACTTTCATGAGCATCCACATGATAGAAGAGAAACTGATCTTTGTGTTGATTAACATACTTGTCTTCCTTGTTGGGTCCACACAGTGGATATATTCACAGGCCCTTAAATATATTCACAGTGGAGTTGACTTAGAAATGTCTGTTGCTCCTGTTCACAGATGTCAGTGCTACGGTCATGCCAATAAGTGTGACACAACAAGCCAGCCCTATCGATGCCTCTGCTCTCTGGAAAGCTTCACCCAAGGACTTCATGTGAGTTCTCTGTTTGATGCATGGACACCTCAAAAAAACAAAACAAAAACAAAAACAAAACACAACCAAAACAAACAAAAAAGTGGGGGATGGTGAAAATAATTTTTTAACTTAATTTTGGTCTATTTTCTGGATGTCAATAAAAATAAATTGATATGAGCCTGAAATGTCAATTATTTCAGAAAATTTTTGGTAGAGAAAAATAAAAGTCATCGAAAAGATGAAAGTATTATTTTTTAAAATAAACTCAATCAGGGGCGCCTGGGTGGCTCAATCGGTTAAGCGGCCGACTTCGGCTCAGGTCATGATCTCGCGGTCCATGAGTTCGAGCCCCGCGTCGGGCTCTGTGCTGACAGCTGAGAGCCTGGAGCCCGTTTCAGATTCTGTGTCTCCCTCTCTCTGACCCTCCCCCATTCATGCTCTGTCTCTCTCTGTTTCAAAAATAAATAAACATTAAAAAAAATTAAAAAAAAATAAAATAAACTCAATCAGTAAAATAACAACTAAGATTAAACCTCACTTTGCTGTCTTTGTTATATCAGTATTATCATGTTTTATAAAACACTTTTTAAGGTGTCTAGGTAGCATGGCACTAGAAATAAGGGTCTGAGTTCTGCATCTAAAAGGTATTTATACAAAGGTGTCTGTGCAACATAAGCATCTTCTGATGCAGAGAGATCTTTATGTATTTGTATCAGTCAAGTTGAATTCATTGCTGATACCAGTAATGTTAAGTAACTAATTTGAATATCTATAGTAAAAGGACTCAGAAATGATGTTACTTTAGGTTGTCTGTGATGGTCCAGGGAAGTTTCATAGTTGAAGGAGATATTTAGCTCTATCTTCAGGAAAAAGGGATAAATGGAAATGAAATTGAGATGTTTTTGTTAATAGAGACGTCCAGCATCAATAGCAGCTGATATGAAAGCAGGTACAACAGCACAAACAATCATACCGGTAATGAAAAATAAACAGGAAAAATAAACAGAGCCTCCGAAGTGATGTTTAAGGCAATTGGTGTTAATTTGGAAAAAAAAAAAAAAAAAGTTAAAGCCCTCCCTCATGGCATGTACAGAAGTCCAGGTGACTTAAAGACCTAAATGTAAAAATAATTGTAAATCTATTAAAATAGAGATTAAGATAATGTTTCTAAACTTTATAAGTTCAGCCATAATTGTGTTTAATTTTTCCCAACTGGATTTATTCTTGATTTTAAATTTAAGTGACATTTATTATATTTTTTCTAGTGTCCTCTTGTTTTGATTCTTTAAAATACACATTTCTCTTTCCTTGCAATCAGTGATTTCTTTTATTAACCTCACAATGTACACTGTCTCATAGATTCCTACTTGACTTGTGTTCTAAACCTTGCCCTGTACATGTTTTTAATTAGTCACTTTACTTCTCTCTGTCCTTTGAGGATATCATGTAATATCTTGTTTTTTATTCTTTTTAAATTTTTTTAAATGTTTACTTATTTTCAATAGAGAGAAGAGAAGAGAAGGGGAGGGGAGGGAAGGGGAGCTGAGGGGCAGAAAGAGAGGGAGACACAGAATCTGAAGCAGGCTCCAGGCTCTGAGCTGTCAGCACAGAGCCCAATGTGGGGCTCAAACTCACGAAACGCAAGATTATGGCCTGAGTCGAAGTCAGATGCTTAACTGACTGAGTCACTCAGAGCCCTGGAACATCTTGCTTTTTAAGAAGCACCTGTCAAGGTTTTGGTGAACTCCATTTCTGTCTTCTGAGGTTCTTAATCTGATCTAATTTGTTTCCAGAGACAACATTAGTGCATATAGTTCAGTGGCAAGCATATTACCTACAATGCAGACTTCCTCTAGCACATTTAGAATGTAGTCCTGGCCCTGAGTTTCAACTCAGTCTTTGATTGGGTTACAGTATTCTTTCTTTCTATGTGCTCAAGCCAAAACTTTCATCTTCTGATTCAGATGTTCCTTTGAACTTATTCTCCAGATCATTGCTTTATATTGAACTGTTAATTTATACGTTAGCCCTCACCACTGGTTGATAATTGCTTCGAAAGAAGGAATCTTTTACATATTTTGGATTTCTAACATCCAGAGGCTTTGAATTTGGTTTGATTAGTATATCATGAGAAAAAAATCTTTTTATGAAGCATTGATTTTACTATGTTTGATTGTGCAGCTTATCATATTGTCCCAGAAAGGAAATTAATTGGATGAACTTGATTGATTCACTCTTTATTCAGCCATAATTGTATGTTTTAAGTTTTTGCCAGTTTGATTTTTTCTTGATTTTAGAGTTAAAGTGACATTTATTCTAATTTTCTTAGTGTCTTCTCCATTTGATCCTTTAAAATGACACTTCCCTTGCAATCAGTGATTTCTTTTATTGACCTCACCCCACTTCCCCCAACTCACCACTAACCCAGTTAAAAAACTCTCTGGGCTGAATTTTGTAAGGCACTTTGATCTGAATATATACAGTACATTCAAACTAAGGACTGGGCAATGCTTTCACATATGTTGTTTTCTAAGCTTCTTTTGCTTTATTTTGACTAGTTAGTTCTCTCCTCAACCCCCACCCCATCTCCTTTTCCTTTTGATATCCCATCTTTCCACCTTCCTCTCTCTTTAATTGCTCACAGTTGAGTGATTGCTATTTTATGATTCTTGGATGATTTCATGCTTCCCCTTAAAAATAGAGCCATTAAATGAATCAAGGCTCATGATTGGTTTCAGAAGTCTAGTTGGGATTTTCAGACTTGGTCTCAGGTGGTGACTGTTGGATTATGAACTAGCAAAATAATTAACTATAATTTAGGTTGAGAATACATTTTACTGCTTCTTATTTAGACATTTAGTTTCCTTTAGAAACAAACGTAAAATGTTTTCTGTTTTTTTCTTCCTTGACATATTTTGATAATTAATGAATATAGCCATAAATAAAAAAGCAACAAATCATTCACTTAGCAAAGTTTGGCAAATGTAGCTGAAGGGAAAAAGTCAATAGACTGGTAACTTGAATGATTTCTCAGTGCTATGATATTTTCAATAATGTGTTGAAAATGAGAAATGATTTTATAAAGCATTCATAAGTATGACATTCTCTTTTTGTTATCAAAATATTTTAATACATGTGGGACTTACATATCTGAAATAATTTGAAAAGATTCTTATTCAAGTGCTTTTCACCTTGTTCTACTTTTCAAAATAATAAGTTTTAACGTAAGCCATCCATATCCTATTGGAACCAATGTTCTTTTTTAAAGATCTGGACATAATCCAAAAAGAATGCCTTCAATTTCACAGTATTATGCTAACCATTAATAATATTACTCAATAAACAGGGCTTTTGTGAATTATATTACAGCCATTTGGCAAACAGATGAAAACGTAAGCCTTGAGAATATGCCAATTCTTGGCAATTGGCAGTCCTATAAGAAAGTGTTTTTAGCGGAAGTGAAAATGAATGAAGTCAGGAGAAAGGAGTAGAATGGTGAATTCAGAAGCAAGTTCTTACACATAGCCATTCCAGAGAATTTTCTATATAAAGCATTCTTTAGTTGTTTATGAAGTTGATTTCACAAACAGGTGGTCCACAGGTGGGAACAGTGTTTAAATAATTTGTTATTTAACTTCCAACAAGAATTTTCCCTTCTTCTCCTCCTCCTCCCTCATCTCTGGATTCTCTTAATCGGAAAATAATCCAACACTACGTGTACATTTACCCATGGCAACAACTATAACTCAGGGTAACAATTACCCTCTTTGGAGCCGTAACACTATTTGGTTTCAACCATATTCTCTACTATCCATAGCCTTATATCTGGGTGATCTCACTTATGTTAATATCTGACCCACTTAATAGATTAAGACTTACAGTAGTAGCTAGAATATGTGTTTAATTATTCTGGGAATAGCAAGACCAACTAATTCATAACTCCATTGGTAAATCTCATTTCTTTTGTCCACTCATAAAATTATAAGTTACTAAAACACACAAACAAAACCTCAAGACAAAGTATTACCAAAAGCCCTGCTGATCTTAAGATAAACTTCAAGCCACACTTACTTTTTCTTAAATTTTCATTGTATTTTGTGATACCTAAAACATCTACCTTGGTGGGGAGGCTCAGTGATTCTCCTCATTGCTACTACATAGGAACTCTGACAGATTTTGATATTGTATTGGCAGTTGTAAGGTTTTGACTTTAATATGTAGTGCTTACCATAAATGATCATTGTATATTCATTAATAGAGAATAATTTTAGAATATTTGTGACATTTCTTCTCTAGAAATGACTGAAACAATGAATCATTTACTTGTTACACTTAAGGGTTAATCTAGAGCAAAAGAAATCTCAAAAGACTATATACCATTCAGTAACTTACAAGCAGAGTTGAATATTTCAAAGCAGAATTCAGGATTACACCGCGTTTAACCCTGAATGAATCATTTGATAAGAAACACATTTATGCTTTTTAAATAATTAATTTTTGGATAACAGATAATCACTGTTACTTGTACATGTATTTTAAAATTTAAGTGAATTTTTTCATTTTAATTGTGAATTCATGTACAATTAAATAATTGATTGTATTAAATTAAATAGATTCCTTGTATCCTTTACTCAATTTGAACCATGATAATGTCTTGCAAATCTAGTGATTTTTCTTTTTAAGCAACTTTCCTGAAGTATGTTTTGCATACAATAAAATGTACCCATTTAAAAATGTATAGATTAATGAGTTTTAGCAACGCTTGTGTGATCACTGCCATATTCAAGATATGGGATGTTTTTCTCTCCAAATACTCTTTGTGCTCCTCTACAGTCCATGCCTCCTCCCCAACCTTCAGTCCCAGGAAACTACCAACCTGCCTCCTGTCACTACAAATTAGCTTTGCCTGTTCTAAAATTTCAAATCATGGAATTATTCAACCATGTATTATTTTGGTGCATAGGTTTCTGATTCCACTCCCTACTTCTCTTACCTTTTTTTTAAAAAATAATTTCCTAACTACTTGTGCTATTAGCTTTATTGCAATAATATATCTCTGGTCCGCCTGCTCAAGAATTCCATTGTAACTTTCCAAAAGTATGTGTCAAGTTCTTAGATGCAGAATGCAACCTAGGAATTGGAAGCTTAGGTATGTCTACTACATGTCAACTAACATGGTTGCATAGTTATAATACACCCATTACTCATTCTCTTCTCTATACCTGTTCTAAAAATTCAAATGTTGATAAATTCTAGCTTTAAGAGATGTGTTATCAGTTGATACTTGTGTCCTAATGATTTTTCATTTTCTTTTAATAGTTATGTTCATCTTTCAGGGGCTCTTGGCTAAGAGTGATGTAATAATCAGTGCCTTTGCCAAGGACTGGCACTTTGTTGGCTACTTAGCTATTCTTTCATCATTCTGTGACATCATTACCTGCAAGGGTGGCCAAGCGTTCACAGAGCAATTTATTAGTAACCATGAATACTTCTCTTATTCTTTGGCTCTGATTTGTGACCCTTTTATAGCATTAATCATGGCTTTTATGAATTAACTACAATCAAGCTATCAGTATGCATTTTTGTTAGTATTATAAATAGCAGAGCCAGCTTAAAACATTTAATATAATAGGCCTTCCTACCATTCAATAATTTGAATGGTGCCAACATCACACTCCACAATGCTTATTATGTAAATGAATATTTCCTGTTATTTTAGAAAGTGTGTTCCTTTAGAGCACACAAGTCCAAAAGTATGAGTCATCATGACTAGCTTGAGTCATATTTTTATTACACATCAAGCTTTCCCAGTAATGTCTTCTGTTTGCTCACACAAGGATTTTACTTTAAATGCATTTCATTGTATAATCTATCTTGTAAACACTAATGAATTAATTTTTCTAAGTAGCAAACAGTTCATATTATAGAATCTATATTAGATGTATATTTAGTGAATCAAGGCCTAGAATTTCATTTCTTCTCTGGCACATGGTGATATTATTAATCTTCGAAAAACACTTGCACTAGTTATTCCATGTTCATAGACAGGAAGATTCAGTATTGTCAAGATGTCTGTTCTTCCTACCTTTATCTCTAGATTCAAAGTAATCCCAATTAGAATCTCAGAAATTTATTTTGTGGATATCAACAAACCATTTCTCAAGTTTGTGTGAGGGGCACAAGACACAGAATAGCCAAGACAGTATTGAAAGACTGGAAAAAAGTCAGACTACTGACATTACCTGACTTCAAGACATATCCTGAAAGTTACAGTAATTAAAACAATGTGGTCTTGGCAAAAATAAAGAAATAGATCAGTGGGATGAAATAGAGATACAGCCACATAAGTATAGTAAACATTAAACTGTGGACTGTTTATGTGTCCACATAATAATGATGTGTCAATTTAGGTTTATCAGTTTATGACAACATACAACTCCGGTTCCAAATGTTGAAAGTTGAGAATTCTGTGAATAGGTGGGGGTGGGAGGTATATGGGAACTCTGTATCTGTCTCTCAATTTTTCTGTCAACTAGAAAATGCTTCAAAAATTATAGTCTATTGAAAAAGTAGCTTTTAAGACAGAAGTGATGATTGCATTTAAGAGATCAAAGTTCCCTGAATTATTCTTGAAGAGAGTGGAATACTTCAAATTTTAACTTAAGCAGGATTTTTATTTAAGAATAACACAGCAAGGGGCGCCTGGGTGGCGCAGTCGGTTAAGCGTCCGACTTCAGCCAGGTCACGATCTCGCGGTCCGGGAGTTCGAGCCCCGCATCAGGCTCTGGGCTGATGGCTCAGAGCCTGGAGCCTGTTTCCGATTCTGTGTCTCCCTCTCTCTCTGCCCCTCCCCCGTTCATGCTCTGTCTCTCTCTGTCCCAAAAAAAATAAATGTTGAAAAAAAAAATTAAAAAAAAAAAAAAAAGAATAACACAGCAAAAGAGAAGAAATGTAGTATGTAACTTCCCAAACTACAGAGAATAAAAAGGAAACATCTTTCTTATTCTGACATAAGGGAAAAAAGAAGAGGGAAATAAAAAAGTGAGAGATATAGAAAATATAGCAATAAATATAACAAATGTAAATGTGTTACACTTGTCAGTTAGAATTAAGAATTGTTACACATGGGTTATCTGGGTGGCTCAGTCAGTTGGGCATCTGGCTTTGGCTCAGGTCATGATCTCACGGTGGTGGGTTTGAGCCCCGTGTTGGGCTCTGTGCTGACAGCTCGGAGCCTGGAGCCTGCTTCAGATTCTATGTCTCTTTCTATCTCTGCCCCTCCCCGACTTGTTCTCTGTCTCTCAAAAATAAATAAATGTAAAACAAAATTTAAATAATTGTCACACACATCAAAATATAGTATGCCGCCATTGTCTGAGCAGAGCCTGCAGTAACGTGAGGGAGTACCTCAGGCACAAATTTTAAGAAGGCACCAGAAAACTTATTAATCAAGATAAATAATATTTTAGTGTAATGTTTAATAAAGGCAAAATAATACTAAAATCTGTGAGGAACAATATGTAAACATTTTAAGTAAAAATAAGCTGTTGTTTGTTTTATAACTCCGAGTTACTTAGCAATGAGAGCTGTTACTCCAGTCAGCCACAGTCCCTGCCTAGCAGTTCTATAAGGCTCTCCTGTGTCTGCCTCATATAAAGGTTGACAGTGGTTTAAAAACAGATTGGGTAAGATGAAAGCTTATACATAGCTATGTTTTTGATTATAGAGTGTTTATTAATGTTTTCTACTTGGTTCCTACTATATGAGGATATTTTATAAATGTATCTAGGAGTACATATTTTTCTTTGGTCTCAGGCTCCAACAAGGCTCAGCATGGCCCTGGTGTTGAGATAGTGAGACATATACCTAAAACACGAGCACATACAAAGTTTAAAAATTTTAAAAATGGCTTAAGCTATATAATATTAGGTAAAATAGACTGTAAGTAAAAACTTTTATTAGAGATAAGGTGCTGTAAGTAAAAACTTTTATTAGAGATAAGGTGCTTTACTATATAATGGTAAATGATAGAATTCTAAACTTACATGCATCTTATAGCATAGATTCAAAAGTATAAAGCAAAATTTGACAGAACTGGAAAGAGAAATTGACAAATCCAACATCAATGTAGAAGAATTTAATACATCTCATTTAAGTAATTAATCAGGCAGTCAAAAATTAAAATCCTTAATAATTGAGAATTGAACTAATGTGAAGCTTAAACTAATAGATTCCTGTATTCAACAATGAAAAAATGTACATTCTTGTCAAGATCACATGGAAAATTTATGAACATTGATCATGTACTAATCAATATGATAGTTGCAACAAATTATAAAGAATTTGTAATCACAACACACTGTAAGCATTAACTATTTATAAGTAAATGAATGCATACAGTCATTTCACTTTTATCCCAATGAGTTAAGTAGAAATAGATGGAAAAAACCTCCAACTGAAATTATGAGCCTTTTATTAATCCAGGAAAATTTTATTGAGTACTTATTTGGATGCAGTAGGTTTACATCTCTGGGCAAAACGCAATTATTCCTACTCTTGAAGAATTTATATTCTCTTATGAATTGGTGGTGTGGGTGGGGGAAACCAAAGAAGTAAAATAAACAAGTTAAATACATAGTATACTAGGCTTTTAACTTATTTTGAACTGTGTTGGTAAAATGAATTGTGGAGGCCAGGATGTAAGATCAAACAAGGAGAGTACAAAAAGAAAACTTAAGATCACTCTCTTATAAACAAAGCCAAAAAATTTTTTTTTTAATTTTTTTTTTCAACGTTTATTTATTTTTGGGACAGAGAGAGACAGAGCATGAACGGGGGAGGGGCAGAGAGAGAGGGAGACACAGAATCGGAAACAGGCTCCAGGCTCTGAGCCATCAGCCCAGAGCCCGACTCGGGGCTCGAACTCACGGACCGCGAGATCGTGACCTGGCTGAAGTCGGACGCTTAACCGACTGCGCCACCCAGGCGCCCCAAAAGCCAAAAATTTTTTAAATGATGAATCAAATCTACAATAATATATAGTAGCTAAATTGGGTTTCTCCCAGGAATGAGAGTGGAATTTAATATTAATAAAACTATTAATGTATTTCATCACATTAATTGAAGAAAGCAAAAACATAAAATCAGTAGGCTTGGAAAAAAGCAATTAATGAAATTAACACCTTTCTAGATAAGTGCTTTAAGAACTCTTAACCTGATAGAGAAACAAGTATAATTTTCTTTTTTTTCTGAGATTTATTTATTTTTTTGTTTAATAATAATAATATAATTTATTGTCAAATTGGTTTCCATACAACACCCAGTGCTCATCCCAACAAGTGCCCTCCTCAATGCCCATCACCCACTTTCCCCACTTCCCCCCCCCACCCCCCCCCCGTCATCCCTCAGTTTGTTCTCAGTATCCAAGAGTCTCTTATGGTTTGCCTCCCTCCCGCTCTGTAACTTTTTCCCCCCTTCCCCTCCCCCATGGTCTTCTGTTAAGTTTCTCAAGATCCACATATGAGCGAAAACATATTGTATCTGTCTTTCTCTGACTTATTTCACTTAGCATAATACCTTCCAGTTCCTAATATTAACAGTGCATATAAATGTAAATCTATTGAAGCATTCCCTTTAAAACCAGGAATAAGACAAGGATGTCTATTATTCCACATTTTATTGGAGGATCTAGCCAGCTCAATGTGATAATAAAAAAAAAACAACACTTAAGGGGCGCCTGGGTGGCGCAGTCGGTTAAGCGTCCGACTTCAGCCAGGTCACGATCTCGCGGTCCGTGAGTTCGAGCCCTGCGTCAGGCTCTGGGCTGATGGCTCGGAGCCTGGAGCCTGTTTCCGATTCTGTGTCTCCCTCTCTCTCTGCCCCTCCCCCGTTCATGCTCTGTCTCTCTCTGTCCCAAAAATAAATAAAAACGTTGAAAAAAAAAAATTAAAAAAAAAAAACAACAACACTTAAAAGAACTGAGCTGCCAATATCTGAAGACAAGATAATTGAGCCAGTAAATGCAAAAAATTCCACAAATTATTAAATATTGAGGGGAATTCAGCAAAGTGGCTAGATATAGAATAGAAACATGAAAATAATTATTTTTATATACCCAAGAATAAAAAACAAGAGACAATTTAAAAATAATTTTCCACAGAAAATATAGTATGTCTTTACAACTTCTGAATACAAGAAGGAAAAACTATAGAGGAAGAAACTAATAAATGTGGCTACATTATAATTAGAAACTTCTAATCGCCAAAAGCTACCATTTTTAAAATAAAGAGAAGGAAAAGCTACATATTAGCAGATTATATTAGCAACACAACACATATAACAAAGGGAATTTTTAAATCAAACCAATTAAGAAACAGACCAAGAAAATTGAACCAAGTAATTTGCGTAAGCAGCTAGAAGTGGCAACTCAAAAGGCCAATATACATATGGAAACAGCTGCAATTTTACTGGTTATCAGTAATCATAACTGTGAGATAACATTTTATATTCATGAGATTGGCAAAGATTCAAAAAATCTGAAAATTTCATTGGCTGGCAAAGGTGTAGATTACTGGGGATTCATTCATCCATTAATGATGGGAATGTGTCACCAGTGTGGGAAAACAGTTTGCAAACATGTAAATGGATACTTACTGCAGTTCAATTCATATAAATGAATATAGCTATTACATCAACACAACTAGACTCTCAGACAATAGAATACAAAAAGCTTATAGAATAATATACACAGTATACCATTTATGTAATATTTAAAAACATGCACAACAATACTGTTACTAAGTAATATATCAAGTGTAAATATGAAGAAAAGCTTGTGAACGGATATTGCTAAGTTCATGTGTCACTGATGGAGTAGAATGTATATTGCAGTGTTTTGTTTTTTAAGTCAGGTAGTGAATAAAAGAACATGCTTGTTTGCTTTTTTATTATTTATAAATTTTACAATCCTAAATATTTTAATATAATTTTCCTAAAATAATATGATTTATTAATCTATCAGGTACATATCATCTATGTTAAGTATTCATGCTACTGCTAAAAACAGTGGAGGTGACTCTTCAGGATGGGGTAACTGTTATAAAATTCATGATTATTGTGTACTTTTATAGTTCTAATGTGTTGACTGATCATTTGCTAGCTTCATTCACCAAATATTTATTAAATGCCTTCTATGTGTAGAGCATTATGCTACAGTACCACCATAACATCTTGATTAAAGATCCACGTATTTGAAAATATTGAAGGACTTTCATTTGTGAAATTTAAAAAAAGATTTCCTGGTACACACTAATTACTATAATAAATAGAGATGACTTTAGTGCAAACAAATTATTCAGACTGACAATTTATAATTAACAGATAATATAAATCTCATTGACATTTTAAATCTTAAAAAAATTCAATGTAGCTATACTAATGAAAGGATTTTGAAAATTTACTAATCTAGTACTGAAGTCTAAGATGAAATAAAATTTCCAATATAAAATGGCTTTCTTTCCAAATAGGAACTCAAATACATTTTGGTGTCCACTCACTAAGTGTAGAGGAACCCTAAAAATGAAAAGACATAATGGATTTTCCTGCTTAAAATATGAACCTATTTTTGAAGAGATTTTAATATGATGTATCCATTTTCTCTTCATTGGCTTCCTTTATAAAATAGTGTAGATTATCCTATACAAATGTGTTCTCTATTCCAGGCCACATTTTCTGGCGTATCAGTAGAGGTAAATTATTACAGTTGCTATAAAGGAGAATTGACTTGGTTACAACCTACAAATTTGAAGAAACCTCAGTGTCCTTCTTCTGGACCTTGGGAGAACCTTGTGTATCTCACATATGTCTTTTCTATTTAGTGCCCTGAACAATTCCCACAGTTAAAGAGGCAATACGAAGGGCAGGCAAGCCAGAGAACAAATCAAATATGAAACAATGACCAGTATTCAAAAGCAATCTGACTCCAATGCCTGTCATGCAAATGGATCTCATTCAACAACTAGACATTGTTAGATGGTTTGCATTCCCAAGCCAGAGTGAAAAGTTTCCTCCTTACAAGTATATAAACTATCAGTTATATTTATATATGGACAATGTGTAGAACTGAAGCAGTTGTCCATATAATTCTGTCTACAGTCTCTATTTTTGCAAATGTGGATTTTGTTTCACGTGTTATCAAAATTTGTTTTATTGGATGAGTTTCCAATCTTCCATTGAACCTTACCTATAGACATACAGACAAGGCATTTCATAAATTAGAAAGTTTCTAAAAGTAGCCAACACATATTAATGGTTGATTTGTTAGGCTATGTATTTTAAGTGTTCATGATTATTATATTACCACAACTGTCTCATCAGTATTATCCAATAGTATCAGTAGTTATTTAATTTATGCTGTTACTTTCAGCATCTAGAGAGCACCTAGGTATGTATTTTCTGTGGACACTTTAATTATATGAGAATTTCTAACCAGGGGAAAGATAATTACTGAAGAAAGAATTCAAGGATAAATACATGAACATTTAAGCCTTCTCAGTGGCAAGGCCTGGTGATCATTTAGGGTTTGCTAATTGAGATTACATAATAATCTATAGGTAAAAATCTGCAGGAAACTACTGCATTTACCTTTAAACCTTTAGTGTTACCATTCCAATAAATACTAGATAAACTAAGGTATAGTCCTGTAACATGTCACAAATGTAAACAGTCGATTAGATCATTCATTCATACATTCCTCAAACATCTGTTGATCACCTACTATATGCAAAGCACTGAGTCACTTTCTGTCCGGATTCTCTCTATAGTTGGATATTTCATCTGTGCTATCATCCCCCACTGCACCCAACCTATCACTGATAGAAGTTCGCATGTTTGTCTAATCATACATCTGTGGTTGGAGCACTAGGTCTACAAAGGGAAACTTCTATTGGAACAGGTAGTTATGTGACTACACTGAAGTTTTTATGTTTATAAAGCTGATTTCTCTAGTAGACACAAGAAATTCTACTGAAACAACGTCATTCGAATACAATTGAACTGCTACATTGAAAGAAAAGAGGAAGCTCTGAACAGAGCTGGAGAACAATTATTATTATTAGAGATTTAGGCTCTTAAAATTTCCAACACACTAATCTGATGAGAAAGGAGCAATTGACAGACTTTCAAAGATCTCTAATTCATTTAGGCCATTTGGGAGTAGTTGAACAAATTACCTCTTTTAGCTCAGTTAGTACCATACTGACTTCTTAAAAAGTGAGCATTTTATAATCTCTCACTTTGGAACAGAATGCCTTCCTCCCCTTCCCACACAGGCAGGGGCTGCCTACATACCTCTGAATTTTCCAGCCAGTGGGGAGAGACTCCAACTTTGGATTTCCAGGGCTCTGCCTTCCACTTTAGACTGAGCAGAGGGACGTATGAACAGCTAGCCAAGTGGATCCACTCAGCACCTCTCTCCCTGAGATCATTTTCTGTCCCTGGCACCAGCATAGCATGGTGATTAGGAGAGAGAGTTCTAATGGAGAATGAAGGAGAATATGATATAGATATGCTGTGTATATATGTGTGTGTGTGTATACGTATATATGAATATATATGTATATATATGTATATGTATATATGTATACATAGTTATATGTACCTATGTGTATACTTTTATATATAATACATATTATATATATGTAAATTGAGTGCCTACTATGTGTGAGGGCTTCTAGGCACTGGGAATATTGTAATGAACAAAACACAGCAAGCATTGCCATCCTCACAAATTTTTACTTTCTAGTTTATACTAATTGTCATTCCAGGGAGTGACTTTAGAAAATTATTATTTCTTTCCTATTCTTCAGTTTTCTTACCTGTAAAATGGAGGTAATAGCAACTCTTACTTCATAGATTATTGGGAAGAAAGGCAGCTGATAAATATGAAGCATTTAGGACTGATGCCATAACATATTGGCTATTCTTATTGCATGAAAGTGTTGTCTAGATAAAGACATTTGTGGGCATTTCTCTGTTGAGAGTAGAAAAGGAGACAATTTTCTTTCACTTTTTTTTTTTTTTTTTTGCTAGAACTAGGAATGAAGGAAGTGAATTCACTAATAGAAATGAGCTCGTGTTGTATCATCCGTTCACTGGTTTATTCATTCATTTATACATTTCTTTCCCTTACTCAATAACCTTTATTGAGGAATTACAATGTTTCAGGTACTATGCTGTGATTGATTAGATCAAGAAGATCTAATAGTTGTCTACAAAGGACAACAGATAAATTGACTATTCAAATAGTTCATGATAATTGCAGTGATTTTAGACGTATGGACAACATGCTATTTTCTCTATAAATGCTTAATAAAATAAGGCAGCACCTATAGTTGTCCTTTGTGCCCCTAAATTTTAACCTGTATGGTATGTCCTAGACTTAAGGAAAAATAAAGGATTATTTCATCATTTACCATTACTAGGGAAGTAACTACTTCTTACAGATTTTCCAGATGTGACTTTTTATTTTAATTACAATTTTTTTTTAAGTTTTTTATTTAAATAACCTCTAGACCCAGCCTGGGGCTCAAATTCATGATCCAGAAATCGAAAGTTGCAAGTTCTTCTGAGTGAGCAAGCCAGGTGCACCTCCAGATGTGACTTCATTCATATGTAGAATTTAAGAAACAAAACAGATGAACATAGGGGAAGGGAAGGAAAAATAAGATAAAAACAGAGAGGGAGGCAAATCACAAGTGACACTTAAATACAGAGAACAAACAGGGCTGCTGGAGGGGAGGTGGGTGGGAGATGGGCTAAATGGGTGATGGGCATTAAGGAGGGCACTTGTGGGGCGCCTGGGTGGCGCAGTCGGTTAAGCGTCCGACTTCAGCCAGGTCACGATCTCGCGGTCCGTGAGTTCGAGCCCCGCGTCGGGCTCTGGGCTGATGGCTCGGAGCCTGGAGCCTGTTTCCGATTCTGTGTCTCCCTCTCTCTCTGCCCCTCCCCCGTTCATGCTCTGTCTCTCTCTGTCCCAAAAATAAATAAAAAACGTTGAAAAAAGGAGGGCACTTGTTGGGACAAGCACTGGGTATTATATGTAAATGATAAATTACTAAATTCTACTCCTGAAACCATTATCACACTATATGTTAACTAACTGGGATTTAAATAAAAACAACACATAAAAATTAAAAACAATAAAAAAATAAATTAAAAAAATTGGCAATGTCAAAAAAAGGAAATATAATTGAATTATGTATATTGAAAAAAATTAAAATGAACATTTAAGAAATGATTCCATCTATTTTTGAAATAATTCAAAAGCAGGTTGTTCTCTGTTTTCTTAATCTGTGAATGTTAAAGACAAGTTGTTCCTTTGATGACTCATGGTCATTTTTCTGAACTTGAGGTTTCAAAGGGCATTGAGTCTGTTAGGTTTTTTGAGCTCTTCTATGAGTAACTTTCAGGAAGATCAGCACCACCCCGATCCTTCCTAGGAACTTTATGTATCTTTGGCTAAGAAGATATTTTCTTCTTCCTTCAAAGATACATAATGGTCATTAAAGATTGTTGCATAGGTGACTGAATAAATGATGTGCTGCTAAAGTCTCACTTCTTTAAGTTTTCCTATATGCAGTTCATATTTTTTCTGTAAATTTGAAAGTATTCATAATTAATGGATCAAAAATGAGACTGATGGGAGGGAGTTGGTAAAATGCTGTTGGACCTGTAGATTATCTTTGAGAGATTGTCTTTGCTAGTCTGTAATGGTAACAAGAGAATACTATTCCATTTAATGGTCTCAGAGAAATATCATTGTGTATTGTTAGAATGTAATACAATAAAATAGATTTCATTAGTGTCTTCTAGATTCACTGATTGTTCTATGTCAATACTACCTGAATATGTCAAAGTGTTTGGTTCCAACTTCATGGAGTTGATTAGTAGCCCTTAAGAAGCTATCAAAATGAAAGCAGTTAAATGAATCAATGATAAAGTTCCTCAACCCTGATAAAGCCATTGTCTAATTGTATAATTTGAGCATCCAGGGACATATCAGGGGAAATCCAGTTGTTATAGAAGAAACACATCATTTAAAGTGACAAATGATTAACTGGAGATTGGAAAAACATTAAGTAGAAAACCGTCTGGTTCAGAAACTGCATAAAATGTACGCAAATGTTTCTAAATTTTAAATAAAAATTTAAATGTCATTGATAGAAAAGATAGAAGAAAATTATGAGATCAAAAATTTACTCATAATGCTCACAATTTACTCAAAAGTTACTCATGTTTCTTCTATTTTGCCATGGTTCTCAGAATTATCTGGAAGAAGTTGTAAAGAGACGCAATTATGAAACCAAAAATTTACATTGCATGAAATTTAATAATCAAAGGATAGACTACAAAGTATTTCTTGTCTTTAATCTGTCTTTGTGAACCACACAAAATGATAGTAACACAGCATTGTCCTTAAGATCAAATGCCAATATGTCAGTGTGTCGTTTAGTTCTGTATCTTTTAAATCAAATTTTACAACAGAAAATTTGACTGTCATCTCTCAAAATCCTTATTAATCTCATTGTTCGGAAACATTTATATCTTTAAAAACTTCATACTCTGTTTTCTGGTAATTCATAAACTCAGCCTACATTGACTTGAAAAAATAATCATTTCCTCTGTAGTATCTTACTGATCTGTGTATAATTTAAAACTGGAACATTTTAATTTTCTTAGCTTCTCTTAGTGAAGTGTTACATGGAAATTATGTGTAATTTTCTTGTAAGTATCCAAGGAGTTGCATTTTATTTGCCCTCAATTTTTTAATACATTAGTAATAAATGCATCCTGCGGAAAAAATAAACTTATAAAAAGTAAAAGCCTCCTATAACTCTACCGTCCATAGATAACCTCAGCAAATGCTCTTAGTTTATATCCTTTCAGATCTTTTGTTATTGTTATTGTAAATCTGTATTATCCATTTCTATCTGCTTAAAGTTGCAGCTCTATATCCATGTCTGCAGATGAATCTAACTCTATCTAGAAAATAGCATTAGGGGCGCCTGGGTGGCGCAGTCGGTTAAGCGTCCGACTTCAGCCAGGTCACGATCTCGCGGTCCGTGAGTTCGAGCCCCGCGTCAGGCTCTGGGCTGACGGCTCGGAGCCTGGAGCCTGTTTCTGATTCTGTGTCTCCCTCTCTCTCTGCCCCGCCCCCGTTCATGCTCTGTCTCTCTCTGTCCCAAAAATAAATAAAAAACAAAAACAAAAAACGTTGAAAATAGCATTAGACTCTCCATGTTATCCTTAACATCATTTTTAAGTTCAAACTATATTATGAATACTTTTCTACATTTATATTTATAATTTTTTAAGTTTCATGTTTTTATTTATATTAAATACTATATTGTACAGAACTCCAAGTACACAGAAAAATGTCTTCTATGGACCCAACAAAAAAGTGAATAATAGACTTTTGCTTATATTTCATACCAATTTAGACCAGGTGATGTCTGTACCTTTAAGACTTTATTTTCTCAAAATATTCTATGTTGTCTAGAGACCAAAATTCTATATGTTTACTGTATCTTGAGAACACATACAAAGGATATATTTCTGCATTTTACCTCCCTCTTGCTATGAATTTCCATGTCTTGTAAGTATCAATGACAATTCAAAACTTAAAAGTTAAAGCACTATAAAATAATTACTCATTATATTCCTTTGGCAAGATATGACATTTTCAAAGCATTCTCTTTTGGGCATTGTTTCCTTTTCTTCACAATTAAAAAAATCTTTACCACTAGTTTTAAAAATGCACTTTTCTGAACTCCCACTGGAATTGTTGGGTTCAATGGAATGTCCCGGCACCTCCTTCCTAGGACTAGTTTCTGCTTCTACAAACCTGTGTCACCCTGGTACTGTGATATATTTAAAAAAAATTCAACTTGAGAGTTGAAAATGATATCTATGCTTGTTTTCTTTAGGTAGAGATGTTACTAATATTTCTGCAGGTTTTTTATTGTCCACAAAGGGAAGGCTAGACATTTTGAACCACAGCTACTTGGTAGTACTCAAGCCACTCCATTAGGTCAGTGGCAAATTTTTCTTTGATTTTAAACATTAAAAAAGCCAGGAATGTGTCTTTGAAGCATTATTGTAGTATTTAGTGTAGTCTTATATACAAGCCTTTTTGATAATGTCTTTTTTAGGTTAATGGTAAAAATAAATTCATAAAAGAGATTTATTTTTTAGATCACAGTGGAAAAACAGAAATGTGGTCTTCATAAAAATACCAAAAGAATGCTTTGGCTGGATTTGCTCCACAAACTCATGTAGGCAACATCCCAAACTCAAACAGCCGGCAGTTGCTTTGTAAAAGACAAACTGCATCTATAATCAGGATGACAGGACCACGGATTCCGTATCATCACTTCCACCACCTTTATTCAAGAAAGCATAACTTGAATAATAAAAACACCAACATCGGGTGAGCAAAGTTGCCAGTAAGAAGACTTTCAAAGAAGCAAAAAAAAAAAAAAAAAAAAAAAAAATATCTGGCATCATCTTGCAGCAAAAATTTTGCATTTGGCCAAAGTGTTGCAATGGAGATAGAGTTTTTTAAAAACATTAGAAAACGAGATTAATTGCATGGCTAATTGACCTGGGGAAGAGAACTTAATGAGCTCATTTCTCTCCTCCAAAGCCAGGAACTCAGAAAGTGAGTTTTCATCTATTCTTCCATTTATTCAGTTAGAATATATCTCCCCTATAGTTAAGCCTACTAGAAGTGATAGTTACATCCTAATGATATCTGATGGCTCCTAGGAAGTATGTGTAGATCAGGCCTTTTCCATCATTAGAGCTACAGATGATAAAATTAACCAGAAATAAATTTTGGTCATTAATTGCTCATTGCTCCATTCTTTAGGCTACATCCTCCACATCAGACCATGCACTAGTACACTTCTGATCACAGAATCCCCTATTAATGGTTATAGTTAATATATTGCACTGCGGCAGTCTTATATACTGCTAGTGTCACTTGAACTTCAGATAAACACCTCTGTTGGATTTTTACCCTCCTCTTTCTTTTCCTTCTTCCTTCTCCATCTTGTAACTTCCAGATTTTGAATATGTAATTTGTGCCAGGCTTTGTGTTGGGCATTGCTTAAATATTACCACTTATCCTTTGAGTCAAAAATAAAGCTATTGAATTGAGTTGTCTTCCTTTTAGAGATGAAGAAACTAAGATTCGCAGAGGTAAAGTAGCTTCAAGGACTTCCTGTCCAGTGATATTTTTCATGGTACTTAACCTCTTTAACTCTCAGTTGCTAATCTGATAATAAAGTAGTACACAGCGTTTGCTAAAAGCTTACTATGTGATAGACTCTCTGCTAAGCACTTGATCTTTACAACAATTCTATGAGGCAGGTGTTATTACCCCATGTGATAAATAACAAAAATAAGGCTTAAAGAGGTAGAATTAATTATGTGAGAGCACAGGGCTAACAAATCAACAAACAGAAATCAGATGTGAGATACTTATATGATCCAAAGCCTAAAGGATTCAATGAAATAATCCATGTTAAATGCTTGAGAGAGGGTGCAGCATACAGAAAGTCTGCATTTCATCTTACCTTTTACTGTTAGTGGCAGCACCAGTAATTGAACCAAAATGTCTGACTTCAAGCATATGCCTAAGATCTAACATTGAATTCTATATAATTTGATTTGCAAGTGATTATTGCTGGTGAAATAAAACTTAAAGAGGTTTGTTCCCCTGCTTTTAATTTTTTTTTTTTATTTTTTTGGCCAACGATCCATAATTGACAATATTCTTATAGATTGCTACATAACTTTCTTTTACAAAATGACTATTATATTTGTGAATTGTTTATTGAAAATCATCTAATAACATCCAATTTTGAAGTCTTTATATAAACCTTACCCTATTTATAAATTGTTTCCATTGTGTCCCCTCTCTAAATTTTCTTAAGAATGACTATTTTGGATATTCCTATATTTATTAAACGTGAATTGTCAGTTAACAGCTCAGCAATTGTCTAGTAAGCTTCTATGCAGATGACACAGGGAGTACAAAAGTCAGTAACTTGTAACTCCTGGAAGATACATGTAAGTAAAGCAATAATTTCACTTCAAAACAATAGGATCATGGTCAGGGTATGGAGTACTGTGGGAGGAGAAAAAGTACAGGTATCCCAGTGCCAAGGGTGAGAAAAGGTTTTGGGGAGAAAGAATCTTCAGCACTCCAAAAAGAATATAATAAAGGTTTTCAAAAATTTACCAAAATGTAAGAGTGAATTCTTTACTAATTATTGGAATTAAGCATTACCTGATGGGAAAATGGTGATGTTTCCATCTCATTTTCCTCTCTCTGTCTTTTGTTTTCCTTTTCCTTGGCTAAGTAACAAAACTATGTGCTTTCATGCTAAAAATTTCAGAATACCACAGAACAGCAACACATTGGACAATTAAATTTTTATATACTTTTTTCTTTCCAACTTTAAAAATATTAAGGGAGGAAATTGTTCAACTATGAGCTAGTGGAGGAGAAAAAAATACTTGGTAAAAAATGCTTTAGACTACAGTTTGTCCAAGTAATGATTAAGAAATATGTCAAACTGCTCTAACATATTAAATGTTTATTGCAGAAAATAGTAAAAGGAAATGACCTTTCTTGTCCAAAATATCAAAATAGTTTTTAATAATCTTAAAAAAATAAAAATTTCAAAGGATCATTGTTATGAATAGATAGGGGGGCTTTTTGAGACTTTACGTGGCTTGACTCTCCTAATTCATCATTTAAATATGTAACTCTGAGAAAAGCTGGGCACTTTCAGAAGTCACATTATTTTATAGCAGAAAATGGTGGGGGGGGGAGTGTAAGAAAAATAATTCAGAAATTCTGTTATGTATGTATATATTATTTTAAATCTTGAATCAGTCATACTTTATAAGCAACATAACTTGACAGACTATAGTAAGTTTTAATGTGTGTACAAAATATGAATTTTCTGATCGCTCAGATTTTAAAGTTAACTTGATAAGTTGAAGCACATACTGATTCTGCATTAAAATGTTAGGGTTTTATTTATTTTAATGTCTTTATAAAAACATAGAACAAGTTAATTTATGAATATAAATTTAAAATCTTAAATAATTTTAGCCATGATTTACCATTAATGATGTTAATTAAGAATGCAAGCATAGATTCTAATTAATTTATTATCCTATAACAATTTATTAATACACTAGGTCAAATAATTAAATCAGGACATTTAACAAAATTGACAATATATTTCTCATGTTTAATATAAAAAGATCTTATTAATTTCAGAATATATTTGTTCTTTTAAATGATAATTTACCTGATATAGTCAACATCATTAGAAAAGTTGTAACATTAAAAACATTTCCATTAAATTCAGAAATAATGCAAATATGTCTACCATTATGACTGTGCCATGTATATTACCTGTTTTACTGAAAATTTTGGCCACTAAAGTAGAAGTTAAGTAAAAGAAAAAAAATAAAAGTATATATAGAAAATTATGAACTAAATCCTCACTATTTGACTGGCAAAAGAAAAATGTATTTAACATGTGATAAGATTTAAAATCAACACAAAAAATATATGCAAAATACAAATGAAAAGTTTCCTCAAAAAATATTATATTTGGCCAAGAACCAGATGAAAAACATATAGCTTTAGTAGTAACAAAAGACATACCTACCAAAACAGTGATTAATATTTTTCTAAAAATCATGAAGAGATAATAACAGTTTTAGGTTGAACAGAACATAAAATGGACATTCTCATATATTTCTGGTGGGACTATAAATTTAATTTTCTAGAAGGAATTTGGCCATATGTAACAAAATCTTTAAAAATATTTACTCTGCAGAGTTCCAATATACATAAATTTCAGTTTCCATAGTTTAGATAACACAATATTCCAACAGTATGGTTAAAATATTAGTTTTCATGATATATTAATGGTGAGTAATTTTATAAAGTACAGATTTAGCTTCTCGCTCTTCAGTCTACAAATTACTATGGAAAGAATGAATGCACATCATGATCAGTGACCAATCATGTCTCTTATTTCAGTCTGTTGGGGATTGGTTGGTACACATCCGTTCAGTTCATTCATAAAGAGCTTGCAGTTGTGCTGCTTCCTAGTCTGTCAGGAATAAACCCATGTGACATTTCAGAAACATGAATATGCAAAAAGGGGAATTGAGCATTTCTTTCTTCACAGAAGATGTAGCTGACCGGTGCCACCATTTGAAAGACTCTGTATGTGCAGCTGGATATAAAAGCCGCATTTTACATTTGTGTAAATATGAGCACAGTGGTTATGAGGAATAGGGTGAAGATGACACTGGAAGTGCAAAGATTAAAATGATGGAAGTTGGGCAGCAGCTGGATGGCTCAGTTGATTAAGTGTCTGACTCTTGATTTTGGTCATGTCATGATTTCACAGTTTGTGGGTTCGAGCCCCTATTGGGGCTCTATGCTGACAGTGTGAAGCCTGCTTGGGATTCTCTGTCTCCTTCTGTCTCTGCTCCTCCCCACTCTGTCTCTCTCTCTCTCAAAAATAAATAAAATAAACATTAAAAAAATGATGGAAACGGATCCATACTTACAAAGCAATATCGTAATTCACCAAGGCATAGAAAAGATGCTTGCTCAGAATGGAAAGTTATAGAGTTATAGGATAAGAAAGCAAACACTATTCAAGCTACTCAATTTTTTTTTACAGGAAATACAATTTAATTCACAAGGTTTCAAATGTTAACTTACAGTCTACTAAGTGTTAGTTTATTATATTTTAAATCCCTTCAAGTTTATAACTGATGGAACATTTTTAAAGTTTTACCTTCACTTATTCCTTCTTTGATGCTCTTCCTTTATGTAGATCTGAGTTTCTGACCTACAGTATTTTTCTTCTCTCTAAAGAAATTTGAACATTTCTTGTGAGACAGATCTACTGGCAACAAATTCCAATTTTTGTTTGTGTGAGAAAGTGATTATTTCTCCTTCACTTTTGAAGCATAATTTGGCACGGTACAGAATTCTAGGTTGGTGACTTTTTTCTCTTGACACCTAGGCATTTCACTCTGCTCTCCTCTTACTTGCATGGTTTTTGAGAAGTTAGATGTAAATCTTTTGTGATTCTACAGGTTAGATGTTTTTAAAACTGGCTTCTTTCAGGATTCTTCCTTTATCTTTGATTTTTTATAGTTTAAAAACTCTGGGTCCAGGTACAGATTTTGCTGTCTTGTTTTGTTTAATTTCTTTTAATGTTTATATATTTTTAGAGACAGAGAGACAGAGCATGAGCAGGGGAGAGGCAGAGAGAGAGGGAGACACAGAATCTGAAGCAGGCTCCAGGCTCTGAGCTGTCAGCACAGAGCCCAACATGGGGCTTGAAACCACGAACTGAGATCATGACCTGAGCTGAAGTAGGACGCTCAACTGACTGAGCCATCCAGGCACTCCTGTTTTGTTTTTTGTTTTTAGTATTTATCCTGCTTGGTGTTCTCTAAGCTTCCTGGATCTGTGGTTTGGTGTTTGACATTAAATTGAAGAAATTCTCAGTCATTATTGTTTCAGATATTTCTTCCATTCCTTTCTCTCTTAACCTTCTGGTGTTTCCATTATGTGTATGTTATACCTTTTATAGTTGTCCCATTGTCCTTGGCTTGTCTATTTTTTTTCTTCAGTTTTTATTCTCTTTGCTTTTCAGTTTTTGAGGATTCTATTGATATATCATCTACCTCAGAAATTCCTTCCTCTGCTGAGTCCAATCTGTTAATAAGCTCATCAAAGGGATTCTTCATTTCTGTTTGATCTTTAGCTTTTCTTTTTGTTTCTTTCTTAGGATTTCTATCTCTCTGCTTACATTGCCTATCTTTTCTTGCATGCTGTCTTCTTTATCCATCAGGGCCCTTGGCATTTTAATCACAGATATTTTAAATTCCTGGTCTGATAATTCCAACATCCCTGACATATCTGATTCTGATGCTTGCTCTTTCTTTTCAAAGTGTGTGTGTGTCATGTTTTTTAATCGTTTTGTTTTTTTGTGGGGATTTTTGCCTTTAGTGTTCCTTGTAGTTTTTTCTTCATAGATCATAGATAGAAGTGCCTGGTAAAAGGAACTGTTATATACAGGCCTTTAGCATTGTGGTGAACTGTGGGGAAGTACTAAATAGTTCTATGATTAGTCTTTTAGTGAGCCTGTGCTTCTGGGCTGTGAACTTCACATGTGCTTCTCTGTCTCTACCACCTATAGGTGGGCAGGATGTCTGGAGTGGGCTGGAGTTGAGTATTTCTCTTCTCGAAGCTGGTTTAGCTCAGAAAATTCCCCAGCAGGTTAGGCTATATTTAACTAATTTCTCCTGAGGGTAAATGCCATTAAAAACAACAGTGAGGGGCACCTGGGTGGCTCAGTTGGTTAAGTGTCCAACTTTTGCTCAGGTCATGATCTCATTCATGGTTCATGAGTTCGAGCCCCCACCCCCACCCCATTGGGCTTTCTGCTGTCAGCACAGAGCCTACTTCAGATTCTCTGTCTCCCTCTCTCTCTGCCCCTCTTCTGCTTTCTCTATCTCTTTTTCTGTCTTAAATAAATAAATACATTTTGAAAAGAGCAGTGAGCACTAATTTATTTCAAAATTACTCCCTCTCCCTCTTTCTGCCAGAAGCATTAGGAAATATTCTCCTGATATTTACTATGAGAACCTGGTCAAGCTCCTGGAGGTAAATCCCACAAAATGGTTGGGAGCACCCTTTGTAACTAGGTCCCCTTGGAGACGTCATTTCTCAGACGTATTGCTATTGAATCTCCAGCAAATTGTTAAGTACAGATAAGTCTTCATTTTTCCCCTGAAACTGGTTCCCATGGAGTCTTCTGCTGGTGAGTCTCTGCTTTTGTCACTGAGACTCCCTGTATCTGTCAGTCTGCTTTTTCAACCTTGGGGATAGCTGTTTGTCCCATTTTTTCCCCTTAGAGATCCAAGAAGAGTTGGTGATTTTTCAGTCTGTTCAGCTTGTTACTTGTTAGGATGGAGTGGTGACTCCAAGCTCCTTACTTATGGAACCTAAAACTGGAAGCCAAATTTTAATGTTTTGACAAAAAAATTGAAGATTATGGAACAATCATAAACTTTTCCCACTGGCTATTCACACCATTTTGCATAGTTTCAGCTTGTATGCACACTTATAATTTCATACTACCTATAATATGCTAATTTCTGTTAGTTTTACGTCTAGTGAAAGTGCCTGATATATAAATCTAAAGACAAAAATCACTTTTTTATATTTCTTTATTGTTCTGTTACTTTATTGTTTCAGTGTGATCACTGCTTGCCTCTTTATAATGATAAGCCTTTCCGCCAAGGTGATCAAGTTCATGCTTTCAACTGCAAACCTTGTCAATGCAACAACCATTCCAGAAGCTGCCACTACAACATCTCAGTGGACCCATTTCCATTTGAGCACCACAGAGGAGGTGGAGGGGTCTGTGATGATTGTGAACATAACACCACAGGTAACTAGCAATCATAGATAACAAATAACCAAGGCTGATTTGGCCTTTGAGGTCCATGTGCTTCTTCATGCAATGCAATCATTTTAAATTATGTTATTGCTATCTTACTTAAGAAAGTGCCTTGATATGATTTCACTCGTATGTGGAATTTAAGAAACAAAACAATGAGCAAAGGGAGAGAGAGAGAGAGAGAAAGAGAGAGAGAGAGAGGGAGAGAGAAACCAAGAAACAGACTCTTAACTATTGAGAAAAAACTGATGGTTCCCAAAGGGGAGGTGGGTGGGAGAATGGGTTAATTAAGTGATGGGGATTAAGGAGGGCACTTGTTGTGATGAGCACTACGGAAGTGTCGAATCACTATATTGTACTGGAAACTAATATTGCAGTGTATATTAACTAACTGGAATTTAAATAAAAACTTAAAGAAATGGTACTTGTAGGTTTGAAAACTAAAGCTTGTTTAGTTTTCTAAATAATCAGGTAGTTTTCAGAAACACACTCAAGTCTTAGACTATATCTTTTCAAGAAAGTTTTATTTTTTTAAAAGTACATGTCATTTTATTAAACCATGAGTATATTTTAGAAAACTCAGGAATTATTAGTTTGAGTATGTATGCCCTTAAAATAAGTTTCTTTGTGTGACCTTGATCTTCCATTATGTCTGGATTTGCATGTAGTGCCGTTTATATTCACTCAAAATTGGCCTGAATCTGGTAATCTGGGAATACTCTTTTTACAAATGCTAATGAAACAAAGAAGATGATTATCAAAATCTTGTTATAAAATGAGATAGCAGGACACCTGGGTGGCTCAGTCAGTTAAGCATCTGACTCTTGATTTCAACTCAGGTCATGATCTCACAGTTATGAGACTGAGCCTCATGTCTGCCCTGTCAGCTCAGAGCCTGCTAGGAATTCTCTCTCTCCCTCTCTCTCTTCCCCCCTCCCCTGCTCATGCTCTCTCTTTCTCAAAATAAATAAATAAAAACCTTAAAAAAAACATATAGCATTTTGACTTTTCATTGAAAATTACCATTTTCTGATGGGCTCGTAAATTAAAAGCAGAAATAGGAAACATCTCAATTCGCAATATAAAATGGCCCAAGTCTGATGGATTTGAAAGTGTGCCACTCTGAAGATGAATGAATTTATTGGATAATTACTGATGACCTAAAATGTCACCAGAACGTGGCTAGGTGCTAGGAATATAACGATGAAAAAGATGAATTTTCCTGTCTTTCTGTGGATTATTATATAATAGGAAAGGCACTCTATTTTTTTAATGTTTACTTCTGAGAGAGAGAGAGAGAGAGAGAGAGAGAGAGAGAGAGAGAGAAGCAGAGAGAGAGGGAGACACAGAATCCTAAGCAGGCTCCAGGCTCTGAGCTGTCAGGCCAGAATCCAATGCAGCATGTGAACCCACAGACTGTGAGATCATGACCTGAGCCGAAGTTGGATGCTTAACTGACTGAGCCACCCAGATGCCCCTGAAAGGCACACTATTGAAGGAACAATTATAAACTTATCTGAGGAGTGCTAAGATAGGACAAGTGTAGTAGGAGTTAACCAGGTGGAGGAGTGAGGAGGAGAATTAGGGAGTTGACAAAGATTTCTAGTAAGAGATACAGATGTGCAATGGCCTAGAGGAGAGAGAAACATGGCACCCTGAAAGAACTGATGTAAGGGAAAATGGGAGATGGTAAGTAAAGGTGCTAAGATGGAAGGTAGGGGCCAGATCTGGAAGACTGTATAAACTGTGATAAGGAGTTTGGCTTCTATCCTCAGGTTAATAGAAGGTATTTTATAGGAAAGGGACATAAAAAGTTTCGTGTTTATAACCAATCTGGTTATAAAGTTGAGAAGAATTGGAGAAAGCCAAAAGTGGTTTGGGATACTGCAGTAGTCCAGGTAAGAAAGAATTCTAGAGTACATTTGAGATCATGTGGATATAGAGAATTGGATCCAAGAGATATTTGGAATGGAAAGGGACTGTGTTTTCTGAGCAAAAGTGTAGGGTGTAGATAAGGAAAAGAAAGAGTCAAGTTGCAATTCTAACATTCCAGTTTGAGTAGGAGGGTCAATGTTGGTGCCAACCATTGAGATAGGAAACACAAGAGGTTCAGAGCTTAGGGAGAAGATGGCAAGTTCTGTTTTGGAAATATTCACAGTGTTTCCCAAGAGATAAGAGAAACTCTTGCGGGCAATTGGAAACACAGTTTTGAAGCTCCTTTCTCAAAAAGAGCCTTTCGTGATGCCTCAGGACAGATCAGTATCATCTATACACTTTAGTGGCACCTTATGTTTATCACAATTGGTAAATGTGTATTTATTCCTGTAATTGTTTAATTAGAATTCATTTTACCCACTAGACTGTAAGAAAGCTCTATGAAAGAGTACAATGTGTATTTGGCCTGCTACTGTATTCCTCAGCATTTAGCTCAGTGTTTGAAACATGGTAATCACTCAATAAATATTCATTGAATGATAAATAAAGAAATTTCTAGATTAAAGATAGAAATTTGGGAGTCATCATCATATGCAAATAGAAATATTCTAGAAATATTATAAATCCATTTAATTTTTAATTAGTCCATGGCCAATATCCATCAGGATGTGTTTTTTACTTGATTAAGTTATTTCTATAGTCTTTTGATATTGAGCCAATTTCAACAATATTTGAACAGAGTGCATAATGTTTAAAGGGGAATTGATAGTCTTGAGTTTTATTTCAGCTCCTTTCAGTGATCTTATATACTACTCACATTTACTTTAGAAGCTCCCTGCAGTTTAAGTTTTTTCTTATATAAAATGTCAAGAGAAAATTTCTAAATAATAAATTGTAAACTATGGGAATTACCTCATATTTCTAATATTCAGTCTATTCTAATATTTAATATGAAACGTATTTGGTATATCTAAGCATAATAAATTTATATTTTGGTATTTGAAATAAAAAAAATAATGGCAATAAGCAGCAGAAACTTTTGCTTTTAATAATGTTAAATATAGAATAATAAATTATATTTGGAACAGTGTCCTTTTTTTTAAACAAGATTTAGTGCTTGAATAATATTTCCAATACTACACACATACTTGCTTCCAACTGTACGGCCATCATCTACCACACATATAAACATTTCTCATATTTGATTTAGATTAAGTGCCTAGTCCTAGAAAGAAAGAAAAGTTTTAAATTTGGAAGCAAAGTCTTTCAAAATGGATGGGCCCCAACAAAGCAGAGCTTTTTAGAAGTGTGGTATTACATAACAGATGGGAGTTTAATGAAGTAAAGCACAGTTTGTAACAGGTTCATTGTTTCATATGCTCTGGATCACTAAATTGGCAGGTAGAGATGAAAGGTGCATTAAAATGGACGTCCCGAAAATTATAGAATTCCCTCAAAGGAATACAGTCTTTAATTTTGAATTATGCAGCTGATTTTAATGAATTGGAAGTCATAATGCATAACCTTTCCCTGACGCAGGAAGGAACTGTGAGCTGTGTAAGGATTACTTTTTCCGCCAAGTTGGTGCAGATACTTCCGCCGTAGATGTTTGCAAACCCTGTGATTGTGATAAAATGGGCACTAGAAACAGTGACCTCCTTTGTGATGAGGTGAGTTCTGAGTATTGAAGGTAAATAATTGCTCATTTTCAGAAATTAACTTGGGAGATGTTCTACCAGTGACATGGAGGTCTGTATTTATCAGGAAGTCCTCTGTGTGTGTTTGCTTTTCTTGGAGATGGCTGCTTTAGAAGTGTTCCTGTGTAACTTTTAACAGGACATACAAGGCTGCTTAGGTGGTCCTTTGCATATATGAAAGGTTCATTTTATTTTTAATTTTAAAATTGTCGAAAATATTGAGGGGGAGGGGATTCCAAGTAAACTAGGAAGTAATTGAGTATATGTCTTGGCATGATGGGTGAGTTAATACTAATAAAAGGTATTAATTAAACAACAGTTTTCCTCCCAAATTCCATAGAAGATAGTATAACAAAGGGCACACATAGCTCCACATGAAAATTATGATAGCCCTACTTCTAAATTTCTTGTTCCAACCTTCTCTCTTGATGATACAATGAATTTTTATGATTTTATCCATTTTTCTTACCAACATCACAAGTACCGATGTTTGACCTACATGAACACAGGTGCTAACTGACCTGGGCCTATAAATCCTGCCTCAAGTCAGAAAAAGCAGCTCCATATTTAAATGTGGTATCTTCAGCTAGAGCTTTTGACCTGTTGTGATAACACTCATACATAATAATATATAAAGGGCAAATTTACTTTAAAGAATCATTTCAGGGGTGCCTGGGTCCTCAGTTGATTAAGCGTCTGACTTGGCTCAGGTCATAATCTCACAGTCAGTGAGTTTGAGCCCTGGGTTGGGCTCTGTGCTGGCAGCTGGGAGCCTGGGTCCTGCTTCGAATTCTGTGTCTTTCTCCCTCTCTCTCTCTCTCTCTCTCTCTCTCTCTCTCTCTCTCTCCCTCTCCCCCCCTCCCTTATGCTCTGTCTCTGTCTCTCAAAAATGAGTAAACATTAAAAAATGAAAAAGAATCAATTCAGTGATTGTATTAATTTTTAATAATTACATAGGGGTGTCTGGGTGGCTCAGTAGGTTAAGCATCAATCTCTTGATTTCAGCTCAGGTCATGATCTCAAAGTTTATGGGTTCCAGCTACATATCAGGCTCTCTGCTGTCAGCTCAGAGGCTGCTTTTGATCCTCTGTCCCCCACTCTCTCTGCACCTACTCTGCTCACACTCTCTTTCTCTCAATAATAAACATTTAAAAAAGTTGTTTAAACAATTACATATTCCCTTGTAAATAATTAAGAATGCACTGGATAGTAATGTAAGCCCACTATATGGTTAAAGAAAAAAAAAAGAAGCTACAGCACGAAGGTACTAAGTTCAAGGCAAAATATATAGGTCTTAAAACTTTCAGCATACATTATAAACTGCTTTAACAAATAAAAGCCAAATATAAAGTAGGCCAAAATGACAATTTGGAAACTTCAGAGTGACTGTAGTGTGTTAATAAAGGAACATTATATGTTTTACTGGAAGGTTGAAGAGTCTTTTGACAAGGCAATTTCTACAATTTTTTTTATTTTTTGATTTTGAGGAACTATTTTCTGAGAAAGTCATATTACAATTTTATACATTTTGATCAGTAAAATCTGACTATCTTTACACAGCTCCTCTTTACAAATCTGCCATAAATTTTTAGCATGTATATACTTCGCTTGATATTCACGTTTCCACTCAAAGATTGACATATCTTTTAAGATCTCTTCACCAACCACAGAATTATAGAACATTTTGAAATCACTTTTGTTTATGTTGCCCCATATTATTTTTATTAAAGCCTTTATGATAATTTCCTTCTTTGTCTCTTTCTGTCCAACATATATGGAACAGTTTCAGTAATATAATTAGCACCCAATAAATATTTGTTTAAAAAATGTACAGTGATTGAAGGGAGATTTTGTCTGAGTACTGATCTCACAGTCAGATGGTCATTTAGAATGGTTATAACAACGTGAGCATTATGTAAAATTTTCACTTAAATTTTTTTCTCTCTGAAGATCCAAGGGCATGTGACTTTGGTATATAGTACTGAAAAACTGTGAACTAAAGTTCTACTTCCTGAAGTCTCATTTACGTGTCTGTTTCTATAAAAAATTCACTTCAATTATAATAATATACGTATGCTAGACATAAAAAAATGGTAAAACTTATACCATGTGAAAATTAATCAAAAGATAGCAAGAATGACTATATTGACTGACTATATTAATATCAGGTAATGTGGAATACAAATAAAATTTCCACAGAGATAGTATGTAATGAGAAAGGATCAATTAAGCAAGAAGACATAGAAATTCTAAATGTGTATGTACTAAACAGTAGAGCTGCAATATATGTGAAGAAAAACTGAGAGAAATCTCTAAAAAAATACAAAAGAAAACTCAACACCTCTCTCTCAAAAATTTATAGAATAAAAAAAATTATCAAGAATATACAATTTAACAATGTCTTCAGCCAACAAGATCTGACATATAATGAACAATCCACTCAACAACAGCAGAATACGTATATATTGCACATATACCAAGATATCCTGGGACATAGGGAAAACTTTAATAAATTTTTTTAATTAAATGTTTTTAATATTTATTTATTTTTGAGAGAGATAGAGACAGAATGCAAGTGGGTTAGGGGCAGAGAGAGAGGGAGACACAGAATCCGAAGCAGGCTCCAGGCTCTGAGCTGTCAGCACAGAGCCCCATGCGGGGCTCGAACTCACGGGCCGGAAGATCATGATCTGAGCCTGACGCTTAACTGACTGAGCCACCCAGGCGCCCCAAAACTTCAATAAATTTAAAAGAACTGAAACCTGGAGCACCTGGGTGGCTCAGTCGGTTAAGCATCTGACTTTGCCTCAGGTCATGATCTCCCGGTTTGTGAGTTCGAGCACCACATCAGGCTCTGTGCTGACAGCTTAAAGCCTGGAACCTGCTTCGGATTCTGCGTCTCCCTCTCTCTCTGTCCCTCTCTCTCTCTCTCTCTCTCTCTCTCTCTCAAAGGTAAATAAACACTAAATAAATAAATAAATAAATAAATAAATAAATAAATAAAAGAGTTGAAACCATAGAGTATATCCTTCAACCACAATGGAATCCGAGTAGAAATCAAAAACAGGTAAACAAAAATCTCCAATCACTTGGAAACCACACAACACAGTTCTAAATTATTCATGGATCAAAGAGGAAGTCTCAAAGGAAATGTAAAAATACAGTCAACTGAATGGTGATAAAAATACAAAATATTAAAATTTTTGGATGCATGGAAAGCAGTGATACAAGGGAATTTTATACCGTTCAGTGCTTACTTTAGAAAAGACAGATTCTCAAATCAATAATCTGAACTGCCACTTCAAGAAATAAAAAGAAGACTGAGATAATCTCAAAGCAAGCAGAATAAGTGAAATCATAAAGCTAAGAGCAGAAATCAATAAAATGTAAACAGAAAAAACAATAGAGAAAATCAGTGAAAAAAATGAGTCTTTGGAAAGATAAAATTTACAAGCATCTTCCAAGACTGACAAAGAATAAAGAGAAAGCACAGATTACTAACAGCAGAAATGAAACAAGAAGTGTAACTACAGAATCTTGCAGACATTAAAGAATAATAAGGAAATATCACCAATAACTCTATACATTTTATAACTGTGGTGAAATGGAGCACTTCCTAAAAAAGTACATATTACCTGCTCACCTAATATGAAATTCATAATTTGAATAGCCCTACAAGTATTAAAGAATTTGAATTCATACTTTAAAATTTACTAAAAAAGAAATTCCCAAGCCCAGAGAATTTCACTATAAAATTCTACCAAACATTTAGAGTAATTAAAATAAGGTCTGTAGCTACCGCAAGGTTGAAGAGGAAGAGTGACTTCCTAACTCATTTCAAGAAAGTATTATCCTCATATCAAAACTAGACAAAGACAGTACATAAAAAGAAAACCACAGACCAATATCCCACAGGAATAGAGAAGCCAAAATCTTAACAAACTTAGCAAGTAGATATTCAGCAATATTAAAAAAAACACACAGAGGCCATTGTATTTGGAGGAATGCAATGCTTGTTCAATATTTGAAAATCAAACAGTGCATTACACCTTATTCACAGGCAAAAGGAAAAAAATTACATACTCATATTATGGATGTAGAAATATATTTGACAAAATTCTGTACCAATTCATGATAAAAATTCTCAGAAAACTAGGAAAAGAGATGTTCAACTTGAAAATGAACATGTTCAGAACAATACATACCTACAGCTAACATTCTCCTTATATATGAAAAACTGAATACTTTCACCTAAGAATGGGAACAAGACAAAGATGTCCACTTTCATTACTTGTATTCAGCATAGCACTGGAAGGTCTAGCCAGTACAGCAAAGCAAGAAAAGGAAACAAGAGACATACTTATCAGAAAGGAAAAAATAAAACTGTTCTGCTTTGCATATAACACAATGACCCATATAGAAAATCCCAATGAATGTACCAAAAAAAAAAAAAAAAAAACCCAAAAAACCCAAAAACAAAAACAGAAAAAAACACTTCTAGAATTATGAAGTGAATTCAGTAAAGTTTCAGGATATAAGACCAACATACAAAAAATAAGTGTATTCCCATATGTGATAAATGAATATATAGACACAGAAATAAAAATGTAATACTATTTGCAGTTGCTCAAAATGTCTAGGATTACTATGCTAAACCCCGAATGATGCTGATAAAATAAAGCAAAGAATATCTGAATAGATGGAAAGCTAATATGTGTCCATGGGTTGGAAGATTCAACACAGTAAAGGTATCAACTCTTTTCAAAGTAATATGTAAATTATTACAGAAAATTCCTATTAAAACCCCAGAAACTTTTTTGTAGATATGGATAAAAAGATGCCAAAATTTATATGGAAATAGTAAAAAACATAGTATTTTAAATGTTTTTTTTACTATTTTATATTTATATATTACAGATAAAATATAGAATTTGCATATAAGTTTTAGAATACCTAAAATTTGGAATAGCTAATTAAGCTAATTAACTTCAAAATGGGGAATAAAATGGGAGGAATCACTCTACCTGACTTCAGGGCTTATTGTGTAGTCATACTAATCAAGATTGTGTGGTATTGGAGGAAGCGTAGACAAATGGATCATTGTAATAGAATAGAGAAATCAGATATAGTCCCACATAAATAAGACTAACCAATTTTTGGTGAAGACATAAAAGCAAGTCAGTGGAGGAATGATGGTCTTTTAACAAATGACCCTTCAGCATTTGCATAGTCACAGAAATTAAAGCAAAATTAATTATTGTTTAAATGTAAAATGTAAACAAATGCAACTTTTAAAATATAAAAGAAAATCTTTTGGAAATAAGGTTTTTTATTTTTTTAAATTTATTTATTTTGGGAGAGAACCAAGGAGGGGCATACAGAGAGGGAGAGAGAGAATCCCAAGCAAGCTGCACAATGACAGCACACAGCAGGGGGCTCACAAACCATGAAATCATGACCTGAGCCAAAATCAAGAGTTGGAAAGTTAGTCAACTGAGCTACCCAGGCACCTTGAGTCATATGGCTTTTGAAAATAGTTCTTAGACATGACACTAAATATGTAATGAATAAAAGAAAAATATTGATAAATTAGACTTCATCAACCTCATCAAAGTTTTTGCTCAACAAAAGAACCTCTTCAGAGAGTGAAAAGACAAGCTACAGACTGAGAGGACATATTTGCAAAGCACATATTTAAGAAAGAAACTATATCTAGAATATATAATGAACTCAATATTTAGAAAATGACAAACATAAAACAAAAAATGGCCAAAGACATGAAGAGACATATCACTGAACAGGATATGCAGGTGGCAAATAATTCCATGAAAAGATCTTCAACATTTGCCATTAGAGACACACAAATAGAAACTACAACTAGACATCACAGGCAACTATTAGAAAAACTAAAAAGTGACAATTGGAAAAACTGGCAAGAATAAGGAGCAATTTGATTCACATATTGTTGATGAGAATATAAAATGGTAAAGCCACTCTGAAAAATAGTTTGAGAATTTTATTTTATTTTTTAAATGTTTATTTATTTATTTTGTGAGAGGAAGAGAGAATCCCAAGCAGGCTCCATGCTGTCAGTGCAGAGTCTGATGTGCGGATCAATCTCATGAACTGTGAGAACATGAGGAGAGCCAAAATCAAGAGTTGGACACTTAACCAGCTGAGCCACAGGGCACCCCTAAGAGTTTTAAAAAACAAAATAGACACTTATTATACAAACTAGCAATTCCATTCCTGGGCAGTCAGTCCAGAGGAGTGAAAATTTATGTCTGTAAAAACCTGTACATATATTTTATTAGCAGCTTTATTTATAATAGTCAAAACCAGGAAATAGCCTAAAGTTTCTCAGTGGGTGAATGGTTAAACCATCCATACCACAGAATTACTACTCTGAAATACATTGAAAAGAACCACTGACACACACAAGTTAGATAGATATCAAATGTGTTATTCTGAATGAAAAAAATATCCAGTCTCCAAAAGTCATATTCTGTATGATTACATTTATGTAATATTAGCAAAACAACAAAATTATAGGGATGGAGAACAGAATAGTGGTTACCACAGGTTAGAGATGGTGAGGGAAAGGTGATGGGTGTGACTATAAATGACCATCACAGGGAAGAACATTGTGGTAATGGGATAGTTCTACATCTTGATTGTGGTGGTGGTTATACAAGTGTACACATGTGATCAAATGGCATAGGACCATATGAACACATTGTGCACATGTCAAATTCAGGGTTTGGGTAATGTATTATAATTATGTAAAGTGTAACCATTAGGGGAAACTGGGCAAAAAGCATATGAGACTCCTCTGTACTACCTTTGCAACTTCCTGTATATTCATAATTATTTCAAAATAAAATGCTATATATATAAAAGAAGATAAAAGAAATTCAGGGTTTGGGTAATGTATTACAATTATGTAAAGTGTAACCATTAGGGGAAACTGGGCAAAAAGCATATGAGACTCCTCTGTACTACCTTTGCAACTTCCTGTGTATTCATAATTATTTCAAAATAAAATGCTATATATATAAAAGAAGATAAAAGAAATAATCCTATTGACATGATCAGGAACTAATGTTGCTTGAAGTCAGTGAAGAATTACCTTAAAAATTCCAAGGGAAGACATTTTGAAGAAAAATTCAGTACCCACTTCTTACCAAACTATCACTTCAGTATGAGGTTAAAACCTCTTTTTGTATTGATAGTTGATCAGAATGTTACCATTTATCAAGCCAATATTAAAACATTTAATATAAAAAATGAAGAAAAAGTACAGAAAGAGAGAAACATTAAAAAGAAGAAATGAAAGATAATTATGGCCCAAAGAAATAAATATAAGTCAAAATATATTTTAAAGTGTTCAGTGTTCATTATGGTCTTGAAGCATGCTTTCCTTAAATAGGTGTTTGATGATTGCATTTTATTCTTTAAAGATCAAATTATATTTTATTTTGTTTTGTGATAAATAATATTAAGTGCCAGAATGGTAATCAGTTTTGTTTATATTGGGTATAAAGCTCAACCCATTATCAAAGAGTAGAAGAGAGAATGGCTATAAAATGAACGATGAGGCAAGGAGTTAAGATGACAGAGCAGCATGGAAACCCTGAGCTTGTCTCATCGTGAAAATGCAGCGAGATAAGCACCAAACCATTTTGAACACCTAAGAAACTGATATGGGGATTAACATGACAATCTGCATAACTTGAGCCACACTTAGTAGGTACATAGTGCAGAGAGGTGAACTAGGGAGAGAATAGCTGTGGAGGGTAGGGAGCTCTTTTTGTAGAGAGAGGACAGAGAAAAAGAAAGGGGGAGAGTGTGGCACATTAGAATCATGCAAGAAAAGCATTCCCCCGAAAGCAGCTGGAGAGAAAGAGAGAGAGAGTGAAAACACTCACAGGGTAATGAACAAGAAATCTGTTCCCCAAAACCATTAACAGGAAGAAAGGAGAGGTTTCAATACCACCAGAATTCTATACACAGTGGAGCACAGAGTCTGAAGTTTCAGAGTTCAGTGCCTGGCAGTGCTCTGGTGAGGAAGCAGGATGAATCCCCAGGAGCAAGCAGTGGGTTCTGAAGGGTCCATGTGCCACACAGGGAGAGGCAGTTCCCCTGCTTGGAGTGTATTTGGTAGAGGCTTTATGGCTTCCTCACAGGCAAAGGTCCCAGAAGACCCTGGAGAGCACCCACGTTTGCTGGTATTGGGATAAAGACACTAGAGCAGACTGTGTGTTGTGATTTGCCATAATCTCTGAACCTCTACAGCTGCCTGATTATGTTAACATTTTCTAGGGCAAGCCGTCACTGGCCATTGCTCAGTGAGACCTCCCCCAGAAAGTTGGCATGGATTCAAGCCACAGGGGTCTTCTGAAGCATGGGGTTTTGAAACACAACCTGACCTGAGATAAAACACTGGAGTGAGGTGCCGCCTGGCAGGTGGACAACTAGGATACAGACAGGGTAGAGGTGGGGAGTGGACAGAGGCCTGAGACAAAGGAGGGGTGCTTGATTACAGGTGGGTGATAGTGCAAAGTTCCTGTGCCAGAAACTAGAGAGCTGGGTGAAGCAATTTCATGTCTCTCACACACACACAAGCATGCCACAGTGATCCACCCCAATAAGATAAGCAGTACCATCTAGTGGAGAATGGAGCTGTTATACCAGAACTCACCCACCTGTGCCCTCCAAGCACATATCCTAGAAGACCAGCACAAGTCACTGTACTTGCTTAGTGTATGGACTATAGAGTGCTTAATAGTTTCAGTTCTAGGAGAAACTGGATGTACTTCATTCATGTTTCATTCTGTTTGCTGGTTCATTTATTTGTCCATATTCTTTGCTTCTGTTTTTGTTCAGAATGTTAACGTTTTTCTTTCTTTCTTTTCTTCCCTTTTTCATGGCTACAGAAAGAGAAAAATTTATTTTTATTTTTACTTTATTATTTTTTATAAATTTTTATTCTCTTTCATTTTCATTTCATTTTATTTTATTTTGTTATATAACTTTTTAATTTTTAAAATTTTATGATTTTTTCTTTTCTTTCCCTTTTTTCTCTATCAAGCTTCTTTAAACAAGCAGACCAAAGCACACCTAGGATCTAGCTTCCTTTATATGATTTTTTGTTTTGTTTTTAATTTTCAAATTTTAATTTTATTAATTTTTTTTCCTTCCTCAAAATTGACAAAATGAAGGAATTAACCTCAAAAGAAAGGTTGGGAAGAAATTACAGCCAGTGGCTAAATCAACACAGATATAAGCAAGATGTCTGAACTAGAATTTAGAGCCATGATAATAAGAATACTAGCTGGGGTTGAAAAAAGCATAGAATCCCTGTATGTAAAATAAATAAAATCTAGACAGGACAAAATTAAAAATGGTATAACTGAGATGCAATCTCAAAAGGATGCCACAATGGGAAGGATGGACAAATCAGAGCAGTGAATCAGCGATATAGAAGATAAAATTATGGAGAATAATAAAGCAGGAAAAAAAGCAAACAAAGGTAAAAGATCATGAGACAAGACTTAGAGAACTCAGTGACTTATTAAAAAGGAATAAAACCAAAATCATAGGAATCCCAGAAGATGAAGAGAGAGAAAAAGGGGCAGAAAGTTTATGTGAGCAAATTATAGCAGAAAATTTTCCTAATCTGGGAAAGGTTACAGACATCAAAATCCAAGAAGCACAGAGAACTTCCTTTAGAATCAACCAAAAACGACCATCACCAAGGCATATCATAGTCTAATTCACAAAACACACAGACAAGGAGAGAATCATGAAAACAGCAAGGGAAAAAAGTCCTTCACCTATAAGGAAAGACAGAGCAGGTTTACAGCAGACCTATACACAGAAAGGAGTGGCAGGATATTCTCAATGTGCTGAATTGGAAAAATATGCAGCCATGAATTCTTCATCCAGCAAGGCTGCCATTCAAAATAGAAAGAGAAATAAAGATTTTCCCAGATAAACAACACTAAAAGAGTTCATGACCACTAAACCAGGACTGCAAGAAATTTTAAGGGGGACTCTTTGGAGAAAAGATGAAACAAAACAAAAAAGACAAAAAGCAACAAAGACTAGAAAGGACCGGAGCACATCACCAGAAACTACAACTCTACAGGCAACACAATGGCACTAAATTTGTATCTTTCAGTATTCATTCTAAATGCCAATGGACTAAATGCTTCAATCAAAAGACATAGGGTATCAGAATGGATAAGAAAACAAGACCCATCTATATGTTGCTTACAAGAAACTCATTTTAGACCTAAAGACACCTGCATAATAAAAGTAAACCATCTATCATGCTGATAGTCATCAAAAGAATGCTGGAGTAGCCATACTTATATCAGACAAACTAGTTTTAAAATAAAGACTGTAACAGGAGATGAAGAAGGGCATGGTATAATAATTAAGAGAGCTATCCATTAAGAAGATCTAACAATTGTAAATATTTATGCCACCAACTTGAAGGCACACAAATATATAAATCAATCATAAGCATAAATAAACTCCTTGATAATAACACCATAATAGTAGGGGACTTTGACACCCCACTTACAACAATGGAAAGATCATCTAAGCAGAAAATCAACAAGGAAACAATGGGTTTGAATGATACGCTGGACCAGATGGACTTAACAGATATATTCAGAACATTTCATCCCAAAGCAGAAGAATACACATTTTTCTTGAGTACACATGGAAAATTCTCCAAAATAAATCACATCCTGAGTCGCAAATCAGCTCTCAACAAGTACAACAAGATCAAGATCATACCTTGCATATTTACAGACTGCAATACTATGAAACTTATAATCATCCACAAGAAAAAAATTGAAATGACCTTTAATACTTGGAGATTAAGGAACATCCTACTGAAGAATGAATGGATTAACCAATAAATTAAAGAGGAAATTAAAAAGTACATGGAAGCCAATGAGAACACGACAGCCCCAAACCACTGGGATGCAGCAAAGGCTGTCTTAAGAGGGAAGTGTATATAGCAATCTAGGCCTTGCTAAAAAAGGATTGAATTGCTTGAAAAAGAACAGCAGATAAAACCCAAAACCAGCAGAAGAAGGGAAATAATAAAGATTAGAGTAGAAATCAATGATATAAAAACAAACAAAACAGTAGAACAGATTAATGAAACCAGGAGCTATTCCTTTGAAAGAATTAACAAAATTGATAAACCCCTAGCCAGATTGGTCAATAAGAAAAAAGAAGGGGCCCAAATAAATAAAATCATGAATGAAAGAGGAGAGATCACAACAAATACTTCAGAAATACAAACAATAATAAGATACTATTATGAATAGTTTTATGCCAACCAATTGGGCAATCTGGAAGAAATGAAGAAATTGCTAGAAACATATAAACTACCAACATTGAAACAGGAAGAAATAGAAAATTTGAACAGACCTGTAAGCAGTAAAGAAATGGAATAAGTAATCAAAAATATCCCAACAAATGAGAGTCCATGGTTGGATAACTTTCCAGGGGTTTCTACCAAACATTTAAAGAAGAGTTAACACCTGTTCTTTTGAAGCTGTTCCAAAAAATAGAAATGAAAACAAACAAACAAACAAACTTCCAAACTCATTCTATGAGGCCAGCATCACTTTGATTCCAAAGCCAGACAAAGACCCCACTAAAAAGGAGAACTACAGACCAATTGCCCTGATGAACATGGATGCAAAATTTCTCCACAAGATACTAGCAAACTGGCTCCAACAATACATTAAAAGAATTATTCACGACAATCAAATGGGATTTATTGCTGGGATGCAGGGCTGGTTCAATATCTGCAAATCAATCAGTGTGATACATCACATTAAAAAAAGAAAGAATAAGTACCATGTGATCCTCTCAATAGATGCAGAAAAAGTATTTGACAAAATACAGCATCCTCTCTTGATAAAAACCCTCAAGAAAGTAGGGATATAAGGATCATACTTCAAGATCATAAAGGCCATGTATGATGAAAGACCCACCACTAGTATCATCCTCAATGGGGGAAAACTAAGAGCTTTCGCCCTAAGGTCAGGAACATGACAAGGATGTTCACTCTCACCATTGCTATTCAACATAGTGTTGAAAGTCCTAGCCTTAGCAATCACACAACACAAAGAAATAAAAGCCATCCAAATTGGCAAGGAGGAAGTCAAACTTTCACTCTTCACAGATGACATAATACTCTATGTGGAAAACCCAAAAGATTCCACCAAAAAACTGCTTGAACTGATACGTGAATTCAGCAAAGTCACAGAATATAAAATCAATTGGTTGCATTTCTGTACACAAATAATGAAGAAGCAGAGAGAGTAATCAAGGAATTGATCTTATTTACAATTACAATATGTGCCCCAAACCATAAAATACCTAGTAATAAACCTAACCAAAGAGGTGAAAAATCTATACACTGAAAACTATAGAAAGCTTATGAAAGAAATTGACAAGGGCACACACACACAAAAAATGGAAAAACATTCCATGCTTATGGATCAGAAGAACAAATAATGTTAACGTGTTGATACTACCCAAAGCAATCTACATATTCAATGCAATCCCTATCAACATAACACTCGCATTCTTCACAGAGCTAGAACAAACAATCCTGAAATTTGTATGGAATCAGCAAAGACACCAGATAGCCAAAGGAATCCTGAAAAAGAAAACCAAAGCAGGAGGCATCACAATTCTGGACCTCAAGCTGTATTACAAAGCTGTAATCGTTAAGACAGTATGGTACTGGCACAAAAACAGCCACAAGGATCAGTGGAAAAGAATAGAGAACCCAGAAATGGACCCACAAACATATGGTCAATTAATCTTTACCAAAGCAGGGAAGAATATACAATGGAAAAAAGACAGTCTCTTCATAAAATGGTGTTGGGAAAACTGGACAGTGACCTGCAGAAGAATGAACCTGGACCAATTTCTTATACCATACACAAAAATAAACCCAAAATGGGTGAAAGACCTAAACGTAAGACAGGAAGCCATCAGAATCCTAGAGGAGAAAACAGGCAACAACCTCTTTGACCTTGGCTGCAGCAACTTCTTACTTGACATGTGTCTGTAGGCAAGGGAAATGAAAGCAAAAATGAACTATTTGGACCTCATCAACATAAAAATCTTCACTGAGAAGGAAACACTCAGTAAAACTAAAAGGCAACTGATAGAATAGGAGAAGGTATTTGAAAATAACATATCAGATAAAGGATTTGTATCCAAAATCTATAAAGAACTTATCAAACTGAACACCCAAAAAACAATTCAGTGATGAAATGGGCAGAAGACATGAATAGACACCTTTCCAAGGAAGACATCCAGATGGCTGGATGAAACATGAAAACAGACACATGAAAAAATCCTCAATGTCGTTCATCATCAGAAAAATACAAATCAAAACCGCAATGAGCTATCACCTCACACCAGTCAGAATGGCTATAATGAACAACTCAGCTAATAATGGATGTTGGCAAGGATGCGGAGAAAGAGGACCCCTTTTGCATTGCTGGTGGGAATGCAGACTCGTGCATCCACTCTGGAAAACAATATGGCAGTTCCTTAAAAAATTAAAAATAGAACTACCCTATGTCCAAGCAATTGCACTGCTAGGTGTTTATCCAAATGATACAGGAGTGCTGTTTCGAAGGGACACATGCACCCTCATGTTTATAGCAGCACTATGAACAATAGCCAAAATGTTGATCCATTGACGAATGGATAAAGAAGATGTGGCATACATATACAATGGAACCTTACTCAGCAATCAAAAAGGATGAAATCTTGCCTTTTACAACAGCATTGATGGAATTAAAGTGTATTATGCTAAATGAAATGTCAGTCAGAGAAAGACAAATATTGTATGATTTTACTCATATGTGGAATTTAAGATACAAAACAGATGAACTTAAGGGAAGGGAGGCAAAAATAATAGAGAAGCAAAGAGAGAGACATACCATAAGAGACTCTTAAATACAGAGAACAAACTGAGTGTTGTTGGTGGGGTGTTGGGTGGGGTGATGGGCTAAATGGGATGAGGGGCATTAAGGAGGACACTTGTTGGGATGAGCACTGGGTATTATATGTAAGTGATGAATCATTACATTCTATTCCTGAAATCTTTATTACACTATATGTTAACTAACCTGGATTTAATTTTTTGAAAATTTTAAAAAAGATGAATACTATACTATAAAATGGAATTTTAACATGTAAATTTTAAGGTGATGAATTAAAAAGGAGAGATAAGAAAAAAAGTTAACATACATTATTGTCTCTATATTTCAAGTAAAATTTTTAGATGTTATTAGGTATATTATTTAGAGTTCCAAAAAATAACCAGTAGAGAGCTAAAAATAATAATATAACCCAAGCTTCAATTAAAACCTGGATGCTTTTCTCCTCAGATCAGGGACAAGACAATATCCCGTTATCACTTCTATTCAACATTGTACTGCAGGTTTTAACCAGGAAAATTAGGCAAGATAATAAAATAAAAATCACCCAGATTAAAAGGGAAGAAGTAAAACTACCTCTATTTGTATAGAACATGATTTTCTAGGAAAAAAAAATCCAAATAATCTATTCAAAAGCTATCAGAAATAATACACAGCAAAATTTAGCAAGGTTGCAGAATACAGGATCAATATACAAAAATCAATGGTATTTCTATGCACTTGCAATGAACAGCATTGAAATTAAGAACACAACTGCATTTAAACAGCATCAAAAGAATAAAATGCTTAGGAATATATTTAATAAAAGAAGTGCAAAGCTTATATTCTGAAAACTATAAAATATTGTTGAAATATATTAAAGATCTATATAAATGGAAAGATATCCCATGTTCATGTATTAGAAACTTAATATTGCTAGTGCTCCACAAACTGATCTACAGATTCAACATAACCCTCTTAAAGCCCAACTGACTTCTTTGCAGACATTTATAAGATGATTTTAAAATTCATAAAGAAATCCAACGCACTTAAAAATGGACAAAACTCGGGGCGCCTGGGTGGCGCAGTTGGTTAAGCGTCCGACTTCAGCCAGGTCACGATCTCGCGGTCTGTGAGTTCGAGCCCCGCGTCAGGCTCTGGGCTGATGGCTCAGAGCCTGGAGCCTGTTTCCGATTCTGTGTCTCCCTCTCTCTCTGCCCCTCCCCCGTTCATGCTCTGTCTCTCTCTGTCCCAAAAATAAATAAACGTTGAAAAAAAAATTAAAAAAAAATGGACAAAACAATCTTGAAAAAGAATAGAGTGGGAAGACTCACACTTTCCAGTTTCAAAATTTACTATGATGTTGCAGTAATCAAGAAAGCATGATGTGGTTTTAGGAGATGATAGATAGGTAGATAGAAAGATAGATTGATTAATTGATCACTGCAATAGAATTGAGTCTACAATAAACCCTCACTTTTACATTGAGCTGATTTTTGACAAAGATGTCACGAAGAAAGAATAGTCTTTTTAATAGATGATGTTGGGACAATTGCATATCCATATACAAAAGAATGAAGTTAGATCCCTACTTCACATTATCACAACGTTGTCTTGTGTTTTTCAAAATATTAAATTTAAACTTACTGTATGACCCAGCACTTTAACTCTTTGGTATATACCCAAGCAAAATGAAAATATATATCCTCACATAATTTTATTCATAACATTCATTGCTGCATTATTCATAATAGTCAAATGTAGAAATAATCCAAATACAAATTAGCTGATATATGGATAAATAAAATGTGTATATCTACTCAGTGAAATATTATTCAATGGTAAGAAGAAAAAAAATTACTGACACATATTACAACATGTTCTTTGATCTCAGGAGTGGGATGATGGGAAGAAGAGAGACAGGAAGAAAACAAGCTTTTTAAGAGATACGTCTGTATAATATTTTCCATGTACAAAAATCTAGTTTTAAAATGCATAAAAGAAAAACATGATTTAATATTTTTGTTTTGAAGATATTTTTCCTTTTTCCTTTTTTCTCTCCCTAATTTGCTTTGTTGGTAATTTTTATAATAATCAATTTTTTTATTTTTATAGATAGAAATAAAGAAAATATTCTTTAAATCTGATATGTAGCCAGAGAGCTATATGTAGGAATCTGAATGTAGATACACTGATAAAATTGTTGTGTAAATTTAAAACCTCCACATTGTCTATCTGTAAATCACATTCATATTTACTTTGATTTTTATTATCTTCTCATGCTCCAAGTACAGACATAAAGTATATAGTTTATTATTAGGTGTGAAGATACAGTGTCAAATACACCTTAGGTAAATAATGTTATAAAATATTTCTAAAAAAATGTTTATTGTCATTTTCAATGGGATAACAGAATACACACTAAAAAAGTTGTCAACAATGTCAGAATTATAAACTGTAAAATTGAATTCAAGGACATTTTAGAAATTCATGCAATTGCAATCCTTAATAATATTAGGGAGCATACAAGGAAATTAGGCAGTAGTTCAAGTCTCATTTTGTTATAATAACTTAGGAATCAAGCCAACCCCAAATGGCCTGAGTGACTATGTCGTGCGCTCTATGTTCTGGAAAGGAACTTTCCCTTTGGCAGTTGTCATTTGAAACTCAATCCAATCTCATAAGATATGGCATGTTTGCCTTATTCTTCCATAAGAAATGTTATAATTCTTCCTCATGTGAATGCCGAGATCTTGAGAATGGCATGAAGTAATTCTCTGAGTCACTTAATCCTGTAAAAAAAAAAAAACAAAAACAAAAAAACACCAAAAAACAACCTGATGCCAAAGTCAAGACACATAGAACATTTAAAGGATAATATTAAAATTATTTGAGAGTGTAAAATGGAAAAGGATCATTACTATTATTGTGGAATCCTTAATATAGAGTCCTTGAATTTCTAGAGCTACTGTGGATTAGTTTTAGGGCATCCACATATATCTTTAAATTGTATGTAGTTGTGTGTCTGTGTGTTTTTTATTTGTTTATGTATCTTTGAGGGAAGAGTTTTCAGTACTTTCATCAGACTCAAAAGCTGTCCATGAGCCAAAAAAGATGAAAATTCACTCTGCTGGGGAAAAATAAATCCATTTATCTTAAAACCAGCCTTGGCTATTAGCATAGATAAATATAATGCAAGTTTCCCAGGATGTCACTGCCCTTCCTTCTTGTTTCCTTTGAAGTCAGTGCATAATTTATTTGACATCTTTTTTGAGTCAGAGGTTGACTTTTCTTTCTTTTTTCCTCATCTACTATGACTTAAGTTCAGATAAACTAGGTAAAGTCCCATGCCTAGATGATGCTTTAAAACAAAAACAAAAACAAACAAACAAACAAAACCCAGCATTCTGAGGTATTGGAGATCTGGGAACTCATACTTACAGTAGATAAATACAGAGATCCCAGTCTGCTCCTTATCCAAGGTGGGAGCAAATTGGCTCCAATGTGCTCCTCCCCTGCCCCTACTCTTCCTATGTTTGCTGGCATTCTTGGAGTACCTGCTACCGCCACCTACAGGGGTAATGCTGATGAGGTGAAAACACTTAAGAGAAAGTCCTTCTTGGCCTGAGTCATATAGAAGGCAGTCAAAAAATGTTGTCTGAGTGCTTTCCTGCTTGGAATTTTCTCCATTCCCCTTCCCTTCTTCCTTACTTTGCTGTGTTCTTGGATCTGAGAAACCATGAGTGAAGCTGCAACAATCAAGATGTGGGAGGTCAGCCACAGCAGTGATTCTCAAACTTTTTATGTGCATATGAATATCTCACAGGTCTTTTAATTTTAATTTAATTTTTAATTTAATTTAATTTAATTTTAATTTAATTAATTTGACAGAGAGAGAGAGAGACCATGAGCAGGGGAGAGGGACAGAGGGAGAAAGAGAGAGAAAGAGAGACAGAGAGAATCTTAAGCAGGTTCCATGCTCAGCATGGAACTCAATGCGGAGCTCGATCCCATGACCCTGACCCTGGGATCATGACTTGAGCCGAAATTGAGTTGGAAGCTCAACTGACTGAGCCACCCAGGTACCCCTCTCAGACGTCTTTTTAAAAGGCAGGAAGTCTGGAGTGAAAACTGAGAGTCTGAATTTGTAAAGTTCCCAGATGATGCCATTGCTGCTGGCCTCTAGATTACTCTTCAATGACCAAATTGGTAAAACACTGTCAAAGATGCATATGCAAACAAACAAACAACAAACAAACAAATAACAAAACCTGGATGTGGAGGTGTGTGAGAAAGAGGGACTAAACATGAGTGTGTTCTTATGTATAAGTGTATACAGTTGGTAGGAGTGGGCTTACTCTGTTCTGTCTTATGAATCCCATCTTAAAGTCAAGTGGCTTTCTAAGTTTTCCTTATGACTGAGTTTCTGTTAAATTATAGTCGAATTGTACCCTAAGCTGTGTCCTCAGAATTAGAAAATCTAAGTGATTTTTTTAATAAATGGAGGAAAAAAATAAGGGAATCTAAAAGTTGGCTGAAAACTGAAAATATAGTTGTAATTATATATAAAAAAAGAAGAATGGTTGATTGTAATGCTCAATAAGACATCAATAGACTGCTGCAATAGAGCCAGAACAGAGAGATATGATTAAGAGACATTAAAAAATAGATTAATAAGGCAGGAGACTAGCAGTTGGAATGAATTAGATGAAATGGAAAGGCATCATTGAAGGAAGTATTTCCAGGTTCGACCCAAAGAAGATGGAATCATGCGGAATAAGGACGCTACTCACAAAAATTGATTGTTCTGCCAGAGTGATAATTTTTAAGGAAATACATTAAAAAATGGAACAGAATATACTTTCTATACATAATGTACCATTTCCTGCAGTTCATCAATGCTTTCTCATCTGCTCAGAACTAACTATTTGTCATCCATTACCACAACATGTCTAAAAGTCACTGTGTGAATTTTCTGGAAATACATTACCTTGTATTTTGTGTTATCCACATATTAAGGTGTACAAATAGAAATAATGCACACATTTCTTCAGCCTATGAAAAGCTTGACTGAATAGTATGATATATGGATATTGGCTGTAAACATTATGATGGTGAAGGATATGAAATGCAGGAAGTTTATCTAGAGCTTAAAGAAAGACATGAAAACCTGGGCTTAAATTGTAGTCCATCATTCAGAGACTTAAGGAGAGATGAGTAGTAATATTTCTCTTGCAGCTGGTAAGCTGAGTATCCATTGATTAAGCCAAGAATGCAGAGGGCCAGATGCAAAGATAGGAACAAAGGGGCTAGGGGAAAGAAAGGGGAAGATAGATATGACCTATCAATAAAGGCTCATATGCAAGGAGTTATGCAAGAACCAAGTTATGGTGAGTTATGACAAACTGCCTGGAGGTAAAATGGATTCAGCTATAACTGAGGTGAAATTCCTACCTTCAGCCTAAGTTGACTTCTGCATGTTTGAACACACCTGGCATCTCCTTGGGAATGAGCTTATCCCAAGGGCTATGGTATAAAAACTTTACCAAATAATAATTCCTCAGGCATTTAGAACTAGATTCAAATAGAAGAGAGACTTGGCAGGGATGTTAGGTAGTAACTGGATGTTAATTTAACTAACAAGTGTAGGATAATATGATACAAGGCCCACTGTATTACTACTCAATGGCAGTTAGGATAATCTAAACAGATGCAACAAATACATCCCCAAATGACTAGTGGCCCAAACAATATAGGAGTTTATTTTTTATTCATACAACCCCTCCAAGGTAGCTGTTCCAGGTTGATTGGTAGCTCTCCTCCAGAGGACACTTCAGGGACATAGCCTCCTTCCATTGCCTGGTTCTGCCTTCCTCTAGAAAAGGAAAAACAAAAAAAGAAAACAAAAAAACAATGTAGAGAAACAACTTTCGTCTTCTAAAGGTCTTGGTCCAAAAGAGGCATACATCTCCTTTTCTATCATACTGTTGGTGAGAGCTAGTCACACTAGTTGTGTGGAAGGCTAGAAAAGTGTTGTCCCTGGCTGGAGAGCCACTTCCTAAATACAATCGTGTACTATGGAAGAGGACAACGGATACTGATGGAGAGCCAGATGAATCTTTGTTCATTGCCCACATGACAGACGGCAGCCACCAAATGAGAAGGATGTTCTCTTGTACATGCAGAATGCAGTGGCTTCTGTTGAATGAAAACCCTGAGAATACAGTACTTTATTAGCACATTGGGGTTACTACACCATTAATATTGGAAGCAATGCCTGCTTGGGGGTGGACCCCGTTTGGTGACAGAGGCATCCATGGAAGTTGATCTGGTAAAACTCATTCAACACACGTCAGCAAAAGAGGGCTGAGTGGGGAGGGAGAGGGAATGGGAGGAGAACCAGCTTGCTTGCAAGGTGAAAATACTTATTCATGAATACATGTGAGAGAGAAGCCCCAGGGACAAGTGAATAAGATAATCATGGCCTCTCTAGGTGCTCCCAGATGAAGGGGTAAGCATAAAGAGCAATAGTACATCAAGGATGCTTAGGGACCATAGATTTTGAAGGCAATTTCAAAATATGGGTAGTTTAAGGCTTTCAGCCAGGGCAACCACCATAGGAGGATAGATGTGTGTGTGTGTATGTGTGTGTGTGTGTATCGGGGTTATGATGAAAGGGTGAAAAAATTATTTACATATGAATATGGATATAGGTATGGTAAGTTTGTTTTAAAAAGTAGTCAGTATATCACAGACCCTTTATATGTGTTTTTTGATGATACTGATTCATTCAGAACAGAATATAGCTAGACCTCCTTTCTCCTGACAGACTAATGTGCTGAGCGTTTCCGGAGGCAGATGCACTCCCAGTATCAAGGGTGACCTAGTGGCAAGGACCATAGATTCTCCAGTGTTATGCAGGACTGGGTATAGTTAAGCTTCTGGTGGGCAAAAGGACTGTTCTCCACCTGTGTCTATCTGCCTGTGGTTTTGGCACTGTGTAGGGGGATGCCACGTTTTGAAATGTATAAAACAGATTGGCAGGTAGTTGACATATTGCTTAAAATGCATGAGGACAAAACTAGTCCGTAAAGTTCCATAGGTTCCATTTGTGATGCATTTGCTATGTATGAAGGATTATGCCAAACACTTTTAGTCAATTAGTTTTTACCAAGTAAGTGAAGGAGTTATTAATTTATCCATTGTGTAGTTCAGGACATGGACCTCAGAGAAATTATGTAACTCCTGCTAGATCACACAAGTATTAATTGGATAGAGCAGGAATTCAAAACTTTTATTGTTTCCAAAGCTCAGCTTGAGGTTAGAGATGCTAGGTCTTACTTAAACATTTGTTCCTAGCACTGGCACATAGAGGAACACATAGCAGATTCCTCATCTGGATATTTACATACATTATATAAAAAAAGTAGGAAGGAAACGTATCTATTTGTTTCAGGATCATTATTCCAAACCCTATTAATTTAATCCTAACCATTAACAAATTTCTAAATATTTAGGAAATAAAAATGTGTACATACTTGGCATTTTAATTTCTTGGAACCAATATAATTCTCAAATGGAGATTTGTGTGATATTAAAAAGATAATAGAGCTCCCTTAGTGCTTAATTTATACCAAAGATTCAGCTTATTATCTTACACATACACTAATTTGAATATTTTGTAAAGGTATTTTCTTTTAAACATGATTTATTTAGTTTATCATCTCAATGGACATCTTCCTCTCAGTATATTTGAGATTTACATTTTCACTTGTTTAACAAATTAACACAATAGTAAGTAAACATTCTATTGTGCAAATCCACAGCAACTTTGATTGCTTTTACCAAAATAAAACACAAATGATCATGGAATCAAATAAGTTAACTTTCATAAAAGCATATTTCTATACAACATTAACTATAGACATGGAGAATGTATTTATTCATGTTGGAAATATTTTTTAAGTGCTACCATGAGATATTTTATATTGATAAAGTCAAAACACCATCTTGTTAATAACTACTATATTAATTTTTCAGCAGACTATAATACGACTATACTGTATAGTTGTGCCATTCAGATGACATTTATGAAATGTTCTAATTTAACACAGTGACATATACTGCATGCCTCTTTCACAAGTTATAGCTTCTAATCTCTGAGCAAAAGAGACCAGGAAAAAAAAAAGATGATGCAATATGAAATTATACCCCTTCAAGAACTAGAAAGACTATAATTATAGTACTTCCTCTTAAAACCATTCAAGTATGTAACATTGCTGGGAACAACAGTGCGTGGGGAAACTCTTTACACTCTTTCCATCTTGAACACTCAAAGTATTGAGAAAAAAATGTGTTCTGTTCCTACTATCACTTTGCTTGAGCATGCTTCAGTATTTTACCTTTTTGCACTACTCCTTAGAGATTATGGTGGGGAAGTTTGGAAAGCAGTTTCTTGGAAATGCCTTTTGGAGGGGAAGGGAAACTATAAAAATATACCAGCCTGACAAATGACTGACATTGTAGAATGGAAAAGAAAACACATCTTAGTTTTACACCCATGTAGAAGCCTTTCTTCTCAAATGAGTATTTTCGACAGCTGAGCAAGATGATAAACAACAGTATCACAAAACATTTAAATGGAAACAAGTATTATGATGTACATTATTCACCTGGCATTCTCTAATTCATGATATTTATATGTGGCAGAAACCACTGCAGATTCATTTATTTATTTTCCAAGTGGAATGAGTATCTTACAAAGGTAGCCTATTATATTAATATTGATATTTCTTCTCTAGAGAGTCAGAAGCTTAAGGAAAAAAGTATCTCTACTAGAAGTATGTAGTGGTTTTCAGGGTCCACATTTTATGTATCAGCCGGCTCTTAGAAGGGAGAATATACTGTGTAAAGAAAAATGTATGTATGTATGTATGGATGGATGGATGGATGGATGGATGGATGGATAGATAGATAGATTTTTTTCTTAGAAGCACCAGCAGTACTGAAAATGATTAAATGGTTCATAAATGCTTTTTAAAAATTGCTAAAATGAGTTTATTGTCAGAATTTATACTCAGATGAGTAGTAGTACGAACACTTCAATATTGACTCAGTTCAGAGAGATGATGTTTCTTTGATGCTCAGTGATGGACCTATCAATAATTTAATGAGCTGCATGACTAACTTAGAAGAAAAAAAAAGTAAGACTGAGTCCCTAGGAGCAATTGACTTAGTACAGTGATAGAATAGATAGTAAGTACTTAAAACACTAGTTCTTAAGTCTTGATGCTCATAAGAATCACCAATGCAACTTTTTTTTAATGTTTCATTTTTACTTTTGAGAAAGGAAGAGAGCATGCAAATAGGGGAGGGGCAGAGAGAGAGAGGGAAACAAGATACAAAGCAGGCTCTGTGCTGAGAATAGAGTGCAATGCAGAGCTTGAACTCATGTACCATGAGATCTTGACCGGAGCCGAAGTCATGAGATCATGACCTGATCCAAAGTCGAATGCTCAACTGATTGATCTACCCAAGTGCCCCAACTTTTTAAAAATAAAAATTCCTGACCTCACCCTTGAAGGATTTTATTTCTATAGGTCTGAGTTTGGTTGTGGTTAGTCAAAAGACTCAACTTTGGAATACACTAAAAATTATGTTGTAGATTTGTATGTCCCAAATTATTCAGTATTTCAGTATTGATTGAGATAAATATTTTGAAATCTATGAATATATAGGGCTTTTTTTTCCTCGAATACAGAAGAATTTGGAGCAGGTATTCTATAAGAATATTATAATCATAACTAATTCACCACTAAAATTTAGTAGAAATTGTGATTTTTAGAACTCCTATTATATTTGACAGTATCTCCTAAATACATTTCAATGACATCACAGCAAGCTTTAAATAATTTACTTAATCATATTGGCACATAAACACATATAGACCAATGGAATAGAATAGAGACTCCAGAACTGGACCCACAAAAGTATGGCCAACTAATCTTTGACAAACCAGGGAAGAATATCCAATGGAAAAAAGACAGTCTCTTTAACAAATGGTGCTGGGAAAACTGGACAGCAACATGCAGAAGAATGAAACTAGACTGCTTACTTACACCATTCACAAAAATGAACTCAAAATGGATGAAGGACCTGAATGTGAGACAGGAAACCATCAAAATCCCTAGAGGAGAAAGCAGGAAAGAACCTCTCTGACCTCAGCTGCAACAATTTCTTATTTGTCACATCTCCAAAGGCAAGGGAGTTAAAAGCAAAAATGAACTATTGGGACCTCATGAAGATAAAAAGCTTCTGCACTGCAAAGGAAACAATCAACAAAACTAAAAGGCAACCGATAGAATGGGAAAAGATATTTGCAAATGACATATCAGACAAAGGGCTAGTATCCAAAATCTATAAAGAACTCACCAAACTCCACACCCGAAGAACAAATAATCCAGTGAAGAAATGGGCAGAAGACATGAATAGACACCTCTCTAAAGAAGACATCCAGATGGCCAACAGGCACATGAAAAGATGTTTAACGTCACTTCTCATCAGGAAAATCCAAATCAAAGCCACGCTGAGATATCACCTCATGCCAGTCAGAGTGGCTAAAATGAACAAATCAGGAGACTCTAGATGCTGGAGAGGTTGTGGAGAAATGGGAACCCTCTTGCACTGTTGGTGGGAATGTAAACTTGTGCAGCCACTCTGGAAAACAGTGTGGAGGTTCCTCAAAAAATTAAAAATAGGTCTACTCTATGACCCAGCAATAGCACTACTAGGAATTTACCCAAGGGATAAAGGAGTGCTGATGCATTGGGGCACTTGTACCCCAATGTTTATAGCAGCACTTTCAACAATAGCCAAATTATGGAAAAAGTCTAAATGCCCAACTGATGAATGGATAAAGAAATTGTGGTTTATATACACCACTACATGGCAATGAGAAAGAATGAAATACGGCCTTTTGTAGTAACATGGATGGAACTGGAGAGTGTTATGCTAAGTGAAATACATCATACAGAGAAAGGCAGATACCATATGTTTTCACTCTTATGTGGATCCTGAGAAACCTAACAGAAGACCATGGGGGAGGAAGGGGGGAAAAAGTTAGAGAGGGAGGGAGCCAAACCATAAGAGACTCTTGAAAACTGAGAATAAACTGAGGGTTGATGGGGGTGGGAGGGAGGGGAGGGTGGGTGATGGGCATTGAGGAGGGCACCTATTGGGATGAGCACTGGGTGTTGTATGGAAACCAATTTGGCAATAAATTTCATATTAAAAATAAAAATAAGAAAATAATTTACCTAATCAACTAACATATATCTTAAGCATTCATACACTGTGCTTGTCACAAGGTACATCATAGTGAATAAAAGAAACAGAAACCATTGAACTAAATTTATCCTTCCTGAAATGTTTATTACTTTTAAAAAAACTTGGTAAGGATTTTTTTTTCATTGCCAATGATAAACCCATATTGACTTCAGAATTTCTGTCTTTAGGTATAGTATTGTTTTAACCCTCAGTTGTGCCCATCTACTTTCAATAGTTTCTCCTAAGTGTGGAGCCTTGAAAATGTGACCTGGCCTGTCTGTTTTGAGAGTTTATGGAAACTGGATTGCTCCAGTTTTCACTTTCCACTGCACATCTCTTACAAACACTTGCTGCTGGGTCAGCAAAACCTCAGATTCAGATTCAGATGCAGTTGCCCATTCTCAAATGGGTACATTGCACCTTGGGCATCTAGTTTTCAGGACCTTCAAAAGTCAGATGCCCTGTGACTTCTGTCTGCTTTCTCCCCTACAGACAGGGATACCACACAGATCTTGTGACTATTGGTGGTTTGTTCCCATTTGCTGTTCTTTGGGGGTTTCTGGACACCTAGATTTGTTATAAATATTATTCATCATGGTTTTTTTGTTTTTGGTTTTGCTATTTAGTTCTGTTAGTGTGTTAAAATTTGGAAAGACTCGGGTTGCCTGGGTAGCTCAGTCAGTTGGGTGTCAGACTTCAGCTCAGGTCATGATCTCATGGTTCATGAGTTCAAGCCCTGTGTTGGGCTCAGTGCTGACAGCTCAGAGCCTGGAGCCTGCTTCGGATTCTGTGTCTCCCTCTCTCTCTGCCCCTCCCTTACTCGTGCTCTGTCTCTCTCCATCTCTCAAAAATGAATAAATGTTAACAAATTTTTAAAAAATTTGGAAAGACTTACAGACTCTGTGGCCATAGAATCATTGTCCCTATTTTCTCTGGAGTCCCTTTCAACTTTTACTGCCTAACTGAAAGTAAATATCTAGAATACATGAAAAAAACACAAGCCCAAGTTCTTGTTGTTTGCCTTCTTATGTGATGGCCCCTATTTCTCCTTCTTTTTCCACTTCTTTTACCAATCAAAGCTTATCCTTCACGCCACATTTCACCTATTAGCACAATGCTCAACTGCACTACCTCAGCTTTTCCTATACTTACTCAAACTCAGTCCTTTTTGAGTAATTTTAGTCTCTTAAAAAAACTGAGAACAGAGGCCCTAATGATAAGGAATGAATGACAAAGTGACTGCATCAGATAAAGAGCCAGGCATCAATGTGAAGCTATTTTCTGAGCCAGAAGACTGATGATGGGAAAGGAAAAATAAGCAAACTAAACACAAAGTGAGTAGAAGAAAGAGGGAAAGGAAGCCTGAAAATCAGCCAGATAGAAATTGGGCAAACAGTAGTGAAAATGAACAAACTCAAAGTTAGTTCCTTGAAAAGATTAATAAAATTGATGAACTGATCAATAAGAAAGTGCAAATTACCAACAATAGAAATTGTAAAAAAAAAACAAAACAAAACACAAAAGGATATCACAGAATATTCTACAAGCACTTCATATTATGAATAGCTCTCTCCTAATAACTTTGGCATCTTAAATGGACAAGTTAACATTAAACTAAAACAAGAAGAAATAGAACATTAATACAACCTAATAGAAAATCTGAATACTTGATAAAATTTAAGAGACTGAATTTGCAATCAAAATTCAAATTTCAAAACTCCCTTTCAAGAAGGGAAACTTGAGGTCCACATGACTTCACTGGTGAATTCATCAGTAACGTAAAGGAGTAAATCAAATCAGCCATACATAGACTTTCAGAAAACTAAGGAATAGTATATACTTCCCAACTCATTTTATGAGGGCAACCTAACCCTAATCTCATAACCTGATAAAACATTTAAAAATAAGTTCATTTGAGTATTCCACGTGAACATAGATGTAAAATAATAATATATTGGCCAATGGAATCCTGCAATATATAATACAGGTAATGTATTGGCATTTGTACCTGCAATACAATTTGTACCTGCAATATATAATACAGGTAATTGATTGGCATTTATTCCAAGAATGCAAGGTCGGTTTAACGTTTGAAAATCAGTTAATGCAGGGTGCCTGGGTGGCTCAGTCAGTTAAGCATCGGACTTTTGATTTCAGCTCAGATCATGATCTCACCATTAGTATGATTGAGCCCCATGTCAGACTGTGCTGACAGCACAGAGCCTGCTTGGGATTCTCATTCTCCCTCCCTCTCTCTGCTGTTTCTCCACTTATGCATGCTAGTGTGCACTCTCTCAGAATAAACATTTTAAAAAAGTAAATCAATAAATGCAATAGCCACATAACTCCCATATAATAATCTCAATAGGTGTTGAAAAACTTTTGAAACAATCAAAACACTTTCATGATAAATATACGCTATACACTAGAAATAGAAGAGAAAATCCTCAGTCTGAAAAGGGCACCTGCAAAGAACTTCCAGCTAACAGCATACTTCACAATAAACATTAAACTTGTCCCCCCTAAGATCAGGAACAAAACATGGATGTTTTCTCTTACAACTTCTATTCAAAATTGTATCAGAGGTCAGATGTAGTACAAAATGAAGAAAGAAAAAAAAATGTACGAAATGAAGCAAATGTAGTTACAAAGCAAATGCCTGTATGACATTTCCAGCCAGATTGCTGCCATCCAGACCTTCCTATAGAAACTCTGGGGCCATCACTGAGGTACAGTAGTAATGTTATGAGAGACCAGAGAGGCATGATGAGGCCACATTGTGGAATTTGGATTAAAGAATTTCTATAAAAGTCTATAGTCTCTATAAAAGAAAAGACTATTCTGAAGAATGTACTACTGCTTAAAAGATGTATTTTTTTGTCCTCATTTGTATTTCTTTTCTGTTGTTTTCTGTTCAAACAATACTCTCCAAATCCAATTTAATTTCCAGGGCAGACTTCCTATTCTTAAACTTTTGAGTTTGCTTTTCAGGTTCTTACTTTGCATGGCAACATCAACATCATCTCATTGGCTTTTAGTGAGTTCAGTGACAAGATGTAATCTACAGAACATTAGATTTTCTCTCCCACCAGCCAAATGAGTACATAGGAAGACATATATTTCTGCTGTTTTAGAAGTGTTGCTTTAACTTACTTAAAATATAGTGTCTATTGCATAGAGAACCTCTGATAAATATTGACTATGCTCACCTAATTTATTAATTTTGAAATCATACTTCATGTTTTCATTAAACACAAAGGAATTCATGTAAGGATTATCCAATGCCTTGAAATCAGCCTGACAGAATTTCATCTCTTGATGTAGAGGAGAGCTGAGAAAGCGAAGCTAATTATTGCAGAATCTTACTCTTTTCTACTGTCACTGGTATCTGTGCCAAATTCATTGTTTCAGTGGTCACACATTTGACTGCATGTGTGCACCCTTGCTACATAGCCTGGTACAGAGGCTTTTGCAGTATGATCCAAAATGAAGAGGTCCTGAGTGTGGTCACCAGGGAGTGTTATGGCAGTCATTAACAAACATCGGTGCTATTCAGAGAAATTCACAAAATAATAACCGGAATGCTTGCCTGATTCTTCTCTGTGCGTCCATCTCCTTGCAGGCACAGACCATTGCGTCGACCTTCCTTGGGTCTAGGAATGGGTCTTCCTTGGGTCCAGGATAACAACTCCTCAGTGTTGTTATCATTAGATTTGTAGCTTATCACAAGCAGAGTGAATTTAGCAAAACGGCCATGAGCATCGATTTGGCAGTGAGGCCACTGACTGTCTGTCTAAGGTTTGGTTTCATCTTCTATAAAATGAAGTGTCCTGCATTTCAAACATGGTAAAATGACTAATCCGCTGTTGTGAGGTTTCCATCATAATGTGGTTTGGGGAGTAGATGAGATAGACAAAAATCTGTCGATGTAAAAATAAGTAGGTTTATTTGCTAAGTGTTATGGAAGAAGTTGGACAATGTAGAACACCTGGAGTGCCATTTAAGGAAGGGGCTTGCGATTTTAGATATATAGTCAAGACATGTCCCAACCAGAAGGTGACATTTGATTTAAAGACTGAAGGAGGTGAGGGAGTTAGTTGTGTGGAAATCTAAGTGAAGAATCATAGGCAGAGGGCACAGCCTGTACAAGTATCCTAAAGTGAGAACATCCCTCATGTGTTCAAGGAACAGAAAAGAAGCTATGCACCTGGAGTAGAATGAGCAAAAGAGAGAAGAGAAGGAGCATCCAAAGCTTTCTGTGCCCTTCCACAGGATGCAAAGGCACAGGCCTTTTTACTTTGCAAGTGTTTGCCACACATCCCTCAAGTATTCTGGAAGGATGGAAAAAAAAGTTTGACTATCAGTTATTTGATGAATTTGTTCAATTACTACTATTTGTTCAACATCAGTGTGAAATCTGCATAGTAATCATCATAGCTAATCTTTAACAAGCACTTAATATGTTCCAGAGATGATACTAAATACTTTTAAATTAATAATCTCAGTTAATCCTGACAACAGATGTAGGAATATTTATGCTCATTTTATAGATTACTAAGATTCAGGTAGATTTTGGGGACAGAGTACAGTTTATACTGTGACTAGTAGTTATGTCACATCCAGATGAATAAGGAATTTATACCTACACCATTTAGTTGAGGAAACATAGAATAAGAGTGAGCGTTAAATTCTAAGGCGCAATAGCACAGTCTGTAAGCACAGAGGGTTGCAACCATATATATAGCCCTCAGTTTCCATTTAAGCTAGGCCTTGGAAAAGTCACTTAGTTTTCCTTTGGAATTATAATGCCTCACAGTATTATTTGTTAATAAGTAGAAAAAAATACATAAAACATTGTAGCACTCTGCCTGCAATATATTAAGCATTCAAAGGAAAAGCTTGATATTGTTGTAAGCCAAGGAGTGCTTGAGAAAATCAAAGGCTCATTTACTAAAATAAACTTGTGGGGCATCTACTATGTGTCAGGAATCCTGTTGGATCCAGGGGAGGTGGAAAGATGCATCAGGTTAGAGCCCTTGGGTTGCTTATAGGACCCTGGGAAGAGGTATTTTCAGATAGGCATATAATAATCATAAGTTAGACACTGGGGAATTGCAGGATGGAGTAATATAACAATAAAATGCTGTAGGATAGCAGAAGAGGGAAAATGCTTTAACTTGGGAGGGACTCAGTATTGTAAAAGGGTAGAAATGGATAGATATCACCTTCCCAAAGGAGAGGCCATGATAGTGGGAAAGTCAGGGATTGCACTTGACTTTTCCCTTCCTTGCATTATCAATGTGTACACCTGTGTTTTGTTTTCCCTTTAAGTAAATAAACATACTATTAGTTAAAATCCTTTGATCCCCATTCCTCTCCAGAACCTCTTTATGGATCTTTCCTCTATCTACCTCTGTTCCCTTGCTGATACTTAACTTCAAATATTGTGAATATGCAGGCAATGCTCAAGTGCGTTCCACATTCATATTTTAAATTAAATACTCAATATCTAGCAGATATCTCAAAGTTAATGTGTCCCAAACCTATCTCCTGATTTACCCCCAGATCTGCTTCACCCATAGCCTTTCCCATCTTAGCTAACAGCAACTCTGTCTTTCGAATTGTTCATGGTAAGACCCATGGTTATCATTTTTGAATTCTCTTTCTCTTAGCAGTTATATATAATTTGTCAGCAAATCATGTTGACTCTGTCTTCAAAAATGTTCATGATCTTTTATCCTGACTATATTTAATACCTTAGTAAAGATTTAATAATTTAATAATTTAAAGATTGAATAACTCCTTTCCTTGTATATGTTTAGCTTTCTATGTAGTCTGTCCCTAATTTCTCCCCCAAATGCTGACATCTTTGCAACATGCATATCTATAAGTCTTTTATTTTTTAATATGTCCAAGTATAATGAGTACATCTGTATGGCCCCACCTTCTCAGAGGGTTCCATCCTTTGGATATAGTCTGGACCAATGGCCCTCTCTGTCTCCTGCCCCGCCATTAGCCTGACACTTTCCACATACTTCTGAATATTCATCCCCTTTATCCCATGCTTGAATTGTTGTTGCTATGGTTTGTTTACTTTAAAAAAAAAATTCTAGTGTTTGTTTTTGAAAGAGAGAGAGCATGAATGGGGGAGGGGGAGAGACAGAGGGAGACTCAGAATCTGAAGCAGGCTCCAAGCTCTGAGCTATCAGCACAGGGTCCTACATGGGGCTTGAACTCACGAACTGTGAGATCCTGACCTGAGCTGAATTGGATGTTCAACCTACTGAGCCACGTGGCCCTGTTTGTTTAATTTTTGTTTTTAATCTGCTGGTGTCATGTCCTCCATGAAATTCCCGAGACAGGAAGTTATATTTTTTAAATCCTTCCATATCTGAAAAGTATTGTGATTCTTTCTTCACTGATAACTGATAGTTTGACCTGGTAATGAAATGCAGACTGGAAAATAATTTCACTCATAATTTGGAAGTTAAGATTTAGTGTTCTGGATTACTATAACACTGTAGAACACTTCACTGATATTCTATATTTCTTTCATGTTGGATTTGTTGTTCTCTAGATGTTTTTGTGCCTTTTGTTTGAATGCTTTGTGGGATTTTACCAAATGTTGTCCTTCCCTCCCCCTACCATTAATTTTGCCAGCACGTTCTGAGCCCTGTTTTTTTTTTTAAGTTTATTTATTTTGAGACAGAGGGAGTGGAGGACAGTGAGAGGAATGAAAGAGAATCTCAAGCAGGCTCCATCCTGTCAGCATGAAGCCTGATGAGGGGCTCAAACTCTGGAACCGTGAGGCCATAAATTGAGCCTAAATCAGGAGTCCAAAGGGGTACATCTGGGTGGCTTAGTTGGTTGAGCGCTAGACTCTTAATTTCAGTTCAGGTCATGATTTCATGGTTCGTGAGATCAAGGGTTCTGAGATCAAGCCCTGTGTTGGGTTCTGTGCTGACAATGTGGAGCCTGCTTTGGATTCTCTCTCTGCCCCTCCCCTGTTTGCACACTCTGTTTCTCTTTCAAAATAAATAAAATAAACTTAAAAAAAGAAGAGTTGGATGTTTATCTGACCAAGCCACCCAGGCATCCCCCTGGTTGAGTCCTTTTAAACTGTCATTTCATGTCTGCAAAAATGTTTACTTTGTATTCTTTGGTAATTTTCTCCCTTATTTTTTTTTCTATTTTTTTGTCTTTCTGGAAATGTTCCATTTTTATTTTGTTTTTTGTCTCTATTGTTATTATTCTTTCTGAATAATTTTCTCCACTTTCTCTTCCAATCTTCTTATTGAGATTTTTATTTTGCCTGTTGTATTTTTAATATTCAAAAGCTCTTTCCTTAACAGATTGCTTCTTTCTTAAGGCTTTTTGTTTTCTATATTTTTAAGTGAATATAAATTTTACCTATCTTTCTGGATATAACAATTACAGGAGTGTATTTTCCTTACTTTCTTATTGATTTTTACTAATGTATAGTTGACATACAATGTTAAATTAGTTTAAGGTGTACAGCATAGTGATTTGACAACTCTCTATGTTGCACTGCGCTCCCCACAAATGTCGTTACCATCTGTCAACACACAACACTAGTTCAGTACCATGACTCTATTCCCTACGCTGTACCTTTCATCCCCATGACTTTTCAGGGTTGTAATATTTAACTGGGTTAGTGTAGAAGTATTCAACCAAAGAGAATGGAAACATAAAAGTGTTGAATCTGACTTTTTGGAAGTGTATTTTTATTTTTTATTTTATTTTATTTCTTAATATGAAATTTATTGTCAAATTGGTTTCCATACAACACCCAGTGCTCATCCCAACAGGTGCCCTCCTCAATGCCTATCACCCACCCTCCCCTCCCTCCCACCCCCATCAACCCTCAGTTTATTCTCAGTTTTTAAGTCTCTTATGGTTTGGCTCCCTCCCTCTCTAACTTTCTCCCCCCTTCCCCTCCCCCATGGTCTTCTGTTAAGTTTCTCAGGATCCACATAAGAGTGAAAACATATGATATCTGTCTTTCTCTGTATGACTTATTTCACTTAGCATAACACTCTCCAGTTCCATCCATGTTGCTACAAAAGGCCATATTTCATTCTTTCTCATTGCCACGTAGTATTCCAGTGTGTATATAAACCACGATTTCTTTATCCATTCACCAGTTGATGGACATTTCCATAATTTGGAAATGTCTTTCCATAATTTGGCTCTTTCCATAATTTGGCTATTGTTGAAAGTACTGCTATAAACATTGGGGTACAAGTGCCCCAATGCATCAGCACTCCTTTATCCCTTGGGTAAATTCCTAGCAGTGCTATTGCTGGGTCATAGAGTAGACCTATTTTTAATTTTTTGAGGAACCTCCACACTGTTTTCCAGAGTGGCTGCACAAGTTTACATTCCCACCAACAGTGCAAGAGGGTTCCTATTTCTCCACAACCTCTCCAGCATCTAGAGTCTCCTGATTTGTTCATTTTAGCCACTCTGACTGGCGTGAGGTGATACCTGAGTGTGGTTTTGATTTGTATTTCCCTGATGAGGAGTGACGTTGAGCATCTTTTCATGTGCCTGTTGGCCATCTGGATGTCTTCTTTAGAGAGGTGTCTATTCATGTCTTCTGCCCATTTCTTCACTGGATTATTTGTTTTTCGGGTATGGAGTTTGGTGAGTTCTTTATAGATTTTGGATACTAGCCCTTTGTCTGATATGTCATTTGCAAATATCTTTTCCCATTCTGTCGGTTGCTTTTTAGTTTTGTTGATTGTTTCCTTTGCAGTGCAGAAGCAAAGTGTATTTATAAAGAGAGAAACACACCCTTCTGTCTTTCTACTTCTTGGTGGACAGGAATTGGTCTTGGAGGATGAGTAGATTTATGTGCCAACATATAAATGAAACTGAGTTGTACAGAAGTATATTTGTATTTTCAGATGAATTTTGAGAAACTGATTAAGGTGAAAACTTTTCATAAAGCCTTTATCACTTACTTTGAAACCACATTTTCACCACATAGCACACTTAAAGAAGATATAATTTATATGTATTATACAAACTTTTAAGGAAATGGGAGTAAAATTGTATTATCTTATTTGCAGGAAAGTGTGTAATCAAAGGACTGTTAGATTTTCATGGTTATATATAACACGTATTCACCATTAAAGGCCACTTACTTTTGCAGGCCACATAAAATCTCTGTCTTGAGTAACTGTCTGGATTCCATGGGGCTGGGTGAGAGTGGGGTGGGGAACATGGGTACAAAATAATAATTCATGGTTTTGCATATCTTTCTGGATCTATATGCATCTTTGATATTGAAGTTCATCATTATCTACAACTACACTTGGTACATGTATCAACCTCTGTTTTTCAGAGTATTAGACATTTATATATCAATTCTTTTATCTTTACAGAATGAGTCCAGTGAGTCCCTGTATCTCACATGAGGAAGAATGGAGCAGGGATAGATTTCTTTAAATTCTTTAATTTGAAAACGCTTCTCTACATTTTTACATGTGAATCCCAACCTGATATCTTTTTTTAAATGTGTATTTATTTATTTTGAGAGACAGAGAGGGCATGCATGCACATGCAGGGGAGGGGCAGAGAGAGAGAGAGAGAGAGAATACCAAGCAGGCTCTGCAGTTGTCAGTGCAGAGCCAGATGTGGGGCTCGATCCCACAAACCATGAGATCATGACCTGAACTAAAATCAAGAGTTAGATGCTTACCCCACTGACACATCCAGGTGGCCCCCAACCTGATCATTTTTAGTGTACTTGAGATTAAAGGTAAATGAAATCATGCCTGTCTACACGTTGGTTACTTCCCTATGTGATAACCCAGTCTCCAAATGTGGAAAGCTAGATTCAGTTCATTTGAAAGAAAACCAGGGAGAAATGCCAGTGACTTTATAAGAGATTTGATTTGATGTCTACATTGGCATCTCTTTTTCAAGTCTTTAAGTTATTTTTAAATTTCTCATATTAATTTCACATTTTTTTTTAATTTTTTTTTTCAACGTTTATTTATTTTTGGGACAGAGAGAGACAGAGCATGAACGGGGGAGGGGCAGAGAGAGAGAGGGAGACACAGAATCGGAAACAGGCTCCAGGCTCCGAGCCATCAGCCCAGAGCCTGACGCGGGGCTCGAACTCATGGACCGCGAGATCGTGACCTGGCTGAAGTCGGACGCTTAACCGACTGCGCCACCCAGGCGCCCCTAATTTCACATTTTATATGGATATGTTCTCTCAGGGAAAGTTTAGGCTCTATTTATCTTTCTTTAAACAACATGCTATTATTTATGTATATAGTAGATAAGCATTATACCTTTTGTGCATTTCATTCTCAAACAGCAGCTTGAAGAAGAAAAATACTTTTTTTCAGTTGATATTTACTTGATATTACTCTGAAACAAATAACTATTTTTGCATTTTTTATAACAATATAAATCAGCTAAATATACTTAATGTAACTAAGTCATGTTGCAAATGAGCCATAAATATGCTGAAATGTTCCTAAAAACAGAATTGTATTTTAAAAAAAAAAGTTATCAGGGTCAATATCAGTAGGCACACATGGTTATATTAACAAAGAACTTTATTTTAAACACTGTTGAAACCCTGATGGGATGATAAATTATAGAAAGATCTGCTCTTAGTTTAAGCACCTGGCATGCATCAAGCAAGTTTGGGTCAACGAGACAGTAGATGAGGGGGAACTAGTAGATGAGAGGTAAAATTGTGAGACTAAATTAACTGCTGGCTCTTTTCTATTTTCAATCTCCCCATGACTATATTTTGATTTCTTTATGTGGTACTTAGTGCTTAATTCCACATTTCCCTTTTAGTCACATACTACTGACTTTCTTGGGGGTTATTTTAATCAGTTCTATATATTCACCCTGCTGAAGCTTCCCATGTTTTGTGTCAGGAGGAAACGTACCTTATTACCTTCTTGTCTGTTTAAAGTTTTTTTTTTCCTTCCTCCCTCCCTGTCTTGTACCTAATGAGCAAATTATCTAAAAATAGATATGTTCATCATTCTACAAAATGTTGTATCTTCTCTAGATGGGAGGCCAGTGTAATTGTAAGAGACGTGTGTCTGGCAGACAGTGCAATCAGTGCCAGAATGGATTCTACAATCTACAAGAGTTGGATCCTGATGGCTGCAGTCCCTGTAACTGTAATACCTCTGGGACAGTGGATGGAGATATTACCTGTCACCAAAATTCAGGCCAGTGCAAGTGCAAAGCAAATGTTATTGGTATGTGTAATGCAAAAGTTTACAGTCACATCTCTATTACCATCTGGGATAAAATTCTCTATTTGATTTCTTAACTGAAGAGTAAAGCAAGTTTCCTTGCTCAAGGCAGGCTGGGAAAAAAAAACAATTTGGATGAAATTAACTGTCTAAAAATGATTAAATTAATAATTCTATCAAACTACAGCTTGAAGCTTAGTTTAATCAACCTTTTAGAAGTTTCTTTATTCTGTAGATGCATTAGTTCACATGGTCCCATACTAATAAGTCATAGAAAAATATAATTTGCTTACTGCATAGATGTTTCTTTTAGAAAATTAGCACTTTTTCAAAATGTTTTACACTTAATGAGTTCTAAGCAAATCATTTCCATGCTAGTTTTCTTAATAGACCAAAATAAATGGATTTTTTCAAAATATTCTGTGCTACAGGGTCCTTTGTGATAAATCTTTCCATTTTTTCTATTATATTTCTTTGAACTGTTCCTATGAAATGCAAAATAAGTCAACATAATTCCACAGATCATGTATATTGGTAGGGTTAGTTATAAAGGGCCACATAATTTTAATTTTGTAATTCAGTGCCAAGCTGATTATAATAAACAGCTACCTTCGGTGTTATTTATCATTTTTTTATACAAGACGTGCTTTTTTGTTTGTTACTCCCACAGGTATTTTTCAGAAATTAGATTTGATTATAGCAATTTATTACATCCAGCATTTTTGAGGGGAACCATAGCCACATAAGGACAAAATTTATCAAGTGCCCAAAATGCACTATGTACATAATGCACTTTGAAATGTTGATATATGAGAATATTATGAGAGGAAAGTTTCCTGATGAAGTGAGTCTTGTATTTTAACTGAATATGTGTTGGTTCATATAGGAAGTTTAAAAAAGACCTTTACCTTTCTATTGTCACTCAAGACACCAAGTCTTTCGTGGTTTTCCTAACATTAACCTGAGCCTTATAATAATAAAAACATGCCTGGGAGACACACACACACACACACACACACACACACACACACACACACACGCGCGCGCGCGCGCGCGCGCGCACACGCAATGCATACATACATATACACATACAGATGAACATATTCTGGATAACATTTTCCTTTCTGTGCTGTAACTCAAAAGCTAATCCTTTATCTTTTAGATAGGTAGTGATACATACCTCATTTTACACAATTCAGCCAGACAATCATTTCATTTTAATTTAATTAAAAAACATAGACATGGTTAATGATAAGACACAAAATTTCTGTTTTAAAGAAAGATTACATCAAAATCATTTACATAACTTGCCCTCCTGCATTTCGGCCATACAAAAACTAACTTTTTGGAAAGAAAAGAATAGGTAACTTCTAAAGAAAAGCCTATCATTTTATAAGTGCTATCTGTGACGCCAAGTGAATTCCAGTACCTTTGAATTCAATCTATGTGTCATCCTTTGTTCTTTAATATGATATAATATGTATTTTAAATTCATGATCTGAAAACAAAATTTAAGGAAAGACCTTTAAAGACAATGAAACTTTGATTTTTTTTATAACATTGGAATCTTTCCTGTGATGGTTAGATTCCAGAGCTGAATGAAGGAAGGAAAAATCAAAATTTTCTATTTACTTGGAATGTGTTATGACCTCCCTGCCACGTCTTATTTTATTGATCCAGATAGTTTTCCATAGTAAAGTGTATGTATTTTTGAAGATTAAATCATGATTTTGATATTATTATTTCTGGAGTTATTTCTACACACGCAGAATTTTTGATAAAAACATGAACTCGATATGTGTTTATATGTGTGTATATGTATGTATGTTTCTTTTTTTAATGGGATTAGCAAATGTCCTTATTCAATTTTACCTTGTTAATATGAAGAAAAGCAGAAAATACCGGTGTATGTTGTATATGCTTTGGAAAGCAAACTGTTAGAGTTAACAAAACTGTTAAATCTTACTAATGATTCTATCACCAGTAAAATACATTAGCACCAATAATTTTATTAAAGTAGGTCATTCATCTAGAATAAAAAGGGAGAAGAATGTGAATTAAATGCCAAGTGGGCTAACTTGCCTGTACTTGTTAACACCGAATGTGATGCCCTGTAGGCCTTCCTGAGTATCGTTAGGAATAGATTGCCTGTCAGGAATATGTATGGCATATTCAAATAAGCACTGCGCATATTTTTAAAACTGATATGATATGAATCCATGTAGACCAATTTTAATAGTTCAAAATGAGTCATAATTCTTGTTAACAATACAGTTATTTTTAAAATTTGCAGCAATAGTGGTCCTTTTTTATTTTCCTTATTGAAATTAAATGATATGCCTTAGGTGAGTCATTCATCACTGTTAAAGAACTTGCCTTCCATTGGAGTTCTTGAATTTTTATCCATATATATACATATCTATTATGCATTTCCTTCCAGTTTAAGAAATGCTTTTCTAAATATGAGTTCCTGAGTGTGTTTTTGACTGCTGTTTTAGGACTAATTTTTTTTTTATTGCGATCGTAGCTTGAAATAAATGTTTCAATTGATTCAACCCCACATAGTCAGTTATTTAAACTCACGGGGATGTGAAAACTATCTAAAGGAAGTGTTTTGCATCTCAACCTTTGCTATTCAAACATTTTTGTTTTATTCTTTTTCCTTCTAATGTTCTTCCTGAAACTAACCTAAATTGTCAAAGATTTAGATTTAGATGATAAAACATTCTTCTCTGTTTGTGAAATGTATATATGTAATACTCCTTTAAATAGAAGTAATATAACAGCAAAATTTACTTAGTGTTTAAAGAGGAATGTTCTGAATCACACAATATGACAAGCGATGTGATTGCTTTATGAGCCAAGGAGAGCATAATTTATATTAATTGAAAATAATAAAATATAGGGGCATATGAAAGCATTGAAATAAAAATTGCTCTGGATAAGTTTTATTTATATTAATTATTTAAAGGTGTGATGTCCAAAGTATATATACTATTACACAAAATAGCTATCAGCTTAGCATTTTATTAAATATTGTAGGAGCATCTGATTTTTAGGGAAGTCACTAATGTAATAAGTAATTATTCTGAGTAGCTTTGAAATTTTGTTTCAGTCTACCATACTTTTACGTGAGCATTTTGTTAAAATAATTAAAAATAAAAATTTTAAAATTTGTTAAAAAGGATCTCCAGTATATGTAAGAGAAGCAACATTTGCAGGAAGCATTTCTCTTTGTGTTAAGTCATAAAATTTCATAAATCATGTTACAGAAATAAAGTTGTATATTACTGCCAAAGTAAGTATCGTTACTGTATTTCGAATGTACGACCGGGCCTCTATGGCATTACCTGTGAGGCAACACTCAACATTTTGTGTCTGCATTAAATGTTGGCAGCAGCATTGTTTGCCTTGAAAGCTCAAATAGCATCATTTTCACTCTTTTAAACAAATTCTCTCCTCAGGGCTTAGATGTGATCATTGCAATTTTGGATTTAAATTTCTCCGAAATTATAACGATGATGGATGTGAGCCCTGCCAGTGTAACCTCCACGGCTCAGTGCACAAGCTCTGTGATCCTCTTTCTGGGCAGTGTGAGTGCAAGAAAGAAGCCAGAGGACTTCAGTGTGACACCTGCAGAGAACACTTTTACGGGTTGGACATCCCCAGTTGTAAGGCCTGTGACTGTGACCTGGCCGGATCCCTCCCTGGAACTGTGTGTGATGCTACGACAGGGCAGTGCCTGTGTAAGCCCAGGGTTGGAGGGAGGCAGTGCAATGAATGTTTGGAAGGATACTTCTTCCTCCAGCAAAATAATTCTTTCCTCTGTCTGCCTTGTAACTGTGATAAGACTGGGACAGTAAATGGCTCTCTGCTGTGTGACAAATCAACAGGACAATGTCCTTGCAAATTAGGAGTAACAGGTCTTCACTGTAATCAGTGTGAGCCTCACAGGTACAATTTGACCAGTGGCAATTTTCAAGGCTGCCAGATGTGTGAGTGTGACTCCTTGGGGACATTACCTGGGACCACTTGCGACCCAATCAGTGGCCAGTGCCTGTGTTTGCCTAATCGTCAAGGAAGAAGGTGTAATCAGTGTCGACCAGGTAAGAGAGAAATGTGTTGCTTTTTCAGTGCACAATGACTCTCCTTTCATTATCCCATATTGGATGATTCTTCTTTATTCTGGGGTTGTAACATCTAAAAAATTTACTTGCAACAACACTGATGTGTTTATGTTATCATCAAACACAGATGTAACTATTTAATGTGTTCAAGATTGTTCAGTGTATCTGTGTTGCTATCTATATTTGGGATGACCCTTTAGAAGAATCCCAGCCAATCAGACATTTTATAATTGAGACTTACTTATATTTAATTTCTCAACTAGAAGTAAATCCCCTTCTAATAACTGAAAAAAAATCTAAACTAATAAAAGCAAGAACAAATTTTGCTTCCCAGAGAAAGGAAAACTTGACTTCATTATCCATACCATGCCAAATATTCAGACGATGAACTGATTTTCTGAATAAAGCTGACCAAATATTTTTACTAATTGGGCTACATGTTGTGGCATCACGAAGGAGCATCTAGAATTATTTTTTAATGACATCACATTAATAAAATAGGCTACTGTTTAGTCCCACTGTACCTTTCTTTTTACCTGTTTGCCAACTGGGAGAAAGATGGACCCTATCCATGGCTTTCTCCTTGCCTCTACATGATCTAACCAAAACAATATACTTGCTTCATAATAAAGCCAGTATAATGTCATGATCAATATACATGTTTTAGTCATTTAACAGCTGTGCTAAGGTTCTGTCTACCCAATCAGTTCTGAGTTTTCTGAGCCTGTTAAAAAGAACATGGTGCCAAGCAAAAGGGAGATTTGCCTGCCAGAAATAGGTAGGATGGAAATCCTGTTTTACAGGACAAGGAGTCCAGATTAGGGGAATGGAACCATACCTTTCCTTTCACATTGGCCAGTGAGACAAGTAAATCCAAAGAGACAGGATGGAATTGATGAACAGTTCATTCTTTGTGAGATGTAAGTATCAGAAAATAATTTGAACCAGCTTCGACATAATTGGGGGCTATATTATCACTGGCTGTCCCATAAAACCTGATATGGAACAATGCAGTCAGAACTCAGGAACTACAAATCTCACACTGATATATATCCATTAATTCAATCATTCATTCCCATATTGATATTCTCTCTCTCTCTCTTTGATTGATATTCTTCTCTCTTTGTAGAAGGACACACTCTGCTGGTCTCTCCCTCTCTGCATGGTTAAGTGTCTACCTCATTACCATTCTAGCAATACAGAGAGACTTATTAGCTACTTTGTGGTTACAATTCAAGAAGGATATTCTAACTGACTCAGTTTTGTTAGGGTGGCTATGTCTGAGCCAATACATTAAGGCCAGGAGTGTCAGGATCACATAAAAGAAGCATGGCTTCTAGGGGGTCACTATTTCAAGTAGGAGCAATGTGGTAAGTATCTCAGAAAACAGGAATATTACTGAGAGCTGTGTGGATGGCCCGTGTGAAAGCTATAATACCTTGCACTCTTTCGGCTTCCGAATCATCTTTCCAAATTTGCAATCGCTTTTTTTTATATATGCTAAGATGAAACTTTTCTTTTACTATTTATTAATATCTCTAATTTTGGAAATATGGTACTCAGTCTCCTACACAAACAACCATCATTTATTAAAAAAAAAAAGCCAAAGCTAATAGATCAAATGTTATATCCTGTTGAGTGATTAGCTATTGTAAAGCTTATTGAGTGTTTTGCTCTTAGGATATAGCTGTGCAACAGAACTAGACATCAGCTGGCTTAAGTCAGAATGGGAAGATCAGGGGTTCAGATCCTCCTGAAGTCCATATATTCAGTAGCAAAACAAAAACAAAACAGCCCCCCCCAAACAAAAACAAAACAAAACAACAACAACAAAAATGATTTCTTGAGTATAGTTCTATTGGAGGATTTTGATGCCTAGAAATTCCTAAGAGATTCCTATGAAACTAATGAAAGGCAAATTTTTCAAGAAAGGAAATCCAATCAAAGCATATTATATACCATAACTGTGAAGTAGATTTCTGTACTCATATAGTCAATCTCTGAATATTGATTTAACCAAATAGAGGGATTATTGAGGAAGGATATAAGAAGTTGAATACTTATCCTCTAATGTAGAAAGACAATAATCTAAATTTTCAAAGTTGAGATGGAACAATATATATATGTTGTTGAGAACATATATATATATATATATGTATATATATATGTTATTGAGAAATACAGAAATAAAAGCCAGAAGAAACATCTAAGAGTGTTGAAGGTGATTGCTCTGGGCAGGGAGATTCCTGGGAGAAGGATGGAGCAGTGGACCGATAAGCTGTGAGCCTTTAAATTCTATTTGAGTTTTAAAACGATCTGTATATAAATTTTGATATAGATACAAATCAAATTTAAACATGAAAATATTAGAAACTCATACGTAATCTTTTTTCTTTCCCCTGATGGTCTCCTCTGGCCCCTTTCTTTTATGCGATTTATTTATAGTGTTGGTTTTCTAGGAGAATAATACCTTACTGGCTACTTCCTTAAGCACGGTTGTCACAAAACTTCTCTCCAAAGGTTCATGGCAAATTGTCTTCTCTCTTAAGGAAAATGTAGAATGGAGATCATCATCATTAATGAAAATAATTATTATAATTAAAACATTCTTGTATTTTATGTATTTGTGTAGTTGATAATTTCCCTTGTTAGAGTTTCAATGTCTTGAGAGCAAGGATTATCTTATTCAACTCATGTAGCCACGGTACTAGTGTAGTTCCTTGTACGTTGCATGCATTCAGTAAATGGTTTGTTTAATTGAAGACACAGAAATAATCAGGAGTTTTAACAAGGGTATTTGTGTTAGGGTTCTCCAGAGAAACAGAACCAATAGGAGATGTGTGTATACATATCAGCTGTACTGAGAATTTCCTTTACACATCTCCTTTGCTGGATACCATTTCCTGAATCTGATGTGTTCTTTTTTCTTATGTTATATGTGTATTTGGTAGAGAAGACACTTCAGTAGTTTGTGAGGAAGGGTATAGGGAAGAAGTAGTTTGTTTGTGTTTTTAGAATTTTGAATGTCTGAAATTAACTTTATTCCACACTCATAATTTTCTGAAATTCGACCACTGTATAGAATCATTTTCACTCAACAAATTTATTTCAACATTATACTCTTGCAATGTCAATTAGGTTACTCTTTTCTTTTCTTTTCTTCTTTCCTTTCCTTTCCTTTTCTTTCTTATATTCTAGAAGCATCTACCCTTTCTACATCCCTTATTTCTGAAAATTTCATGGTGACATGCTTTTGTTAAATAATTTTTCTGAGCACTCAGTGGGCCCTTATTTCTGTAGATTAGTGTTCTTATATCCTGAGAAAATCTATAAAATACCTTTATCACAACACTTGGACTAGTGTGTGACCAAACAACTGAACAACACCAAGCCTACCCAAGTTGACACATAAAATCATCTATCACAGGCAGCCTTCTCTATGATCCCTGCATTTACTATAGCACTTTGTCCCTGCACCTGTTGACCCCAAACACTCTTTGGTTTAACTTCTAAAGAGAAAACTCATTGTCTTCTCTCACAATTCAAGAGGGAAAATCTTCTGGTTGGGGAGGAGACCCACTGCCCCTCACACCTGACTTCAGATATGTCTGGAGCCTCCATACAGCCTGAATCAGTCAGCTTACTGTTGGTCACTCCACTGCAAGTGCTTAGCTTTTACTTACAGACCTCTGCCATTCACCTCCATTTCCTCTTCTCTCTTTCTTTTATCTCATTTTTGGGGATTTGGGAAGGGAAAAGTTTGATTCTGCTTAACTGAAATGTTTCCCTGGTAGATTCTCGTGATCTGCCCTGGTGATCTTTTCAGCCAAATCCTTGCAGCTCCCCTCAGATTCCTCTCTGTTTCCACAACCGTTGTCTATTCTATCAGAATCAGTCCTGTTGCTTTTACCTTCAAATAGATCTAGAATCAGACCACTTTTTACCCGCCCCCGCCCCCATCCATTTTCATCTTTCTCCTGGACTAGCTGACAAGCCTCCTAAACTTCCTTTCTCCTCTTTATTCTTCTCCAGTCACTTCTCAATATGCAGCCAAAGGGACGCTGTGCAAACTGTAGTCCGACCGCATCAGTCTGTCCTGAATCGTCTTCCCATCACCGTGGGTATAAACATGGCCTGCGCGAACTGGAATGTCCATGATCTTTCTCTAACCTTGTTTCCACAAGTCTTTACATCGTTTCTTTCTCTCCAGCCTCCAAGTCTAACTGCTGTTCCTCATGTTGTTCAGTGCTCTATCCCAGGCACATAGGGCCGTATCTCCCTGGTGGGTACTCCATGTGTGTTTCCCCAATTGATACTTACATTAAAAATTACCCTAGTGGCATATGTTCTTTTTCGGCACGGGCATAGTGCAAGTAAGTGAGTGTGCTCCTTTGAAAACATACAGAGAGGATGTGGTTTTTACCCTACGCAAGGAAGGAAAGAAAACAGTGGTCTAAGTATCTAATGGATTTTTTTTTTTTTTTTTTGCAAAACAGCATATTCTGTGCACATGGGTGTAGCATATGGAAAGGTCCTAATGTGTTTGTGGACCTCTTGTTTTGTTTTGTTTTGTTTTTTGGTCCTACATTCTAGCTTCAGAAACTACTTTGAATTTTGTTTTCCAGTTTTATTGTCTCTTGCTGTGAAATTTACATTGAGGGAGAGAACCCTTATCCTGAAGTATCTTTATCATAAATGGATGTTTCACAGTAGCCAACTCTGCAGTACACACATTAAAATGCACTACTGCAATCTGAAGCTTTCTTTCTCCTTCTTTAAACACATCTGAGAGACCTAGATTACATACCACAGGGGAGAAGCTCCACACGGGTGCGTTGAGTGGTGGAGGGGGAAGTAAGGGGTAGGAGGGGTGAACTGGCAAGCCTAAGGACTTCTGCCTGCCTTTTTCATCTGTGGTTGTAAATATTACTGGCCCCTACTAGATTACTGCCCATAGATTCTTGTTCCACTTTCTTAAAAAACATTATTAAGGAAGGTGCATATAATGAAACCTCATGTATTATTAACCTAACCTTACTATGAATGTACAAGGAATAGGCTTAATTCAACTAAAATTTATAGGCAATTTGTTAAAGCAGCAGTGCACATTAGAAGGTACATTAGAGCCACATTGGTTTTAATATGCCATTCAATAACTTGAACAGAGGTTAAAAATGCTGCTTAACCTCCATTAAGTATTTTAAAAATGCTTTAATTTAAAATTATTTGGAGTGTGTGTACATATATGAATGTACACATACCCACACTAATAAATATAGCACTAAATATGTTTTCCCAGTTCGTTTTTTCAGTGCTGGATGACCTCGTAACGTTCAGCAGCAAGCACTTAATCAGAGGCTAGGCCGAAAAATGCAGGGAACGATGTCAAGGCGTCCTGAGCCAGTGACCCGCCCTTGTCCTTGAGAACCAGAGGCAGAGAGGGTTTATTGAGGACTCTGCAGCTCTGGAATAAAATAAAGGCTAATTTATAATGGAAACAGCTTCATATGACATGTTTTGTGCTAATAGGACAATTCCTCATGCTTCCCTCTGATATTTACTTTTGGTTTTGTTTTATAATTCATACAGACTATTAGAAACTAAAACAAAGTATCTTGTTTCATTAAGAAGCATATCATCTTTGTTAAGTAATGAGCTCATAAACCAGAATTGCATGTAAGACACTACCAATGGAATTGGAATTAGATGGCTGATATTCCATTAAAAATCAGTGTATCAAAGCTGAGATCCGGATATGCCACATGTCCTCGTGTTTGGTGAAACAGTTTTGCAGATTAACGTGTTTTTCACAAAGAGACCTGAGTCTCAGGATAAGAGCTTCTTCCTTCATAAACCACCAGAAAAGAATCTTGTCATGAGCAATATGGACCATAATCTCAGGCACATCTGTGGAGGAAAAAAAAAGCACATTGACAAGTCATTATTTAAAGTTTAATTTAGGAAAATCCCACTTTCATAGAAAATTGGCTCATAAAAATGGCAATGGTGATAATAGATAATATTTACTGAGTGTCTACTGTTTGCCAGACCCTGTAATAGGGTTTTATCTGAAAAGTCCCATTTAATATGCACCATATTTATATGCCGAAAGGACCAGTATTTTCCCACTTTATAGTAGGGAAAATGATTCTAATTGAGTAGAAGAAATGTTTACAAATCCAGGTCCAACAGACCCTAGACTAGAGTCTGCACTCTGAAAGAGTAAAACATTTTTCTGAATAATTGTATATTTGTCATAATCAACCACTCAATAAATATCTGAGTGTGAGTTAAAAGAGGTACCCTTACAAGTGTTTGTAGTGTTCCCTCACCCTCAAGCTCATCCCCATCCCCATCCCCATCTATGATTCTGGCTAACTGCTTTTAGGTCCTGGGAGATCTCTTGTTGTGTAGAATCTGACTTATCATCATAAAATGAAAATTAACAGAGTTCTGAGAGGCTACTGTGATCAGATAATGAAGACTGGAACCGAGGGGTCTAGAATTGGGATGATCTCTGTGGACTAAGTTGGATACATTTCTGGGATGGTTGCAATGGCCTGGGAGGGCAACATTCGATAACCACTGAGACAGAAAAATGGGGGCAAAGAATGCAAAAGTGCTTCTGTGGATTGTGAGTACACATATCTATGTGTTATACTTTACAGGACACAATCAGAGCCTCCATTATTTATATTCATTGTTGTTATTGAATTTGATTTTTAAAGAATACACACATGAAAGCCCTTCATGGATATTCACATAAATAGGAAAACTCTAGGTTTTTCTAAAGCAGGAAAGTCCAATAGAATGTTTTCCCTTATATGAGCATGTTAGTATATTCTTTCTTCTAAGATGAGGAGACATAGTTTTTGACTGACATTTTCTTTCTCAAGTTCTTTTCCATCTTCTGATATGGCAAAGATTACATTTTAAATATATTGTGCATGATTCATATAACATTCCCTGCTATCCTTCCTGATAGGCGAGGCTACTTTTACCAATCATTATGGTCTTATGTTTACCGTGTTTCTTTAAAATGTTAAAGAGATCATCTCATATTTTAAGGGATGACAGATATCTAACCAGCCAGCCAGCCACCCACCTACCCATGTAGCCATCTATCCATTTCATTCACATATCCATTGTTCCACTAATCATCTATTACATACATTACTGTGTACCAGGGGCTATGCTATTGTAAGATATACAATCATAAATATATTAAGGCATCATAGTTTTGTAGGAGGAAAGGCCCTGTATGTAAATATAACAGAGTGATAAGTGCAATGTTAGAAATATCCAATATAGATAAGAAGTAAAGTGAAGGAACTGATACATTCTTGAAGAATGGGGGATATGGAACACTTAGTTGAGAACATGATTCCTGAGCTGAGTTTTAGAAGTAAAAAGGAATTGGTAAAGTAGTCAAGGAATGTATAGCAGTCCAGGAGGAAAGAATAGGAGCAGAGACTTTAAAACATCTAAACTAATTTGAGTTTTTAAAAACTTTTAAATAAGAAAATTATACCTTGGAATGAATAATATTAATATTTATTGATGCATTCATTGACATTTGGCCAACTCTGAATAATAACTTTAACATTTTTATATAATATCACCAAATGGAAGAAAATTATTGCTTTTATTTGAAAATTAGCATCGCTCTCTATACTTCATTCTGAAAACATTGATTGTTAAAACCATTACTAAAAAGTTTGTTGCTTGGTATACGTGAGCTACAAATTCCTCCCTAGACTCTTCGCTTAATACTATGTCCATTCTCTGGCTTAAGGTGAGAATTATTTCTTCTAAATGGCTTATAATTAGTGCTTAGCCTCAGCTTTGCCCTCCTTTTCTGAATAAGGCCTAGGGGTTAAACTTGTTTTCTCTCTCCCATTTCAAGACCTTGGCAAAGCCTGGTTGTTCATGGTCCTCAGGAGGGACATTGGTAGGAAATGGGCTCTTCTTTAATGCCCAGGACAGTGCTGTGCTGTGCAAATAGCCACTACAGGAGATAATACCAGCTGCCTTGCTAATAACTTTGAACTCTAAGGATTCTGCAAGTCTTCTCCTGGATACAGCAACGGTATTTTATGATAGGGGTGACTTTTTGCTTTAACTGCATAACACATTGTTTTCCCCATCAGACTTGCCTTGTTTGGGGCCAGGGTTAGCCGAAATAAAACTGGGGAAATTCACAAACATAGTGGGCTGATTTTTGCTCTCTATGTGCAAACTCTCAGCACTAACTAATGTAAGGTAATAGTGTTGTCTTAATGACCGCACTTCAGAATGTGGTACAAAATCATTCGTGGACAGAAATCTCCAAAAGATCAGTTAAAATGTTATGGCCATGAAGATGTGGAACGTGATGTGTGGAGTTAATGGAAGGAGATCAGAAATGTATTGAGTTAAAGAAAATTAAGGTCAGTTATCTTTAAGCTGTACTCAGGAGTTGAAGTTTAAGTAGGAGGGAAGGGAAAATGTTGTTTTCTATAGTTGGAAGTCATAAAAGGAGAGGTAATGGTCTAGAATTAGGCACATTCAGGTAAGGCAAGAAGTAATCATTGAGCAGGAAGGTACCTGAGTCATCCTAATTAGAACTGCTTAAAAATAGGACAAGTAAAAGACTGGTGGGATTAACCTTTATAATTATGCTCCAGAGAGGAGGATGGGAATTAACCCCAAGACAAGTTTCAGTGCAGGCTTTTCCTTGAAGACCTACCTCCAGGTTGCGGCTTCCTTGGTTGTATGTGTGTTTCCCCCCCACCCCCATTTTTGTTCTTCTCTGCTTATATCTCTGATTTTTCTATGGCATTTTTTTCTTTCTAAAAGTTGGGCAACCCGATTTTCCACAACAAAATATACCCCCGTTGTATTTACAGATTTATCTAATAAATCATTTCTTGTAAAAATCATCCGTAATTGTTCTCGAATTCTCTGTGGCTTGAAGCTATTGCAATAAGTCCAAATTAATTCTACTTCTAAGTATCTGTGTTAATGGGTAATTTATCCAAATTGGAGAGAGGTTAGTACCTTCATGATGCCATCATCATGAATTTAAGGACCTAGGTAGCTTCACAGGAAGAAAAATACGTAGAACCACAGCCACAATGGTCTTGGATTCAAAATAAAAACCTTTGAAGTGTGTGACTTTGATTATATGATGAATCATGTATGTGAATATATATATTAATTTACATAACTATATTTCGGAAACACATAGAAGGCAAACTGCTGTCAGTGGATGCAAAAGAGCAAATGACATAATCTAGTTGTCAATTACTATAAAAATGATAGTATCAGTTCTTTCCTACTGGTTACAATGGCACTGATTTTGAGTTTCTTCCTTTTCTTTGAGCACAATCTTTTCTGTTTGACTATTTCTGAAACTTTCTAAGAGAGAATAGTCTGGGCCTAGGAGAAGAAAAACAAATTGTTGATGGCCATGAGAGAATGGCTTGTTTTCAACCAGAGCCTCAAATGAGATTTATAATACATTCCAATTACTTTTTGTTTTCCCCTATAGTATAGTAACACAAAATGGATTCACTTTGTGTTCATGTTCTTTCTCTCTTTGAGGTTCAGTGATATATACCCAAATTAGTAATCATGACAATTATACAAATCATTTTCATTTGTCAGAACTTTATTCATTAGAATCTTTCTGTAATCCCCCTCTCCCTTGTTACAATAAAATTCCTTGTAACATCATGCATGTGCTTGTGTGTGCATGTGCTTCTGTGCAAACATACACATACACACAACACCAAGAACCATCTCCCTCATACGCCTGCTCCATTATTCTAATGTCTAATGCCTTTCAATGTTTCTGACTATTGACTTCCACTTTCTGGGTCCAAGAAATTTTAAGTAATTTGAAAATGTTTTTAATCATATTTTTCTTTCTTTCCTTCTGCTGTAAGAAACAAATATGGGGTTTACAATTAACCTAAATATTGTGGATTTTTAAATATAGTACTTGTGGAAATTAATGCCTGTTTATAATTTGGTACGTGTGTGGTATAATCAAATGTTTAGGGAATGCCTACTTTGTGACAAGCACTGTACTGGGTACTGGGGAGGCAGTGGTGAATTTTTCAGATAAGGTTCTTGCCTTCACGGAGGTTACAATCTGGTGAAATGAGATTAATTACAATTTTCATGAGCACTCTAAAGTAAATAAACAAGATGCTATGAAGTTGTGACAGGCATATTTAAACTTTCCCAGGGTAGGTTACTCAAGGAAATCACGAGACCTGATGGGCGTAGGAGTGAACCAAGCAGAAAGGAAAGGTCAAAATCATTTCAGCAGACAGACATGCCAATGAAAAGGCCTTTAGGTGTCAAGAACAGGAAGAAGTATGACTGGAGCAGAATGAGTTGGGGATGAGCAGTGAAAAGAAGCTGAAGATAGAGGTGGGACCTGCCAGGACGACTGGAAGCTGCTTTGGGAATTTGGATTTTTTTCCTAAAGGGAATAGGAAGCCATCAAACAATTTTCAGTAGAGGAATGAGGCATTTAAACTACACTCTGAAAAATGTTCTTCCAGATACTCTATGAAATATAGACTGGGGGCTCCTGGGTGGCTTAGTAAGTTGAGCATTTTATTCTTGATTTTGACTCTGGTCACGATCTTGTGGTTTGTGAGATTGAGCCCTGCATTGGGCTCTGGGCTGACAGCGCTGAGCCTGCCTGGGATTCTCTTCCCTCCCTCTCTCTCTGCCCCTCCCCTGCTTTCTCTTTCCCTTTCTCTCTCTCTCAAATAAATTAATAAACATTAAAAAAAAAGAATAGATTGGAGGGGGACCGGAGGGGGCCATTAGATGAGACAACCTCTGTAGTTGAGATGATTATATCTGCTATTTGTTGACTATTGTTTTAAGAAAGTTTGTTACCCTTTGTAACCTTCAGTGTTGTCATATATATGTATATATGTGTGTGTGTGTGTGTGTGTGTGTGTGTGTGTGTGTGTGTGTGTATAATGGATGTAATAATAATACCTAAATTATTAGCATTGCTGTGGGAAGTGAGATAATGAATATAAGGCTCTTACCATTGCCTCTGTTTCATAGTATTTACTAAAATAAACTTAGTGGTGACTGTAACTAGGGAGACAGCCCTAAGGATGGAGAGTAGAAAGTTTAAAATTCCTGGGGTGCCAGGGTGGCTCAGTCAGTTGAGTGTCCAACTCAAGTCATGATCTCATGGTTCATGACATTGAGCCCTACGTTGGGATCCTCTATCTCCCTCTCTCTCTCTGCCTTTCTCTCACTCACATTCTCTCTCTCTCTCTCTCTCTCAAAATAAATAAACTTTAAAAAAAGAAAGTTTAAAATTCTTAGAAGACAGCATCCATAGGACTTGGTAAGTAGATAGATGTAGGGGTGGAGGGATGGGAAGGACTCAAGGGTTGCCAGTTTTAGCAAACTACAGAATGCTCAGTTAAAATTAAATTTTAGATAATCATAATTTTTTGATATAAGCACATGTCACATACTTTTACTATAAAGGCTCATTGTTTATCAGAAATTTACATTTAGACTGGCCGTCTTGTGTTTTTATCTGGGTCCCTTCCCAAAGATGTCTCAGGGCTGTAGGCTGAGCAGCTGAATAAATGGCGGCACTATTTGTGGGAATGGAGATATTACAGGAGGGCTAGTTTTTAGTGGAAAGATCGTGAAGTAGATTTTACATGCGCTGAATTTTCATTGCCTGGGAGACACCCAGGTACAATGTAAATTATTTACTTGGCCCTTCTTTGGTTGTAACCGATACACTTGTTAAGAGCAGCTATAAACACATTTGTATCGGGAGTTGGGAAGTGCCACAATAGTGTTCTGGGTTTTGTGTAATCAAAACAGTATCTTTTACAGAAAAGACTGGATAGGAGCTATATATAAAAACTTTTTATTTCTTTATCTCCAGGTTTTTATATTTCTCCAGGCAATGCCACTGGCTGCCTGCCATGTTCATGCCATATAACAGGTGCAGTTCATCACATCTGCAATAGTCTAACTGGTCAGTGCATTTGCCAGGATGCTTCTGTTGCTGGGCAAAGTTGTGACCATTGTAAAGACCATTACTTTGGATTTGATCCTCAGACTGGAAGGTAAACATTTTTAATAATTAATATTTAAGTATTTGTGTTGAATAATATTTGTAGTTAATTTTTCTCCTAACAGTGATTTTTTGGTCAGTATTTTTTTGTAAAAAGCAGTATTTTTAGTCCCTCTAGTTTGTTGATATATTTTTGACTCTTTGATGTCTGCGCTTGTTGAACATAATAGTAATCTTTGAATATTTCCTAGAGTTCCAATATATAGTTTGTTATATGTTGATACATAGTGTTAAGGTCTGGGAATATTTAGTTAAAATCATTTTCCCTCAAGGAACTTACAATTTGGATGGAGAAAAGAAGGTAAAGAGATATCCATAGAAATCAATGTGTGTGTGTGTGTGTGCGTACACACACACACACACACACACACACACACACAATATAAGAGCCAGGATACATAGCATATGTATGTATATCCCTTGTTCTACATGTCCCCTGAATTTATTGCTAACTTAATTATTAATTTACTTCATCCACTTATGTTTTCCTTGCTTTTCTAATTTAGGTTCAAAGACCAGATTAGAAACATAATTTTGTATTAAGTGATATGATTTTTTCCCCAGTGTGTAAAGTACATTTTGAAAGTAAATTAACCACTTTTCAAAGTTACATGGTCTTTAATGTTCTACTTCCCATTCCCAGTATATCGGTGAGCATTTACTTTCACGCATTTGTGCTCATTGCTGTATTTTTGAAAATGTGCTGGAATGCCAATTCCATGTGTGTTTTTTTTTTGGTCTGGTCAGGTTATAAATTTGCCTCGGGTTGGGACTATATCCTTGAATTCTATGGCATTCGTATCTCCAAGCAACTAGCATTATGTTCTGTATACACCAGTCAAAGCTGTTTCTCAGTGTGTGTGTGTGTGTGTGTGTGTGTGTGTGTGTGTGTGTGTGTGTTTATAAATATAATTGCTAATTAGTCAAGGGTTTGAGATTATCTGGGCTCTTTTCAACTCATTGCCCCCTGCTGCCTGCCTTTTGGCTGTTACACTCTTCATTAACACCTCGATTAGAGTGTGGACAGGGTGACAGGGTAAATTATTGAAAAAGAACTCAAAACTAGTGCATTTGGCTTTCTACTGAAATTCAGTGTGATTAAAAATCTTTAACATGATATTTAAAGTATTTATCAAAATAATTCTTGTTCTTATTACATATCTCTCAAATTTTTTTAATTCATGATGTTCCATTTCTGTTGCCATTGGAAGGAATATCATCTTGGTGGTCTGAGAGCATTAGTACTCTTTTCTACAAATATTAAATCACTCTGAATGAATATAGAAACTACATGGTACAGTAAATGTTAAATAAAACGTATTACCAGGATTTTGACAGTAAAATTGGAGCCAATTATTGCACATACTTTCTCCTCTACATACTTTTTATTGAGAGGCCATCTCACATGTTCCCCAGTTGCAATTCTTAGTGGGTGTGTTTCACTCCTGGACACCTCTGTCTTTAGGTTTCTTGTATTTTTCATAGTCTTTCTGACAACACTTAATTACCAGAGAAAAAGTACCTTCCCTAATCTACTCTCCTCCTTGGAATGCTCATGCATCTATGTCATTTTGTGCCAGTCTCTTACCCATTTCCCCTCTACCGATCTTCCTTGTTATTCTTCCCAGTGCTACCACCTTATTAATGGTCAGATTTCGAATGGTCTCAGCTTTTTCACTTAGCTTTATTGAAGTGAATTTCGGTTCCATCATTACATGACTTATCTGCTCTTCAGTGTCCTTAGATTCAGGCTGACCTTTACCCTACTCTGCTTCTCTCTAGTTTATCTACCCATCCCACACTCCACCCCAGTAGAATTCAGGATCAAGACTTACTTACAGGATAGTGTTCTATCACCTATCACTCTGAAGTAAGACTTGTTAACACTGGAGTTGAACTCCCTGGATTAAATCTGTTTTAAAAAAAACCACGTTTATTTATTTATTTTTGAAAGGGAGAGAGGCAGAGAGAGACAGTGCATGAACAGGGGAAGGCAGAGAGAGAGGGAGTGAGAGTCCCAAACAGGCGACACACTCAGCATGGAGCCCGACGTGGAGCTGGATCCCATGAACCATGAGATCATGACCTGAGCTGAAATCAAGAAGTGGAGGCTTAACTGACTGAGCCACCCAGGTGCCCCTAAAATGTGCATTTAAATGGTAACCAAAATTGATGAGGAACAGGGAGAGCCAAAAAATAGGTATAAAGTACATTATTATAAGGCGCTGAGGTTAAAATCAAGAAAGCAGAGCTCAGTAAAGTAAAAGCAATCAGTGCAGGTTGTAGTCTAGGAGAGAGCCTGAGTGTAAAAAGCCAGGTAGATTCTAAAGAACAAAAGATCCAGGGGTGATTATGGCTTCAAAGTAAAAAGATTCATGACACATTCTATATAATTGTATGTCTTTACCTATCAGCTGAATTGTAATTATATCGAGTCAGATTCCGAACTACCTTTCAAAAATTACCAATTGTCCTCTGAAATGATACCGCTTTGCCTCTATCCTCATTGTTTTTATCTTCAGACGTCCATGTTTCCATTCATTGAGAACTTTCTCCAAGGGATGCCATCTTCCTCCTTGCTTCTCATTCATTCAGTTCCCATTCCAACATCCAATTTTCATGAACACAACCAGAATTTTTTTTTTTTTGATCTCTTGGAACTTCTCTACTTCTCATATTTTCCTAATTCCAGAAATGCTATTCTGTGAACATATCACATCTTTCCCAATCCTCTTGTCTCCAAATTCCCTCATAATTGGCTCCTACCTTTCCTCAAACCCATCGTCGGATACTCCTACCCAATTCTTTTGATAGGCTCCATTCCTAACTTTCTCACCTTCTGCCCCCAGTAGGGAGTAAACGCCGATCCTCTCAAGTAACCTGAGTGCTATTAAGAAAGAACTCTCTTTCTGCTGTACTGTGGGTCAGTTCCAGGGAGGATGACCCTGCTCTTTCCCTGAACCTGGGAGGACTTGAAGACCATGTGCTTGTGCTGATTGGAACTGCTACCATGCATTTCATTCTCATTGCCTCACTTTCTACATATAAATGATACCATACCATATTTGTTTTTCTCTCTCTGGCTTATTCCATTTAGTGTAATGTCCTCTAGGTTCATCCATGTTGCTGTAAATAGCAGAATTTTCTTCTTTCTCATGGGTGAATAATATTCCAGTGTGTGTGTGTGTGTGTGTGTGTGTGTGTGTGTGTGTGTGTATCACATCTTCTTTGTCTATTCATCCTTTGATGGACATTGAGTTCATTTCTATATCTTGGCTGCTGTGAATAATGCTGCAGTGAACATGCGGGTGCAGATATCTTTTCAAGATGCTGATTTTATTTACTTTGATATATACCTGGAAGTGGTATCTTATCATAAAGTCTCTTTAATTTGTTGAGGAACTTCTATACTGTTTTCCATAATTGCTGTACCAATTTACATTCCCACCAGGAATATACATGGGTTCCTTTTTCTCCACATCCTCACCAATACCTGTTACCTTTGGTCCTTTTGTCTTTTTGACAATAGCTATCATAACAGGTGTAAGGTGATATCTCATGGTGGTTTTGATTTGCATTTCCCTGATGGTTAATGATGTTGAGCACCTTTTCATGTAGCTGTTGGTCATTTGTATGTCTCCTTTGAAAAAATGTCTTCTGTTCTTTGCTCATTTAAAAAAAATAATGTTTATTTATTTTTGAGAGAGAGAAATATAGCACGAGCAGGGGAGAGGCAAAGAGAGACACAGAATCTGAAGCAGGCTTCAGGCTCTGAGCTGTCAGCACAGAGTCCAATGCAAGGCTCAAACCTGCAAACTGCAAGATCATGACCTGACCTGAAGTCAGATGCTCAACCAACTGAGCCACCCAGGCGCCCCTCCTTTGCTCATTTTTAATTGGGTTCTTTTCCTTTTCCCTTTCCCCTTCCTTCCTCCCTCCCTCCCTCCTCCCCTCCCTCCCTTCTTTCTTTCCTTCCACTGAATTGTATGAGTTTTTTATATATTTTGGATATTAATTCCTTTGCAGATGGTTTGCAAATATTTTCTCCCATTGTATAGGTGGCCTTTTCCTTCTGCTGCTTTTTTCCTTTGATGTGCATAGCTTTTTAGTTTGATACAATTCCGTTTGTCTATTTTTGCTCGTTTCCTGTGGTTTGATGTCATATCCAAAAATCATTGCCCAGACCAACGTCAAGAAGCTTTAACCAATATTTTCATTTAGTAGGTTTACAACTTCCAGTGTTTTGCTGTCTTTAATCCATTTTGAGCTGATTTTTGTATATGGTATAAGGGTCCAATTTCATTCTTCTGCATAAGAATATCCAGTTGTCCCAACATCATTTATGGAAGAGACAACCCAGTCCCCATTGTGTATGCGTGACATTCTTACCAAAGATTGATTGACCATATATGTGTAGATTTATTTCTGGGCTTTCTTTTCTGTTGCATTGGTCTATATGTCTGTTTATGTCATTAGCATACTGTTTTGATTATTATAGCTTTGTAATATCTTTTGAAATCAGGAAGTGTGATGCCTCCAGTTTTGTTCTTATTGAACCTGTGCTTTACAATTTAAAGTAACCATGACACTTTCTATGCCTAAGAAAGACCAGAAAAGCCAGGTAACTGACTCATTTTGTATCCAAGTGGAAGACAGAGGAATTAGTCCCATGCAGTATATTCAAAAGATCAGGGAAATATGGGAGTAAAATTGATTTATGATTGCTTCTTATGACTCATGGTTTTTCAATGTGCTAATTATTTTACAGCCCTCCCTATTTCTTTAAATTATGTATTCCTTTGGCCTCCAATTTCTTACCTCTGTGATTTGTCTTCTCTTTTCCTGATTACTTCTCTTCAATCCAACCCTTCAATTTACATATCTGTGTTCATGATTTCAGCCACTATATAATGTTAACGACTCTCTAATATATCATCATCTATTCAGATTCCTGTGTCTCTGAGGTTTAAATTTTCACGTCTCTCATTCTTAACATAGCCAACACAGAACTAATTCTCTTTTATATTACTTTCCTAACAAAATAAAAATACAAGTCTCATGCCATCTCAGGCCATCTCATGCCATCATCATTTTGGTGAAGGGATATAAACCTTAAAATTCAAGTCACACTACCTATATGTGAGTAGGGCTCCGACTGTTCTCAGATTGGACAGGATTGGCTCTGATGTGGAGGACAGGCTGCCCTAGAAAGAGCTATTGGAAACAAGAGCTACCATATATAATGTAGCTTCTCTGCAATGAATAGAAAGAATAAAGTTTCCCATGACCATTTGGGACCCAAGGAAATCAGTAGGATGTGTTCTTTGCTCAATCAGTCGTATGGAATGCCTGTGCTCTGAGCTGACCCTTCTCTTCCACTGATAAGTTTGACTGTCTCTTTTCACTTTAACAGTGATAATCGTTAGAGAAGAAATCTTCGGGCACAGAAGGTCATAGCAAAGGATATTTCAAAATATGACACTGAGAATTGCTTGAGTTTATACTTCTGCTCATCATTGAGAAGAGATAAAAATGGATTTTATTCTTTTTTATGTTTTCCATTCCTTTCCTGAATGATATTGAAATCTCTTTGTTGACTTCTGGTTGTTAGTGTGTGTGTGTGTGTGTGTGTGTGTGTACACACACACACACACACACACACACACACTAACGTTGACTCTTTTGAAAATGCACAAAGATGGCTAAAATATATGCGGTTCCATTTAGTAGAAGGAACTTTGTTTCTTGAAGGAAAACTTCAAATACATACAGACATGCTGCATAGGAAAATACCTATTGATGGCCTGATGACAAAATTTTTTTCAAAAGAAGGAAAATCAACTAAAATCACTTGAATTTATTTTGAACTAGGTACTGTGGTAGATACTTGCAAATACACTTTTTTTTCACTAAATTACAAAATTCTACAACAGATTGTAAGTGTTTTATTGTTACGCAAGGAAAAGATGCAAATGTCATTGGATCTCTTTATTGATTTAGAAAATAGATTGACTTCCTCATCTGCTTTTTCCAATTATATATTCGAGGGATCTTATTTAACCCTCCATGAAGTTCACACACACACACACCCCTCCCCTTCTTCAAGTTCTCTTTATGGTACACAGTTATGTCTGCTACATTTTTCTCTTGGCTTATTTTCTAGGCTTTTTGTATACTCCCAAGGACAAAGTAAATAAAATAGGCCCTCACCCTAAAATGCAGCAACAAAAGCAAAAATCCGCCAAACACAACAATAACAAGCTGGAAAATCATTTGCCTGTTTTCATCCAAGTGGTTCATTCTTCAAAAGTTACCTATCACAAAAAGGGGGCAATATTTTAAAAAGCTGATCCAAGTGCAAAAATCACTCTGTTTACCTCTGACATATAAAGCAAACATGATTTAATCAGTATCGAAAACAATGAAGCAAAAAAAGTCTGCCCACTAAAAAAAATCAATAAAGCAAAAAAAAAAAAAAAAGCATATCGTATTTGTCTAAACCAAAAACAATGAGACAAAAATGGGCCACATTCAATTCGTCTCAATTGGTAGTTGAGAGTCATATTTGACACACTATATGTACTCCCTGGTGCTGTCCTCAAGTTGACCTGTAAGTGTGATTCTTCCTTCCCATGGCCAAGACTGCTCCGTTCATCTGGCGCACCACTGTTTTCCTTACATACCACCCACTTGTCACAGTCCCTCAAAATTTCTCCTCTAATGACTTCTGCTCTGTGTGTTCTTTGGTTGTATTTTGTCTTTTTTAAGCCTCAAGGAGCTAGGAGCTAGAAGTATCACTACTGGTCTCTTACCAGCTGACACATACTGAACTGTAATTTACCTCAAGTGGTAGGAAATTTGCATCTAGGCTGGCCAGAGAACCTAAAGGCTCAGACTCCTAAAACATACGATGAAGTAAAACTCTTCTACGACCGGATTATTTTTGGTTTTACTGCAAACATTCTCCGTTTGAACACTGAGGGATAGATTTGGTCTGTTAATCGTTTCACATGTGTCTTTCCAATTGATCTCAAATGGTCTTTCTTTGAGAACCAGATCAATGACTTCAAATGAAAGCAGATAATTTACTTGTCAACTTATATCCGTTCGTGGTGTGAGAGTGGGAATATTGGGGAATGTGCCTCACAGATTCAAGCTCCACAGGGATGCTTTGTTGGGCAGCTGGCTGCTGTCTAGGGCTGTGGGAGTAAAAGGGCTATGCATCTCTGGTCATCTAGCAGTCTAGCCATGGTTTGCTCACAAAGCAGTGGCAGAGTACCCAGAAAGAGAGCAGATGTGTGCCAGGATACTTGAGGCCCACACTCGAGACTGTCACATGATTACTGTTGCCTTTTTCTATTGGCCAAAACAAGTCACAGGCCAACCCATATTTAGGAGTGGGGAAATAGATTCTACTTTTGGATGATGGAATTGTGCAGTTGGTTGCAAAGGGTCTTCATAAGAAGAGGGGTGAGGAATTGTGATCATTTTTTTCAGTCTTTCATGACCACTAAACAATATATTTTTTCTTTAACATAGAGTCTGTATTATTCTCTAAGAAATGCCCATTTTTATAAATTAATAGCATTTATTCAGTGTTATTTAATGGGAATACCTCAGTGTTGGGCATCAGGGTATCTAGGGTCCAGTTATGACTTTTCCACTTGACCAAGTATATTGATTTCTTTTTACTGCTGTAATACATTACCACAAATTTAGTGGCTCAAGGCAACATTACTCTATTCTCTTATAGTTCTGGAGGTCAGAAGTCCTAAATTAGTTTTACTGGCTAAAATCAAAGTGTCAGTAGGCCTATGTTTCTTTTGGACACTCTAGGAGAAAATCCACTTTCTTGCTTTTCCCAGTTTGAGAGGCCACCTACATTCCTTAGCTCATGGCTCCTTCCTTCATGTTCTAAACTAGCAGAATAATGTTTTCTCTCTTCTCTGACCTCTGCTTATGTTCTTCCAACTTTTCACTCTGGCTATCCCCTTCCTGGCTTCTTCCTATCACCTTATGATTACATTGGGTACTTTTAGATAATCCAGGATAATTTCTCCATCTCAAAATCCTTAACTTAATCCCTTCTGCGAGTTCCTTTTTACCAAGTAAGGTGTAACATATTCACAAGTTCCAGATATTAGGACTTGGACATTGTTGAGGGGTCTTAATTCAACCTATTGTACCAGAGTTCAGCAAACTATGGCCTGCAGGTGAGATCTGGCCTGCTATCTGTTTGTGGAAATAAAGCTTTATTAGAAAACAGCAATATTCATTCTTTATGTATTGCCTAAGACTGCTTTCATACTACTAGAGAGGCAGAGATCACATGGCCCACAAAGCCTAAAATATTTTACTATCTGTTTCTTTATACATAAAGATTGCTGACCCTGTAACCAGATTCACTGTCACCTTGGGCAAGTCACTTATTTCCACCAAGCATCATAAAATCATAGCTTCTTAGACTTGGAAAGAATCTTAAAGTAATTTTGGCTAAACTCTGCCCTATACATTTCTCTGCATAAATCACCTTTTCAGACTAGCTGGTCACTCAGCTTCTGCTCAAAAACATGGAACTGAAAGTTCCTCTTTGTCTCATGAAGCAACTCATGTTTGTTTCAGACAACTCTAATTCTGAGAAACATAATTTCATCCCTGTAACTTTTTTTTTGCCTAGTCTTATTTATGCCTTCTGGGGCCACAGAGAATAAGTGTAATCTCTCTTCTACCTGAAAACACTAAGAATTTGAATCTCTTATCATACCTCCAAGTTATTATGCTCCTATAATGCGGAGGTTAAGGAAAGTGACACTAGAGTTTCTTCTAGATGTCAACATATATGATATTATTAATGTAGTGAATGTTCTGAGGTTTTATTTCTTTACAATATTTGTTTTGGTGACTGATATATGAGACAATCTCTGCTCTCTGCGATTAGGTAGAATGTCAACAAAGAGGAAAGGGGTAGGGGTCTCAGATGTAGAACCCTGCTAAGCAAGCTCTTCTCTAAATGACAGGAATGCCACCTCCTTGGACTCAGATGTCATTGTTGCCTGGATGCAAAAGAGTCATTGCCCAGGTTTAGTCATGATGAGTCCCTTTATCTGTGCCTGGGAAGGCTTCACCAGAGAGGGTAGACTGGCTACTGTTAACTCCTCCCTTCTAGATGAGACAATACTATTCTCACTTCCTCTCCAATAAGCCATGTGAGTCTGGTTTTCAGTTCACACAAGAAGCATCTCCGAGCCCCCCACCCCTCTCCTGTAACTCTGATTCCAGTTCCAAAAGAATCCAATGCTATTAGTAGGCTGTGACAAAAACAAACAAACGAAACTAAGAACCTCAGCGAGCCACAGTTCCGCTGCAAAGAGGAAATATAATCTTAACGAGCGGAAAACCAACCTCCTCTAGAGGGCACTCTAGTACTCACGGGATCCTGAACCAGAGGACTGAATGGAGAACTCTGCTGGCCTTAAGGTGTCAAAGCTTAGGCCAGTCTTTTATTTATTTATTTATTTTTTAAATTTTATTTTTAATTTTTTAAAATTCACATCCAAATTAGTTAGCATATAGTGAAACAATGATTTCAGGAGTAGATTCCTTAATGCCCCTTACCCATTTAGCCCATCCCCCCTCCCACAACCCCTCCAGCAACCCTCAGTTCTCCATATTTATGAGTCTCTTATGTTTCGTACCCCTCCCTGTTTTTATATTATTTTTGTTTCCCTTCCCTTACGTTCATCTGTTTTGTCTCTTAAAGTCCTCATAGGAGTGAAGTCGTATGATTTTTGTCTTCGTCAGTCAAAGCTTAGGCCAATCTTGAAGAAAGCATTCCCTTCCTTGGGGGAGAAGTTAGCTGGGGGGACAGCTAAGCTGATCAAAAAGGCCTCAAAAGAGCTAAATTGTTCTTAGAGCTACGTGTCACATTTGATTTATCTGTGGTGTCCTATTCCGAGTCTAAAGCTTTCCTAGTGCTTTTTTCATTCATTTATTCAACAATATTTATTTATTGAACCTTTACTGTGTGCAAGTCTTTGTGCTAGGGACTGATGGAAACTTTGGCCAATTTCTCCACATTAAAGTCTCCTTAACATTTCTTTCTGTTTTATTCATTAATAATCATTAACAACCCTTGTCTACAATCCCTCAGCAATTTGAGGTTTCTTCTTCATCCATTCTTTGTGTCAAATGGTGTCCCCATCACACCTGTCAGCAAATTAGAAAACTGGAAGTAACTCTGTGCCCTTCTTTGCTTCTCTTTTCAATGTGTCTGCCTCATCCTCCTGATTTTAGTTACTCAACATTTCTTAAATCTCTCTCTCTCTCTCCTTTCCGTTGCTCCTTACCACTGTCACTGTTGCACCTTTTCTGGCAATATCTTGCCTCTGCTTAGCTTTCTCAGTTAGTTTTGTCTGTTACCCCTCCCATTCTGAATTTTATCCCCAAATTTTGAATTGCTTATAACCTCATACCCTCTCCTGATGTTTCCCTTTTCTCTCTCTTTTGTCCCTCTCTGTCTTGCCTGGCAAATTCCTATTCAACTTTTAATATTCAGCTCAAACATCTCTTCCAAGATTCCTTCTTTTTTTCTTTTTTGAAGTTTATTTACTCTGAGAGAGAGTGAGAGAGAGAGCATGAGCAGGAGAGGGGCAGAGAGAGAGGGAGAGAGATAGAGAATCCCAAGCATGCTCTGCACCACCAGCGTGAAGCCTAATGTGGAACTTGAACCCACAAATTGCGAGACCATGACCTGAACTGAAACCAAGAGTCAGATGCTTAAATGACTAAGCCACCCAAGCTCCCCCAAGATGCCTTCTTAATATTCCTTTCTCTGTCCCTTTCCCTCCTGCCAGACTAACTAGTTTTGTCCTTTTCTGTGCCCACAGAGTCTGCATATATCTTTATTAAGGCTGTATTTTATCTTTCTTGCTAGACTGTGAGCTCTTTGAAGACAGGGACAACTCTATCTTTTTCCTCTTTATGTCCTCAGTGTCTCTTCCAGTCATAGAACATAATTGGACCTCAATGAATACTATTTATGTCAATCAATATGTATAAAAACATTTGATGGTACCCATGAGTTGAATCCCCCGATAGAACAGACGTGTTCAAAGAGAAATGTCAGTAAAGTGATCTATATCCTGGAATACATCCTTGGACCTCCTAGTATAGCTCTCTCTTAGATGATGAAGCTTCTGACAATGAAATGCATCATTGAAATACACTCCTTTATTAATAGTGATGTTTTGAAATAATAATAAGTAGGATAGCTCTTCCTCTTACTATTTGCACAACTGGACTAAGTTCTGTGGAAAGGAAAATATATGAGGTTTGTGATTTAAGGAACAGAGGCCAATTAAGTTATTTCCCATTGTACTCAGTAAACACTGAGTTACATAAAGGTCCAAACAGAACTGTAATAGCAGAGTGCTGGCAGAGATTAGCGATGCTTTACTCCTGTTTTGTTTACCATAATGAACTGGTCAATAAACATCACAAATTGTTTATCTATATAAATCTTGACAGATTACTCTTTATGAAATCCATTTAGCAAGTGAGGTTTTCCCATAAGGATGAAAAATGAAGATTTTAAACAGATTGCGGGAGAAGCTCTGCCTGTACCAGGAGAGTCGGTGTAATGAAGGTTTCTTTATATTAATATTACAAAAACCATTTATCCTGACAAAATCAATATCACAATTCATCTTAGTTTGGTGTTTCTCTTTCTAAGCTTAAAATGTCTTATCCTTTATTATGTATAATTTTGTTTTAATAAATGTGAAATATATTTCATGTAGGAGGTGCTCTTGAGAAGGGGTAACTTACCAAATGACATCAGACTTGTAGCTGATTTGCTAAAAAGAGTCTTGGAAATGTTTAAAATTATATTTGAGTGGCTGAGAAATTTATAGGAATCATTTTACTTAAACCTCAATTACAAAATCACCCCCAGTGCCCTTTGGGTTAGAAACAAACTATAATATTCAGGGAAGTCTCCTATGAACTTCATTCAGGTAAAATTCTCTTACTGAAGTCAAGCAATTATAACAAGTCAGATAAGTTAGATATAACACCAGCTGGGATAAGAGAATATAAAATCAGGAATAGTCACATTTAATTACTCAAAACATTGCATGCTTTCCTAAGAAGGGATTTATTTATTCCATTTGGATTCAGAACTTAATATCCCATGGATATTGACAGAGCTAACTTGGAGTTAAGCGTGTAGCAGCTAGCTGGAAGAAAATAGAACTACATCAAGGAAAGGAATTGCGTTATACACTGGAAACTATTACTCTAAATGTACTGTATGTAAAGTAAGTGTGATTGTCTCATGAGTGAATGGTAATAAAAACTGAATACTCAAGAGACTTATTCATGACTGGTGTGGTGATATATATATATGCATTGGGAGAAGCTTGCCTCTTATTGTTTATGCTTTACCAATATTACATTAAAAGCCTACAAACAGTATGCTCTAAGTAATAGCATATAATGAAATTAAGAGCAACTCAAATATTTTGTTGCTTCTGTAATTCCACTTTAATTTCCATGCATAATTTTCTTCAGCTCTGATACTTAAGGAGCCTAAATAAAACATCTATTTGAAATGGAGTTTTGATGCAATGTCTGTATACATAAAGGACTTAATATAGTTGTTGGTAGGGGGGGAATGTCCTTTTATCATGACATAAAAAGGGCAAACTACAGTGTAGGGGTTTTCAAGAGAAACTGTACTTTATTTATTCCCAAGGTGATATTAGTCCATAAAACAAATTTGCAGCTTATTTAGCAGTCTTTAGTTTTTATCGGCCTTTTTAAGGGTGTTGAATGATTACCCGAGAGATCGCACTGTAGAAGTTGCAGGGGGGATAAAGAAACTATGCCTCCAGCATCTTTATTAGAAAATAGAGGTGAATGCATTTAATGTTATTTTAAATGCACCACATGGAAAGTTCCCTTTTACAAGTGAGTTGTCTTTTTTACATGTGCTGTTTTTGCTTCTCCAACACTTCCTGGTGCCAAAATTGCTTACCCTAATCAATGACATTGGCATTGGCCATGAATTTGAATAATTTACTCAGAGGAAACAGGTTTTGGTTTCTATTGTGGCAAAATGCCAGGATAGTGATTTCTACAAGCAACTTTAGGTCCAAGAAATTGAAGTTGGAACAAAGTCATCTCATGATATTTATATCATTAACATCTTTTCATAGATCAGAAGAATGCTCTATTCACCAACCATTCTGGATAAATGAGTTTAGTGCATAAAATGGAAAATGAAATATAACCTATATTAAGGCATCGGCAGTATTGGAACATGTCTTCCTCAAACTCTTGGTGAAATTTATTCTTTGTAAGACTAAATATAGAATTTCAAGATTTTTAGGGTGATCACTGGTTATCATACCAGTGTTATATTTTATAACTTGGTAGATACTTGGAAAGATGATTTATGGGTACCTAATCTAAATTTTTAGCTTTCAGAGGAGCTACTTTTGTGAGAAAGCAAAATTTACAGTATTCTTAATTGAGCAACTGGCATTCAAAAGAATCCATAAGATGTATTGTAGCATGAAAAAAGCAATGTAACATTTTTTTTGCCATTAATTAGTTTACAAAGAGGAGGCTTCATAGAGATTTTATTGTGAGCAACATTTTATTAAATATTCTTTTTCTGTCTTGTTTGATTTTGTATTTGTTTGTTTAGCTCAAGCATTCTTTTCAATAGATTGGCTAAAACAGACCATCTTATTTCACAATGCTATTGATAGATGTAACTTATACTATGAATTATTAATCAAAACATTATTCTCTTTGATGGTTTATTTGTCTTGTTTTCAGATGTCAGCCTTGCAATTGTCATCTCTCAGGAGCCTTGAATGAAACCTGTCACTTGGTCACGGGCCAGTGTTTCTGTAAACGATTTGTCACTGGCTCCAAGTGTGATACTTGTGTTCCCAGGGCAAGCCATTTGGATGTGAACAATCCACTGGGCTGCAGCAAAAGTAAGTGAACTCTGGCCCTGTGCTGGTGGGTGGAAGATCATGCAGGGAAGAGTGTCTCGTTATTTTCCTTCTCCACTGAGAACCCATCAGAAAGCCTTCGGCAAAATGTGGAGGATTTCGGTGAGAAATGAAAAAAAAAAAAAAAAAACCCAAAAAACTACTACATGAAATGAAACTTGCGTTCTTTTCCCTTGATGAGATTATTGAAAATGGTTATTATGTAAGTAGCGGGAAATTTACAATATTTTGTTAGAATGGAATCACTCTAGGGGCGCCTGGGTGGCTCAGTCGGTTGAGCGTCCGACTTCGGCTCAGGTCATGATCTCGCCTCTGTGAGTTCGAGCCCTACATCGGCTCTGTGCTGACAGCTCAGAGCCTGGAGCCTGCTTCCGATTCTGTCTCCCTTTCTCTCTGCCCTTCCCCCGCTCATGCTCTGTCTCTCTCTCTGTCTCTCTCTCTCTCTCTCTCTGTCAAAAATAAATACACATTAAAAACAAAATTAAAAAAAAAAAAGAATGGAATCACTCTAGTGGTGACAAGAGTCCCGCTTTTCCCCAGATGTTGGACTTTCCAGTGATAGGACTTTCAGTGCAAAAAATCAACACTACTAGTTAAAACAAAATGATTGGTGACCCCACCAAAGAAGGATATTTGCAGCCAATTTTCTATACCAAATGGAAGACTTATTCTTATTTATGATGAGTTATGTTTTTCTATCCCCCAAATTTTATGGGTATGTGCTATTATTAGTTGTTTAGACCCTCACTTATAATCTGCTTCCTTATTTCATGATTCACTTCTTTCCTATCAACATTTGTTTATTGTAGCAATTATTATTATCACAGCATATTACTACTATATTTCATATTTATTCTACAGTAAGTTGTATTAGTTGTTTAAACATCTCTCACATTTCTATTTTTAACTACTGGAAGTTAAAGATTACACCTTAGTATCTTCAGACTTTTAAATACCATTCTCCAGTGCCTTGACTTGACTTCTCAAGTAACCTGCAAGCCTAAGTTTCATAGCATATTGATGATTTATTTATATTTACTTCAAGATCATATATCCTTACATTTTCCAGAATTCCTAAGAAATGCCTGCTGAGAACATGTGGTAAGGAACCCTCTATAACATATTGTACAATGCATGTTCTCCTTGGGGTGTCCTGGGACTATCATGAGTCACAATGCTAGGAAATGCCGTAAGTCAGGACAAATCATCATAAACAAACATGCTAGGAACTGTGTTATCTACATTTAAGAGACAGAGAATTACCTAATATAATATTGGGCTCCACAGCAGCTATACTAGATTTTGAGATAGTGGAAGACAGGGTGTGGCTAATGGTTAACAAGACATATTCAGATTTTGTACCTATGTACTTTGTCTTCAGTATCCCGTGTTTCATTTGGTTTCTCTGGATGTTAGTATAAATAACATTATAGGTATTTATGCTTCTTTTGGGAAAGGACTGTCATGATTGCCTTTGTGTAAATACAGTCTAAACAAATCTGGATTTCACTGAGAATATTTATTCATTGATTAGTTATAGAGTTGATTGATTTGTGTGCAACACGAATTCCAGCATATTGCTTTGGATGTCAGTCGTAGGTCAGCATTTTGTGACAAACTTATGATGCAACATACTGAATCTTAAAAGTTTTTGATTGGTTCTGCCTCTAATTTTGTGTGAAAATATTGGCATCTGCTCCACTTTTTTATACTTATTCTTACACCTAAGACACAGTCTAGGAACTATACCTTAGGTAGAACTGGGCAGTTTGGTTCACTGAACACCTGGCCTACATTTCTTAGCAGTGGTAGACATTTACTTTTATGTTATATCTTTCCTTCTCTGGGCTAAGCCTTTGTATCTTTCCAAATGCTTCCAATTTTAATAGTTAAAAAACTTTTCTATTCCTAATTATTTTTCTATATATGTGTGTGTGTATATAGAAGAATATATACACACACACACACACACACACACATATATAGAAAAATAATTAGGAATAGAAAAGTTTTTATACAGAAAGAATATAGAAGAATATAGAAGAATATATATATACATATATATATATATACACACACACAATATGTGTATATATATATATATATATGTGTATATACACACACATATATATATATATATATATATATATATATATATATACATACTAAATTTTCTCTCTAAACTTGTGATCCTTGGTGATGAATACATTCCTTCAACTACTTATGGTAGTTGTTGCTGCTGCTGTTTTAGGTTTGTGTTTCACAAAATTTACCCAACACTGTGCAAAGTTAGAAGCCCAGTATCAACACAAGTCATTCATTTTAGAAAAAAAAAATAGACAGGATTCCTGCCTTTAAAAAAGCTCGAAACATAGCAGAAATGATGGACATACTGGCAATACAAGGGAGTGAGCACAGGGCACGGGAAATACTGGTTGTGGCATGGGTAGGAAGGGAGCCTGCTTTCCTTCCTGTTCCACCTCGATTTTTACATGGTACTTGCTTGTTATCCTAGCAACAGCCGGAACAAGCAGCTTCGCAAAGATAGGATGCTATTGGAAGGAATGTAGTGCTATCTATTGTTGAAACTGTGAACTACCTCGGGCTGGTATTTTGCTCTGTGTCCAACAGATGTCAAGCATGTGTTTTTCAGGAACATTAGTATGTTTCATGGTGTCCTTCTACACAGTTTGGGAACCATGGGATTATGACTATTATCTTTTCCCCTTCCTTAGAGGCCACTGGCAATAGTTTAGCAGTATCATCTGTTATTTTTTCCTTCTTTTTTTTTTTTTTTGACAGAAAGTTGAATTGGGAATCTGAGCATATAATTTCCAGAATGCAGGAGAATTGAATTCAGAGAAGATAGTTAGTTAGAACCTCTTTAAAATCTGCTTCCTTATTTTATGATTCATTTCTTTCCTATCAATATTTGTTTCATGCTTTAGGAATTGTAGCCATTCTCCTTAATAGGAGAGACACTAGCAAAACAGGTATTAAATGGTTCTTGCTTTTCTGAGCTTTACTAGTGGATGAAATTTCAATTTCCCTAAACTTCTTACTATGAACTTAATGAAATATATATATATAAATTTATATATTATATATTAAATATATATAACATATGTAAATATACATAAAATATATTATATATTAATATATATTATATGTATTATATAATTATATAACATAATTATATAATATATATTTATATTTATTTATAAACTGTCCATAGCTCATTTGTGTTTAAGTCTTCTTGACCCTGTTCACTGCTATGTTTATCCTTGGTTATTTATCCATCTTTTTATCACTCATAGCTTTTTCTTTATCCTTACTTATCATAGAAGCTTTTGTGACTAACACTTTAAAAACATTTTTGTTGTCAAATATATACAAGACAAAACTGACTGTATTAGCCATTTTTAAATGCACAGTTAATTTATATTAAATACAATCATAATGTTGTGCAACCATCACTGCCGTGCATCTCCATAACTCTTTACAACTTGTAAAATGGAAACTGTGTACCAATTAAACAATAATATCTCCCATTTGATCCCAGCCCCTGGCAACCACAGTTTTATTTTCTCTATAATTTTGAATAATCTAAGAACCTCATGTAAGTAAAATCACAAAATATTTGCCTTTTTGTGAGTGGCTTATTTCAGTTAGCATATGTCCTCCAGGGTCATCCATTTTGTAGCTTATCTTATAATTCCCTTGCTTTTAATTCTGAAGAATATTCCATCATATGCATGTACCATATTTTGCTTATTCATTCATCTGTCGGTGGGCCTGTGGGTTGCTTCCATGTTTTGGCTTCTGTGAGTAATGCTGCTATGGGTATGGGTGTATAGCCATTTCTTCAAGACTGCTTTCAGTTCTGTTGGGTATATAACAGAAGAGGGATTCTAGATCATATGGTAAGTCTACTTTTAATTTTTTTGAGGAACTGCCATTCTATTTCCCATACCAGCTTTACTATTTTAAATTCCCACCAACAGTACACAATGGCTCAGATTCTCTATATCTTTGCCAACATTGTTATTTTGTATTTATCACAGCCATCTAATATATATGAGATGCTATCTCATTGTAGTTTTGATATGCATTTCTCTAATGATTAGTAATACTGGGCATCTTTTCATAGTTATTGGCCATCTGTATATCTTTTCTGGAGAAAGTCCTTTCAAGTTATTTGCCTAGTTTTTCATTGGGTTATTTGTCTTTATTACTGAGCTGTAACTGTTCTTTACGTATTCTAGGTGCATGTCCTTTATTAGATATATGATTTACAAATGTCTTTCCCAACTGGGTTTACTTTTCACTTTCCTGATAGTGTCATTTGAAGCATGGATGTTTCAAAATCTGATACAGTTCAACGTATCCATTTTGTATTATTATTTATGCATTTAGTGTAATATCTAGGAAACCATTACCAAATCCAAGGTTAGGAAGATTTACCCCCATGTTTTCTTGTAAGAGTCTTATAGTCTTTTTGCTTTTATATTTAAATCTTTGATCCATTTTGAATTGATTTTTAGATATGTTGTGAGTTAAGTCTCCAGTTTCATTCATTTCGAATGTGGCTTTCCAGTTGTTCCTGCACTATTTATGGAAAACACTATTTTTCCCTTGGTTCTCATTAGTCTTGTTGAAAATCAGTTTATTATGTTCTGTTGACTTTTTAATCTATATTTTCTGTTATTTTATTACTAGTTGCCCTACGAATTAGAGTATGCATACTCATTTGCCACAATCTACTTTAGGCTGTACTGATATAATGCTGGTAATATATAACAGATACGCTTTTGGTACGGCTTCTTTTCCTTCCCTATCTTTGAGTTGTCATACCATGTAAATGTGTATGTGTTGCATATATATATATATATATATATATATATATATATACACATACACATACACATACACATACACATATATGTACATATATATAGTATATATAATAAACCCAACATTGCACTAATATAATTATTATTTTCTTTTAATAGTAATATGTTTTTAAAAGTGATTTGAGAAGAGAAAACAGAATATGAATATATATACACACACACACAGATATACACGTAGTCTTTGATATTTACTCCATATTTATCCTTTCTGGTGTTCTTCCTACCTCTATGTGATTCAATTTATTTACTCTCTGTGTCATTTCCTTTTAGCCTGATTGATTTCCTTAGTATTTTTTGTAGGACTAGTCTACAAGAATTCTCCCACTGTTTTTTTCAAATTATTTGGGAATACCTGTATCTTCCTTCCTTCCTTCCTTCCTTCCTTCCTTCCTTCCTTCCTTCAAATGGGTAGATTTTCTGGATAGAATTCTTGGTAACAAGTATTCCTTTTTCTTTTAGGACTGACTTTGAATTCATTCTACTACTTTATGGCCTCCATTGTTTTTGTCGGCCTTTAACTGTATTTTTCTTCAACTGTAAATGAAATTTCTCTTACTCTTTTAAAAGTGGTGTTTTTTTTGGTTTGTTTTTTGTTTTTTTGTTTTTTTTTTTTTTTTTTTGGTCTTTCAGCAGTTTGACTGTGATATGTTTAGTGTGAATCTCTTTGTATCCTACTTGGAGTCATTGTACTTTTTGGAAATGGAAATGTAGATAAATGTTTTCCACCAAATTTGGGGAGTTTGAGCCAATATTTCTTCAGATATTTTCTGCCACTTTCTCGGTCTCTCATTTTGGGGATCCCATGACACATATTTTGGTGCATGGCACACCTGACATTTTCTTATAGGTCTCTGTGGATCTGTTCATGTTTGGTCTATTTTTTTCACTTTCTTTCTGTGGATTGGCTAAATCATATTGCTATATCTTTACATTTTACCTATTGCTTTATCTTCAAGTTCACTGATTCTTTCTCCTTTCCTTTCAAATCTGCCATTGAGTCCATTTCAGGAAAGTTTCAAGTTTAGTTATCATATTGTTCAACTCTGGAATTTAGTGTTTTTATACATTCTGTTTCTCTATTAAAGTTTTCTTTTTAATGAATCATCATCATCATCATCATCATCATCATATTTTTCTTTAACTCTTAGGACATATTTACAATAGCTGCTATGAAGTATTTTTTGCTACACTTAATATTAGAGATCATTCAGAATCTGTTTCTCTCCACTGCCAATTTTATGAGTATAGTTCGCAGTTTCTTTAAGTGTGTTGTAATTGTATGTTGAAAACACTTAAGTTGTTTAGGTTTTTTTGATAGTTTGCATAGACTTAAATGGTGGGAAAATTTCTCCACTGCAGTGTACAGCTGCTGATGTCTCTACCAGCTTTTTTGTTTTTTAATTTAATTTTTACTCACAGCCTGGCTTCCTAGGAGTCACTGCTGTGTCTGAAGCAGCCAAATATTTGGGCAATGTTTGTGCTCAAATACTTCTAGACCATATAGCTTCTGCCATTCAATGTGTGTCTGGTTTGGGGGATGTTTTCAGAGTTACGGTGAGTTCTCCGTTCTTTGGCCTCCACTTTTCACTGGCTCTCATGGTTTTCCCCATAGCTTCATAGTTTTCCAGCCTGCTACAGATCTGTGGAGAACATCTCTCAGGTCTTCCGTGGCTGTCTCCTGCCTGGGGTCTCCTGCTTGATTATCTGGTAAATTCCCCACTTAACCTAGCTGGGAGCACATGCACAGGCTAGCAAACCTGTGAGTTTTCCCTCTTGTTCCCAATCAGCTGAGCCATTTTTAGATGGCAAAGCTATGAATTCCTGCTGCCAACCCCATATCGAGTCAGTGCCCTGTGGTACCAAAGCTACTGTTTATAGTCAGCCCTGCTGGTACAACTAACACACCTAATTGTGGAACTGGTACTATGGGAACAGCCCCTCACAAAAGGGCCACAGACTCCTACTGTTACGACTCAAAGCTCTCCAAGTTCTTCAAGAGTAGGTATATGTTCTTAACTTTTTGTTTGCTTGTTGTTGATTTAGAGCTCCCAGAAATGGTTATTTTGGAGATTTCACTGAGTTTTAACTCTTTGAGTCTAAACTCTTTTTGTTGCCATAATCAGAAGCACTCCTATCTCTTTTTACTTTTTAAATATTTCTTATAATTTTCTAGGTATTGTTTTATTTTTTAATTTCATCTATAGAATCCATTTTAAAATGTTTCTTAGGGGCGCCTGGGTGGCGCAGTCGGTTAAGCGTCCGACTTCAGCCAGGTCACGATCTCGCGGTCTGTGAGTTCGAGCCCCGCGTCGGGCTCTGGGCTGATGGCTCAGAGCCTGGAGCCTGTTTCCGATTCTGTGTCTCCCTCTCTCTCTGCCCCTCCCCCGTTCATGCTCTGTCTCTCTCTGTCCCAAAAATAAATAAAACGTTGAAAAAAAATTAAAAAAAAAATGTTTCTTAATAACTATCTTCTACTTGTTTTTCATTAATGGCACTAAGTGCTGGCTTCATAGCTGCATCTTCCTTTGTGATTAGGTATGGCCATGTCACGAACTTCTGCCTGAAATGATCTGGGCAGAAGTGATGTGTGGGAGTCCTGGGTTGTGCTTTCATAACCACAGGACATGCCCGCCATCTCTCCTTTTCCTGTAGATTTGGATGTGGACTTGGTGGCCATCCAGCTGGAATCACATACATAGGGATAACCCCTAAAGGATGGCAAAGCAAAGGACACAGGGAATCCAGACACCTGTTCTCATAGCCACAGTGTTTCCAGCCTTTCATGGAAGAGGGACATACACATATTCATTTTATATGCAAAATAATCCTGAACAGTAGATAATCCTCCCTTTACTATAGATGAGGGAGGATTCAGAGAGTCTAGTCAAAATTTGACTACAGTTACACAATTACCCAAGTGCCTAAGCCAAGATTAAAACTCATGGCTCCCGGGGCGCCTGGGTGGCGCAGTCGGTTAAGCGTCCGACTTCAGCCAGGTCACGATCTCGCGGTCCGTGAGTTCGAGCCCCGCGTCAGGCTCTGGGCTGATGGCTCGGAGCCTGGAGCCTGTTTCCGATTCTGTGTCTCCCTCTCTCTCTGCCCCTCCCCTGTTCATGCTCTGTCTCTCTCTGTCCCAAAAATAAATAAAAATGTTGAAAAAAAAATTAAAAAAAAAAATAAAACTCATGGCTCCCCAAAAAATGGATATAGTCACAACATTATACTATCCTTCATTAAAAGAAAGTCTGGCTTATGCAAAGGTCATGCTTGGCAATTTTGATAAATGAGTATGTGACCATTTTCTCAGAATTCCCTTTCAGCACACAGAAGGTGAGTTCAGGTTATCTCAGGGCCGGGATTTCATAATATTATTTCTCAAAGTGGTACTGAACCATCAAAGCCTTCAGATCTATGAACATTCTCATTTCGATGTCAAATAGGCTACATCTATACTGTGAAGTTGGACAAGACCGCGGTTAGAGATAGTGATAACAAGTAATCAACTTTAAGTGTTTGAAAGAGCCTATTTGTGTATTTGTGTACGTGAATGTTTGTTGCTAAGGAAATTTTCAAGTAATGCAAATCATTTCCCATACCCTTTGACATGGGATGAAAACATATTTTTCTTCCAGTCATCCAAAAAGTATTTCACTGTCTTAGAAAATAGTCTGAAGGTCAGTTTTGATTGCTTTAACTCTGAAATCTGTTGTGTTCCTGATATCATGCAGAGTTTTAGATATAGTTAGTAATATCCACTAAAAATATTCAATTGCCATAGATTACAAGGCTCTTTGAGAATGCTATAAATGAGACAGTTTATGAGTCTTTGTGGTTCCACCAAGAAAAACAGGATGTAGAGCCCTAAATTAAAAATCCCTGACAGATCAAATGCCTGTCAGTCAGTGTTCAACCAATGCAAATGACCATATCATATATGGCAAATTCCAGAATTCAAAAATATAAGGTCCTCTTTGGAAATGGTTCTCTTTTCCTGGTGTCACTATGGACATGGACTAATGGACTATGGACTAATGGTTTCCTGTGTCACTATGTCATTTTGAGATTGGTACTACTCTCGTCTTGTATCTAACTAGGCGTATGGACAGTTAGATATTTAATATGACAATGCAAATTCCCAAGGAGGAAAAACAAGATAAAAGGGAAGAGTGAGAGTGTATCTAGTTCGAATATTTTTTTTCTTTAAGAATATAACATCAATATTATCTCCCTTAGGATTAGAGACATTGTCTTTAGGAAGCCTATGCATCATATATGGAATTTTGTATATTTCAAATTCAGTGCTCTTGAAATACTTTCTTAAAATGTTATTATTGGATTATACCATGTCTTTAAAGTGGAGTGTATCCCTCATGAATACTGATGAATTAGTAATAGCTCTTAGTTGAAAGTCTTTGCCTGGTGTGCAGGATGACTTCATTCTCCTACTCCATACTTCCCCACCCTACTCTATTCCATCAAGATTCTGGATGGTCTGCATCAGCAGGCTCCCTTACCCTCTGACTTCCTGTTGGCTTTGGCTACTCGCAGGAGCCTACCAGTCAGCTGAAAGGCTGGCAGGAAGAGAAGTTGGAATATTTAACCCTCAGCTTCTTGTCTCAGTGCAGAAGCAGTTTTGAGCTAGTCTTAAGCTGATTGTATCCTGCCGTGAGTAGCCACAGCACCTGTCAAGTGATGCTATTCTTATAGCTCTTTCTATCCCTGAGTACTATGCCCTTTTGGGCTAGGGATTGTGTGGGCACCTGGCTGGCTCAGTTGGTTAAGCGTCCTACTTCGGCTCAGGTCATGATCTCGTGGTTCGTGGGTGTGAGCCCTGCGTCAGACTGTGTGCTGACAGCTCAGAGCCTGAAGCCTGCTTTGGATTCTGTGTCTCCCTCTCTTTCTGCCCTGCCCCCACTTGCATTCTCTCTCTCTCTCTCTCTCTCTCTCTCAAAAAAAAAAAAATAAAATAAACATTAACAAAAATTAAAAAGCTAGGGATTGTGTGTTAGAAAAAAGGTAACATAGTGGGTCTGACTGCTTATCTGTAGAAAAACCTGATTACAAAGTTAGCCTTTGGCTGGCATCTGGGAACTTGGGCTTTGTGAGGGTTCTTGCCATCCCCAAAACAGGTCAGAGTGGCTCACTGTCTCTTAAATTTTGTCTGACCAAATGGTTTATGCTTAACCCTGATGTCCTTCTGGAAATCTAGAATTTGGGGGTTATTCATGTTGACAAAGGCTGTCTACATAAACAGCCCTTGGTACAAACCCTAGGCATTGAGTTTCTAATGAGCTTTCCTGTTTGGCAACGTTTCACATGTTTTCACAAACCATTAACATTGCTGGGCGGGGAGGGGGAGGGATTAGGCATATCCCGTGTGACTAGAACCTTGTGGTTGGTTTCCCTTGGACTTACCCATGTGCCTTTCCCTTTGTTGATTACATTCTATCCTTTAGTTATAATAAATCATAGCCACAAGTAGGACTTTATGGTAAGTCTGGCAAGTCCTGCTAGTAAATCATTGAAACCGGGGGTGGTCTTGAGGACCCCTAACATGAATAGTAATGGAGCTCTACTGTTATCACATGATTTTTTGAAATATCTTAACAAAAATACTAATGGTTTTTGAAGTCAGGTAACACAGCAATCTGTACCTTTGATATCCTATTTAACGAAAGAGTCTGAAATAAGCTGGTGGTTGATTGTCCTTAAAAAAATAGTTAGATATTGTCTTTTGCTTTTACCTTTATCTATTCTGGGAGTGGGGAGAAAATGAAGGAAAATAGGATGACTAAGGAAAATATACAGTAATAGGAGACAACGTTTTCATGGTGTATACTTACATTATATAAAATATCACTAAAACAGTGAGATGAATGCTCTTATGTGCCTGATGGAAGCAATTATATCACCCCTAACAACCACTGCACCCTACCAGGTGTGGGTATATTCACACAATACGTTCAAATTGTTTCTTGCTAATATTTAGACTGTTTAACATCCATGACATCCATAGGTATTTATATTACCAGCTATTACTCTTTCTTGTAAATTGCGCTCCGTGAGTCAGGATGAGGCATATGTGTTTAGTGGAGTGGAAAACTTCCTTTGAAAAATCCAAAAATTATGCTCCTTAAATTCCAAGTTTCAACGTAACTTATTTATGTCAACTTTTAAATTAAGTGGAAAATAAATGTTATGCATCCTTGGATAGTTTCTCAAAAGAAAAGAAAAAAAGAAAAAAGAAAAAAAAGAAAGAAGGAAGGAAGGAAGGAAGGAGAAAAAGAAGTGCTTAATATAAACTTTTGTGGTTCCCCCCACCCCAACTATGTTTATGTCAGCTGTATTGACCTACAAAATTGTTTTATGCTCATAGATAAAGAGCTTTGTTTTAGAGAATTCATGATGAGTACCCTCTGTTTATTAATGTCTTGGTAAACCACATGTCTTCTTGATAAAGTAATCCTGAATCAGAAAGACCTTTTTGTTGGATATCTTACTTCAGTTTACTTGTGTGCTTATTGATTGCCCTTGCTCATAAATGCTCTCTCCATTGTAATTTAGCTCCATCCCAACAACCTCCACCCAGAGGACAAGTTCAAAGTTCTTCTGCTATCAATCTCTCCTGGAGTCCACCTGATTCGCCAAATGCCCACTGGCTTACTTACAGTTTATTCAGGGATAGTTCTGAAGTCTACACAACTGAAGATCAATACCCATACAGTAAGTTTAAAGGTTTGGTGATAGAAAGATGTAATATTCTGAGAATTGATATGTTAGCTAAGATCTTTGACATTGAGGATAAATGTTGTGGTTTCCTGTGTCTAGCTGAGAATTGTTTCAAACAGAGATGGAATTACAAATCTCAGTAGCCATCTCCTGGTAATCAAAACAATGTAATAAAAATGAGATGCTTCTTATTTGATAAGCCCTTAATGCTTATCAAATTCTCAAAGATGAAAAAATAATTACCCTATCCAGCATTGATGAGGATATGGAGGAGCTAGAACTTACATAAACTGCTGGAATATCTGTGTAAGTTCATTGGTACAATTTTTCATGCAAGATGAATGGTTAAACTGTACGAAAAAACTAATATATACCATTTGCCTCAGTAAATTTACTTTAGAAAATTTATCTTAAATTAATAGTCATAAATGGATACAACGTATGTTCAAACATACACTACTTGTAAGAGCAAAATATTGGAAACATTCAGATATTCAAAAAACTTTCCATAAATTGTGATAGATGGCATAGTAGAATCCTGGTACATTGTTAAGTGAATTTTAGGGTGTGATTGCCTATAAAATGATACCTTAGTTTACATGTTAATGAATGGAAAATGTCCATGACGCATTGTGTGATGTAATGAAAGATATTACAAATAATCTATTATTTATATTTTACTTCAAAAATGTGTAGAAATACTGGAAGGCTTACAACAAACTGATCTGTAGTGTTCTCTGGGCATAATATTACAGAAAATTTATCAAGTGTTTCTATTATATGGGTTCAGCTTTTAAAATTCTCAGGTTAAAAATGGACTTTTAAAATAGTGGGATCAGAGTACTAATGTTCTTGCAGACAATGTAATTTTATGCATAGCTGCCATTTCCATAGAGATAGAAAATAACATGAACTTAAATTGAAAGAGACAGAATGGGGAGAAACCATGAAGACTATCTTTGCATCTGTAACTTTTATGAAGATTTTAAAGGTGGTATTAGAAATCAAACTATTGGGACACATTGTCTTATTAAAAATATTTACCCAAGATGTTTTATATTTTTCTTATTTCTTATTTTTATTTATTTTTTGAGAGAGATCATGAGCCGGGGAGGTCAGAGAGAGAGGGGGACAGAGGATCCAAAGTGGGCTGTGCACAGTCAAGCTGACAGCAGTGAGCCTGACGCAGGGCTTGAACCCACAAACCATGAGATCGTGATCTGAGCCGAAGTCGGACACTCAACCAACTGAGCCACCCAGGCGCCCCTACTCAGATCTTTTAGATCCAGTTTCCCTAAAGCCAGAATGAAGAAATAGAAATTTTTACAGGCTGCTAGCTCTGTCTTCTCTGATATTTGCCTCTAGTCATGTTTAGCTATGAGCTAGTTTGAGAAACTAATTTTAAAAAACATTGGAACAGTGATTCTAATTCAAGTTTCCATTTTGTTCTCCTTGTTTAATGTCCAATTTTCCAAATTCTAGCTTAACTTGCTTACTTAGTTAGACAAGTACATAAAGTTCTGTAGGTGCACTGACGTTCCACAATCTTCTTCAAAATGGCTAGGAGTCGGCCTTGTTTTAACATAGTGATTGGCTCTAAAACTTCTATTTAGCGTACACTTCTGTAGGTTACATTTTGTTCCTAATTCTGCCTGACAGACACCTACATTCCTGTGTCCAGCACTTTCTATTAACTCTAAATGTTTCTCCAGTACTCCGGCTCTTCTTTGAAGTTAATGGAAACTCTGAACTTCATGATGCAGATTGCAAGGGAAATGAACATCTGTCTACATCTGCCATGTTGGCAAAGCATCCCAAAACCTGCTACTAGAATGTTTATTTTCTTCCAAATATCAGCATGATCCAGGTGTCCTTAAACTTAAACTTTTGTGATAGGAGAAGAGAGAGTTCTAAAAATATTGAAAGTAATTTTGAAGATGACAGTACCACTGGTTGGATTGTTGCTGAAAATTGTGAATTAGGATCACCCTATTTTCCATACAGCGTAATTCAATAATAAAATTAAACTTCAATTATACCCTTCAATCCAGTGGCGTGTTTTCTATAGTAACATATTGTCATCTGTTTTACAGACCATTGCATGAGAATATAACACTCTGGCTCTTTTTCATGATTGTACTAATATAGAATCCAAATAACAGTTTCTTACATAATAAGTGTGTACTCATTCACTAATCAGACATTTATATAATCCTATTAAACAAGGTATTATTTCCTAAAACCTTAGTTTTCATTAAAAAAAATGCCACTTCTGGCATTTCTTGACAATCACTATAATTAATGATGTGAAAATTATCTGCATGATGGCATTTGAACAGTAAGAACAATTGGTTAACGCTGTCAGAACTTTGTATCATTCTAATAATACCCTCATGTTTATTACTCTATTTCCAGTGTGTGGATAGCATGTGTAATATGAAAAGGAAACAGTACTTATATTCAGTCGGATGAACACAAATCTTTGGGTTAAATAAAGGCATTTGGAATTATAGGTGGAGAATCATTGAACTTTTCAAAGAAAATTAATAGTGTTGTCTTCCGAGAAAGTTTGATCATTTGGTTGAGACCGTTATAGAATTCCTTGTTAGAATAAAAACTTTTCTTAGCTTGCCTGATGCACTATGGGATTCTCTAGGACAGTTATTTCCAACCTAAGATCATGACACACTGATGTATTGTTATCTTTAAAGGTTGCAAAGTATTTATTATTAATAATAGCACACTAATTATTGTGGAATAATTGTAAGGTATCTGAGTTACAGACTTTCCAAAAATAAGCAAAATTTACAACTTCATAAGCTTGTACATAACCAGCTTTCAAAAATAGGAGAGAAAGATCTAGAGGTCAAGTAAGCACATTGGGAATTGTACATAATCAGCACCTAATATTATCTCCCCTGTAGTGCCAATCTGGTTTGCTTATAGGTATTTTCCATGTCATAGGTGTGAAGAGAACAGCTATCATAGGAAATAGCACTCATTTAGTAGTGTTGCAGTTTTAGGGAGTGGTCAATAAATCATATTATGTTTTCCTACTTGAATTTGGAACCTAAAGAAAACTAGACCTAGCAGTCAGTAAGGTGGAAATGAAAAATAAAAATAATCTTCATTACTGATAAAAGTCAGATTGGAGAATAGACCTTCCCTCCTTCAGGAAGACAGATTAGGAGAGAGAAAAATCAATGGGCTGATCTAAGCATGTTCTGTTTCCCCCTCTTCTCCCCAACTTCACAGTTAAATCATTACTCATTTGGGATGCCATGAGTAGAGAAATAGCCCTTATATGTTTACTCTAAAAAAAAAAAATCCTTTCACAGAGAAACTAGACAAATACTTCAACACCTGACCGTTGTTTACATAGCCTAAAGACATTAACGTAGCTTAGAGTTTCAGACAACTATACATCTTAGTGAACCCTGAGATTTCATTTCTACTTTTAATATCGTTATCATTTGTTATTCCATACTACATCAAAGGATCAATGTAACAAGTGGTAAGATAGCTCAGCTACTCTGAGAGACAAACAGAGAATATAGGGAGGGGATGAGGAAAAAAACCAGAAGAGATGATGGCAAGTAACTGTTTCTCTAAGGCTCTCAATATTCTTTCCTAGAAAAATATTTGGAAAAATCATTCCTTCATTTATTCAATGAAATTTTATTCAGTGCTAACTCCAGATCAGGAACTGTGTGAGTCACTAGAAATATAAAGATGGAAGGAGGGGCGCCTGGGTGGCGCAGTCGGTTAAGCGTCCGACTTCAGCCAGGTCACGATCTCGCGGTCCGTGAGTTCGAGCCCCGCGTCAGGCTCTGGGCTGATGGCTCGGAGCCTGGAGCCTGTTTCCGATTCTGTGTCTCCCTCTCTCTCTGCCCCTCCCCCGTTCATGCTCTGTCTCTCTCTGTCCCAAAAATAAAAATAAACGTTGAAAAAAAAAATATTTAAAAAAAAAAAAAAGGACATGAGCCTTTTTAAAGATGGAAGGAATAGTTCTCATTATCAAGAGGGGAGATAAAAAGTAAAACAAAATTATAATATATTTTAAATGTTGAATTAAAGTAGACTTGGAGTATTAAGAAAGTACTGTAACCCTGACTACAGTATCAGAGATGGAGACTGAGAACCATTAAAAGTTTTGCAGTCAGGAAGTGATGTGTAAACTGGGTTAGCCAGGTACTATGGTAGAGCAAGAATGATTGTCATGGAAGAAATTATACGTGAAAAGGCATGAAGGGCAGGTGTAGGAGAAAATAAGGTACATTCAGGAAACCTGAGCCGGTCCAGGTAGCTTTCATGGGTGGTGTATTAGGACATACCTCAATCCAGAGTGGGTACCAGCTGAGATCATGAGTTCGTGCTGAAGGAAGAATTCTGAATGTTTCCCCAAATGTGCAGAAGTTTGTGGTAGGAGAACAATTTTCCCAGCTCAGAGTTAAAGATAGAGATAATTCTTCTCCTAACTGCGGAGTGCAACCTGCTTGAGATAAGTTCTTTTAACCTGAGTTATTTTATTGTTGCTATGACAGAATTAAGGGGAATTCTGTTTATACCCTTTCAACTGCTTTTATTTAGTTCATACTGTATGTTTATATAATATTTTTAACCAAATATATGTTGCCATCTCAATTCTATCATTACTCTAATTACTTACTACATAGACTGCTCTTGTAAATTTTGATCTATCGAGATTATGTCCCATTTCTCAAATGCTACAACTATTACGTACGTGCTGAACTTTTTAATTATCATCAGGTTATATGTCTTCCAACTTCCAGTTTAAGCACATGCCAGTCTCTTGGAATATTTAGCACTGATAGTTATTTTTACCTTTTAGGTTTTGGCTTTTGGCATGTTAAGTAGAATATTTTCCATCATTTTCTAGCCTTGAATGATCTTTTTTCAAAATTTTTTGAGTATTTTAAAGTCTCATGTGGAATACACATAACTTTAATTTAATAAATATTTATTGAATTTATTATTATATGCCAGAAATACATGTAATAGTAGCTACACCATGGCTATGATAGAGAAATTTCCTTAATTGTTCAATTGTGATAACAATACTATGTTTTGAGCAACAAGTATGATGTTCAGGTAATATATCGAAAACCAATGTAGTAGTCATTTGAATAGCTGATAGAATGACACTACTTAGCAACTCCTCTCAATATATCACAAGCACATTTTTCCAGTGCAGGATATCACTTTTTCTGGAGTGACATAGTAAACATCATTCATCAAATCCTTCCAATGGAGGATATCACCTTTTCTAAAGAGGCATAGTAATTTTTTTTTAAATATGAAATTTATTGTCAAATTGGTTTCCATACAACACCCAGTGCTCATCCCAACAGGTGCCCTCCTCAGTGCCCATCACCCACCCTCCCCTCCCTCCCACCCCCCATCAACCCTCAGTTTGTTCTAGTCTCTTAAGTTTTGGCTCCCTCCCTCTCTAAACTTTTTTTTTCCCTTCCCCCCACCCCATGGTCTTCTGTTAAGTTTCTCAGGATCCACATAAGAGTGGAGGCATAGTAAATTTTATGCATCAGTTTTACTGATTGATTTAAAAAATATTTATTGAAATTCTACTCTGTGCTACAAATGGTGGCAAATAAGGAGGACACGATCTCGGCTTTCCCAGAATGTTAAGTCTAGTGTCGAAGACAGACAATTTATCATAACTATTAAACTACTAAAATGTGAGAAGGGTATATTCACATTATATGTCATAATGGGAGATTATGGCTAATTTTCTTTCTTCTACATCCAGGAAAACCTGAAATCTCATAATACTCTCCCACTCCTACCTCATTTAAGCATGCTCAGTACATTTTTTAAAAATTGCCAACACCCCTCTGCCCTGAACCTACTTCAGTTTTGGACTGCAGAAAAGATAAGGAATTAGGAGAATATGAGTCTGGATTTCCCAGATTACTTAGGTTCTCAGAAGGTAACAGTTCCCTGGTTTGATTTTATAATAGAAAGTTTCACTAATACAGGAGACAAAAATTAGATATCAATGAGAACACATTTTTTAAATTTGATATTAAGCATACTTGGAAAGAAATTCATCAGTGCATTTAGTTATTACTAGTATTAGTGCATCCAAAGAGGAATCTCAGTGTACAATAATTTGTCTATGTAATTTTGTCATTGGAGTAGATCTTTTTCTTTTTTAAAAAATTTTTTAATGTTTATTTTTGAGAGAGAGAGAGACAGAGCATTAGCAGGGGAGGGGCAGAGAGAGGGTGGGGGGGGGAGACAGAGAATCTGAAGCAGGCTCCAGGCTCTGAGCTGTCAGCACAGAGCCCAATATGGGGCTCAAACCCACAAACTGTGAGATCATGACCTGAGCCACCCAGGTGCCCCTGGGGTAGATCTTTTTCTTATAAAAATGCCATATCCAATGAAGAAATCATCAAAGAAATTTTTTTAATATCACGATTCCAGCATTCTAGTATGATGACTAACTTCACTTTGGAAAGTTTCTGGAATAGTGTGTACTCCAGTTTATTTTTCATAATAATATTTACATATATGCACTATTGCATTTTATGCTTTTTTCTCATGTTGCTACATGGCCCTCGTTACTATGTTTTATAATAATTACATGATATTAAAATTCTATTAATGTTGGGGCGCCTGGGTGGCGCAGTCGGTTAAGCGTCCGACTTCAGCCAGGTCACGATCTCGCGGTCCGTGAGTTCGAGCCCCGCGTCAGGCTCTGGGCTGATGGCTCGGAGCCTGGAGCCTGCTTCCGATTCTGTGTCTCCCTCTCTCTCTGCCCCTCCCCCGTTCATGCTCTGTCTCTCTCTGTCCCAAAAATAAATAAACGTTGAAAAAAAAATTAAAAAAAATTCTATTAATGTAATACATTAATATTACAATATTATAACACATTAAATTCCACTTTAATATACTTCAACATTTCCTATTATAAATGACACATCAGTACTTTTAGATGCTTCCTGAGGAAATGCTTCCCAAGAATTTGAGTAAGGACCATGGTCTTATAAAATATGTTTTACTGTATGCTTGTACAAGCCCTCAGTCTGTTGCCTCTCAGTTTCACACTTACCCTTCATTGCCTCCTTTGCAACAATAGAGCTGGAGCCTGTAAACGTTTCTCCTTGGCTACCTGGCATGTTTTAATTGTCACAATCCTGCAGTACGCTTCCTGTCCCCTTAGAGAATGGGATTCCAGGCACACATCTAATCATGTCCGCTCCCTATCTTTGTAATCTTTTAAAAACCAGACTTCTCTTGTGTAAGTTGTCCACTGCTGATTACAAATGTCTGCAAAAGTTAGTGGTTTAAAACAACAATAAACATTTCTAATTTCGCAGTTTCTAGGAGTCATAAATTCCAGGAAAGTTTCCATTGGCCAGGTGGCCAATGTGGCCTGTGGTAGCAGTTTGCCAACCCTTCATGTGGTGCAAAATATTGTTTAACAAGCAAACAGGTCATATAGAAGAAAAAACCTGTTGTTTCAGTTTCAGAGAACTGCCAGAAATTCCTCTTATATCTTCTATAAAAAAGACACCATATTATATAAAGAATGAGAGCTTAAGCCTTCTAATATCCTTCATTACAAAAGGCACTTATACCATACAATACAAGTAATCAGTATTTGCTTTATTTCGGTTTTAAATATATGAACCATACTCTTACTCAAAAGAGCAGATTGTACATAGGAAAACGGTTGCAAATGGTTCCTTACTAATTTGTGACATGTAACTATTTTCTTCTTTTTTTTCTTTTTAATTTCAGATATTCAGTACTTCTTAGACACTGACCTGTCACCATATACTTCATATTCCTATTACATCGAGACTGCCAGTGTGCATGGCTCCACAAAGACTGCACCTGTCACTTTCAAGACGAAACCGGGGGTCCCGGAAGGACACTTGAACTTAAGTTATATCATTCCTGTTGGCTCAGACTCTGTAACGCTTACCTGGACCACACCTTCAAATCGTTCTGGTCCTATAGAAAAATATATTTTGTCCTGTGCTCCTTTAGGTGGCATTCAGCCGTGTGTTCCTTATGAAGGTCGTGAAACTGCAGCTACCATCTGGAATCTGGTTCCATTCACCAAGTACCATTTCTCTGTACAGGCATGTACTAGTGGGGGCTGTTTACACAGCTCACCCCTTACAGTGATCACAGCCCAAGCACCTCCCCGAAGGCTGAGTCCACCTGCAGTGTGGAAGATCAGTTCTACAGAGCTTCACGTCGAGTGGTCGCCCCCAGTGGAACCAAATGGTAGGAAGGCAAGGCTCAGATCTCCCTTTCTTGGCCAAACATGAATGAGAATTTAGGCATTTGGAATCGTGCAGTGAGAGTCTGGCAATTGTATTCATTTTTGTAACTGTAGGATAGAATAATTGAGAAGGTCTAAAGATATCAAACACTCTTCGGACTATGTAGAACAAGTTAGTAGAACAAGTGTATTTCTTTAATCTAATAACAAATTCCATTCATTTAAATTGCCCCTTAAAAGGCTAATATTATCTTTGCTCTTAATGACATCTGTCACAACACAAATGATGTTTCTAATTTGAAACTCACTTATGAGATGCATTATATTTGACTGTGTCACAAGCCAGGGCACCCATAAGCAGTAAATTTTCTCTTTTAACCAAGAAAAGGATATAAAATAATACCAAAATATGTATATAGGCTGGCTGACTCCATTAAGTTAATTTTTTGTCTTCATACAATTGAACCCTTGGTTATATAGGCCAGACACAAATTCATAGATTTTTAGTAATTAATTTCATGTGTGTACTATGGCAAAACCTTTTATCTTAGACTTTGAGAGTTACTTGATAAGAATATGTAGAAATTAAGTTGAATGTTCTAATATTTATGTAAATGGGGCTGTGTTAAATAGATAATTAAATTAAAATCCCCAAATTTGCAAGTATACAAATTGGAGGTGCAGTGATCAGATTACACCCCTCCCTCAAACAAAGCAATTCTTCTTAGAAATTATGGCCCTTCGCTCTGCAGAGGATTGGATTTACCTCTCATAAGTCATTGCTATTTTGTGTTTATGCATTCCCTTTTGGTTTGTTTTTCCATGAATGTGCTTTTTAGCAGTACTTTATACATTCATCTATCCATCAGCTTGTTGTCTTTTATAAGTCCCATCATCTGGATTATTAAAGGAGTGAACAGGTAATCTAGTCAGGAGAATAAGGCAAAGCCAGCAGAACTCTTTAACTGACCTACCCCCACCCTACCCCCAAAACTGTCACTTTGTCCGATGAGTCTCCTTGGCTCTATGTTTCACTTTTCTAGGAGTGATAATAAGATATGAACTGTACATGAAAAGATTGAGATCTGATGGACAAGCCACGTCAGCAGAAAGTCAAGTTTTTCAGAGCAGTGGATGGCTCAGTCCTCACCCATTTGGAGAATCGGCCAATGAAAATGCATTAAAACCTCCTCAGACAGCTACAACCATCACTGCCTTGGAGCCATATACCACGTATGGGTTTCGAGTGTCGGCTGTGAATATGGCTGGCAGTGTGTCATCTGCCTGGACTTCAGAAAGAACAGGAGAATCAGGTGAGGAAAAGCGTTTTGAATTCTACTTTTAAGACTCCCACATAAAAATGCTGCCCCAAATGAAAGTCAACAGCACTAAAGTACGTTTTGAAAAGCAAGAATTATAAATTTATATAGGCCAAGGAAAAATTTAATATATTGGTTGGCTACATAAATAACTCAAGGTCATAAAGCACTTGCAGTGAGTTTTAGGGAAAAAAAAGTAAATGCCTGAGCTATTACTTCAAGAGGGAAAAATAACTTCACTGTAGTTACAGTCTTTTGGGAATGTTTGCCAAAAATAGCAATTGGTTTCCATTCCTGAAGTGGGTTGGCCATATATCCTATCTTGCTCCAAATTCAGTACAATTTATATTCAATGAAAGAGATAGCTGTTACCCATTTCACAAATCCTGTTTTGTTTTTATTTCTCTCTCCAAAGCAAATAGTTTAGGTACTAGGTGGTACCTAATGATAGAATCCCGGGTATCAAAATCTGTAATTTGCAACTGTACTCACAAGCAGCTGGCAGTGTGGGAAGAAAGGAGTGTGACATTTTCAATTTTCTGAAGATATCTTCACTATGGCAAATGAGAGATTTTTAACCCTCCCCCTTACTCTTTACATTAAAAACACCTCAAATATCATGAGCCTTTAACCAAAAAAATACACTTTTGTTATGTTTTGAATCTATGGATATTCAAGAAATCCCAAGTCCTGATTTAAATTGGCTCTGTTAAGACTGTGGGGAGGATAAGGGCAGCTTTAGGTTGAGGTCCAAGGGAATCATTTCATGAATAAAATGTGCATTCTGCTTGAGCATCTCTTAATGACTCCCAGCCATCTTGGACAAATAATAGTGCCATGATAGCACAAGTGATGAGCCATGGCGTTCTGGAAGGGGAAAATCAAGGTCAGAAATGAAAAGTAATGGGTGAAACTGCAATACTGGACCCTCATAATCTTATGGGTCACTGGCTCCTGAACGTGCAATGAGGTCCTTTGATAATACACCTTTGGTTAGCACATTTAAAATCCATATTAAGATCTCAAGGATGGCAGGGGGAGAATGTATGTGTGTGTGTACTCTGAACATTTCAATCAAGATTTATTGAAAACTTAAAAAATTTCTTTGGGGTTATTTAGAACATTTTCGATTTACCACTTTCTGAAGAGTAATATTCTCCAAGCCGTATCAGTGTGGGTGAAATACTTCTCTCCATTAGAACTCTAGTGTGTTACTCTTCGTTGTTCTGGACTTTGTGGACTAAGACTTAGTTTTGATGACTTCTCCTTTCAAATGCTTCATAAGACCTATGATTCCCCACTCCAAAAAATCTATTAGTTATCTTCACGAACGTTAGCAAATTCCTATATGATTTTTATTTTGTGAATGGAAAATACCTTTGCTGGTAAAATAAGAATGGAGAACATCCTTGCAGAAAACATAAAAAAAAAAGTGAATGGCTTTTATCAACACCAGTATATCCTTTGATTTTTAAAAATCAGGGTATTAATGTAAGGAACAGGGGTATGGCAGAAACTAGAACACATGTATGAATTTACTCCCGAAACCTGTAAATAATGGCGTTCATTGTTGGCTGCTGTACTTGTTGTCATTGATAGTGCCAGCGTTCATGACCCCTCCCTCCGTCTCCCCGCTTTCACCGTACTCCCTCAATGTGTCCTGGGAGAAGCCGGCAGATAATGTAACAAGAGGAGAAGTTATGGGGTATGAGATCAATATGATTTCTGAACAATCACCTCAACAATCTGTTCCTGCAGCATTGTCACAGGTATTGTTATTTGAACTAATGTCCTTTCAAAATTGAATTGTCTTCATTTTGATATTTTCTGAGTTTGCAGAATTCTGTGACCGATTTCTCTCTTCTAGATTCCTTAAATGGGGCATTTGTTTCCTGATATGATATTATGTGTGCAAGGCTCTATATATTTATATCACCTATTTTTTCTAATATAAGCATGTATTAAAACAAAATAGATATAATGTTGTTTCATAAAATCTGCTTTTTACACTAACATATATCCTTATATATCTTGTAAGAAGCCAAATCTCAGTAGCTATGTAGCATCACATTATTTGGGCAGACAATAATGCATTTAGCCAACCCACAATCAGTTGATATTTATACTGTATTGATTCTTTTGGAAATATAAGTAGCATTGATAAGAACGTCTTATGTGTACATTTTGCATATTTCGGAAGAGAAAAGAATTCTGAGGAATGTATTATCACAGCTTATAGCAAAGGGTATTAACATGTTGAAGGTTTGGGATATACAGTGACATATTGTTTACTAGTACTTCATCCTCTAGCTAGAAGTAATGAGAATAATAATCATAGCTAACTTATGAAGGCTGTATTATATGCATGGACTAAGTTATTTGATATGTATATAACAATCCTGGTGGGGGGGGGCGGTGAGAGGCTCTTCTTTCCCTCCAGTTTATGGTGTGGCCAATGTACTCCATTAGTCTATTCTATCAGCATGAGGGTGGCCGATGACAGAGATGGCTGACGTTAACTGGACAAGTCATTCTGTGTACTTGACTGTTTAGCACCTCTTCTGAGGAAGATGCTCTTTGGTAGCACTAGCACAATATAAAGGGATCTTCGCACATAACTATCTCTCCCATGGTCCTATCCACACTCTTCTTTCTCAGACTTCCTCGTTCCTGATCTTCTAGTCTTTTCTCTCTCATGCCCATGACTAATACATCCCAGCCACTGTCATATAGTTCAGGTGTATTCTACCTTTGGATCCTTCCCTTTCCATACAAAATCGATGACAAGGTGCGCTACTGGTTTTTGGGATCATCCTTGAATGGAGCTACAGAGCAGCTATCATGCACTTGCAACCACATACTAAGGCAACCCATCTGTGAACCAAACCGCATGTTTATACTCTCTCAGCTCTTGAGGGACCTCCAACAAGTCATAGGTATGAGCTGAGATTGATTGAGCTACCAGTATACAAATGGTCGATAAGATGGGGGTCCCAACAATCTGCTTGCACAGTATATAATAATTCCTGGCTCTTTTTATGCCCCTTTCCATTTATGGATATCCCTTTCCCCAGATATCCCTTTCCATTTGATGATGAATTTCTGTTGGGCTTCAATGGCCTTAAGAGATGGCATGTCTGACAGAACTCAGCTCATGAGAGGTAACTCTAGCTTCATGGCCATTTGATGTTCCACAGTCAGCTTCTCTGCTTTTACCAAGGCCCAATAGCACTCTAGAAGCTGTCTAGCAAATGGTGTTTACTTTCCATTGTGTCATATGCCCTTGCTCCAGACCCTGTGAGTCTACCTTGGGATTCTCTTTTTGAGAGCTTGCCGTAAATGTCTCACAGCATCTTTTCCCACTATAGCCACCTTTAGTACCACAGGCTCTGATAGACTTTATGTCCCAAGTTGCTTGGCTGCTCGCAAAACAGCCTTGACCTTGACCTGCTGAAGAATCCATTTCCGCTTGAGGGCACACTCAGAGCTGGCAGCGCTCCATATCACTCAGTAACTTGGTCAGAATAGTATTCCCAGATGTGGAATATGCTCTCTTCAGAACCTAAGAAGGCCTGCCAGACATTCTGTTTCCTTCCTACTAGTGGTAAGTGCAAGAGGCAATAAGCTGACCTTTATTTTGGAAGGGGTATCCTAGCATGTCTCAGGCTACTGCACCCCCAAACATTTTACTGATGGGGCAGACCCCTTAATTTTCAAAAACGTGGTCTCTCATTCTTTGGAGGACATAATACTTATCAAGACTTCAACATAACTGCCACTTCTTGATTCTCTGATTCTTCTATTTTTTTTTTTTTAATTTTTTTTTTCAATTTTTTTTTTATTTATTTTTGGGACAGAGAGAGACAGAGCATGAACGGGGGAGGTGCAGAGAGAGAGGGAGACACAGAATCAGAAACAGGCTCCAGGCTCCGAGCCATCAGCCCCGAGCCTGACGCGGGGCTCGAACTCACGGACCGCGAGATCGTGACCTGGCTGAAGTCGGACGCCTAACCGACTGCGCCACCCAGGCGCCCCTCTTTTTTTTTTTTTTTTTTATTCATTTTTTGAGAGCGATGGAGACAGAGTGTGAGTGGGGGATGGGTAGAGAGAGAGGGAGACAGAATCGGGAGCAGGCTCCAGGCTCCGAGCTGTCAGCAGAGAGCCCAATGTGGGGCTTCAACCCACAAACTGGGAGATCATGACCTGAATCCAAGTTGGAGGCTTAACTGACTGAGCCACCCAGGCGCACTGAAATTCATTATTTTTTAAGTGGAGGCCACAGTCTGAAATCAAAGTGTTGGCAGGGCCATTTTCCCCCCAGTGGCTCTAGATGAGAATCCTTCCTTGCTTCCTCCAGCTTCTGGTAGTTTCTGGTGTTCCTTGGTTGGTGGCCACAAAACTCCAATCTCAGCATGTTGTCACATAGTCTTCTCTGTGTCATTATCTCCTCTGTGTCTGTGTAGCCTCTCCTTTCTCCTATAAATATATGACTTATATTTAAAGCTCACCCTAAATGTGTGATTTAATTAATTACATCTGCAACGACCGTATTTCCAAGTAAGATAACTTTCTGAGGTACTAGGTGAACAAGAATTTGTGGGAGACACTGTTCAACCCATGCCAATAGGTTTGCCAATATTGCCGAGCCTTTTCTGTAGACCGAGCATGTATACAACACAAAACTAGGAGAAGAAAAAGAGTCAATAAATAATTTATGACTCCTTGTTACACTTTTTCATTAGTCTGGAAATAAGTACTGACTTATTCGCAACTGTCTCAGGTGGCAAAAATAGACCTAGTCTTATACAAATCTTTTAACTTAAACAACTTAGTCTACCAATCCAGCATATAGTAGGATTTAGGGTAAATTTACAGCCATCACTGCTTTGTTTGGTCCTTAATTTCATACCATATTTATCATTGATGTTTTGTTGTTTTTGCTATTGTTTTGCTTTGTAAACTGTTCTTTCCTTGTAAGATAGTTTCAAAGCAACTATTGCTTGCACTATAATATTGTCTTCCAAGACACAAAACTAAGTAAAAAACACCATTCATAAAAATATAGCCTTGGAAGTCAATTTGTTTATATCCCATTTCTGCCAATTGCTAGCCCTCCACACATCTCTGTGTTTCAGGTCTTACTCATCCGTAAAATAGGAAAACAATTTCTTCTTACCTATGTGGTGTCTGTGGAACTTCAAGAGCTTGACGAATATTAGATACTATTAGCGATTTTTATTAATGGGTTAAGACTACATTACACTTTAAAAAGATCACTTTATAGTTCAGTGGAGCAGTAAAAGATTTCGTTTTTATGACAAAAATTATGGATATGCATCTTTTTTTGTTTAAAAGTCCTTTCTTTGTGGCCCAATTGAAGAAAGATGTAGATATGTCACTTTCTTCTCTTACGCTTTCTCTCCCCCACAAATATCTATCTACTTCATTGTGTATTAACGAAAATGAAATCAAGAGTGGCAAAGTCAAAATTGTCACTTCAGTAGTTAAATTTGTATCCACACTGACCTGAGTGTGTCTTGTTATAAGTTTGGTAAATAAATAGCCAAAATTTCTAGGGAAAGCTACTGTAAAATAACTGTTAAGGAAATTTTGGCTAAGAATGTGGCAAGGAAGGGGCACCTGGGTGGCTCAGTTGGTTAAGCGTCTGACTTCGGTTCAGGTCATGATCTTGTGGTTCGTGGGTTCAAGCCCTGTGTTGGGATCTATGCTGACAGCTCAGAGCCTGGAGCCTGCTTCAAATTCTGTGTCTCCCTCTCTCTCTGCCTCTCCCCCACTCACATTCTGTCTCTGTTTCAAAAATAAATTAACATAAAAAAAAGAATGTGGCAAGGAAATATATGGAACAGTTGATATTATCAGTGTAGGATTTCAAGCTTCCACAGATTTCTCTCCACCTCTTTAAAGATTTATGCCAAAGAAAATTTTCAATTAAATTGATCCTTTAAGACGCGTAAAATGACTGTATATATGGTAGAGAAAAAACTTATCTGAGTGATTATTTTATGTGCTACAAGCTTGAAGGTAAATGTCCTTTTAAAATCTTGTAAGTTTTACCAATCATATGTAGAGAAGTAAAAGCCCATCAAAATTAGTATTAATCTACATTTTCTATTTCTTATTATATGTCATTATGTGTTCTTGCTATGAAGAATAGTTTATTAAAAAAATGATTCAACCTTCTAGATTACAAAGGAAACACTTTATTTTCAAATTAATTTTTTAATTTGAATATAGTTGATATAATGTCACAATAGTGTCAGGTGTACAACGTAGTGATTCAACTCTGTATGTTATGCTATGTTCACCACGAATGCAGCTACCATCTGTCACCATACAATACTATTACACATAATACATATTTTAGATTCCACATATGAGTGAACCATATCATATGTGTCTTTCTAAGTGTGACTTATTTTACTTAGCATAATACCCTCTAGGTCCATCCATGTTGTTGGAAATGGCATGATCTCATCCCTTTTTATGGCTACATAATATTCCATTGTATTTTTTTTTACCACATCTTCCTTAAAATAAGAAACACTTTGCTGTATTTTATCCTGAAAACAATTTCATTTTCTAAAAATCTAAATTAATCCAAACAAGAGTTGTTCTAAATGGGATACATTTTATAGCAATACTCAATAAATTTTACTCATTTCAAAGTTTTACTTTTCTTAGAAAATTTCAAATCACATTGCACAGAAGAGAACATTTTATAAAATCAATAACAATTTCAGAATTAGAAAAATGAAGTACTCGTGATTTGGTTTTTGATGTTTTCTGATTTCTAAATGTAATTGCAAGGAAATAATACCAAAGTTTTAAATTATTCCTAGATTTTTAGACTCTTTGAAATCACCTTTATTTCTGAAAAATATTATATAAATGATGTAGTTCATATCCCATTCACACTGTTTTCTAGAACTACTCATTTAGGTTATGAAATTTTAAAGTAAATGCCTAGGCAATATTCCAAATGAATTTTATTGTATTTCTAAAGGGAGAATATCTAGAAAATTACTTCAAATGTTACGAACCTTAACAGCTATCTATATTTATACATATAGAAGATTATTTGATATGATATCAGTATCCCTTAGAAAAAAGTTTTATACTCATGCTTGGTGTCATACTTTTTGTTTTAATGACTTCTTTTTCTGAATACAATTTCCAGTGGTTTTTGTATCTATAAACTGAGTAAACTTATATGGTTGCTTTTGATCATTCCTAGTTATAATGATAGGACGAAGGCTCAGTGTTAGTTGTTTAATTATTTGTTTATGTACTATGGCGTTCCTTTCAGCCTCCTTCACTCAAATCTGCTTTTCTCCCTTGAAATTGTGTGATAAAGACAATATTTGAAGAAATGTAACTGTTTGATCTAATCTGCATATGCTTATTTGTATAAGAAAGATAATTGAGAATTGACCTCATGTGGATGCTCAGTAATGTGTTTACTTGTTTTCCTTTTTCTTTTGTGGCTTTTTATTTTTAAAGAAAATGATGGGATTAATTTAACATAGTGACATTTTTCTGTGCTAGTTCCATCAAATGACGTGTGGGCATCACTGCATGGGGTTCGTTTTGGCCAAGCCCCATGGTTTTATTTGGCCCTTTCACGATAACAATCACAATGTCACCATCCTTTATCTCTGCCATTGGTGACAATAACCATACCACCATGCTGCTTTATGAGGCAATAACTTGCTTTCCTCATTTATCCACTCGGGAACTGGATTATTACCTCATAAAACAGTGTGATTGTACAATTATCAATTAAATCCTAGCTTGTTGAGACTCTTCAAAAAAAAAATCCCTTTCCTAATAGTGGTTGGCAATAATTTCTTTGTCTGAATTCATAGAACATGACCGGATTCTGGTTTCTTGACTGCCAAAGTTACATTTCTCACACTGTTTATCTATTATCTGACTTTTTTTTTTTTTTTGGCCTTGAAGGTGTTGTATACTGCCAAATCCCAAGAACTGTTTTATATTGTAAAAGAACTAAAACCTTATAAGATATACAACTTCACTATTTCTCTCTGCAATTCAATTGGTTGTGTGACCAGTGCTTCAGGAGCAGGACAGACATTAGCAGCAGGTAAGCAAGTTTTTCTGTATCTGAAAAATGTGAAAAATATATTGTATATTTGTAAACAAACACCTATAAAGCTCAACACCTTCTCTAGTTTGGACTTAATACTTGTCTTTTCTGGTTTCTCCTGCTCCCTGATCACGAACCCTGATTGCTAGCTGTATTGACATTTTTAAACAAACAAAAATAAATAAATAGACTAAGTTTCTAAGAGGTCCCTGGGAGCCCTGAGTTGCAGCTGTGCCATAATAAGAAATGCAGCTAGATGCAAAGTGACTCCAGGGCTCAGTATTCACTCTAGGTCCTACTGATATCCTGACAGTTGTTAGAAGTATTCAGGAGGCTTCTTGTGAGGGCTCAGGATACTTCTTCTTGACCCTTTTTGCGGGCTTTGGGTCTACCTACTCCTGCTCTCTGGGGCTAAAAGCAGACATCCAGGAACTAGTGGGATATTCTGGTGTTATATTTTACCTTTAATGGATAGGCAGCAGTGTAATTATTAATTTACTTATTATTAATAAGAAGCTACTAAGTTTATGCAATTTAAATAAAGGAGTCATTATCAAGTATGATCTTAGTAGGAAATGCTTTGCATAAAATGTTGCTTGCTTTACACAGAACAAACTAGATTCATACAAACTTGATTACATGTGTTACTAACACCTACATAACTCAATTACTCTGCATTTAGTGTATTTTCAAATCAGTTTTTCTGTCTGCAGTCAAGCAAAGCTTGGTGCTCCCTAAGAAAATTTCCAGATGTGAGGAGGTTAAGAAACTCTTAGAAAATCCAGATGTGAGAAGGTCGAAAGACTTCTAGATGAATGACAGATATGGAAACATATTTAGCTATAAAAATATTCCTTGTGCCTTTTCCCTGTGTTCAAGTCTGATTCTATTGTTTTGTTTAACCTCGCTTTAGTTCTGGAAAAACTTGTTTGGCTCAAAAGATCTCATCCAAGTAATTTGTTTCTTCAGATTTCTATCAATGAGAACAACTCACAAATTCTAAAGAAGTATGTTTGTTTTATTACCTCTACAACCAAACTCTTTGTATTTTTATATATTTATATGTATTTCATATGTATGAATACATTTATGGGGTGCCTAGGTTGTACAAAATACCATTCTCCTATAAGACTGTTTGTTTGTTTGATTATTAGAGGGCTGCTGAATATAGATAATAGAGGCAGGCTCTCTGCTTTCTTTTGGAAAGATGACATAGTTTGGGACTAGAGGACAAAAAAAGAGGACTCAGTCTTGCAGGCTGAAGAAAGTAAAAATAGAAACAGTGCAAGCTGAAGATTGGCCTGAGGTATAGTGGAAGATACAGAGGGATATACTTATAGTGGAAGATAGATGGATACCAACCATGTGACTGAGTAGAACTGAAATCATGACCCCCAGGGTAAAACGTTTAAAATCACCTAGTGTGACTTTCTAACCAATAATGGTATATTCTTTGTAACATTGTTCCCAAGTATTTGTCCAACCCATGTTTGATACCTTTCGTGGTAGGGGAGCTACTACCTCTCAGGCAAATCCAGGTTCAGAGACCTCTTTCCAGAGGTGATTTCTTACATGGATCTAAAATATCTCTATGTGGCCTCTATTCAACATTTTCCTTCTACTCCTTAGGGGCTCTCCTCAGTCTAATTCATCTTTTTCTTGATGTACTTCCAATAACATTTTCAGTTCTCTCCGCTCAAGTCTCTCCCCTACGCTGCACACCACGGCACCCCCATCTGCACCTCACACGTCATAGTTCTATCACTAGTGCAGGTACTCTCCTGTAGATGAGATTCAGTCTGTCTTTTCATGGAAACTAGCAAACTAAAGGAAATGGAGGGACATATGCCCGTCTGCAGAGACTAGATGGACCCTCGGGATGGCAAGGGGAAAGTGGGGCAAATGTCTATGAAACAGGTACTCCCTGGCTAATGCACCAGTGATAACATCTGTGCTAACAGCATCCTCCTTGGTTGTAGCAACTGGTTTCTGTGGCATGGAGGATGGCCTAGCTGAGTGCTCTGAGCAGCTCTCATTTAACTTACTGGTGAGAATACTTAAGGCCACTCCTGTCCACTGGAAATGTAGTGAAAGAAAACTAATCTACGTCCTCCGAATCCTTTCTGACTCTAAAGTGCCATAATTATATTGTTACTCTAGTTTATTGTGAGTGCTCAATTCAGTAAGCATGTATTAAGGGCCTACCTATTTAAGGCACTGTGAGGGTTTCAAATATAATTCATTCAAGGACAGTTTAATGGTGTCTGCATTAAGGTGTTGACATACAACAGATAAGGTTAGCATCTGGAGGTATTAGAAAAGGGACAAAAGAACACTATGGGAACATAGACTCTGGGATAAGTAGCTTTGATTTGAACAATACCATTTGACTGAACAAATACCACTATAGTCACTATTTTAGAGACTGGCATTGTTCCAAATACTGATGGGATGAAAATTAAGGTATATGAAGATTTGTCTGGCAGTAGAGTGTAAACAGACAAGAAGAGAGTGTGTAAATAGGGTCTGGTAGACTTTTCTAAGAGGCAGAGAGGGAGTAAATCAGATAAATAGAAGTAAAGATTGGAGGAAGGGAATGGAGGTGGACCAAAGAAGAGAAATGCATAGGTTAAGAAGAGGGAAGAATTGAAGACAACAGTCAGTGTTGCAGACCGTGGTCATGCCATTAAATATAATAACAAAGATAAAGACATAAACTCATGAGTAGAAGTTTGATCATTGGGTAGAAACACATCCATGGAAAGTCTTAGGATCCCAGAACAGAAAATGCAAATCTGGAGCATAACACTGATACAGATTTTGTGATTATTGCATAGAGATAAACGCTAAAGCTGTAGGTGATAATGAATTAGTGAAAGCAGAGAAAATACAAATTAAAAGTTCGCATCTCAGTGAAGGCTCATATTTTGGGAGAAAGAGAAAGGAGTAAGGGGAACACAGACATGGGCAGAGTTAGAGGGAGCAGTATCAGAAAAGTTAAGGGAAGAGAGAGTTCTAGAAGGTCTAGAATTCTGTAGCATCATATGCTGTAGGGAAAGCAAGAGGAATGGGATCTACAAGGAAGGTGGCATGGAAGGACCTCTTGGAAGCCCTCTATTTAACATGGTTGAATAGAAGCTGGATTGTAAAGGACTGAGCAGTTACAGAAGATGTGATGGTAAATTTAAGATGTTCTGAATGTGCAAATTTAAATGTGGAAATTAAAATTGTTGTTGTTGTTGTTCTTTGCCACAATGCTCCTTCTACCCAATCTCCATTAAGAGAAATACATCAACTTTCGTTCCCATGTAAAATCCTTTCTTTTCTGAAGGAAAAGTCATTTTAGTGTTCTTCTGGGGAAGTGTTTTTTTCCTTAATCCTTTAATTTTTGTCAGGACTCTGATTCTTCATCTGTAGAGCAGAGAACAAAGTCACTTACGTGACAAAAGTATGGCAAAATAATTTTTACTTGCCATTTGATTTATTTTAAAGGACATAATTTTCAAGGGTGTTGAGATCAGTAAGAATGAACTTTGTTTTTGTTGTGATATAAGGAAAAGCCCAGCAATTACAGATCCAGTATCTTTTTGCCACCCTTATTTTCAGTAAATGAAAGTTTTTGTTTCAAAATTTTCTTAAGATTAAACATCTGGCTATAACTCACAGATGCTAAGTCGTAAAAATAAACACAGAGATAGTCAATCCTTTTGGTCAACAGGTTTGCCGTAGGGAAGAAATAAAAGTTGACTTGCAGCTTTAGGATTCTTCCTGCCCTGTTTCTTCAAGTAATAAAATTGCAAGTCGGAGGGAATATATTACTGCAGCGAATTCGAATGATGTGTGGGGAATTAACTCTTACATGAAAATGTAGTTCAGACGAATTTATTTTAGGAGAAGGAAAGAAGCCAGTGACCATTCAAAACCTTTGAAAAAGGGTTCCAAAAGTTAGTAATAGTATTCAGCCTTTTGAAATCATTGATTCGTAAAAATATGTTTCCTCCTTAAATCTCAGTCACAGGAATCAAAAAGATACTTGTGAAGATTTATCTGACTTTTAGTAGAAAGCCTGAGAATTTCAACTGGCTGTTGTTTTGTTTCAAGTATTTTTTCAGTGAAAGATATGGTTAGAACTGGTGCATTTCTTCCGGAATGTTGCATATTGCTACCTCTTTAGTTTCATGCTTGCGACAAACCTGAGAACTGATCTGCGGGAGGCATACACCCAGGAGCAGCCACGTTTCTTGTCTCTGTAGCAAAGTCTCCAAGCAGGGTCATCAGTGGCTCTGGAGTTGCTTCTCGGTTTCTGTGGGTAATGAACCGATGGCCCGGGCCCTGTTAGAGTCCTTGTTATTTTTTCCTTAAGATCACCCTTTCAATTTAGGAAATTTGTGTGTTTCCACGCTTTGCGAATTCAGTACAGTTTAAACCTTTCTTAAGAGCAATTCCTCTTGGAGCTCCATTCCTGGACGAGCAATGTGATATTTCCTTTGCCTGTCATAAATTGACCTCTACACTACAAGCTTAGAAGTACCCATCTCCCATTAAGCAAGTAATTAGCGGTGCATTAAGGTTTTTCTCTGAATCAAAAGTAAAATGTATAGGCTGTTTGCTGCTCAGTTGAAAACACACATTGTTTTGCATGCAGGTACATGAGTCTTTTCATTGTGAATAGGACCCAGAGTGATTAAACAAGCACTCTTAATATGTTAATTTATAATTTTAATTACAACAATCTTGTATATATAGTCATTAGTGAATACTAATATAAATATTTTTCTATCTTTTTATTCATAATGCATAAACCAATCATCCAGTTACTTCTCTGAGGTTGCCTGTTTTTGTTTCATAATACAATCTTTGTTCTTAGTTATGAATGCATTTTGTTCGTTCCTGCCTTGAATAATCCCTCATTAAGCTAGTCACTTTCTGCTCCATGCTAAAAAGGAAAAATTATCATGCAAATGTGGCATGCCATATTAAAAAGCACATTACCAAACACTTTTGTTGCTGTCCTTCAATTAGTTTCCCTTCTTTGAATTTAATTCCATTTGTTGTTAAACTACTGACTTGATGTATGGACTCATGAATCTGAAGCTGCTGCCAAGAAAGTGGGGGAAAAAAAATCAAAGCCTCTTCGAAGAGCTGCAGAGGGGAGCTGAAATGAATTTGCTTCACCTTTGACAAGAACACTTGAACAGCTCTGGAATCCTCTGATGATCCAACTTGGCTAATTATCCAATTATTTATTTCAAGAATAAAGGCACTGTTTTACAATTAGAGAAGTGTAAAGCAATCTGAGAAATTTGGTAATGACAGATGACTTAAGTAACTTCTAAGATAAACAGTATCGGTGCAAACTTGTCTCACCGAGGGTTTTCAGACAGCAGTTCTATCTTAGCATCAGGGAAATCCTGAGTACACCGAGGGTTTTGTTTGTTTGTTTTGCTCTTTCCACAACAGAAATTATTTTACAGTTTTAACCAACATGTCAAATTTCCATGGCTCTTAAGCGATGTTTAAGTTGTATTTCTCTTGATTAAAAGCTTTTGGTTCAAAGCAATACTTTTTAATTGCCTAATGATATAAGTCAGTTCTTAGGAAAGAACCGCACATTTAGGAGTTCATTTGCAATATAACTGAAAAATTCATTGCATGGCAGTAAAACAATTTACTGTTAATTACAAGGAGAAGAATTTGCTGTAGCATGCTCACAGATTGCCATGAATCATGCAGCACTCCTAGAGATTTATAACAGATGTGTAAGTGGGATGAATTAGCAGGGTTTAATAACAGAGACACAAATCATGCAGACTTCAAGGAGCTTTAATTGATATACTAGAATGTGACGGGCATGAATCACTCAGCCATTCAACAGCACTGTAACATATGGTCAGCTCAATATGCTGCATCTTAAATCGGTTGGTGAGTCGTTGGTTGTCCCATATGGTGGAAGCAATATATTTTTCATGATTAAAAAAAATACATCCATTTTTTAAAGAAATATGATTGCAAAGCATGTTTGTTATTGAACAGTCACCTGAATGCCAAACTGGGTTTTTTAATGTTTTTTTTTTTTTTTTTAACATGGCAGCTTCCCAAAATAAATAGCGGCTACTACTTGTAATACCAGATCGCTGGAGGCATTATCAGGACCAAACTGGTGCTTGTTGGCACTCTGGATCCACAGCAAAGCCTATAGGAGAGCGCAGCTGATGGTATCTCTGACTGCCAGGGAAATCCTTCAGAGTCAGGCAAAGCAAACAATATGAAAGGAAGGAATGATGTCACTTTCAGAGAAGTTCAGGAATGCCCAGATTTGCAAATAGAATAAAATGAGTTGAATGGGAGACCTCTCCTGAGCAGGGTAGGGAAAGGGCTGTGATCCTACCGTTACCCATAGTGTAACAAATTGGATATAGCTTTTTATAATAACCTCTTCGTTAGATGCTCGGTCCTTCAGGAATATTCTAAAAGAAATCCTGGCTGACCATCACATGGATGGTCGTACCAATTCCATGTCATTATTGAACAATGGTGTCAGGGCACGAAAACAGGTATCCTGCTACAGACGGGTAACCGGTGGCATGTAAAAATCTTTTTACTGAGACTGGAATCTGGCAGCTTTCAGCAAAGCTCTCGCAGCATTAGTAAATCTGACAGATTTGAAAAAGGAATATTGCAGCCTTAGAACTGTGGCTGCCAGAATTTAATGTCAACAATTAAAATTTATTTTGATCCTTACCTACTGTTTATTACTGTTTGTATACACAACAGACCTTACTAATACAGAGATGCACTATTAGAAGGAATTACCATCTGTTCAGAGTGAAATGCTGGCATCTGTCTTAGATGCTAAAACTAAAATGATATTATTTCTAACAAAACAAAATTAACTGCTTTTTACTCACCAACTTTAATTTTGACTGTGTGGCTGCACCCAAGCAAAAGGCTTGTTGATGAAACATGTAATGACCTCTGTCATCAGGTCTACATTTAGATATGTGACTTTAATAGGGTTCTCCTGGCCTTTTTGGCATGCAGAAATCATACTTTTTAAAACAGCCTTTTAGCTTTATAAAGTGGTACCTATAGGAAGACATTAAAATGACACAATTAGAATATGCAAAAATTGGCTGAATCAGGGAGACTACAGTATGCAAAATATTTTGATAGATGTACCCTAAATAAGTACAAGGAAAGAAATTAAGGAGACGAAAATTCATCTGAACAAAGTTGCCGTAGGTCCTACAGTGACACCTTTAGGAAAATATAAACTGTATCTTCCGTTAGACTATTTTTAATTTTCTCCTACACTGACATATATAAAAGATTTATATTCAGCTACCCCCTTTTTGTAAAAGCCTAACTATCCTATTAACAAAGGTCTCCAGCTTTTTGAAGGTAGAGAATTTGGAGTATCAAGGACAATGGTAGTTTCCATACTGATGCTGGACCGGTGGTGCTAATTTCTGAGAAGCCAAACTTCAATTCTATATATCACAAAATAATAAATTGTGTCACACCAGCATTTAATGCATGTACACAGTGCATTAACTGTAACTGTAGTACATTTATTTGTGCTAGAGGAGACTTGAAAATGATTAAAAAATCAATACTTTGCTGTCAGAGAAGCAAGTGTTACGATGCATTTAAGTAGTTAATTGCATAAGCCCCATAAAAGCTTCAAGTTTGGGTACCAAGGATGCCATAATTACAGTCCAAGCAGCTACCTTTTATTAACGGTGGACTTTAGGGGACGGTGTGCCCCGTCATCATGCCGCTGTGTGTGCAGTTCAGAAATCACAGACCCTCTTCTCCACACATGTAGGATGCTAGTTACGTACGAATTGATGATCATCAGAACAACAGCTGGTTAAGGTAGTGTTTATTCACCAAACAAGTGATCTCCCTTAAATTCTCTAAAAGCGGTGCTCTCTGACCATCCTTTATGTCTTAAGACATATTAAAGAAATCATAATATTTGTGTGCCCTGTTGTGGTGAAGAAACAGGGTGGCTCAGAGCTGAAGGGGATAAGCTAGCTGGCTTCCTGGGGCACTGAGAGGGTCCGGGTGTCAGATGTCCAGCATGCCTTCTGGTTTACTAATTGAGAAGCACTGCTAGAAAGTATTCAATCATAGAATTTTGAAACTGGAGGACACCCTCACTTCTGTCGTACTCTTGGACAGATGAGGCACTGAGGAACAGAGATACCAAATAATGGATTAGCCAAATTAGGGACCTAAAGAGCCAGTCTAGAAGCTAAGTTTTCTCCTTTCCAGATCAGTTCCACTGTACATGTTCTCCCTGGAAGGAAACTAGTATGCAAAACAGGGAATGGTAAAGTAGATTTGTTCTTTTTTCTCCAGAGAATAGACAGTGAACAAGGCAAGGCTGAGTGGTCTCGTGATTCTGAGGGGAGCATCCTCTCCTCTTCTGGACACTGACGGGAGAGCAGGTACAGTCGAGTGGTCGCCAACTGAGAAATCATGGCTTCCTGATCTGACGTTCTTGTTTAAGTCCTGATCCCAGTGCCTTTCCATGGGTGTTTTGGCCTGGAAGTGTTTGGGCAAACTGCATTTCTTGTGACAGTTTTATATTTGTAAGGAAAAGTCAAAATCATGTTCTGTTGCTAAGGTGCCTGAGGAGGTCTTATGTCAGTCTGCTCCCCACAGATGCCTGAAACGTAGAAAGGCTGTTCATTGTTGGATTCCTGTCTTCCTAATGGGAAGTGGATGGTGTTTTAAGATATCAACACTGCCATGCAGTGTTCATAGGTAACAAACTCTTGCTTGAAAACAAATAAAGAGATTTGATTTTAAAGACCTGCCATCAGCGAGAGCTTCTGCTCATTTAGGCCTCCGTTCTTATGCTATGACACTCAAACTCCACACTACATAAATTTTGCACATGTAAATTTATGCATTATGATATGCTATTAATCAGATTATAAAGTAATAAATGCTGCATAAAGCAGAATGTCCATTATCAGAGCGTTTTATAAAGAATATTTACAAATAGAAGAGCTAGACTGGAAACTGGATTACAAAGCTATTGCAAAAAATACAAAAACATTGTTAAGTTTATTCTAAGTGGAAACAGACTTTGTATGTTGTTATTCTTTGAAACTATGGATATTGAAGATCCATTTTATACTTGACATCTCTAAGAGGATTTTCTAAGTAAATACAGATTTTGAATGTGAATGAATTGTATCCTTTTGTGATATGTTATCTGAAATGTGTGTTATTGGCTAGTAATAATAGTGCCTTGTGTTTGTATAGAAATTTTCTTTCTAAAGCCTAACACAATTATATATATTGTTTTTAAAAGCAGTTATTGTCAAGGTAATCTGCTGAAATTTATCCTCCTGTTGTAGATGAGAAAACTGAGACCTGCATAAGTTTTAGTGATTTTTCTAAGTCATGCAGAGTTAGAAATTAAAAAGTAAAATGTAATCTCTAATAGTCTGCAGAGTCCTTCCCATTATTCTATGTTGTCTATTAATTCACTGTTTTGTGATTAATGAATTTATAACTATAATCCCTTTACTTTGATAGTCTGAGAAATGATCCTTTATTATTTCTCTCTCTTAGTGAGTCTGTACTTGTGTGAGTGTGTTGAATAGTTCAGGAATATCTATTTTTCTTTTCATCATTCTGTGTGTGTGTGTGTGTGTGTGTGTGTGTGTGTGTGTGTATCTGTGTGTTTAAGTGTGACCCGTCTAGTTTAATTGATTGAAAATCCCGCCTCTGGTCTTAGGGGAACTGGGAAAATAATAACTCAGTGGGGTGCTCACCCTTTCAAACAGGCTAGGTTGACTCCTCCAAGTGAAACATACAACATACCAGCTGGAAGGTTGTTGTGTTTTTGTTTTGTTTTGTTTTGTTTTGTTTTGTTTCAGCAAGAGAATAAAAAGTATACTCTAATTTGACTCATTTTCTGTAGTTGACTTCCTAAGAATAGTTTCATTGCTTGGTGGAATAATTCTCCTGTGAATTTAGAAGAAGTGTTCCACTACTTGTTAAAATTTAAACAGTCAACATTAATTTTTGTGCATTCTCAGTGAGGGTGCCCTTATTGATTATAATCATTTTGCCAAATTAAAAAAAAATAAGTGCACTCTCATTTTAGGAGATATTAAAATAAAACTATTGAGTTGCTGCAATTTCTTTTGTTTTGTTTGACTGAATTTATATTCCTGATTAAAAAGTGAGTTTGATTATGGTATCCATGGGGGAAAGGATTCTGAATGCTATAGTGGTACAGCACTTCACCATTATCCTCAACTAGCTGGGTTATTGGAGTAAAGGAATACCAAATATCAAACAAATGGGAACTTCAGGAAAAGACTACTTTTAAGTGTTTATTTTTGAGAAAAAGAACAGGAGAGGGGCACTGAGAGAGGGAGAGAGAGAATCCCAAGCAGGCTCCATGCTGTCAGAGCAAGAGCCCGACACAGGGCTGGATCTCACAAACTGTGAGATCATGACCTGAGCTGAAATCAAGAATCAGATGCTTAACTAACTGAGCCATCCAGGCACCCTGAAGCTACTTTTAAACAAGGATAAAACTCTTTAGTTCTTAAGATGTACAGGAGGTATGTTCATAAGTTCTCTATTTATTTCAAATGGACATCCTACTCTCAACACACCAAATATTTATAGTTTGTGATTCTCTAGATCTTTGCTATCCAGTATGGTAGCCATATATGGCTATTTAAACTTCAAATTAATTAAAATTAAATAAAATGTAAACTTCCATTCTTCAGTCCCACTAACCAAAGCTCAAGTGCTCAATATTCATATGTGGCTAATGCCTACCATATTAGACAGTACAGATCTAGAACATTTCCATTATCAGAGTGTTCTATTGGATGCCATTGGAATAGATGGTGTTTTTTAAACTAAAATTTCAAATCATTTTGTCCCAGGACACTAGGGAATCATATGTGGAAAATAGAAAATATAACAGAAGAGTTCAAAATCCTCTTTTGTGCTTTTAAATAGCAGACTTTAGATAATAAAAAAATTATATAATTTGTCCTCTATTACTTCCTTGAACCCAGGACTCAAAAATCTTTGACAATTCTTCATCCTCAGTTAAGCGCATAGCCAATAATAGCCTGTTGAAATTTTAATACAAAGATGTAATTCCAAACACTGAAGAGAAGCTTAAGGGGAGAAGAAATTTCTAGATGCCTTAGATTTTTATTTTCTTGGATTATTTTGAAGATGGAACATGGCTTGTAGAGTGAAATCTTTGAGAACCTACCATTTAGCTAATTTTGGCAAGGAATGCTAAAGGAAATCATGCATAAAATTTACAGATTCATATATATATAAAGACATCTCATGGTTTGCCGTGGCAGAAGAGGAACTGAGTTGTTAATTATCTAAGTTGAACATTTTGCTCTGTGCCCTCTGTTCTTTACAAAATGTTGAAATAGAATCACAATCAATTGTTTCTCTTTGGAAAGCTGGCCAAGCTTTCTAGAAAGTAACAAATGCTACTTGTTCTAAGCTGTTTTAAGGTGAATTGTCTTTCATGGTTTAAGGCTATCAAATCTTGTATTCACATCATTTTAATATATGTTTATTGAAACAGGCCAAGACTTTGTGTATGCAGAAGCCTGTGTGAACACAGATGGAAATTAAAAGTCCACAGCTTTAGTTTAGGCCCTTAAAAAGTAGGCTTGGAGGTAATGATATTTGTTCCTTTCTTTGCTTGTGCCTCTCAAACCCAGCCGACCCACTTAGAGCAGGAATGAACTTCAGCCTACACACTCAACTGTTTAAGAAGAAAAATCAAAACAAAACCTTAGTTTCAATAACTCACTTGTTACTCTGATCCCCTTTCCATCAGGTTTTAGGGAAAATCGCCATCTCTGTTACTTACTCCTTGGGTGTCCCAGAAGCCTCCAGAGAATTGCCAGTGTCCCAGAACTTGAAGCATGCCGAGGCCTCGGTGTGTGGAAGGACGCTGGGCATTCTCTGCCCCTACGCACAGGCCCTGCAGTGGTGTGGTCACTTCAGAGCCCTGGGGGCTGTTGTCCTGGGCCAGAGTTCGTAAACCCCTGAGTTCACAGGCTACTTTTCCTCATGTGGATGCCCTGTTTGGCTTTCAGAGTGGTTTTGCTTATTTGTCTTAATTTAAACCAGTTACTAAACTTTAAAAATCAGAAAGGTTACACATAAAATGACTATTTTTAACAAAGTAAGACATCTGGCAACTTCAGGTCATTGTTCCTTTACTATCCGCTGGCTGGCACAAATCCGTGACTCTTCACCCTGGCCTGGTTCTTCTCAAACCCCATGCTGTCTCTCGTGTCTCCAATTAGTCCATTTGGATCATTTTCCTTCCTTGATTGGCTTCTGTGAATTGCAGCCCTAAGTTGATGCTGTGTTAACACAGGGGCTCTCCCCTTTGTGATCAGTAATCACCCACGGTAGTCACTGGGAGTTACAGGCTACAGGTTTCATGAGGGATCTTGTAACTTCTGGGGGAGGTAGCTCCCACTCAGGCAAGGGAAATTTTCCAGAAAAGGGGGCAGCCATGATCTAATGGTGATCAACAGTCACGTTTGAGCACTGGGATACCAACTTGGTTAAGGGAATCTGGGTGGGGCACCAGCAGATCATAATATGAAATGTCTTTTACCAGAATAAGAAAGAATAGAGAAATTATCTCCACAGGGAAATTTTATTTAATCAGCAACATTTTATGGTAACTATTTGTTAGTCATTTAAATTGTGTTTAGTCCCATTTAAGGTATACTCTATCTTGTGTTTTCAGTTCTTAGAACCCCATAAATACTCCACAACTGCCTTGATTTTGAGTGTGATGTACACGAGTACATGTATACCCATGTGTGAGTGTCTAGAGATAGAAGCTAAGTTCTTGAATGTAACAAATGTTTTGTTTTGTTTTGTTTTGTTTTGTTTTGTTTTGTTTTGTTTTAATATTCAGCGCCAACCCAGCTGAGGCCTCCTGTGGTCGAAGGAATCAACAGCACAACCATCCGTGTTGGATGGCTCACACCTGAAGAACTGAATGGACCCTCTCCTACATATCATCTAGAAAGGAAAGAGTCATCTCTCCCAGCTCCAATGGCCACGATGATGAAAGGAATTCGTTTCATAGGGAATGGATATTATAAATTTCCCAGCTCCACACACCCAGTCAATACAGACTTTACTGGTGAGTGTATTTGACATTACTTTATTGAAGAGGCACTAAGCACCAAGCTGTTTCTTATTATTTTGATAGCCCTTCATAATGAATTTTTTCTATGTTTGTCTACAGAAATACTCATTCAGACCTTTTATAACTTGATTGTGTCAGTATGTCCACCTTCCTAGTATTCTAGGCGGGGGGGTGGGGGGAAGTGAGTAAGTAGCAGAAAGAAAAGTAAAATATAGATGTGGAAAGATAGCTTTATTTGATCAAAGTATATGCTGGAAATGAGACCATTTACCAGAGTGTGTTCCTCAGAACGCTTCACGTGCTCTACCAAATAAAAAAAATAAAAAAAAAAAGAATTCTGTGGGCAGATGAGTTTGAGAAATGCCCCACGAGGTTGGAGATTCTCAGTACATGTCAGGTTGTTAAAGTCTCTAAAAAGAATTATAAGAGAGCTATCTAATTTTTCTTAGCCCAATATTCCAGATCCTTATTTGTTACTTTTTTTAAAGCATGATCACTATCAGTAGGTTTTGTGGAGAGCATTATGGGAAAAACTAATTTCAGGGAAACATACCTTCTATGGGTAAGTGATGCACTTGCTTAAGGCACTTAAGGCACTTAAGCAATCTCAGGAATCAACAAAAACAATGTTTTCACACAATATTTTTAGAAATGAAAACCAATGCCAAAAAATTCCCAACAAAATCCCAAATTTTAAAATGAAGACTGGATCCATTCCTTTCTTGCATGACCCTGTAATCCCACCTCATTTGCCTCACCCAACTCCTGGTCTTGCTGGTCCTACAATATTCCAGGCATTCTGTTACCTTTCTGAATTAGAATTTTTAAGAATTCTGTTTCACTATAATTATAGAAAACTATAACTATTTATGTTACATATTCCACCTTCCCAATTAAAAAAAATTAAAAGGAATAAGGTACATATGATTCTGTAAACTCATAATGATATTCATTTAATCCACGGGAAAGTCACTTTGGAGCAAATAGTCTTTAAAATGTTGCATATGTTGAGTACAATGAAGTGGAATTTGAGCTATAAAATGTGGCTCAAATATTATTGCTTTACTTTTTAAAGTTTATTTATTTTTGAGAGAGACAGAGAGAGAGCATGAGTAGGGGAGGGGCAGAGAGGAAGAGAGAGGGAGAGGGAGAATCTGAAGCAGACTCGACACTGTCAGCGTAGAGCCTGATGCAGGGCTCGGACCCCGAAACTGTGAGATCATGACCTGAGCCTAAATTAAGAGCCTGACGCTTAACTGACTGAGCCACCCAGGTACCCCTATTGCTTTGTTTTTATTTAAAATAGTAAACAGTTTGCTTTTAAGTGAGCCTGATGTACATTTGTAATGAATGATCTTCTAGCCAAGGTATATTGAGGTGAATACCCCTGGTCTAGTACATCAAAATCATCATTGTGTGTTAGAAATTCAACCACTGAGATCTCATAAAATGTTCCACTTCCGTTTAATATTTGTAAATGTCAAAGAAAGGAAAGAAAAGAAAAGAAAAAAAATCTGGCAAAGAAGCTACGGATGTAAAGTTAAAAAGCCTTTCCTCCAATGGAAATAGAAACTGCCTTCCTGGTCCAAGATTTGGCACGCGCTGTGTTTCTTCGAGGAAACAACATTCGTTTCCATTCAGCTGGGCCTATCTGCTGCAAGTATGTCAGCTTGGATTTGCGGGCTAGCCAGCAGACAGATTTTTGATGGGATCACCTACTGTTGTTGCAGTGAAAGATAGAGTGGCCCGTCCACCGTTAATAAATTTAGTCGTCTGTACGCTCTCCCTAGCCGGCCTTATACTCTGAGGTGCAAGGGCTAGGGGCAGATGTAGCGTCTGGGAAGTTTTCCAAATTCCTCTTTAAAAAAGTTAGGCCGTAAACACTGGCCTCACTAAGCAGGATCCTTCTGTCTATAACAAAGCCTCCAGCTGCACAGAAAATGTGTTTGGAGTACACATCATTTGAAGGACAAGGCGGGGAGATCACAATTTTGGCTCAAAGTGCTCCCTAGAGGTTTGGTGATTCCCAGAGAATAAGAAGTTCTGCATTCAGGCACGTTCTGGGGCAATACTAGCTCCTTTTTATTAGCACCTTCACCTTACTTTTAAGGTTCTCTTTAACTTTTAAACCAGGTCTGCGTCAAATTATTGGTTTGATCCTTTGGCTCAATTGGCAGGTTTGGTTGAATAATTTTATTGAGCTGGGCCCATGGTTAAATGAAGTTTACTCAATCAATAAGCTGGGACAATTTACAAAACCAATGCGATAGCTTTCTCTAAACTTGCATCTTTCCTAAGCAGAGCAGTATGTGCATAATTCGCACCTTCCATTCATTTTACTTAAATATTCTCTCATTCAATCCCTACAAGCCTGTAGGTAGGAATTTTACCCTCAGAGCACAGAGGAAAGGAGAATCAGTACGTGGCTTCCCTGAGGTATGACAGCTACTGAATTTCAGGGTTCGAATATGAATTGGAAACTTCTGATTCAATGGCTGGTGCTTTGCCACGGAAGGGAAAGGCACACACGTGGACAGTTTTTTGGAAGGTGTAGAATGAGAGTATGTGACAGTAATAAATGAGGATGGGATAAAATTATCAATCAAATATTCCTTACCCAACACTGCTAAATCTTTTTGGATTTTTCTTTCAGTTGCTGACTTTTCAGGTACAAATAGTTAGTAGGGTTGGCTTATTTATTTACTTACATCTCCAAAGCCATCTAGGGATCACATTTTTTCCATAGCAATTGATTCCAGATTGTTCTTAGAAGCTAGATGTTTAATGTCTGAATGAAATTATTTTAATGGGCTGAAGTGCTATCTGTCAAATGGTGCTATCAACTTCTTTTCTATATATCTTATGCAGAATTTTATATCCTGAGGCAAATTTAATGAGCCAATTTTGGAAATCTCAAAAATGATTAATTGTGTTTAATAAGTGAATAATTGTAAGAACTAAGATGCTTTTATTTTGAATTATTCACTTTAAAATATCAAACTCTAACTAAAATGACTCTTGAAATATGGATGGAGATATCCAATACTCAAAGACAAGTATACAGTTATGTACATTACTGTGCATATGTGCATATGTTATATATAAAAAAAATAAGTCAGATTTTACCCATTGATGACAACACTTATAAATACATTCATAACATGTTCTGTAGTCATGGACGATGTTATTAAAATTTCAGTATAGATGATCTCATTATTGCAGCTCAAGAAAGGAATCTCTTATATAACTCACACCTCTTCCATATTTGCCTTAAATGTTTTTAGTGAGTAGGATATAATGAAAATAGTATATGTTCTAACATGTTGCTTAATATTGTAAATTATTTAGCCTTGTGTTGTAAATGAACTCTATCAAAATTGACTTCTGGGAAGAAAAATTATTCAGGTGCCTCTTTTTTAGAGTCTGTTTTTGGTAACTTTTCCTTTTGAATACAAGCGTTCTTTCAAAAATCTAATCTCTAGGAAGGATATATTATCAGTCATTTACATCACAGTATAAATTTAAGATCAGGTATTAACTCCTCTACTTCTATATGAGTAACAGTGAGTGCTTTGGGAGAAATCTGATAAATTTCAGATCCAGGCCCTGTTATTTATTAGCTACAGGTAATTAGATACACCACTTAATCGTTTCTGTATCTTTGTTTCCTTTTCTTTAAAATTGGCATGATAATACTACGTACAATAGTGATATCTAGAAGTAGGCGAGAATGAAAGGCAATAGCCACCTCCTGAACTTTGCAGTGTCTGCCATGCAGGTTACTTAAAAGTCTAAACATTAGCTGTTTATCATTACTCATTTAACAAATGTTTAAGTGTTTACCATGAGACAGGCACGCTTCTAAGAGTCCTCTGAAATTTATAAAGTTAGTATTCTATTAATTCGTCTCCTGTTACACATATATTGTGCCTGAATGTTATATTTAAGGTATGAGCAATATGTAATTTCTATATTAAAATATGATATTTAATTTTGTTATTGAAAATAGTTAATCTGCCTAGTATTGAAACATTGGATAAACTATTTTTCTGTGGATCTAATCGTGCTCATCTATTAAATGAAGGATTATGCTAGATGACCAATGCCTCTAACTTCTCAAATTCCAAATCAACGAATATAGAATATTTAAGTAGCTTCAAAAGTCAAAATAGAGGTTGTTACCAAAACATCTGAGTTTAAAAATAACCAGATTTTTGAACAAATTTTTCAGAGATCATTTTTTCATATGATAATTTGTTTTTCATATGGGGATACATTAATTTATAGGGATAATTTAAATGATATGGAGAGAAATACTCAATATAAAATGGATATTCAATTCTTGGGTTATGTCAGAGTGTGTAAAGAAGCAGCAAATTCAACATAAGCTCATAATATTTTAACTAGAAAATCATATAAATACTCATGGCAAAATATTTTTCTGGTTACATGGGGTTAACAATACTTCCTCCTTCCAAAATAAGAGTAGCAAATAGAACATTCTCTACCTTCTACAGTTGGAAGGGGTGATCATTGTGTCTTCAGAGGGAAAAAAAATGCTCATTTTTTTTTTCAGGAATGCAGAGTAAATCCACTTGATTTACACAAAGAATTTAGTCCTTTCCATGCAATGCTAGTAATCCAAAGGGAACCTGGTAAAAACAGCAAACTAAACTACTGCTCAGACGAGCATTCCAAAGGTGACTCTCTCTCCTTGTCACTTTTTCTTCCTATTAGCGAAAACAGGCCCGTGATCGTTTGGGGGAAGGTTTGACTATTGTCGTATCCAGCCGCCAATCACAGCCTTTTAAACTGCCTTTACTGGTGACCCTGCCCAGAAATCAGGAACTGCCTTTGGGGAGATCTTTGTAGCAAACCACTGGGGAGATGAGCATACATGTGCACCTGGATGTAATTCCCTTTTATTTGTCTTCACGAGGAATGTGATTACTGATGTTGAATATCTTGCAGATGAGAACTCTGTACACTTTCTTCATAATAATGCTGTTCAAGGACACTAAATGATTGTCAGACGTTTTTGTCTTGTGGTTTTTGCCTTCCCCAAAATGACTGAACTAGAATGCTTTAGGATACAGAAATACAATTAATTACAATTATGTACAAATTATGTATTAATTATGTAATTAAATACAATTAATTACCAACCTATGAAGAGAGAAAGGCAACTCCCCAAATCGATATTCCTTAAAAGCATATATTTTATATATATTTTTTTACTCTATGATATATGTGCTTTATTATTATTATTTATTATTTTTAGTGAGCTGGGACATTTGAGTACTTCATTAAAAGAAAGCTCATTATAAGCAGTTACAGAGAAGGTGCAAGCAGAGTAAACTTCTTCAGATAGACTAATTAGTAAAAGCATATTAATTCTGACCTTCAACACCCTTGCTTTCCCAGGATTTGTTTTCCTCCAACAGGGAGCAAGTAATTTTGCCAGAAAGTTCTTAAAATCAAACAAACAAATAAAATAATAAAACAAATAAAATGCCAAGTCCTCATAAGGCAGATTTAAATCTCAAGTTTTATTTGACCTTTGATGTTAGATTTTAGTCATAGTTACTGAAAAACAGATATATGAATCAACTATCTGGCCTAACAGTTTAATGAACAGGCAGTGATGATACAGAAAGAGAAAGGCAAGAGCAGGAACATGGACCTTGTCAGCAGAGAAGTGGTTTCCAGGCAATGAAGAGGCTCGTAATGTGTTTCTGGTTGTGACACAATAAGGAGAGATTGTGAATATCTGGTTGAGAGCATCTATGGATTCATAGGGATGAGGGCCCAACTGTGTATCTTCTTGGAATCACAGAAGTCAGACTAACCCATGGTGACTTGGGATATTAAGAAGTGAAAATTGTTTTGTTTTTACTACCTTTAATGGAGATGTGTAAAGATAGCATTGTTGGATGGGAAAGGACCATGTTTTTCCCCACTCAACAAATGCATCACAAAGGCCGATTTAAGTGACTGCATGTGTTTAAACCCTTGTATTTTTTAAAGTGACACATGTTGAAGCACATTCCCATAATGTCACCTTGGGTTTGAAATGTTAACAGTAGGGTTGGTTTGGGAGTACTACGTTCAGTTTCGCTTTTGAATTTTATCTCTGATTGCTGAAAATAATCATTTCAACACCTGGCTTTTTCTTTCACCAAAACTTATACCAGTTGACTCTTGCTTAGGTGGTCAAATTTAATGAAATTACAAGTTTCCCTTTGCATGAAGAAACCTTCCCTCCCTTTTTAACTTTTACACTGTCAGTCTAGAGCAGGGGGTTACAGAGTTCACCTGTAAATGTCCAGACATTAAATATTGTCTGCTCAGCAAGCCGTGAGGTCTCTGTCCCAACTCCTCAGCTCTGCCATGGTAGTGTGAAAGCAGCCATAGGTGATATAGAAACAAATAAGCGTAGCCTCATTGTTTGGGGTAAAAACATTTTATTTACAACAAAAACAGACATCAGGCTGGTAGCTTGCCTATTTTTGGTCAAGAGTCTAGTCTAAGTTGCTTAAATTAATATGTAATTTCAGGGGCGCCTGGGTGGCTCAGTCGGTTGGGCATCTGACTTCAGCTCAGCTCATGATCTCGCAGCTTGTGAGTTCGAGCCCCGCATCAGGCTCTGTGCTGACAGCTCTGAGCCTGGAGCCTGCTTCGTCTTCTGTGTCTCCCTCTCTCTGCCCCTTCCCCAGCTCTCTCTCTCTCTCTCCCTCTCTCTCTCTCTCTCTCAAAAATAAACATGAAAAAAATTAAAGAAATGTATGTAATTTTATTATTAACAATACATTTTTCTTTCTTCTGCCCTAATGCCAAGAACCCTAAAAATGAGTACAGGGTAGCTCAGATAAAACAAACAGGAGAGGACCAACACAACAAAACAGATAATAATGCTTGATAAATGGAAATGTTTGGAAACCACATCTAGTTTTTCCCAACAGGGGCTTCTGTGGCCAGTAAGCCAGCCAGCATTGACCATGTCAATAGGACCGAATAATATTTACATTTGGGGCAAACCGTTTCTGTTAGCTGATAATGCTTTTAGTCAGCTTTAAAGCATCTGCTGTTTCCTTCTCTCTGTTTATCAAGCCGAGCTGTATTGTCACCTGATATACACACTGCACATGTGTTCTCACACACTCATGTCACATTCTCAAACGCACTGTTCCCACCAGGTCCCCAGGTTTTGTATGTGGTCTCACATTTACCTACTTCAATTGTCCAATGTCGTCACTTACAATATGTTTGCCATTTAAACATCTTCACTAGGGCTTCATTGCTAAAGAAAAAAAAAATGTCTCCATCTTTTTTTGTTTAATGTTTATTTGTTTTTGAGAGAGAGAGACCCAGTACAAGTGGAGGAGGGGCAGAGAGAGAAGGAGACCCAGAATCCGAAGCAGACTCCAGGCTCTGAGCCGTCAGCACAGAGCCCGATGTGGGGCTCCAACCCACACACTGTGAGATCATTACCTGGGCCAGCCAGACCCTTAACCTACCGAGCCACCCAGGCACCCCAATTGTCTCCATCTTTTAATGGCATTTAGCATCAATATAATAGAGATTAATTTTAGTTTCTTCTTCTTCCTTAAATGGGTAGAAAGAGGAACTTTGAACAGAAAAAGAATCATCATAGTCAGCAGTGATAGAGAAACTAGCCCCTATGAAAAAGTTGAATGAAGTGAATTATTTTGTATATATTTTTTTGGAAAAAACTAATTAAAAATACTTAAAGAGCTATATTTACTCTTATGTTATAACCATTAGGATAAATATATAACACCCACAGAGGAGTATAGCTTAATTTCATTTCTACTAAGCTTGAAATTCTAATAATATTGTTGCCAAAATGCCTTATCTTTCAAAACTATGTTCTAGTGGTCTGAAGAAATGTTTTACAAAATCATGCATTAAGAGTCCCATGTGAGCAGGGAAACTTCGAGTACAATTATGCAGACCACAGTTAAGTTCCGCACATTGAAGGCAGTTCACAGACATGGCCCTCAGGTGTTTGTTTGGAGATTCAAGAAGGGAAACTCAGTTACGTACATTGTCGTGACTAAGGAGCAGCCTCATTTAAGTCCTTTGGCTTTAACTGCACTTGAACAGAGAGGCATAAAGAGGAAGGAGGGGACAAAACACCTGAAGAGACATTCTGGCAATGGTGGCCATGCCAACCTCACAAAGGGGGTCCTGGGAGAGTTTCAGAAAGGAGATATAGGGACTTATGGGAGGTGTGTAGGGATGAATGGTTTAATGACCCTTCCTCCTACACAGGCAGAAAATTGAAAAAGAATGCAGATGCCTCCTTCTTGTCTTCTGCTTCTCTTAATTTTTCTCTGCTGAAATCCATTCATTCTTCTGTGTATATCACTGTGTCTACCAAAGTGAATAGCACCGATTGCCTGACATAGAAACCTGGGAAATTTCTTGAATATGACTTCTCACACCCTTTCTCACATTGCACCCATTATTCCTCCTCTGGCCATTCTTTCTCTTACACAACTCTTGGAACCATCCATTGGTCCTATGGCTACTCCCTAATCCCGGTCTGTGGTGTGCTTCTCCTTACCAACAGTTTCACTCTTTTTCTAGGCTGGGTTTCTGATGAATAAGCTGTCTTGCCATTCTCTTGCTTAAAACCTTTCAGTAGTTTCCCATCGAGATGCCCTGCATGAAGTCTTTGCTGCTTACCTTTCAGCCTCATCTTTCCATCCAGGTATCTCCTGGTTTACCCTCCAGCTATATGACTTTCAGTTCCTGCTGTCTGAATGCACCACTCCATCTTAGAAGCCCAGGTCTTAGAACAGACCCATGCTTTTGCCTGGAATGCCTTCCCTTCTTTGAATGGGCTTCTTTTTCATTTCACAGACTAATCCTACCTATCATTAAAGTGTCAGCCGAGCTGTTCCTCTTAGTGGCCTCCCCCCACCCCATACCAAATCTAGATTAGGGGCCTCTCCTATGCACCACCAAAGAAAACAAGAATTTCTCTGTTGTATTCCTACCACACTCTATTAGAGTCGTGTGCTCACTTACCCAGGTCCCAAGCGGACTGAAATGATGACCGTTTTCTTCTAACATTTGTCCTTACACAGCATAGGACCACATGTGCAATAAATATCTGTTGAATAAAGAATTAGCTAAATGAGATAGATAGAGAAGAGGGAAATTTGTAAGAAAGATTGCTTAGCTGTAAGAATGACTTAATGGTAAGATTCACAGTGTGTTAGAATATATTACATAATCTTGAGGCCTACCTTGTTGGAAGTTTTGATGGCTTAGTGATAACTCCCATTTGTTTTGATTCTGTTGGCCTAAGATGCATAAGAAAGTGTGTTTTATGCTATATGGTACTTGAGGTGAAAAGAAATTCTTATTAATGGTCCTGAGTGGCTGGTGGTGTTCCTTCCATGTCAATTGTTTCAGCAAGAGTGCTGTATCAGGAATTGTTTTCTGCCCCACAGCCCTCGCGTTGTGCTGTTGGAAACTAGGTGTTGTGCGTCTCTTAGATACAGGATCTCCTTAGGCTTATTAAATTTTGAGGTTAATGAATATTTTGACACTTTTACCTATACCTATCATTAGGGCTTATTGCAATAGGTTTAAGATGACAGTCATAATAAACATATATAGTACAATAAAAAGCACTTTTAATCTTGAAAGTGCTTTATAAACAACAGTGATCAATGCTATGGATGGATTAACAGCATCCAACTGATTGAATTCCATTTCAAGGGCAATGGACGTATTGATGTCGGTATTCTGGTGCAGAAGGAAGGAAGCAAGGGCAGCGGCGTGAAAAGTGCAGGTTCTGGAGTCAGATGCTCCGCGTTTAAAATCTGGCTCCCCAACATGCTGTGTGCAACTCGGCATGAGTCACTTACCAGCTCTGTAGCTCAGTGTCCCCATCCGTAAAATGGATTATTATAGGGTTTTAGTGCAGGAATCACCATAAAGGGTTGGCACAGGATATATTTGTGGTCACTGTTATACATGCATTTATGGCTGACGTTTTTTAATTCAGAATTTCCCATTATGTGCCTTTCCCTTCATACGTACATTTTACGTGCCCAAACCACATAAATCTTGATGATACTCCTTTATAACTTCTCTCTACTACATATCTGATAAGTCACTTTCTTTTATGCAATCTGTGAACTTCTGACCTTTGTGTTTTTAGCTGCCTTTCTTTTTTCTCTAAAGACTTAGATGCTCCACACCTCATTTCTGCATTTCTAGTGGCTACCTTTCTATTTTAACATGCACTTGTAAATCTAACTCTATTTCCTCCCTTTTCTTCATAATCAGTCTTCTCAAAAAATAAGATGCTCTGCATGTCCATTCCTCACTGCAATCACTTCTCAATCTGTCACTTACATTTCTTCTCCCACTGCTTCATTGTAAATGCCTTATTCAAGATTAACAGTTTTCAAAATGCAACTTTTTACAATCCCTACCCTATGTGCCCCTCAATAATAATGGCACCATTATATCCTTTTAAAAATACAAAGAAACCAAATAAATCTCACCAGGTTCCCCCTGCAATTTTCTGCCAACTGTTTTTCAAGTCTTTTGGCTCTGTTTTCTATATCTAACTTTAGATGAAATAACTCAATCATTTTATCAGTCCACATGCAGACTTTTCTCCATTTCACTCCATTTGCCCGATGCTATCATTGGCGTTTTAGAGAGAGTATTGAGCAAAACAGGTAGAGTCCCTAACCTTAGGGAACTTAAAGTCTTGCAGGGAAATCATTCCTCAAACATGTAATTAGATAATTACAAGTGATTTCTGTCTCTAGCTATGAGAGACAGAGCCGTCTCCTGCTGTGCAGGATATCAAAAAATCCTCATGCTGAGAGAAAACAAGAAAAGAAACTAGATACAATTTCTTAAAAATATGATTGTTTAGAGACAGTACTGAGTAACTAGGACTACAAAGGCATGGGAGATTAAGGCCCCAGAAATAAGGAAAACCGTTTAGTAAGACTTTGTCTTTGCTCTTTCCTTCTGTTTTATTCGCTAGTCCCAAATTGCATAGTCTTGGGAAAATGAAAGCATGGTTTTAGAGACAAGAAATTACGGTTCAGGGCCTACCATGGAGGAAGGGGCTGCTAAATCCACCAGGCTTTCGGTTGAAATCCTATGAGTAAGAGAAAACCAGAAACAGACCAGTCTTCTCAAAGCCTGAAGTAAAGCCTCAACCCATCTCAACCCATCTCAACTTCTGATAGGATAAAAGTTATCTTCTGGCCAAAAATGTTTCAATATTTGCTAAAAGGAGATAACATTATCAACAAGAGTCTATAATTTTTTATACATGATATCTTATATTCAATACAAAATTACCAGGAATACCAAGAAATAGGACCAAATAAATAAAAAATAAAAATCGATCTTGAAGTAATCTAGATATATTGAATATGTTATATATATCCAATGTGTGTCATTACATATATATATATATATATATATCACACACACTCATACACACTACATGTGTATACACACACACACACACACACACACACACACACACACACATATATAAAGACTTGACAAGAACTATGATTAGTGTTCTCAAGAAGATAAATGAAAAGATGCAGAATTTGACAGAGAATTGGAGTATATTAGTATAACAATTCTAGAACTAAAATCATAGCTAAATTAGTATCCCAGTAGATAGAATTCCAGTTCCATTCATGATGGACTGAAGAGTATTAGACTTATTATTTTAAACTACAAAAGTTTGAACACATATTAGGAAAAGGGATAGTTGAAAAGAATAATGATCTATTCCTAACTCAAGAGGAAACCAAAAAGAAAGAAAAGGGCAAGTAAAATCCCCCAAAATTTAAAGGAGGGCTTAATAAAAATAAAATCCAGCATCAATAAATCAAAACACACAAAATATAATGAAGAAAATAAAGAAGACTATGTGACTCATCACATAACCTAATAAAGATGAAATCTAAATTATTCCGATAGATTCAATAAACACCTTAGATAAAATATAATATCTATTCATGATAAAATTCTCAGCAAACTAGAGAGGAAACAACCTGGCGAGTGCATTTTTATAAAATACTACTAATAGTGAAATATCAAATGCTTTCCCCCAGAGATCAGGAAAATGACACAGAAGCCCACTATTACCATTTTTATTCAAACCTGTACTAGATGTAGCAGTCAGAGCAACACAGCAGGCAGGCAAGCAAATAAATAAATAAATGCAAAGCAGAAGTAAACTGTCTTCAATTCCAGATGTCTTGATTATTGTACATATACAAAATTTAAAAGAATATACATACTGTTCAATTTAATAAGTGGATTTAGCAAAGTTGTTGAATGCAAGTCAATATACAAAAATCAAATGATTCCACTCAATAGCCAAAAAAAAAAAAAAAAGAAAGAAAAGAAAAAAAGTAACTACCATTAAATTGGTCAAAATCTTAGTAAAAATGTCAATTCAACTTAGCAAACCCTTGTTAAAAATATACATGGCATCAGCCCCCAACCTGAACTGTGGTCTTATAAGGATAAAATTAAGTTCAAAATAACAAATGAGGTGATCTTAAAAGTGCATGATTGGCCCACTTCTTGTATCAGTCGATTGACTGATTAAAAGTGACCATTTCATTCAATCATCTGTTAGTTTTTTCAACAAAATGTCTCACAAAATGTTAGAAGGCCTTCTTTATAAGAATTAGCCTGAATAATGGGTTAAAAAAAACAAATTCTGAATTCCACCAGATGTCCTAATCTCTGAGGAAATAGTTAAGAGATTTGCATTTTGACAAGATCTCAGTATCTACTCAGTTAGACATTCATGTACTGTATGACCCAGCTATTCCTCTCAAAGGTATTTGTCTAAGAGAAATGGAAGAATTTGTATGTACAAAAGTCATGTACATAAATATTCATAGCATCTATATTCACCATGGCCCCAAAGTGGGAACAACACAAATATTCATCAATAGGTGAATGGATAGACAAACTGTGGTATGTCCATACAGTGGAATACTACTCAACAGCACAAAAGAATAAACCAATGATACTACTTATGAAAACCACAACGTATATCAGTCTGAGTTGGTATGCTGAGTAAATAAGACAGAAAAGGACTTAATGGTAATTCTTAAAAAATACAAACTATAGTGACAAAAAGGAGATAAATGATGGCTTGAGGCTGAGAGAAACGGGATGATGAAAATGTTCTGTAGTGATCAAAGTGAGAGTTTTACAGGTATATATCTCTCAAAACTTGTCGAATTGCACTCTTTGAATGAGTTTATTCAATTCGTTGAATGTATTCATTGAATTCGTTGAATGTAGTTTATTGCATGTAATTTATACTTAAATAAAATGGGTAAAAGAAAAAGAACTCCAGGTAATGTTTGGAACCATGAAAACCATTGTTCTACACTATGATGGAAAAATTGCTGTAACTCTGTTTAGAGAAAAATCAGCCTATTTTTATATTATTTAATTTATTGGTCCTGAACTCTTTTAGATAAAGACTTATGCAATGTATATACATTAGATTAGGCTCCACATTCCAAATTTGACTGAAATAATTTGGTATCCACAGTATATTTTAAAGCATAGGAAAATGAGTTTTCTTAAACTATGCTGACAGCAAGAATCTGTACACTTTCAACAAAATAACATTTTTTCTCTACAAAATAGGATTTCTTTTGCCTCATTCACATTAGACACAAATTTTTATGAACACAAAGGGCTGTAGTTTGTCCATTTTTTAGGGATTATATCATAAGAAAAATTGTAATCAGTAAAAATATGAAATGCATATTCTAGTGTGCAGCTGACCAGTTCTCGCTTTGATTCCATTGCACCTCTGTAATGCATTTTTCATTGCTCATGTAATTGGTGTTAATGTGCTATGCTATTAGGTTTAACTGAGAAAACTAGTTTGCTGAAAACTGATTTCTTCTGCATACTTATAAATTCAGTAGTCAAAAAAATTAGAGAAATATAATTAAGTATTGCAAAATCAATTTGACACTCACTTAAAATGTGTTGAGTGGAGGCAGCAAGCAGCAGCCTACGTCTGATGCTGTTTCCTTGTTTACTTCATGAAACTGTGCAAATTAGAACTTTAATTTACAGAGCTGTTAATGCCTCATTAAAAACTTTCAGCAAGTATCTTATTTTGAGTTTTATTTTTTTTCCCCTTGTATCTAACATGCAACATTAGCTCTGTTTCGTGGGCATGTGTAAGACATTTAGGAATACTACTGATAACTCAAAATGTAGATAAAGGACCTAACCTGGAAGTCAAGGAAAGATTGATGAATTAGGTAATGGTCACCAGTATAAAATGTTGACCAATGGTCATGTGGGCGAAAAGCTGAAATTGGTGGTTGGATTATATCATTTTTATATCTCTGTCTTGCTACCTGAGTAAACTGTTTTTAAAATATAGTTTATAATTTCTAGGCCCTTTCTGAAATTTCTAGTATAATGTAAATTTCTAATATATACTTGATAACTGAACAATCATAATTTCATGTAGCTTGTTTTCAAAAGGTATGTATTTATTTTAGCTGATGATATTCTTAAATATGTCTTAAATGTTCTTAAAACTTTGATGAAAGGTTTTCTTGGTTAGCTTGGCTTTGTATATTGTCAATGAAAAGCCATATTAAAGATATGTTTGCCAAGTCTTCTTAAAAATCTGCAGTCCAGGATGCATAATTTATTCTGGGATGGTTAAAATTCTAGGAGACTCTTTCACTCTTTCTTTGATCTTTCTTCCCTCTCCCCTGAAAGGGCTGTATTTTAAAACTATGGGTTATTTCTCATCTGAATAGCTAAGGAAGATTAGCTACATTGTTACTGATCTACTCGATATTTTCTCACTATGTAACATTGTGGCAACAGATTCTTAGCCAGTCTGATAAGATAAAATGTTCTAATACTTAACAGGATGAAAGGGTATCATCACTACCTCAGATCCCTTTAAATTGAATCCCTGATCTACATGAGATTACGTTTTTTTATTTCATTTACTAGTTCCCCCAAAAGGAAGTCCTGATATAGCTACTGGGTTTCTGGCTTGTATTTTGACAGTCAGAACAGCAGGTAGGATTTTTTTCTACTCAGCAGATACAATAGAAGATCAAGGCTTCCTGGGTTGTAGTCACTGACCTTGCCAAATCCTTTCATATTTCCTCTAGATTCGGTCCTGCAAAATCAAGTATTAAGCCAGTTTGACAATCCAGCTAAATTCCATAAGGTCATCTATCACATTACATACAATAATTGATTTTAAGTTAATTGGTCATTAGTTTATTTGTGTTTCTGGTTTGCTGGTGGTATTTCCAGAAACTTCCATGTAAATGAAAAGATATGTAAATAAAATTCGGTCAAAGCTACTTTTACCTATCATTCTAATTACCTGCTTTCATAATTTTTTTAATGTGTATTTATTTTTTAGAGAGAGAGGAAGAGAGTGTGTGTGCGCACACGCGAGTTGGGGAGGGGCAGAGAGAGGGAGGCAGAGAATCCCAAGCAGGCTCCAAGCTCTGAGCTGTCAGCACAGAGCACGACATGGGGCTGGAATTCATAAGACATGAGATCATGACCTGAGCGGAAGTAGGACTCTTAACCAACTGAGCCACCCAAGTGTCCATCTAATTACTTGCTTTTAAAAGGCTAATTTTAGGGGCGCCTGTGTGGCTCAGTCGGTTAAGCGTCCGACTTCAGACAGGTCACGATCTCACGGTCCACGAGTTCGAGCCCCGCGTCGGGCTCTGGGCTGATGGCTCAGAGCCTGGAGCCTGTTTCCGATTCTGTGTCTCCCTCTCTCTCTGCCCCTCCCCCGTTCATGCTCTGTCTCTCTCTGTCCCAAAAATAAATAAACGTTGAAAAAAAAATTAAAAAAAAATTAAAAAAGGCTAATTTTACTGTGGTGTTTTTTTGGTTTTTGTTCTTGTTTTTTTTAATAATTGCAGAGGAGTCAGCTGTGGATTTTCTCCTCTTTGGTGTGTTTCAATCATAAATGAAGGATCATATTTTTCCTCAAATAAAAAAAAATTAATGTCACCATTTGCAGATACAGGTAATATTCACGGAACCACTCTATTTGTTAAGCACATATTTATGAAATGCTGCTGTACATAATGTGACTAAAGGAAAGATTAGTAAGTTAATTTTACTAATTCTTGTCCTCAGGAGCTCTAATTTACATCAGTTAACATCTTAGAAAAAGTCAGTAGGATCATGCTGTTAAAAAAAAGAAAGAAAGAAAGAAGAAGAAGGGGAAAGAAAAAAAAGGCAACTGCTACCCTGTGTTGTATTAGCAGAATTGTCAAGGATAAAATAAATAATGTGGTTATTGGACTCTACTTGGCAATCCTTAGCCCTTGATAGGAGTACCGTGTTCCATTTGGGATGGCACACTTTTTAAAACATAGACAAATTTGCCAGAGGTTTCAAAAGAGAGCAACAAAAAATGATGAAGGGCTTTGAAAATGGGGCCTCTAAGAAAAGGCTGAGAGACCTAAGGATGTTCAATCTTAAGGCGAGAAGGCAGAGGGGACGCATGATAACTGTTTACGGATGCATAAAGAGGTGTTATGGAGAGGAGAGGGACCAATTTTTCTCATTAGTCAACACAGACACTTCAAGAAGTAATGGGTTTAAAACACGTGGGGGAAAATTCAGGTTAAATTATTAGATTAAATTAGGTAAAATTTAAATATTTAAAACTGTATGATACCAAGTGTAATTAAGCTGTGGAGTTAAAATTGGCTTAGGAATGTAAGATTGAAAACAAATCAGATCCGAATCCAGGGGGTTAATAATTAAAAGAGTTTACATTTGCATAAAGTGTTAGCATATTTCTAAACACTCGTATATTGTTTTACTGATCTCTCAACAATCTTTGGAAGTAGGGGGGAGTATATAGCTAAGGAAATGGAATTTCATAAATGTCCTTGCTGCCCCCACCCCTACCCCAGTTAGACAAAACGGTGTGTGGTCTAGGAACAGACCAGCAAGACGAGAAGCCAGTTCTTCAGGTTTTCTGTCAATATGTTTTCTGCAGAATCTTGCTACCTTTTCATGTGCAATATGATTTTCATTGTGGGAAATTAGTTTTGAGTCAGCTGGGTGTTTTGTTGTTGTTGTTGTTGTTTGTTTGTTTTTTTGGTCTTTAAGGTACCAACTATGTCCCATGACTTTCCTTTTCTCATATTAATTAGCTGAGATGAGAATTGGTCGATGCATAAAACACAGACCAACTGGTAATTTTGTGTACGTAAAGGAACAAGGAATATGATTGATCTTATATCTATTCTATCTATTATCTGTCTTCTGCTATTTGCAACTACAGAATAAATTCAACATTTTGGTATTAAAGTTTTGAGAAATCATTCCCAAAGTGGATACAGTCTCTAGGACAGTGTGGTATGGAAAGATTCTGCCTTCTACAATTACTGAGTAGTGGAGAAACTTCCATTTCATCTTCTATGAATTTCATATTCCTCATTTGTAGAATGAAAACTGTAATATCTTCTGTTTATTGCCAGACTGACTAGGAGGATCAAATGAGAAAACAGATGTCAAAGCGCCTTGATGTGTTCAAAGAAATAAACTATAAGCTGTAACTTAGCATGAACTTTGAGTCCGGGAAGAAGCCTGTTCTGTGCATGAATCCGTCAGACACTGAGATCTCAAAAATCTGAGGAACTCAAAGTCCGGTGGAGGACACAGACTTGCAGACTATTACACTAATTTGTAGAAGGACAGTTGTATTCCCAGCAGAGGGGGGTAGCTGATCCCAATATGTTACCAAGCAAAGACTAGTTGATTGGATGCCAAGAGCCTCATGACACCTGGGAAGACTTTTTGGACTCCTTGAACTATGCACACAAATTGTGCTGAGAAATACTTCGAGAGGCAGGCTGTATTGAAAGGCGCTTAGTATGTATGCTGAGCCTGATGCAGGAATGGAGGAGATTTAGGGAAAATTCCAGCCTCTGTAGACTCCTGCCATGCTCCGTGGGGTGCAGTCCTCCCCCACAGAGCCCAGAGTACCCCCCAGTGGCATTCCTGTAGGAAAGCTCCAGGAGGGATGCTTACTAGGAGGATACAGAAAAGCTTAATGGCCCCCTGTGCATAATGTTGAAAGAAGCTCTAATTTTTGTTTTCTTCTGAGATTAACGTGTGTATATTGCAGGTTCAAAATTGTAAGAATCTTAATTAGAGTTGCGGGAAGTTGCATAATATACTCCATGTCTTACTTTTTCAGCACATCAAGGAACAGAATCTATTTGCCATATTACGAAGGTTGATGGAGAATGAAAACTGTAATTTGAGTAAATGGGATCTCTGCCCCCACCCCCATTTTTTTTTTTTTGAGTTAGTCACAGAGTTTAAAATGCAAAGAAGTAAATCTCCCAAGGGAGCAATTCTATTTCATCTGTGGAGGAAAGACATATGTTGTTACTGATGAAACCTCTGTTGTGGAAGCAGAGTCAACCCCAGGAAGAAATTGCAGTGGGCCCAATGCCTTTGGGATCTCGACAGACCAGCTCGGTTGCCCTCTATCTCAGGAGCCTGCAGCCATTATGTCTACCCGAGGCTGCTTGCGGCTCTTCTGGAGACTCTCCCCCAGGGACTGCTCCTCCAACTGATCAGCTTGGGGCAGTTGCCTGCCTCTTTTAAGCTAAAATGTACCTGTCTTGTGCCCCATCCCTCCAGGCCCCTGATCTGGACGGTACGCTAATGTGACAGATGTCACTTTGATAACATGTCAATGGTAGCAACATGTTTCTGGGCTTTTCTTGTCCTCCCCAGGACTGTATGCTCACTTACTCAGAGGCCTTCTAGGGATAATTTCAGGGCTCAAAACATGAGATCAGAGAGAGGGTTTTAGACAATCAGGTCTTATTATGGCTCTGTTCATACATCCACCCCCATGGGAAGGCTTTTCTTTTTTTTTAAGCAAATATTTATTGAACAGCAACAAAGTACCAGGCACTGTGTTAAAGCAACAAGGTGCCTAAGCAAACAAGGCATAATCCATGACTTTAAGAAGTCGAGGAGTTATAGTACTCTCTATAAATATTTCATATAAATCACTCAACTTTATTCCAAATATTTACTGAACATCTACTATATTCCAGGCACTATGCATGGCACTAGCAAACAAAATAACCACAATCCGTACCTTCGTTGAGACTGTATTCACCTCAGCAGGTGAACAGGAATTCGTGTGAATTATTTTTCATTCGGCGAAATGAAAATTTTGTTTTCCTAAAGTTTATTATAAAATTATTATTTCTAAACTTCATGTTAAGAAAGTCAAATTATCCAAAAAAAATTGTCTTTGATCACATTTGATAAGGATTAGAATAATTTTACTATTATATTTTAAATACATTTACAGTAGCTCTTATTTGAAAGAAATTCATTTTGAATTTTTCATTAAGTGGATTAATTACATCCTAATCAATTTTGCGTGTGTTCCCCCAAACTGGTAAGAGTAAACAGATAGACTGGGACTCTGCAGAGCTTTTTTAGGGAAAGCATGAGATCAGATCAACGCTCATGTAAATTAGCACTCGGGAAAAGTACTGAACAGCAGGATCATATTATCAAAAATCTGGCTGATAGTTTTTGAACTCACTGAACTGAATCTATTTAGAAGTACATTTTAGGAAGACTAAATAAACATCAACACTATGGTCTATTTTAAGTTAGGATCTTGCTTTGTCTATTTTCCAGGTGATAAAACACTGACTGTTATTAGTGTTATCATCAAGCATATTGAACAGTCAATCTGTAAGTTAATAGCAATACACAGGCATAGAGTCCTAGGACTAGAGGGAAAGAAAATGAATTTTATAGTTTTTTTTTTTTCTCTATAAAGGGGGAAAAATATTCAACACCTTGAGTCAGCTGTGACTCAAGGGTCCATTATAACTTCAAGATTTTTTAACAGCCTGTGCCTAGGGTATGGGGGATGAATTCTGTTTCAAAGTGGTGACATGGGCAAATGTAAGCCCCTGGGAGCAATTTCAGGCAAGCTGAGACTCCGATCTAAGCAAAAATGGACAGCATGTGGAAGATGGCATTCCACACGTGCTTCCTGACCTTGGCTGATATTCCTCAGCAGTTGGCAATTAAAGGAATTCCTGAAGCTAAGAGGATGAAGAAGGAAAAAGAGGGTAAGATAATCAGAACTGGAAGAACATAGGTAAATAATAAGGTGGGGGCAAGCAGCTGGTGCCGCAGACGCATTGGCTATACTTTGTGTCAAGGTGGCCAGGGGATATGGAGGCCATAGCTTTGCTTTAGCAAGAGGAAAGCCATATATACTTTTTAAAGTTTATTTTTACTGCCTTTTAACCAGGAAAATCCATCAGCTGTTTTGGTTTCCTGCCTGTTTTATCCTTTTGCCATCCCAGGCTTGTGCTGTCTTCCTGAAATCTTTCTGGGCAGATGACGGCACTGACGCCATGCCCCTAACCGAAGGGGACTCTGCCCTGAGTCACAAGCAGGGAGGAAATAAGGTTATATAACAACTACGTGTTATTGCCAGAACAGAGTCGAATAAAAATTAAAAGTCCATCAAGTGATCAGGTAGAAGTCAATAAAGAAGGTCAATAAAAAGCAAGGTTGAGCCAAAAGAAAGGAGTTGGTATTCTGGAGAAGGCCAGGAAAAATAAAAGGCAGAAAAAACATTGTGGCAAGATCTTCCCCCCTGAGGCCTCCGGGAAGTGCAAGACAAAAGTAATTGAAGCTCATCGCCCATGAAACAAGGGTACAGCTGGCCACAATAGCTGTACTGACTAGGTTAACAGTAGTGGTTCTTTAACCTAAGACAGAGCAGATTTTTGTTTTACTTTTGCAAGGTTTGAACATGCTGAGTGAGGCACGCTGTTTGTTTGTTTTATTTGTGATATTATTTGTGCCTGCTGCATTTTTGAGCAAAACAAAAGTGTTGATTAGCTCGCTCGAACAACTGTGTGTTAAGAGGTCTACTAGGTACTAGCCATTACCCTCTAAAAGATGGCTAATGTATCCTACGGGCTTGCAAAACATTTACAATCTGGTAACAATATGAGATTGATTTTTACATATGGTTTGCGTAGAATAACCTGGTTCTGATGCAATCACATTTTCTCTCCATCTCACACAGCAAAAATTTCTTTGGGGGAAATTACATAAAACTAGAATAAACGAGTAAATGTTTCATCAATGTTTTATCAGAGGATTAGAGCCCCCCCCTCATATTAAAGCATTCACCTCTTCCCTTTTCAAATCCAAAATATGTTATGTTTAATTGGTGTTAGCCAAACATATTAGCAAAATTTGTGCATATGTGAAAACTTAGCTTGATCAACATTGCTGCAGTAAACCGAGTGTCATTTGATTCTATGAACATATTTTCTTATTCTGAATGAAATGCTGTAAGTAAAATGAATAGGGCAAAATAGCCACTTATTATTTAAATTTGGATTAGTATTCTGACCCTCTCATATCTCCAAATAGTCATAATTTCCCAGTTCAAAGACACATATTTTACATTCAAAGAGTTTTATAAGAATTGGGTCAGAGATTTGAGAAGTCGAGGTTGTGGGTTCTGAGGCCTTTTTGTATGATAATTCTCAAGTCAGATTTCTCTTGCTTCTCAGTGGGGTCATTCATCCTATGGATGTGTGAGTCCTAATCAAAATAAATTATATGAATATTTCTCTCTGGGATGACTCTGCATTGAATAAAACTTTGTGCTTTTTAAATTATGTTATATAGTATGGCACAATTTTTAACTGTTCCTGTATCTTATGGCCCTTATGGCAATTTCTCATACAACTTAGTATTTACTTTTATGATTATTCATGTATTCATTTGTTAGGGCTACCATAGCAAAACACCACAAACTGGGCAGCTTAAAAAAATAAATGTATTGTCTCTCAGTTCTGGAGGTTAGAAGTCTGAGATTTAGATGTTGGAATGGTTGATTTCTTCTAATGGCTATAGGGAAGAATCTGTTCCAGGCCTTTCCCCCAGCTTCTGGTTGTTTGCTGACAGTCTTTGACACTCGTTGACTTCCGTATCACCCCGATCTCTGCCTTCACCTTCACATGATGCTCACCCTTTGTGCATGTTTCTCTCTTCACATGACATTGTTTTTATAAGGCCACCCATCATATTGAAGGAGGGACCCATCTGACTCCAATATGAGTTCATCCTAATTACATCTGCATCAAGACCTTATTTCCAAATAAGACCATATTCTGAAGTACTGGGGTTTAGACTCAACATAAGATTTTTCAAAAACCCAATTCAACCCATAATAATCACCATGCATAACTAATGAGAAAGCAAAGCATTGATTTGGTACAGAAAGAGATAACTTAATCAAAATGAGAAATAAAACACCCCCACCTCCGACACCTCGCATTTATTTTTTTCATTTAAGAGAAAATTATGAATTTGCAAACAGTATGTGGCATAGTAAGGTAACTAAAGCAATTGGATGTCATATCAAAAGATCTAATAACTAGTATTTAATCACAGATGCTGTGTGTTTTTATTTGAAATACATCCAAAATTCGAAAACACAACATAATTAATTGGGCCATTTATTTTAGCATGAAATTTCTTATATTTGTAGAGATAGCATTGTGATCTTGTTTTAAGTTTCCCTCAGAATGCTTGGATGTAGCTACAGCAACAACCACAATTCACCAACTTGAGCTACTGTTCAACATTTTTCTAAGTAACTTCATGATTGTATTAATATGCAAGAGGGTTGTTTTGATCCCATCCAAAGATACACAATTGTCTTCATAGCTATTACAATACAATAATCACATAAAATACATAAAATGCTGGACTTCATGTATTTCTTTATAAATATACCAAAGATACCAGTAATAGTAGCTTTGACAGAAATTCATTGTTCATTACATAAGGAGATCAATTTTGGATTACAAATGCTGGATCACAACAAACAAAAATTCTAATCATTTGTTTTATCTTTCTGCTATTCACTATGTTTATTCTGGTAAGGCTTACCATATTGAAATGCTGTATGATTTAATCTTCCTAAAGGATCGATGAGTATCTCACTGAATATGTATCCGTCTTACATAGTTGTTTTCATATGTGTGCAAACCCAGTGAAAAAGTTATTCACTGACAGTAGTCATTTTCCCATTTGGTGCATTTTCCTAACTGTACAATGTGCGAGTCACAGTAAATAATGAGCAAGACCGCCCTTCAGAGCCCTTTAGCTTTAACATGTATGTTGTTTTTGTTGATGATGATAAATTCCTTAGTCAACATGAGTTTATCGCAATCAAGATCAAAAATCACAGAAGTGAAATTGAATGTACATAAAGAAAAGGAGTGAGTTAAAATGGTAGCAAGTCCTTGGACATCTTATATTAAATATAATGGCTTACTTTCCCTCTCAACAATGTTCTAAGTTGTTCACTTATACCTTTTTGATTAGTCCCCTCTTCAAATGTGTAAGATGGATCCAGAGAAGACAAAAAGGAACTTGCCCTAAATCACACAGGTAGTATATTTTAGAGGTGGTATTTAAATCTATGTATCTCAGGCTCCAAAGCGTGTATTCATGGTAGATTTCTTTTATTCTAGGACCATAGTAATGGTGTGCAACTATTTCCATCCTCGCAGTTCTCTACCTCTCTGTTTGGATCAGCTACAGCTGATCCTCATTGCTAGATTATGCTCACCAGTTTGAGAATACAGTTCTCGCTGGCCAGAGAACCACAGTTAGATTAATTCACTTGGAGTTGTATACCTGTGTGCTACTGAGCTGTGGCCACCGCCCTTAATCACCACCTGGTTTTAGCTTAACTCTTCACCTGCATCCACTCCTGATACCCATATTTTAGAATTCTTACAGGCACAGTGTCGAATTACAGTAAAGTCAGCATATGGCTTGTGGACATGTTTATTTCTGAAGGCATTGGAATACATTGTATGGACCAAATGTCCTGTTTCAGCCACAAATACTCAGAGTTGCATTCAACTATGACAAAAGAAGCACAGTGTGAAAAGTTTGTTCATTAGGTAGACAATTTTTATTGTTTTTTATTTTTCCTTCAAAGGTGGACTTTAAATTGATTTGATAAAACTTATTGCATATGAGGCCAAGTGCAGTATGTTTATAGTCTTTAAATAGTTGCCATGAATCCTTTTATCTAATAATACAGTTAACTCAACTGGAATCTCAGTGGTTTTTTGTTTTATTTCTTTAAAATAGGCATTCCTTGTCCTGTTCTGCTCCCTGGAACATTCCTACCCTCTTCATATTAATTAATTCATATTGTTTACTAAATTTGTCTCCCTCATTTATTTTGGCTACGTCTGTTGGAATATATATTTAAAGGTTTTACATGTGCAATCACACCTGCATCAAACTGTATGTGTAATTTCCCTTCATTTTTTTTTATACAAGAAAAATGTGGGAGGAATTTTCAAAATCTTTATGTTATACATATTTTGCTTTGGTTTGGAAATTAATAGTTCTATATTTTAGGTATTAAAATTTGGGGCTCAAAAATTGTTTTTATAAAGCAAAGAAAACAGATTTTGTTTTAAATTATTTTTAGCTCTCAGTATTTCTGAGTCAAGAAAAAAAACTCTGCATTAGTGTTCATGGGCAAGACAGAACACAATACAGAGCAGATACCCTATAAGCAACATGATAGATTTAATCATCTGATTCATTATAATACAAATATTGTAATCTATCATAATATTCACTGTTCCATAAATCCACAATTCTGTGAAAGGGATAAGAAAAAAGGAATTAAGCTATCAGTGAGTTTACTAAAAAAGGAAAAGAGATTTCCTGATTATCATCATTCAGAATTAGTCAGACATATACATGGTAATCATTCATATTTTAAGCAATAATATGAAAATCAACATAAAGCTCCTAAAGGAACAGCTTTTCTCCCCCTGGAATGTGAAAAAAAAATGGACCTATGTGCTAATTTAATTCCTTTTTAAGTTAATGATATAATGGGTTTCTGGAGCATTAAATAGGAATAAATATTGTTCAACATTCCCATGCCTGAGCCCCAGGAATAGAGCTTATATTTAATATTGCCTTATATTTCCATGTGTGAGCCCAGTGCTTTCTCCTCCTTCAGTTTCTTATTCCTCCCAGGTTCAGTGATCATCTGTCAGCAATCACAACGAAGGAGCCTAAACCTTATAGTCTGGTTTCCTGAGTCTCAAAATGCTCAGTTTCTGCATTTTGAATACTGTTGTAAACCCCACTTTTAATGACTCTCCCCTGTGTCTTTTTTGGTGTAAGGGCACAAAGTTCGGCTGGCTCTGTAAGTAGACAGACTTTGAGACTTCCCAGTTGGGTATAATTTGACTGGGTAACAATGCTGATTCTCTTGACACAGACTATTTAGCCTATAGAGTATTTGGTCCTTCCCAAACTGCCATTCCCAGGAACAGTGGTCTGAATGCAAAATATATTTAATATATTGAAATAAATTTAGAAAGCATTGTGCTAAATCAAGTTAGTCTGATATTTGTTGTTATGGTCATTTTTGTTGATGCTGTTGCATATTTAATATGCAAGTGAAGATTCATTGTGAATTTCAGAGACTGAGTATTTTCTAAACTTCATTAACCTTGTAACTCTTTTTTTCCCACCCCCCCACCAGTGCACTTATTTTAACATTGCACTTAGCAGGGTTCCACATATCAATATTTTGGGAATTTGAGGATGAAGATATGTTTTTCTCATTAAAATTGAATTCTTAGCCCACTGGGAGAGAAAACACATTAAGCTTTTATCAGTCTTTAACATTTAACATGGATTAGAGTTTCTGCTCTTTCTGGATTTTAAGCAGTTGAGAGTAGGCTTTCATTACAGGGAGAGGAAAAGATGATCTGAAGTGCCATACATCCGTAGGGAATTTCCAAGTGGAGTACCATCATGAATGTTCCTAAGTTAGTGGAGGACAACAGGGTACAGCGCAGGGTTGCAGTAAGGCTACTGTCTATATAGTTATAAATTGGAATTTATATTATATATGTTGGATTATATTCCAATATAATTATAATCATATTGGAAATAATGTTTGTCTCCATTTCTTCAACAAAAGAAATTGACTAGATAGTGGCTGTTAACCCTGTAGCTCTAACATTATTGTTTGTATCTGGCCAACTTGATGGCCAAGGGTAGGGATTTAGAGAAGAAAAAGGATGGAGGCCTTGAAAAGCAAGGTTGAATATGAGTGTTGTATCCATGATAACTGACCTAGGGTTGGCTCTGTAGGAGTTCATGATTTTTGTCTTCTAAAGCAACTCAATTTCACAGAAAGCCATGGAGAATTGGTAAGACACCCAGTTCTATGAAGACCACAAATATTTGTCAGGTAGACATAAAATATGTATAACATATTTTTGCCCTTTTTTTTTCTGGTACCAAACAAAGGAGGTGGCGATATGAAAAAGCAATCGGCTGAATCACTGTTAGAAAGTAAAATGTCCTATGTATTACAGTGAAAATTAAAATTTGTGTCTTCTTTTTTTTTGAAAGAGAAATCTCCCAAGGTCAAGGGGTTGGAAACACAAGTAAGATAATACCCTTTCTCTCAAAGTTTATGAGAAGAGATGAAATTAATATGTAAACACAGAATAAGATGTGTCATATCACAGTCAAGGGAATGAGAATTAGTATGTAGAGTGGTACCAGACCTGGATTCTAGAGGGCTGGTCCAAATTTATGGTTGAATTTCTTGGGTTCAAATCCTATTTCTACCATCTTATTAGGTCTGTGACTCTCGTAACTCTCTTAACCTGTGTTTCGGTTCCATCCTGTGTTAAATGGTGGTAATAATGGTAATTGCCATTGCTATCTGATAGAGATATCATAACAAATTAATGTGTTAAAGCCTCTAGAAGAGTAACTGACATATGATAACAAATACCAGTGTTTTTGATGATTAACAATAAATTATATCCAATTAGAATTATCAAAAGGGGCTTTAGAAAGAAAGTAGCAATGACATAATCTATAAAGAACAGGTACATTTTTTTAAAGAAGTTTGAAACTTCCAATTGTTTTTATTTATTTATTTTTTTAATTTAAATTTTAGCTAACATACTCCTTGGTTTCAGGAGTAGAGATCAGTAATTAATCACTTACATACAATACCCAGTGCTTATCACAAGTGCACTCCGTAGTACCTATCACCCATCTAGCCTATCTCCCACCCACCTCCCTCCATTGAGCCATAGCTTGTTCTCTATCATTAAGAGCCTTTTGTGCTTTGTTTCCCTCTCTTTTCTTCTCTTCCTTTCCATATATTCATCTGTTTTGTTTCTTAGATTCCACATATGAGTGAAATCATATGATATTTGTATTTCTCTGATTGACTTATTTCACTTAGCATAATATATTCTAGCTCCATCCATGTCATTGCAAATGGCAAGATTTCATTCTTTTTGATGCCTGAGTGATATTCCATTGTAGATGTATAACACATCTTTATCCGTTCATCAGTCGATGGACATATGGGCTCTCTTCATAGTTTGGCTATTGTTGATAATGCTGCTATAAACATTGGGGTGCATGTACCCCTTTGAATCTGTACTTTTGTGTCATTTGGGTAAATACCTAATAGTGTAGTTGCTGGATTGTAGATATTTTTAGTTTCTTGAGGAACCTCTATATTGTTCTCCAGAGTGGATACCCAGTTTGCATTCCCACCAACAGTGCAAGAGGATTCCCCTTTCTCCATATCCTTGCCAACACCTGTTGTTTCTTGTGTGGTTCATTTTAGTCATTCTGACAGATGTGAGGTGGTATCTCATCATGGTTTTGATTTGTATTTCCCTGATGGTGAGTGATGTTGAGCATCTTTTCATGTGTCTGTTCACCATCTGGATGTCTTCTTTGGAAAAGTATCTGTTCATGTCTGAAATTTTTAAAGATACAAATAGATTGAGTATGGTATTCTAAGGAGAGGGACAATCATAGATAAAGGCATCAAGATGAGAAATCAAAGGGAAAGCTTGAGAAATAGCAAGATGAGCAAGATGATCAGTTTGGATAAAGTACTGGCCCTTTACTGTATTTTTTAATTGTTTTTTAAAGTAAGCTCCATGGAGCCTGACATGGGGCTTGAACTCATGACCCTGAGTTCAAGACCTGTGCTGAGATCAAGAGTTAGATGCTTAACTGACTGAGCCACCCAGATGCTCCCTTTACTGGTTATTTTGAGCATTTTGGGGGGGGGGAAATAGAAGATAATTCTGGGAAAGTTATAGTTTAGAAGTTTTTGAAGGATAGGAAGAGAGGTTTGCATCTAATTTGGTTTCAAATGGAACCTAGTCAGTGTTTGCTCAGTGTGAGTGATGTGAAAAGCATTGTAATTTTGGAAGTGTAATTTCAAAATAGCTCTGTAGATGAATTGTTTTTGAAATATCCCATTTTCTTAAAAAAAGGGGAGGGGCTGGACTTGAGTCAGAAGATATAGATTCAAATCTATCCTTTCTTTTTTTAAAAAGAAATTTAGTATTTATTTTTGAGATAGAATGCAAGCGAGGAGTGGCAGAGAGAGAGGGAGATAGACTCTTAAGCAGGCTCTGCACTGTCAGCATGGAGCCCTATGTGGGGCTTGAAACTACGGACTGAGCAGCTGAAATCAGAGTCAGATGCTTAACCGACTGAGCCAACTAGATGCCACTCAAATCTATCCTTTCTACCTTTAGCATTCAACACATGGACTTCAGTGCCTTAATCTGTAAAGTAGGGAAAGCAAGAGCTAAATCACAGTTGTTTTCGGGGCACCAGCGTGGCTCAGTTGGTTAAGCGTCCGGCCTCGGCTTGGGTCATGATCTCATGGTTTGTGGGTTGGAGCCCCGTGTCGGGCTCTGTGCTGTCAGCTCAGAGCCTGGAGCCTGCTTCGGATTCTGTGTCTCCTTCTCTCTCTGCCCCTCCCCACTTGTTCTCTGTCTCTCAAAAATAAATAAATGTAAAAAAAAAAAATCACAATTGTTTTTAAGATTAAATAAATTAGATGAAAAGGACCTAATGCAGTGCTGGGCATATATATTCAATTAATTTTTTTAATTATATGACATCTCGTCAAAACAAAGAATAAAATTAGAAAAAAATGTTTTAATGCAAGGTCTCTACCCTAGTATTTTTTTACATTTTCTTCATGATAGTCAATTCATCAGACTGTTCAGTGTGCTATTCAAATTCTTGGCCCTGGAGTTATCAACATTTAATATCCCAACTCATTTCTAGGTTACAGTGAAGTTCTCAAAAGTTTCCAGAGTCCCTGAGGTTATTCATCGTGAGTTGCATCTTCTGGGTTGACAACTACAGAAAGTTTAAAAATACACTGGCTTCTGAGTCAGCATCTTTTTCTTAGAATATAGATAGCAAATCTGGTTGGTATTTTCCAGTCATTCTTCTGCCATACTGATGCTCTATAATGGTTCTTAGGAAAGGAACAGAAAACATCCTAGAGATAAAAGCAAAATTAATGAAAGAATGTGGAAGAATTGACAGTTTTGCTATGACAGCATTTAATTTAAATTCTTTAATACTTATTACTCATTGATTTTTAGGTTCGCTGATTCTTTATTTGAATTCTTTTAGTTTTAGATTGTGTAATGATATATCATTTGGGTAACTTTACAGAACCACCTTTATTATTTTGTTGGTAGTAGGCAGCACAGATGGATATTAGAAGGTCTCTGTATAAATGCCAACAGTGGAGGTGGTAACATTGTCCTGAGTGCTTTCTCATGAAACAAATCAGATAAAGAAGAGAAAGCATTGCCAAGGTTGGCCACGGCAGATGAAGTGGATCCAATAAGAGACATCTCAATGGATACCTATAGATGATTCAATATGGCACGACCTTTCCTTTCAAACTCACTCACAGGAAACATATGCCAACAGGGTGCCAAGGCCGAGGAGACTGTTCTCCACTCCCTACTCACTTCCTTGAAAGGAAACTCCATTCTCTGCATCTCAGTTATCTGATAGATACTTCATGAAAAAGAAAATTTTAATTCTAATGCCATGAAAAAGAGCTCAGCCATAGCCTAAAATTTCCCCTCCTTTCTCCCTATTCATTTATTGCTTTGATATATATTGTTCGGACAATGCAGTGACCTCCAACTTCTCTGAAGGCAGTTAACAGTAACAATCTGGACAATTGAGAGACCCAAGCATTTAAAATATTTCTTAATGAAAACTGCCTCTCTGGTGACAGATTGCCACGGCTAAGATAGTTACATCTGAAAACCATTACACTCCGCAGTGCTACTTGTAAGATTGGCACAGAAAGAGCTACACATTTATGGAGCCACCTTATTTAAACATACATTACAGAATCAGAGCTTATGCTGGCCAATCACATTATCATGAATTGCATTTCCTGTGTGCCTTTGGATTGTTATAACAGAAACGATGATTTCTTAAATAATAACTATTCCCACAGATTAAACAAATGGAATACTGCCTGGAACAAAGGTCTTAAGTTTAAGTAAAATTGTTCAGTCATATTTGGTAAGACAGTCATGGAGCAAATATATTATTAACATTGCAAGCCTTTTTGTTGTTGTTGTTTTTTGTAAATTATTAAAAGCCATGACTTCCATCTTAGTTAGACAAATCTATCTTGGCCTCAGTTTCCTTTTTAATTAACCGAGGATAAAGTAGTTATTAGAAGGATTGATGATGGAATACATGTGCTTAGGATGTCTGACACAGAGCAGTGGCTCAACAACAATTAATCGGGAGGAAAGACTTTCTGTGTTTCACACGTGTGCAGGCATTCTCTTCCGTAAGTGTGTGGGTCTACAAGCAGCTGGACTATCAGAGGAGCTCTTTTAAAAATTAGCCTATATTTTTGGGGCGCCTGGGTGGCGCAGTCGGTTAAGCGTCCGACTTCAGCCAGGTCACGATCTCGCGGTCCGTGAGTTCGAGCCCCGCGTCGGGCTCTGGGCTGACGGCTCGGAGCCTGGAGCCTGTTTCCGATTCTGTGTCTCCCTCTCTCTCTGCCCCTCCCCCGTTCATGCTCTGTCTCTCTCTGTCCCCAAAAAAATAAATAAACGTTGAAAAAAAAATAAAAATTAGCCTATATTTTTAATCTTTACATTGCCTTTCTAATTTGACGGGGGGTGGGGGGGGAAGGCCATCATAACACAGTTTTTAAATGTAAATTTCCAAAGTGACAAAAATTAACCCAACACATCATTTGCTTTCGAATCTGTTAAATTGGCAGCTGTCTTGTAGTGATGAAAGACCTAGGCCATTCTCAGATGATACCTACACGATGCCAAACAGCTAATTGAATTAAGCCCTTGTGGAAGAGATAACTAGTCCCACCCTTCATTCCCTAGATGAGGAGATGGAGGCCAAGAAATTTGCAGTGATTTATTTATCTCAGGGGCAGAATCTCTATTGGTATTCAGAACTTCCAGCCTAGTGATCTTTCTACCATAGCACTTTGTCTTGAAACTTGGTTTCCCACATGGCTACGGGAATAAAGAGGTGGGACCATTAGTAAAAATAACTGACAAATTAGCAGTGTGCTTATCCAGAGGCTACTTTTACTGCAACTTAGACTGTTTAGAATGTCATTGAAAAGTATGGTATTGGGCAAAAAGAACACTGAGTAATCAAAATGGATTTTTATTTAAAATATTTTTTTTAAAGTTTATTTATTTTTGACACAGAGAGAGAGAGACAGAGCATGAGCAGGTGAGGGGCAGAGAGAGAGGGAGACACAGAATAGGAAGCAGGCTCCAGTCTCTGAGCTGTCAGCACAGATCCTGATGGGGGCTCGGATCCACAAACTGCAAGGTCATGACCTGAGACGAATTCAAACGCTTAACCCAGTGAGCCATCTAGGCGCCCCTCAAAATGGATTTTTAAAGCTCACATACTAAAACTTACGCACCACCCACTATAGCGTTCCTCATTCATTTTGCTCTTCACGGCTTCCCTAATTTTGTCTATGCATGTTCCTCATTTCCTCTTACCTCAGAGAAAAGTCAAATGTTTTATTTCTAGAACATGGCAGATTGGAAACCCAAAGTGGTAAGGATAGGGAGGAGGGAGCTAAGAGGGGCTTTGCGGATAAAAAGGGGCCCAAATTTTGCTTGAGGACATAATGACATTTAATGATCTTTCTTGGCTACTGGGGATCTGTAAGTTTTGTTTGTTTTGTTTCTGGTTTAAGTAAATCCAGATTCAATGATAACAAAGGAAGAGACAGCAATCCTCAGACACCACGAATATCCTATTTCTTACAAGTCTATAGACATTTTTATATCAAGGCTCAAGATCGTCTGAAGATACCCTTCTCATCCAAACTGCTTAAAAAGTTGTTGGTGATATATGAGCATATCAAGTCACAGAAGGATTAAAGCATATATATCATCCTCTAGAAAATAAGCAAATGTACAAGACATTTTATAGTTTTATTATAAGCATTAAAATATTTTTTTAAAGAATGAACTTCTGGGGCGCCTGGGTGGCGCAGTCGGTTAAGCGTCCGACTTCAGCCAGGTCACGATCTCGCGGTCCGTGAGTTCGAGCCCCGCGTGGGGCTCTGGGCTGATGGCTCAGAGCCTGGAGCCTGTTTCCGATTCTGTGTCTCCCTCTCTCTCTGCCCCTCCCCCGTTCATGTTCTGTCTCTCTCTGTCCCAAAAATAAATAAACGTTGAAAAAAAAAAATTAAAAAAAAAAAAAAAAAAAAAAGAACTTCTGTTAATTGGAAACCTAGGTATGCAGAATGTTTATAACCTGATGTTGCCAGACAAGTGAGTTGTTACTATCCACAGTCTCTCAGTAGAGACAAGAAAACACTTTCTCTACTCTGGTAATGCTTAATTAAACTAAATTTTGGTATGTCTCTTCAGGAGAAGGTCACCATGTCAACAATAATGAGGGGAAATGGCATTGTGAACACTACTGGATGAGATGTGGTATATTTCTTACTTTCAATTATTGTCTCCTTGTTTGAATCATTAGCATTTGGCAGATTTGTTGCTGAGTTTGTTGTTCTGATTTAAAACTTGGTGTTAGGTTGAATATGTTCTTATCTTGATCTTATATTTCTGCCATGACTTGCATTTCTTGCTGAGTTTCTGACTTGAATTGCTCTATTTTTTTTTTCTTTTTTTTTTTGCTGAGCTTTTGCTTTGTCTTGTTGTATTTCTCTCTGGAGGTGTTTTCTCCCCCCTTCTTCTTCTTCTTGCTATATTTCTCATTTGGCCTATTGTATTTCTCTGGCCCGTTCATTAGCCTTTTTTTTTTTTTAAGTTATTCTCCTGTTCAGTCTATGCAGTACCTAATCAATACATTCCCTTGCTTACTGCAGGATTTCCAAGTTATTGTGTTTTCTGTCGGCTTTGATACTGCCTGAGAGGGGTTTCTGTGCTTTGGCTAATGTGCTGTTGTCTAAATTTGCAGGGTTTCAGCTCATTACACTGACTTTAATTTTGATGTATTTGTATTTTATCCAGTTCAAGTCATGTTTCTTTCCTCTATCAATTTACTTTCTGCCTGGGCAAAATTGTGTGTATACAATTGCTGCTAAAGCTACAAAAGGTTTCCATTTAAATTACCACCCAGGACCTCAGCAATTCAGTCTAAAAGATCCTTAGAACACATCTGATTGATGTCTTACCTTTGTGTGGGAAAGGAAATCTGGAATACTGAGAAGGTCTTCTTTATAGAACTTGTTCAAGCCTGGTTTATAGCCATGGAGTCATTAATGTAGGAGATGAGTATAGGGCTATGGGGTCACTCTACTGCTTCTCTGTAAGAAAGAATATATGACCAATTTCTATTCTGTACAAGTTATGCTCTGAAATCAGGGGAAGAAATCTTTCTTAGGTGTTTAACTTATATTTAGCTTGACTAACCAAGCTCCATCTCTTATTTTTCCACGTGTTTGTGTGTGTACATGTAATAGATGAGTTCCTGGGTTTGAATCTTGGTCTCTCCCTAATAATTTTGCATTTGGGTTTGTTAGTCGGCCATATTGATTGAATTTCCATTGTGCATGGCAATATAGGGACTGATTTCAAAAGAAATGACTTCGGAAGCACAGTAACTCTTCCTATTTTCAAAGCATCCAATATTGGGGGCGGGGAGGAAAAAGCATATGAGAAATACATCTTTGAAAATAGAAACAATGGAAGCACCTCAATAAACGCATAATCGGTTATGTATACGGTTTAAGTTGCACACCTTCTATGGATATAACAATTGTAGCTGCTCTTGGAAATGCTTAAGAGGCAGAGGCTTCTAGGTTTACCTGAACACATGTCATAGATAAAGTTCATCAACTGGCAGTGAACATGATCACCAAATGTGCTCTTTCCTCACTTTCTTATATCTGTTTTATGGGATAAGAGCTTACCCTTTACCTCCCCTATGTATAGCATTCTCTATTTCCCTCAACAAAGTGGGGTTGACCCCTGTGCTCAACCAAACCGTGCTATTTACCAAGGAGAAGAAGAAAGGATTTTTGGAAAAAGTCAGTTCTTTTTTGGTAAGTGCACCTTCTCTAGACTGGATAATTTCTCTGGGCCTCAATTTTTTTTTTCATCTCTGTAGTGAGAATAAATGAAATGAGGAAAAAAAAAAACAACATTTATGAAGTATTCAGTTCAGCATGTGTCCTAAGGTAAGAGCTTTGGAAGTGGAAGTTATTTCCCTTGTGCTTTTCTCTTGTCAGTGGAAAACTAAATTCCTGGCCTATTTTGCACCCAAGATTATGATGACATATTACATTAACACACTTGACCTTGAAAGCTATCTTTCATAGTCTAGTTGTGTAGCAATAGACAGGCATATGCTCTGATTCCTGTGTTCTATAACCTTCTCTTTCCAGGGATGGAGCCATGTTACCTCTACCTTTAGGCTCACCTAACCCTATTCCCTGGGGCCTGTGGTGAATTCACACGGAAGATTCAGACTCATGCTTTAAGATGCTCAGGACATCAATCTTGCTGGAGAATCTGGCCTTGACTTTGGGCACACTTTTAACAAAGGGCCTCCCAGCACCAACCCAAGACCCATGCCCATCAGTCCCATTTTCTTTCTTGGTGTTGGTAATTGACTCCCTGTATGTTCTTGGAAACCTGCCCAATACCCTAGAACCTGTATTGCTGTCTAGCTCTTACCAGGCTGCCGTCTGAGACTCAAGGCCACTTCTGCACTCTTTTTTGGACTCTAGATCCTCACTGCACATACAGCCCTTATACCAAATTGTGCAGTTTGTCTGGTCTTCCAAATTTCACCTAGTTGTGTGTGAACAGAGTTGTGCTTATCTGTCCAGATCTTTCTATTCTAGCTCTATATTTCTTTCCTTTTTCTTTGGCCTATTCATCTCTGTTGTATCCCTGGCATGTTTTGAGTACCAGCTTACTGCTATACTCAGCCCATGTAATGAGGAACCATATTTTTTCCTGGGCTTGCATATGGATATTTATACCACCTACTCACCCATTTAAAATGTCTACATTGGGTTCCACCTTTCGTTCCAGATCTGGTCTGCTCTGCTCCATTGCTTCGCTCCATGATACCATGCAGACTTCATGTAGGTTAATAAAGCATTATGGTTTTGCTCTGTGTCACCCCTACATGTTTTTTTTTTAATTTTTTGAGTTTGTGATCTTTTTGTGACAATTTCTTTTACATGAAAATGCATTTTCATGCTGCCCTTTTAGTACTATAGATACCCACTGGAAGGGATTCAATATGAACTTACCTTATTCCAAATTATGTTCAATAATGAACGACACTGTAACCAATATTCAGGGCAGTAGACAGGTAAAAGTTGTGGAATTTTTATGAACTCTAAAGCAATGTCCACTGTTGTAATGAAGCACCCACATAAAATCATATAATATGTGAGTTTCTTATTCTCCAAATAGTCTAATTGATTGTTCATTGGGCTCACTCAGCCAAAAGTAGAGAGAAACTTTGTACAGACATCATTAGTTTTTCTCCATTTAGAGATTAATCATGAAGAGCTCTGGCTCTTTAATTCTGTAATTTGTATATTTAATGGGCTGCTGCAGAATCTATGACAGTAATTAGCATAGCCTGAAAACTCATTAATACGCAACAACATGATTAATGCAGCATTAATGCAAACATGACTGAAGTTATTTGGGTTATGTAGTAAGAAGATTAAAGCTAAAATGTCCTGTTTGTTTTACCAGTGGTGAGTATAATAGGATGGCAAAAAAATAAAATAAAAGCAGGTATTGAATTAGTTATTTTAAAATAGGGGGAAAAACAGCAAAATTTAAGTCAAAATGATTTCCATTTTCACCTACCTCTAAATTTAGAGCACAAAATATTACATTCTCTACTTTTCTATTTATTTGTTTTTTCATAAATTTATCATTAGTAAAGATTAGCTCATTCAACTTTTTGGTTTAACTTAGTTAATCTTTTAGCAGCTTTACCATAATATTATTAGTCTTACAATGAAACATATTTAAATAATACCAATCATTGACAAATACATTATACATTTATTTTGAAACTAATACATGTTATTGGTTTTGACAAATATTTAAAGGATCTATTCCAAATATGAAAGTTATATGCCAGGCTCTCTTCTCATTGCATTACTACTGTTACTAAATATTTAATACTTTATAAAATACTACCATTTTAACTCTATTTCAACAAAACTATCATTCATTACATGTTAAATAACGAAAGATTCAATAATGTTTTCAGAGGTAAAACTGTAAAAGTTTTACTTGTTGATCTTACCCTGTCGTATAGTCATATTGAAGCCCATTTTCAAATTTAATCTAATATGCTTTATTAGCTGCCCTGAACTTTAAACAACTTATTTCTCAATCTAGTCGTCAAGTGTCATTTATAATATCTAGCATTTTCAGTTTCAACTGTCTTGAAAGACTGCAAAATGTATATATCTACCTTCTTATGCTTGCTTTACCTCAAATATATATTGGGGAAATGTTTATGATTTTTTTTTCAATATAAAATCAAGGGAATATGTAATAGGTGCCTGGCTCTTGGCCATGTCTTGAGGTATTCTATCGTATCTCTACTTGGAAATGACCATTTTATAGGAGAGAAGCTCTTTTCAACCTATGAACAGAACTGCACCATAGAATAAAAGCAAATGAGCATTACCTGCTCCCAACAGATGGCACTATTATTAGTGGCTTGAATCATGACTGTATTTGTGGGACCAATGGATCTGCTAACAGACTTTCAGAAGACAGTCTATTTGTAATGAGAAGAGCCTCTGTAAATGCAGTAAAGTGGTAAGCATGCTCAATTTTCTTTAGGGGTCTTGTCAAAATTTCTGTAAAATTTCTTTAAAATCCTACATATAGACTATTTCACTTAATTCAAATATATTTTCTTTCACATAATTCACATGTGTGAAATTAAGTTGTAGATATTTAAAGCAACATATTTAGAGGAAAACTGGTCTTTATAATCTCTATAACCTTATAGTAGACTAGCCAACCTATACTTACAAAACTAAGCAACTAAATTCTGAAAAAATTGACTTATTTTTCAAGGGGAGGACCTAGAAACAGAGAGAAAATGCACCATTGGGTAAAATCATTTGCCTCTAATGTTTTATTTCACCTCTATAGTTTTTAGTGTACTAGAGAACTGTTTAATCAGACCATTACCAAATTGAATAAATGGCTACTTAGTGATTACTGGACTATTTAGTGATGGAGTTTTGGAGAGCTTCTTCTTACAAATAGGCTTTTTTTTTTTTAATATTTCATAGAAGACCATCCTAATAAATGAAATGGAACAGAATCTATTTGCCACACAATATCTCAGCCTTTTCTTAATTCCATATAGTGAAGAAACGACCAGACTTTCTTAGGATGTAGCCAGTCCTTTTTTCTAAGAAGCTGCATGACTTGTTCATCCTATCCTTATACTGCCATTAACAGTGTTTCTAATCACTGGTCTAGAAAACTGGAGAAATGAGACATTTTTGTTTGGTTCTGAATTGAACACAGCCCAGACTGCACACAGAGAAACTTGCTTTTTTTTTTTTTTTTTTTTTTTTTTTTTTTTGTAGGTATAATCCAGGGGAGCTGTTGTTGAGGTCCTTATGGGTAGTTGAAAGGATGCATTGGTTCATTAATTGTTATGGAGATCAGGAATTGTTTTTGGTCTGGATTGGGGGAAAGCAAGGAAGAAACATGTTAACTAAAGATGAAAACAAAAACAGGGGCGCCTGGGTGACTTAGTCAGTTGAGTGTCCAACTCTTGATTTTGGCTCAAATCATGATCCCAGGGTCGTGGGATTGAACCCTGCATTGGGCTCTGTGCTGAGCTTGGAGTCTGTTTAAGATTCTCTCTTTCTCTCTCTGCCCTTTTACCTCTCTCATGCGCGCTCTCTCTCTCTCTCTCTCTCTCTCTCTCTCTCTCAAGTAAAAATTAAGGAGACACAAAACCAAATAGCATCTCCAAAATCTAGGTTCTTGGGGAGTCATTGTCACATCTTTTCCATGTTAGTATTCCCAATGGTGTACATTGTCTTCAGGAACACTCATATACACTTCTGAGGTGGAGTAAGAATCTGCTGTAATTTTACACAGAACTATGTTTCTGTATAGGAAAGAACTTTGTGCCTGTGAGAAGGTGGACTGTGAGAAGGTAGACTGTGTAGGTGAGGATGCAGAAGCTTTTGTTCTTGCAGAGAAGCCCTGAGATTGTTCCAGGTGTAGATTCCCCTCCCTTCTCGGAGTTGTGCAGGTATTCAAAGTGTTTCTAGTTACAGGCTTTATGTTTTATAGTGGGTAAAATAAAAGTACAATATAGCCCTATGTTGTTGCTAACTGATACCAAATCAAGGGCCTCTGAAAGCGAGCAAATTAAAGGGTCTTTAATAATGATAGCTGGGGGCACCTGATTGGCTCGGTTGGTAGAGCATGTGACTCTTGATCTCAGGGTCATGAGTTTGAACCCCATGTTGGGCATGGAGCCTACTTAAAAAATAGATAAATTTAAAAAATGTAAAAAAATAATAGCTATTACTTATATAAGGCCAAATAACTCAAAGTTCTTTATACATATTAACTCATCTTCCCAGGAGCCTTGTTAAAGAAGGAACTATCATTATTCCCACTGACACATGAAGAAATTAAGTACAGAAAGGTGAAATAATTTGTCCAAGGTCACAAGTGAATAAGTTCTAGAGTTGGTATTTGAACCCAAGTGGTCTGCCTCTAATATCTATTTTTAACCAGTGAGCCAAACATCAAATTCCCTTGTCTTTGGAGTTACACCAAAGAACTGTCTTAACAAAACAGTATAGGCCCTGTGGAAGAAAAAAAATGTCTTAACTCCATCAGGGATGTAAGTTGGAGACCAGGTGGGGGCCAGGCAGCTACCTCCTGGTTAGCCAGCTAGAGGGGTGGGTGGGTCCTATTCTGTGTTCTTTTAAGTGCATGGTTGGTGTTGTCAATCCCTTTTTATACATTCTTCTTTCCTCTTCTCATTTCTTTCTCCAAAAGTAGTTATTATATTTTAAGTGGTTTGGGAGGAGATGAAATTATATTAACTGATTAAAACATAAAAAATTCATTTATAAATAGGTTTGCACACAAGCAAACATTTCTGATTGACTTTTTAAAACAAGTTTGACTTACTTTTACTGAATTAAATTTACTTAATATTTTAATGCCACTATTAGGAATGAATTAATAACCAAATTCAAATATATACATTGTTACCATGCTGATCTGTTTTCCTCACATCCAGAATAGTGTGAATTATTGAAAATGAAATTAAGTTGCAGCTTGAATGTACTCAATTACATTTAAAGAACTGTTTTGTAGCAGTAAGAATGATGATACAATGACACAGGCTATTAAAAGGATTATGGGATTTTATCCATTCATTCACTTAACATGCATTCATTAGCATTCTAGTATTTTTAAAACACATCTTTGGAAATAATAAATCTTGTAGTGTGACCACATTTACAGATTAGATATTCCCTGTCCTGGAAAGAGAAGTCTGGTCCCTTTTAGTAAAATATCCTTTCTGGAAGGTCCCCTAAAATGCTATTGTAGTAAAGCATTCGATCCTTAACAAACTGTGGTTGCTGGATCTGTAGAAGACTACGAGACACAATGTGATTCTAGGCATAGACTTTCCCATGCCCTACTTCTGATGAGCAAGTCAAGTGGAGTAGGGTAGGGATAGACTGGCCACAGGTTTTGTGGTTGTGCTAAATTAGTGTCCATAGACCTTTAGGAGTCTCCCCGTTCTCTATTTATATAAGAGATGATATGGTGTGATTATATCAGCACACTTCACATTTGATGTGGATTAAGTGTTGATCTACCAGAAGCCCCTAAGTCCTTGGGATGCTTTTGTTTACCTGATTTTGTTTTCATTTGTCATGATGTTGAAATATAGCCAGCTCCTTTATTGTGGATTCTTTTACTCTTACATATAGAATTCTATCCTGAAAGAGCCATGAAGTAATTATAACATCATCTTCAAAAGGTACTACCATTATCTTGGCTTCATTTTGAACTAACATTATATTATTTGAAAGTGAAACAAGAAAATTGGTTTATATTTTATTCCATTTCTGGGATCCTACTTTGCTTCAAAGGAATATGAAACATATGCTCATATTGGTCCAATTGCATGGGATCCACTGAAGTTGTTTCTAGAGAGGCTTTAGTGTAGAAACCCCAAAACAAATTTCTTTAATGGTGCCTGGTGGGGGGCACCTGAGTGGCTCAGTCGGTTGCCATCCGACTTCAACTCAGGTCGTGATCTCATGGTGTGTGGGTTCGAGCCCCGTGTTGGGCTCTGTGCTGACAGCTCAGAGCCTGGAGCCTGCTTCAGATTCTGTGCCTCCTTCTCTCTCTGTCCCTCCCCCATTCATGCTTTGTGTTTTTCTGTCTCAAAAATAAATAAGCATTAAAAAAAATGGTGCTTGGGGTCACTGAAAACTTCCAACCATTAGACTTGACTGAAAGACACTGAAATCATTGCAAGGTGAAGGTCATTCAGCAATTGTAGTAATGTTGCAAGTGAGTAGAATTTGATGGTTTGTCCGCAGTGCTTGTTTTACAAAATAAAACGGAATATTTAAAATTTAATAGACTTAGTGTATTTTAAATAAAGTTTTAAAATCCCTTTTATTCAGTGTGAATCAATATAAATTTAGTTCCATGGAATATGTATATATATGTGTATATATGTAAATGTGTAGCTGTATATATGAATTATACATGTTTATGTATATACCTATTCATTTACCTAGATCTTTGAGGTATAAAACATGAAAGGAGACCTAATGTGTATTATAGATATAGGTCCAAAAGTTTCTTTCAATTTTTTAGGAACAAAAAATAGTGATACAAATTCATTTTATTAAAAGATATTTTTATAGCTAACATTTTTTTAACCTAAGCTTCAACACTTTATTTGCTAGTCATTTGTTAAAACAGAAACCATTTTACAGGATATCAAGGTAAAGCATATTATTTATTTTATGAAACCAAAATACATGTTGAGTTTTCTGTCTTTTGCTCTATAAAATCATTATTATGTATAGATTATAATTCACAATTCAATTGTCATTTAATAGCATTCAATTTATATTTTATACTATTGTGACTTCAACACACAGCAGTTTTCTAAAATGTGCTCAAAGTGGAGTGTATTTGTATAATGGATGAAATATTATAGCTGTTATGGTGATTGGAATTGAATATATATAGCATATGTAAAAAGGAGGGATGACAATTTACAGTTATTTGATGTTGGTAGAAGCATTTTGATTAATATTAGTACTTTTCTTATGATATATTTGTCCTTGTGATATTCCGATTTTGTGTTAATGATCATATAAACATTTTGGTATGCAAGAGCAACTTGGGGGTGTAATCTGGAAATGGGTGGAGGGATAGATATAGATATAGCAGATGTATATAAATATATAAAAACCATATCAAATTTTACCTAAAACTTCATGCAATATAGGACTATACTTCTATATTTGTAATTAAGATTAAAGCTACTCAGGAGCAGAACGTATCTGAGCTGTTCTTTGGTGACATTTGTTGCCCTTTACAACCTTTGACTTGTTGATTGCTTTTGCTAATAAGAACATTTTCACTGGTGTTTCTCTCCAGGGGAATTCCATTTCTCCATGGTTTACTAGTTGCCCAAAGCGCTTCTTTAGGAAAACATTCTTTGACTATTCTTTCTCCATTTTGGAGATGCATCATAGTCATGTTTAGCTCTGCCTACCTTCCATAGAATCACTATTCAAGAAATATATGGGAAAAGGCAGCATACAAGCATGTGAAAAATCTAATAGAACTAGAGTTACCTGAAACAGTAGATAATGATTGGACAGACATACAGTCACTGTTCTACTTAGTGGGTAAAAAATGATATCAGTTCTTATTAAGTCAGGAACAATAAATAATGCTTATCATCTGCACAGCTATTTCATATTATTTTGGAAAATATACCCCATGTGTTGAGACAGAAATAAGTGGTATGATTATTGCAAAGGAATAGACAGTTATTTTTTCAGAAAATATAAGTGTATATTTTAAAAAAGGAGAGAACGCTGAAACCTATTATAATGAATAATATTACCATAAAGTGATTAATTAAAAATAAATACAGAAAATTTTTCCATGACTCAGAAATTACAAATCTAAAGGCAATCTTATAATGACAATAAGGTATACAAAACTTCATATAAACTTAAAAAGACATGCTCAGGATCAATTTAAAGAAGGGAGAAAACGAACTTATAATAATTACTTCAGTGTTAATTTAAAAAGGGAATGAATGGTTAAACAGAAAAATAGAAGGATAGGAGCACGTGGGTGGCTCAGTTGGTTAAGCTTCCGACCCGACTTCGACTCAGGTCATGGTGTCAAGGTTCATGAGTTGGAGCCCCACATCGGGTTGTGCTAACAGCTCAGAGCCGGGAGCCTGCTTTGGTTTCTGTCTCCCTCTCTCTCCATTCTCTCTGCCCCTCCCCCACTAGTTTTCTCTCTCTCTCTCTCTCTCTCTCTCTCTCAAAAATAAATAAAACATTAAAAAAAATAGAAGGATAGTTAACAATATAAAAGATTGCTGAGAGGAAGAATAAATGGTCAGATATTAGAAATATTATGAAATACTAAAATGGTATTCTATTACTACAAATATATACCAGTGGAACAAAATAGAAAGTATGGAGACCAACTCAAGAGAGTAGACTTTAATATGGATTTCAATCCATACAGATGGATTTCAATCATTAAACATTTATTCAGCAAACATTTTTGAGCATCTATTATGTGCCAGCTATTGTTTAAAATGTTTAAAATGCAGAGGTAAATAACACAAAGTTCCTGCTAAAGGAATGCATTATTTAGTAAGTTTTTAAATGTCTACGGAAAGGGCCATATTTCATTTTTTCTCATTGCCACATAGTATTCCATTGTGTATATAAACCACAATTTCTTTATCCATTCATCAGTTGATGGACATTTAGGCTCTTTCCATATGGCCCTTTGTAGCAACGTGGATGGAACTGGAGAGTGTAATGCTAAATGAAATAAGCCATACAGAGAAAGACAGATACCATATGGTTTCACTCTTATGTGGATCCTGAGAAACTTAACAGGAACCCATGGGGGAGGGGAAGAAAAAAAAAAAAAGAGGTTAGAGTGGGAGAGAGCCAAAGCATAAGAGACTGTTAAAAACTGAGAACAAACTGAAGGTTGATGGGGGGTGGGAGGGAGGGGAGGGTGGGTGATGGGTATTGAGGAGGGCACCTTTTGGGATGAGCACTGGGTGTTGTATGGAAACCAATTTGTCAATAAATTTCATAAAAAAAAAAAAATAAATGTCTACGGAAAAAAAATAGGATATATCCCTATCTCACACTATATGCCAGAATATATTATTAATAGAATATAAAGTTAAAAATAAAAATATGGGAGATGAAAAGAAAAAATATAAGTAAGTAACAATTTTTGAGTTCAGAAACCTAGTTATAAAAGCAAAGAGAGGGAGACACATTTATTGAAAAAATTGACTTTAAAACATAAATAATGGTAGTGTTTTTGTACTAAAAGTAACATTTAAAAGATAACCTGGAAAAACAAAGAAAGTAGATGGCTGTAATATATGTGACAGTGAAATGATGCCTTTAATAAGAAAAGAGCACTTGGGGCGCCTGGGTGGCGCAGTCGGTTAAGCGTCCGACTTCAGCCAGGTCACGATCTCGCGGTCCGTGAGTTCGAGTCCCGCGTCGGGCTCTGGGCTGATGGCTCAGAGCCTGGAGCCTGTTTCCGATTCTGTGTCTCCCTCTCTCTCTGCCCCTCCCCCGTTCATGCTCTGTCTCTCTCTGTCCCAAAAATAAATAAACTTTGAAAAAAAAAATTAAAAAAAAAAAAAAAAAAAAGAAAAGAGCACTTACAAAGTAGTTATGAAGACAACCCAACTTCCAAAGAAAAGCTGGCAGAGAATTTTGGAAATACCCGAACGAAGAACTATGATGAAAAATATTCAACTTCAATATTCATCCTAAAAATACAAATTAAAATTAGAATAAGATCCCAATTTTAATCTAATGCCAGATGGTGTCTCCCAGATATGCCTGGCCAAATCTTCTCATTATACTGGAAATATTTTGCCTGACAATGGTTGCAAGACTTTAGATAAGATATGGAAAGGAAATTAAGCAACTTGAGAAGTCTCTTGCAGTAAAGTCAGAAATGAAAAGGCATTAGATGAAAATCCAGTTAATTTATAAATTCACACATTACTGCAAGATTTTAGAAATCATCTAATCCAATACCTCCATGTAAGATGAAGGATGCAAGGCCCATTCTGGGCAGGAAATAAAGGCCCTGATGTATGTATGTTTCAAAAAGTACCTGGTAATACTGCTTCCTTGTCTCTTTATTATTTGGAGACTGTAATGTGCCATTAGTCCTTATAACAGTGACAGGCAGTGTTTCACTGTTCCTAGGAGGAAATGGAGAATTACTTTAAAAGATGAAAGACAGCATTCTTTGTTTTATGAAGATTAGAATTAGCTACAGTTTCCACCACCCTCCTACACAGTAGAACTCTTCCTTCTTGTTTTTTCTTTAGCATTCCCCTACTTGTTATCCTGACCTGTACTTCCAGTGTAATTTTTGGAATGCTGATCTAATGTTTCCTAAGTTCTTTAGTGGCAATAGTTGACGAATAATTTAATTTAAAAGTTAAGAAATAATATGTTTAAATAAATAAGATAAAATTTTGGCATTCTAATAAAGTGTTAGCTATTTGGGGATTAAATCTAGACCATTTATAGTATTTTCAAATTAGTTTTCCATTGTTATTGTGTCAAGTATAGTCAGTGAAGGTTTTGTTATTCATGTATTTGTAGGGCTGGTGACCATAAATATTTTATTAATGGAGACATTTTTAGCACCACCTAATGGCAGCCAAGTAAAAAGAAAAACCTTTTCCAATTTAGAACTTATTTGCATAATTCAAATTAAGCTATATAGCAAGAGTTCCTTATATGTGAAACTGAAATTTTACATTCCCTGATGTACCAAACAGGCTGCTAGAAATCCATCTCCAAGCAATTGGTTTGAGTAGGAATGAAGCATAAGGGATATTTGATAATGAAACCAAGAGATTCCTGCTTTCTTTATGAGAACAAGGATGAGAAAATATAGAATACACTAATTTCTGAAGAGTTTTATTTTAATTTTAGGAATTTATGCTTCAAGACGTCTTTCTCCATACCCCAGTTAGTTTCCTGACAAAATATACCTTGACTATTGCATTAATATCTTGACTATTGCATATTTAATTTGTGTAGGTTTTCAGCAGTTGTTTGTAAAACTTTGACCAATTTAATACACTAGTCTAACAAAGCATCTTTTATCTTTGATAGATTTTTTAAACTTAAGAGTCATATCTTGGCTTATTACAATTTTTTATTGAATGTGAGTCAGACAATGTGGTTTGTATCAGAGATAAGTCACTCTAGCTTAAGCTGTACCTATTCATCTCCTGTTGTTCCCAGTAAGATTTGCAAAACATGTTGACTATCACACCCTTAGCTTTAATATCAATGGATCTGGAATGTTATGCATCTGAGGAGAGTTCAGTGACAGCGTCAGATTTGAATGTCCTCATCTTCATCTTAACACTTGCCTTCTTAACTTCTTTCAGCTTGAATTGATCAAATAATCATTATTTTTTTTAATAATATTGTCTCCTATAAAATCCAAGATACTCTGTTAAAAATATATAATGAATAGAATTGTCTACAAGTTGACAGGATTCAAGAGAAACATCTATCTATCATCTATCTATCTATCTATCTATCTAGTTGTTGCTTTCTTACTCCCACCAAATCACTTGTGCCATTAATAGGAACTTGTGCTTCTAATTTAGATATAGAAGAGAGAAAAAGACTTTCGCTCCCATGGTAACAAGAAAAGCCTAAGCTAAATAAATCAATCATTTTCTGTGGGGCTATCAAACAGCAGGTAATACAGGAAACCCTGGATGAACTGAATTTTGGAAGAAATGAATGCTTCATAGTTGATCAGAGAACTGTGGAAGCTTCTACATCTGAGGGTGGGCACTTGGCCCCAGAAAAGTAAGTCTGAGTTATATGGGGAGAATTTTCAGGATCAAGGAGAAATCAGCTGTGCCTTGGCCAACAGTGTGTCCTGGCAAGATGAAATGAGATCAAGAACAGGTCCAAATGCCAAAACAAAGAACCCAGCCCCCAATTCCCACTATTGTCTAACTCATATTTTGCCCAGAAAGTCCCTGTTGAAGAGGGCCTAGAAATGGACTCTTATGAATTCTTGCAGTGATTGGATGCTGGAATTATGAAGGAATGTAATATAAAAATGAGGCCAAAATATCTATAATTTCAACCCAATCTTTTGCCAGCTTAAATACAGGTAAGATCAAAACAGTGACGGGGCGTCTGGTTGGCTCAGTCGGTTAAGTGGCCGACTTCAGCTCGGGTCGTGATCTCGTGGTCCATGAGTTCGAGCCCCCCGTCGGGCTCTGTGCTGATAGTTCGGAGCCTGGAGCCTGCTTCTGTTTCTGTGTCTCCCTCTCTCTGTCCCTCCCCCATTCGCACTCTGTCTCTCTCTGCCTTTCAGGGATGAATAAATGTTAAAAAAAAAAAATTAAAAAAAAAAAGTGGCATCACCAGTCATTGCTAGAGAGGCTAATCTCGGGCGAATTCAGTCTAATTAAAGCCCAATTTCAGTTCAACACAGGCAGCAGAGGTGTATCCTCAGGTGACCAAATTATTGAAATTGGAATGCAAAAAAATTATAGCTAATATTATAAATATTTAAAAGAATTTAAAGTAAAGCTACATATAATAGATGAAGAATATTTTCGAAGAGAAATGTTAGTTCTAAAAAGGAATAAAATAAAAGCTACATTTAAGAAGTAAAATTATGCAACAATCGTTATTGGATGAGCTTCACAGCAGATAGCGTAGAACAGAATATTAGTAAATTGGAACACAGATAATTATGAAATAAAAAATATGAAAAAAAGATTGAAAAAATAAACAGAGGATCAGTAACCTGTGGGACAATATCAAGAGTTCTAACATACATAGAGGGGAGGGTTTTAGGAAGAAAAAAAAGAAAAATGAGCAGAAAAAATGTTGGTGGAAATAATTATTGGTAAATCTTCAAATTTTATAAAACAGCAACCTACAGATCAGAGAAGCTTAGGGAGTTCCAAGCAGGGTAAATACAATGAGCCACATCTTAGGTATATTACAGTTAAATTACTGAAAACAAAAGATTTTTTAAAAAAGTAAACAGCTAGGGGCGCCTGGGTGGCGCAGTCGGTTAAGCGTCCGACTTCAGCCAGGTCACGATCTCGCGGTCCGGGAGTTCGAGCCCCGCGTCGGGCTCTGGGCTGATGGCTCAGAGCCTGGAGCCTGTTTCCGATTCTGTGTCTCCCTCTCTCTCTGCCCCTCCCCTGTTCATGCTCTGTCTCTCTCTGTCCCAAAAATAAATAAACGTTGAAGAAAAAAAAAAAAGTAAACAGCTAGAGGAAACAAGATGACACATAGATGTAATGAAAAGAATAATCATGGCTAACACATTTCAGAGGTAAGAGAATATCTTTGAAAACAGCAACAAAAAAAGCCAACTTGAATTCTTTATTCAGTGAAGATATTATTGAAATATGAAGTTGGGAGACATTTTAAGATAAACAGTAACTGAGTTAATACTTCATGAATAGTTCTGAACTGCAGCAAATGCTAAAATATCAGATACAAACTCAAATATGATGAAAGAATAAAGGGTGAGTAAAACTAAAATAAGTGAGTAAGTAGAAAATTTTTTTCTTAATTTTTAAATGATATTTGAGTGGCAAAAGCAAAAATATAAATATATGCTGCATTTCCCACATACATAAAAGTAAATTCATGACAAAAGTAGCAGCAAAGATTGGAAGATGGTATATAGAAGTACAGAGATCTTATATATGAGGTGATATAATATTAATTTGTGGTAGAATATTCTAAGTTAAGAGTGCATATGGTGGTCCCTTAGAGTAACCATTTTTAAAAGTTTAGCTAAAGAAATGAGGAAAGAAATAAAATGGCATGTTAAAATAACTCCACTAATCCAAAACAAGGTAGAGGAGTCACAATAAAAGAATAAACAAGAAATGCAAAAAAAAAAAAAAAAAAAAAAAAAAAGAAGAAGAAAGTAGACAAATAGTAAGATGGTAAACTTAAATTTAAGCTTATTGATAACTACATTGAATATAAATGTTCCAAACACACCAATCATAAGGCAAAGGTTATCAGAGTGACTAAAAGGTCAAGATTCAAATACATCGTGTTTAAAAGAGGTGCAGTTTAAGTATAAAATAACAAATGGGTTCAAAGTAAAAGGATGGAAAAATGAACCTAAAAGACTTTTTATAAGAAAATGGTAGTGGCAATATTTATATCAAACAAAGTATCTTCAAGACTAGTAGTTTTACCAGAAATAAAAATATTTCACAATAATAGTCAATCCTTCAAGAAGAAAATATCTTAAGTGTATTTGTATGTAATAAGAGTTTCAGAATATGTGAAGCAAAATATATGAAACAAAACAGAGGAAAAAATAGACAAATTCAGCACCCCATTTGAAGATTTGTAAATGATTTCTGAATCAGTGGAAGAAGAGCTTTTAAATTTGTAACAATATAGAAAAAATAACGTTACCAACAAACTTAAATGGCATTTATTGAACACTAGGTCCAAAACTGCAAAATACTCATCCTTTTCTTTTTTTTTTTAAATTTTTTTTCAATGTTTATTTATTTTTGGGACAGAGAAAGACAGAGCATGAACGGGGGAGGGACAGAGAGAGAGGGAGACACAGAATCGGAAACAGGCTCCAAGCTCTGAGCCATCAGCCCAGAGCCCGACGCGGGGCTCGAACTCCCGGACCGCGAGATCGTGACCTGGCTGAAGTCGGACGCTTAACCGACTGCGCCACCCAGGCGCCCCAAAATACTCACCCTTTTCAAATATACTTGGAAAGTATATACTGGGCCATAAAGAAGTTTCAATAAATTTCAGAGGATTGAACTCAGAGAGTATATTCTCTGACCACATGGAATTAGATTAGAAATCATTTTGAATGATATCTAGGACATTTCTAAATATTTAAAATTAACTCATTTCTAAATAACCCATGAGTCAAAAAAAATCACAAGGGAAATTTTAAAAATTGAAAATTTTAAAGTTAAAGAACAAAAGTACAGCATAGCAGCTTTTGGAATGCAGCTAAGGTAGTGTTCAGAGGGAAATGTATAGGTTAAGTGATTATCTCACAAGAAAAAGATTTAAGCGTTCCCGAGTTTCTTTTTAACACTAACAAGAGAATAAATTAAACCCAAATAATAAGAAATATGAAGATAGTTAAGATAATATCAGATATTAGTGAAGTAGAAACAGATAACAAAGCCCAAAGTTGGCTTGTAACATTATTGGGAGGTGAAGGCCAGAATGGTAAGGGATTCTGGATTATTTTTAAAATTCAATCAATATGGTTCACCACATTAATAGAGGAATTAGAACAAATAGCAAATCATCTCAACAGATGTAAAAAGCATCTGACAAAATTTAACACCTACTTGTAATGAAAACTTTTAGCAAACTTAGGAATTTTTCTCAATAGATAAATGACTGCTATAAAGACCCTACAGCTAATATGTATAATAGTGAAATTTTACATGCTTTGCTTTTAAGAATGGAATCAAGTCAGCATTCAAATTTTACTGATGGTCTCAGCCACTGCAGTGAAGCAATAAAATATAATAAAAGGCATAAATATTGGAAAGGAAAAGAAAAATCTCTTTATTTATAGTTGCCATGATTATATATGTATGTTTAATCTCTAAACAAGAACTAGAATAAGACAAATCCAGAGATGTTGCAGTATAGAAATTCAATATAAATAAAATGAATCAAATATACTAGTAATAAACTATTAAAACTGTGAAATGGCATTTAAAGGAAAATTCAAAACAATATACTTAAAAAATTAACAAACTAAATGGAAAATTCTACACTCAAAACTGTAAAACATAACTTAGGAAAATTAAAGGAAACCTAAGTGAGTCAATATTTGCCATAATTGTGATTGAAAAATAAAATATTGTTATAAAAACAAAATTTTGTTATAAAAGCCGTTCCCTTTGAAGTCAATCTGTAGATTTAATTTAATTCCATTCAAAATTACAGTATGCTTTTTTGAAAAAATTCTCAAGTTCATTCTACAAGTTAAAAAGGAAACCCAAATGTCTAAAATATTCCAAAACAATATTGAATAAAGCATAATAAATGCGGTAAAGTTAATGCTATCTTATTCCAAGATTTACAATAAAACCACAATGATCAAGACTTGGTAGTATTTGTGTAAGTACTAGCAAATAGATTAGAAGTAAACTCAAACTTTCAGTGTCCATGAAATTTGATGGAGTTAAGGCAATTCGATGGGGAAAGTACAGTCTTTTCAACAAATGATATTGTATAGTATAGAGTGGTGTGGAAACAAATGAAGCTTGACTCCTACCTTACATCATACGTGCAGATTAAATTAGATGGAATCATAGAGCTAAAAGTAAAAACTAAAATTACAAAAACTTAGAGATGAAAAATGAGAAAATATCTTGATGATGGATACAAACAGCATTATCAATTTAAAAAGGGCAAATTCAACTTTTTCAGAAGATTCTAAGAAAATAAAAAGGCAAGCCATAGAATGGGTCATAGTCTAAGTACATGCTTAACTTAGTAAGAAAATGCTACACTGGTTTTCAAAATGCTGTTTTCATCCTAAACTTACAACAGCAATACAAGAGAGTTCCAATTGCATCGTGCTTACTGGAATTTTGATTTTTTTTAATTTTAAAATTTAATTTTAGCCATTCTCTAGTGAGTGCACAATTTAGTATTTTTAATTTTAGCCATTCATTCTGGTGAGAGTTGATGTTGCATTTCCCTAGTGATTGATGAATTGAGCATCTTTCTTGTAATCCTTTGTTGTTTGCATAGCAGGGTTTTGTTTTCTGCTTTTTGTTTTGTGGGTTTTTTTTTTTTTTGTCAAGTGTCTGTATAAGTGTTTGTCCATGTTTCAAGGGATTGTTTGACTTTTTATTAATGAGTTGTAGATTATTCTTTGCATATTCTATGTATCCATGTGGGTTCTGAGATGTTGAAATTCTGATAGAATGTTTTTTTTCCATACCTACAAATGTTTTCTGTCATTCATGCTGGGAAGTAGTATTACAGTTTCCTTATCTCCCTCTGCTTGGATTTTGGAGAGAAGAATTTTCATTGAGTTAAAATGTTTTTGTTGTCACTCTTACAGTAGCTTTATATGGATGTTACTTGATAATTTCCAATCATTTTGAAGTGTCTTGCAATATCCTTATTCTTCAATAACAAGGGTATGCCAGTGGGATGGTGGTTTGTGGTCATTTGGTAGGTTTCTTGCTTCAGGAGAGACATATCCTGTTGTTTCAGTGAAAGACGGTTTCTTTGATTGTTGGTGCTTTCTGTGGGTGGTTTGTGTATTTTCTGATTTTATGAAACCTCTTTTGTGTCTGTTGAATTCTTAATTTCCTTTTGGTTCCTTCTTTGATTTTAAGAAATATGGCCCCTTCAGGTGACCCTGCTCTTCCCCAGAAACAGTACATTTGACAAACTGCCCTTTCTTTTCCTGGGCCCTATCTTGTGTCTCATTCTTTGGATTTCCTGGTAGCCAGTGTTGATCCAACAGTCTCAAATCCTATTCTCTGTGTTTTTTCACTCAGGGAGGGACTGACTTTCAGGGGATGATTTTATATGTTTTCTGTTCATTGTCTATCTTACTATTGATTCCAGTGTGAACTCTGGTGCTGGCTCCACCGGTTTAAAATGTTCTTTCCCCAACTCACATGTTCATGTTTTTAGTATTCTCCGTTTTCTAGTGACTCTGTAGGTTGGGGTATGGGTGGCTTTATATTTGCTCCCTTTCTTGATTAGAATTGTTTTTCAAGGAACTATGGAAAGATTTTTATTAGGCTGTCAGCATTGTCCAATGGGAAGTGAAATCATCAAGACTAAAATTTTATATGTCAAAAAAAATATCATGAATATGCGGGAAGAAAATATTGAAGACTACTTTTTGTTATTTTGTGGGTAGTGAAATATTTTCTAATTAAAGAATGAATTCCAGAAGAAATGAATACTTTAAAATTTTTAATCTTTTCATTTTAGCCCACGGGATTGTTAAAAAAAAAAAAGACAACCTAGAGGTAAAAGGTATACAACAAACTGGGAGGAAATATTTGAAATATTTATATAAATAAAATATCAACATCAAATATTCCACAAAATTTATTGAGGTCTTAGAAAAAAAGCAGGTACTCTTCTGGGCTTCCATTTTAGGGGATGAAAATATGAAGTAAATAAATGATAAAAGTAGAGGGCAGGCTGGCGTTGATGAGTGGCATTATGGCAACAGGTAAAGTGGAGGAGGGTTAGAATTGTTAGTAGACCAGTCATGATGACTTCTTAGTGAAGTTGGACTGGAAAAAAAAGACCCACAGAAGATGAGATGGAACACCATGCAGAGATGCCTGGGAAAGATATTCCCTGGGAAAGATATTCCCAGGCAGAGAAGAAGAACAATTATTGGGGTAGCAAGAGTGGAAAAAGGGTGAGGAAGCATAATAGGAATGAAAGATGTAGTGGAAACTGGATTATTTAGGATGTTATAGACTACTGTGATGACTTTGGCTTTTACTTAGTGTAAGACAGGAAGTCTTTGGCGAGTACCAAAAGGAGGAGGGACATGACCAGCATTGCCTTTTGATGGGATCACTCCAGCTATTATTTTGGAATAGACCATAGAGTGTGTGTGTGTGTGTGTGTGTGTGTGTGTGTGTGTGTGTGTGTGTTGGTTGGTTGGAAGAGGTCGTCATGGAGCAAGGATGGAAAAAGGAAGATCATTTAGGGGAAACAACCACAATAATCCAGGAGACAGAGAATGATGATTCATAACACAGAATGATTCAAAATGTGTACAGAACTCAAGTAAATTAAGTAGAAACAAATAAAATGAAGTCTTTGAAGTTGGGCAAAGGATATTGGTGTGTATAGCTCCTAAAAAAATGTATGGCTATTTTTTTATGGCTGACATATATATATTTATGAAAATATATATGAAAATCTGAAAAATCTCATCATCACTAATAACATAAAAAATGAAATTTAGCATATATACAGTAAAGTGCAAAAAACAACACTGAGTTCCCATTCTTTGCATCTCAGATTTTGAACCGTTTATTGTTGGCCAGAGTCTGGGGAAATGGTCATTCACACTATGGAAAAGTATCTGAATTAATTATTAGTTGTGAGAGGTGATAGATGGAGCAATATTTATACAATTTTTAATTTTTAAATATTTACTCTTATCAACTGGACATCATCTTAGAGTTTAAAAATGCAAGAAAAAAAGGGGCACCTGGGTGGCTCAGGCAGTTAAGAGTTCAGCTCTTGGTTTTGGCTCAGGTCATGATCTCACGGCTTCATGGGTTCAATCCCTTTGTGGGTTCATCGGGCTCTGCGCTGGAAGGCTTCACACTGCTTGGGATTCTCTCTCTCCCTCTCTCTCTCTTCTTCTTCCCCTTGCACTGTCTCTGTCTCTCTCAAAATAAATTTTAAAAAATGCAAAAAAAAGTTTGTCACAGTAATACCTTTGCTATAAAAAATGAGAAACTAACTAAATGCTATCTATGATAAAATTATAAAATAAACCATGGTAAATGTATTTAGTCATTGGAGAAATGACTATATATTGTTGTGAGGTGATGTGGAAAGATATCTGCTATCTGCTATATGTTAATAAGTGAAAAAAACTTACCAGAAGCATTACTCACAATAGCTAAGATATGGAAACAACCCAAGCGTCCATCAATGGATGAATGGATAAAGAAAATGCTATACACACACATACTCACACATACATACATGTATATATGTAATGGAATATTATTCAGCCACATAAAAAGAAATCCTACCATTTGTGACAACATGGATGAAGCTGAAGGATATTATGCTGAGTGAAATAAGCCACACAGAGAAAGACACATACTATAAGGTTTCACTTGTATGTGAATAAAAAGCAAAACAACAAACAAAGAAAGAAATCCCTCAAACTCATAAAAAGAGAGTAGGATGGTGGTTACCAGAAGTTAGGGAAATATTGGTCAAAGGGTGCAACGTTGGGTTTATTTAGGATGAAAAAGAGATCTAACATGTAGGTATGATGACTCTACTTAATAATACCGTATTGAACACTGGAAAGGCTCTAAGAGAGTAAATTTGAAATGTACTCATCACGCACACAAAAATGATAACTATGTGAAGGTATGATATGTTAATTAGCTTGACTATAGTAATCATTTTACTATGTATATTTATACCATATTATGTACACCTCCAATATATACAATATATATTAAAAAGTATTTTTGAAACATGTAGAATAGAATGTGTGATATACTCCAATTTCAGTAAAGAGAAAACAAATAAACAATGACATTTGTGTGTGTGCTAAACGCAAGAGTTTGTGTGTAAAAAATTCTGAGAAAAAATTTGCCAAATTGTTGGCAGTGGTTTCTCTGATGATGGCAGGTAGGACTACAGAGAACTTTCACTTTAAGCTTCTATAATTCTATAGTGTTCGAATTTTATGTAACTATCATTTATTAATTTTTGGCAAACTTCTGTATTGAAGTTTAACGTATATAAAGTGCAAAAATCATAAGTGTACAAGTTGATGGATTTCAAAAACTGACTAGCCCTGCATATCCAGCACCCAGATTATTAAATAAACCATCTTCAGGGCCCCCAGAAGCTCTGCATTATGCCCTGTTCTACGTCACAACCAGGACTACCGTTATCCTGATGTCTGACACCACTGATTTAATTTGCTTGGTTTTAAACTTGATATAGTTGAGATTACGCAGTGTGCATTCTACTCTACCTAGTATTTTTTCCAGAATGTCGTGTTTGTGAGATTTATGCATGCAGTTGAACGTAGCTTGGTTTGTTCACTTTCAGTGCTGTACTGTATCCCATCTCTTTATCCTTTCTGTAGTTGATGGGCATTTGTACACATTCCAGTTTGATGGTATAATGAAAAGTAATTCATTATACCACCACTATACAAGTATAAATGTACTTGTATATCTTTCTGAACCTATGAATTTTGGGGGATATATACCTTGGAGTGGAATAGCTAGATCACATGGTGTGCATATATTTAGAAGACATATGGATAATGTATAAATAGTGCCAGTTTTTCAAAGTGGTTGTATCAATTTATACTCCCACTAGTAGTTTGTGAGTGTTCCAGTTGCTCTACCTTTTGGATACACTTTGTATTTTCTTTTTTTTTAATTTAATTTTTTAATGTTTATTTATTTTTGTGTGTGTGAGAGGGAGAGAGAGGAGGAGAGAGAGAAAGCAAGGGCTAGCAGGGGAGGGGCAGAGAGAGATGAAGACAGAGAATCCAAAGCAGGCTCTGTGCTACCAGTGCAAAGCCTGATGTGGGGCTCAAACTCACGAACTGTGAGATCATGACCTGAATCAAAGTCAAGCTTAACCGACTGAGCCACCGAGGTGCCCCTGTATTTTCTATTTCATTTCAGCCATATTGGTGGATGTTTAGCGGTACTGCATTTTGTTTTGCATTTCTCTGATGACTAGTGATCCTGAGCATCTTTTCTTTGTTGATTGGTCCCTTGGCTATCATCTTTCTTGAAAATCTATTTGCCCCCAATTTTCTAATGGGCTGGTTGTCTTTTTCTTGTGCATTTGTAGGATGTATTCTAGATATGTATCTGTTATCACAAGAATGTAGTGCAAATATCTTCTCCTACTACGTTAGTTGCCTTTTCACTTTCCCATTCATGCCTTTTGTTAGACAAGAGTTTTTATTTCTAACACAGGATAATTTATCACCGTTCCCTTTCTATTATAGTTTTGCCTTATTATTTAAGAACTCTTTGCCTATTCCATGGCCCTGTAACTGTATTGCTTTTATGATTAAATATTTAAAGTTATAAAACATATTTGCATAAAAGTTAATCATTTCTATCTAGATCTTGGATTTTTAGATTTTTTAAAATGTTACACCATTTTATTTTATAAAACATGTATTTTATACATCTGTGTATCCAAAGAGCCTAGGAGAGTAGCTGCACAAAGTATGCCTTCCTTAAATGTTTCTGGAGTGAACGAATAAATATTGAGATAGAAGAATGCTGTATTATTTATCCAGATACTTGAAACAAAAAATATTGAACTTTAGAATATGTCCTCTCTTTTTTAAAATCAAAATCTAGATTTTAGGCAAGGGTGAAATGTATGTTTCTTACCCTTCTATTCATTTGAGTCAGCATTGCTCCTTAACACAAAGCTTTAAAGTAAAAATTCCTTTGGTACCACTTGGCTCTGGCCCAATGTCTTCTTATTCTTGGGACAGGATGAAAGCCCATGCATGAGGCATAGGGGGAGAAGGGTCAAGTTCAATTACATATCTATATTTCAAACTTCTGCTCTTGGGGCACCTGGGTCGCTTAGTTGGTTAAGCGTCCGACTTCGGTTCAGATCATGATCTCACTGCTCATGAGTTCGAGCCCCGTGTTGAGCTCTTTCTGACAGCTCAGAGCCTGGAGTCTGCTTTGAATTCTGTGGCTCCCTCTCTATCTCCCTCTCCTGCTCTTGCTTTGTCTGTCTCTCTGTCTTGAGAATGAATAAACGTTAAAAAAATTACAACAACACAAAACAAAAAACTTCTGCTCTCTCAGGGTGCCACATGTCTGTTTCCATTCCTTTGCCCAACAAAAGGCACATGGCTGAGCCTAAAATCAATGGATGGGGTCATACAAATATATAATCTTCTTACAGGAAAAGGAAGGGTGATGATTTTGAACAATTAGGCATTTTACTATTCTGTCTCATGGCAAACTCGATAACATTTTCTTTGAAATATTTTATAAATTATTATATTGTTATATTTACATGCAAATACATTTATATGTGAATTTAGTTTATTTAAAATTGATTACAGGATTTAAGACTTTGGGCTCAGAGGATAGGATTTATCTATGTCTATGGCAATATTATCAAGAACATGAAGTTTCAGTGGATGGGTGCATTGATCATTTCTTCCTAGAATACATGCAAAAAATTCATTATCTTTCTAATGTAAGGGAAAAAATGACAACACTGAATTATTTGAAAACCTAGGGGAAAGTGGATCATACAACCTCAAATCAAATTACCTTTATTACACTAAATCCTCTCTTCTCACAGGAAATTTTCTTTCATTGGTGTAAAGTATTATATTTTAGTTGGGCTAAAAGTGCATTTCTTTGTTACACAAGTGTCAGATCTATAAATCAAATGCTGTATCTGAAAAACACATGCACTTTTATATCCCACAAAGAGCGTGTAATATTAGTTGACTTATTCCCAGGTATAACTTGGCTAAATATTCCTGTAATTCTTACCCTGATTCCATTCCATTCAATAAATTTCCTATCAGTTAGGAACAAGTAATTGTATTTCCAAATCGATTAATTTCTTCCCTCATTCAAATCCTAACTGTTGCTCTCCTGTCTATTGCCACATAGATGCCACCAGTACAGTAATAGAGAATTTTGTCATCTTCATGTCCTGAATTGTAGCTATTTTTATGAAATCACCTTCATCTGTTTAATTTTTTATTTATTTTTTAAGTTCATTTATTTATTTTGAGAGAAAGAGAGAGAGAGAGAGAAGGGCAGAGAGAGAGAGAGGGAGAGAGAGAGAGAGATAGGCAAAGAGAGAGAGAGAGAGGGAGAGAGAGAATCCCAAGCAGGCTCCGTGATGTCAGTGCAGAGCCCCACACAGGTCTCAATCTCATGAACCATAAGGTCATGACCTGACCAGAGATCGAGTCTGATGCTTAACCTACCGAGCCCCCCAAATGCTGCCAGGTGTTTAATTTTAAAGTAATAGTTTTAATTATAGTATTTGATATCACATATAAAATTTGAAAAACAATAACAAGAAGGTAAGATGTCTGTTGGAGAGAACTACTCTAGACCCTAAGGAGAGAAGCTTAAGAGGAGAAGAGTTGGTAGAGATAGAACTGTTCTCTAGTCACACTGTCGACCACACTTTGGCCAAGTCTGTGCTTTTGCTGGCAGGTGTCTCCTCCTTTAACTTGATTGGTGTACCCAAGTAATTTATTTCTTTGCCTCCCATTTCCTTCTTTATCAGATTTTTGTGATGAGTGTTGTATATACATTACTTATTCATCCATTCTCTCAATTCTTATCACCCAGTAGTTTGGACTCTGGACCATTGCGTTCTACTGAAAATGATTATGTCTAATGATTAGTAAGTATCAGCTTTGTAATCTTTTCTTCAGGTGTAATTTTTCTGGGCTTACAGGAAGTGTCACATGGTTAACGAAGTTTGCCTTCTTAACGTTCTCTTATCTAGGCTTCTGTTTTACAGTATTATCATCATTGTTCTGACTTGTTATTGTTTCTTTTCTTTTTGTTTCATTTCTTTGATTTGTTTTTTCTTTTCTTTTCTAAATGTGGGGCATTTCCCCTAAAGGTGGTTCTTCTTTCTCTACATTCTGCCTCCAGGAGACATGGATTCTTGACAGGTGTTTGCCAATTTAGTTTTCTAGACTCATCTTCTTTTCTAAGATTTAGTTTCTTGTTTCTAAATGATGGATAGGTTTTAACATAACTAATATAAATGCATTGTACCCCAAACTGAACTTATGTCCTCAACCCCATATTTTCTTCTTTACCTGACCTTTCTATTTGTGTTAATAATGATGCTTTTTCCCTCCAGTGATTGATGAAAAGGATTCACCATGTAGTCCCACATCATCACCTCATATCAACATGTCTTAATGAGTTTCTTCTAAAATATACAGAGTTTTCCTTTCAACCCATTTAGTTACTTGTCAGTTCTTAATTAAAAATTTTATCATCTTATTCCCCCAAAGCATAGTGATATCCTAACTGGTTCTTCTGTGGCTAAATTATCTGTATCTTTCATATATCCCCCCATTAGTTTGGTTGCCTTAATCCTGACTTTGAGCACCCTATTCCCTTTCTGCACCCAACGTTTAATACCTTCCTTTAGTCTATAGGGTAAATTCCAATCTGGAATTTAGCTAAGTAAATTTAGTACGGGAGATGAACTAGTAGCAAGGATTCAAATGAATTTGAACACTGAAGAGTGATTTGTTGGGACCAACAATCTTATTTTGTGGAGTCAGACACTGGGAGAGACCAGGTATAAGTCTAACAAGGACATAATAATGTCCTAGAAGCTAGGAGGAAGAGAATCAGAATATGAGGCAATGTAATATCAAAATGGGTAGGACAAATATGTTTCAAAGGGCCAAAGCACAAAAAAACCTGGAAGCTGAAGATGCAGAAGCTAAGAAGCCTGGGAAAAATTTGAGTTGCTTCTTGGGAAAGTCTGAAGCCCATATTCCAGGATTGCCTTTGCAGTTAAAGTGTTAAAAAAACTTCACTCTAAAGATACTTATCACACAACCTGCCTTTTCATCTTTGTCTTCTACTCAAGCTTCTCAAGCTAGATAGTCTATGGCAGATAGGCTAAGATGTGGTCTTGCCCGTCTTTCCAGACTCATCTGAACTCCCTCACATCCAACATTCTTTAATACTTTCCATACCTCTAGCCCTTTGAGGTTTCCCCTAAAGTCCTTTCTACTTTCTGAAAACAATTTCAAGAATCATATTTTCTGTAAAACCTGCCTCAATCCTTTTGAATCAAATTATGTCTTATAAATATGTCTATATCACTTATCACACCTCATTACTGGATTTTGTTTTGTCTGTTTTCTTAGCTAGAAGTTAATGTCAGGCACTGGCTTGTTAGTTTTTTTTTTTTTCTTTTTTACTGTGTAGCAGAGTACTCAGTTAATGTGAATGTTCCATTGATGCATAGTTAAAAAATGATAATACAATACTCACGAAATGACTTCTGCTTCCCTGTCTCCACAATTATGCTAAAACTTCCCCCTTCCCTCTGATGCACCCCGTCTCATTTCTCCTCCTCCAGACTCTCAAAATATTTAATAAGTGCACCTAGCCATCATGGGATGAATGGGGTGGAAAGATGAGTCCGACAGGGCTCCTGCAGCAGGTGCGGTCTGTTGATCCCCAATTAAAACCCCATTTATGGGGGCGCCTGGGTGGCTCAATCGGTTAAGCGTCCGACTTCAGCTCAGGTCACGATCTCGCGGTCCGTGAGTTCGAGCCCCGCGTCGGGCTCTGGGCTGATGGCTCAGAGCCTGGAGCCTGTTTCCGATTCTGTGTCTCCCTCTCTCTCTGCCCCTCCCCCGTTCATGCTCTGTCTCTCTCTGTCTCAAAAATAAATAAAACGTTAAAAAAAAATTAAAAAAAAAAAAAAAACCCATCTATGTAAGAAACTTGGTTACCAGCCCAGCCTGAAGGGGGCTTTCTCTCCTTCAAACTTCCATAGTTATGGTTGACTGTATTACTACTCAAATCATTTTCACTAATTATTTAATATTGTGATCTCAAGCTGGTATTTGATTCTTACATAAGTTCTTGACCTCTTATTTTATTCTCCTTGTACGACTTGCCTGTTAAGACACATACATTTTTTGTTTTAATTTCCAACTAAACTGGAAACTCTTTGAGAACAAAGACTGCACCTCTTAAACTTCTTTGCCACTTTCAAAACATGAAGTGAAGTGTGTGACACACAGGAAGAGTGCTGTAAGTGAGTGGGATTCCAGATTGAATGGAGTTGGGACCATGTAGGGTAGTGGGAAGACAGTTTATGAGACCATCACAAGCTTCCCCTGCTTCCAGAGCTGGGGAAATTCCTGTGAGACAATAGCACTGTGTGTCAAGGGCAGTGCTCGTAGGTTATCTGAAGGGTGAAGGAGACCCTGAACTTTTAAAGGCTGTAGACCGGTTGGTTACAGGATCCTGTTTCAGAAAATTAGCTCTCTGGGCTGCTTCATAGCAGGTCTTTCCAGTTCTTAGCTTCTATTACTAGATTGATTCTTTAAACATCATAAGCATTTTAAATGAGGTGCCCTGTGGTCCTTTCATTCATGTCAAAAACCCATTTATTTTTATGGCTCTGATAATATTTTCACATTGATACTCTGAGTATCCAGTTTTGGGTTGACAACATGTCTTTATATGTTGATGAGTTTTGCATAAATTTAAAGTACATTATATATTGATTAGTGGGAGTGCAGGCTTGAGTCTCCAAGAACAGGTTGGCATTCATAATAGGTTGTATTTAAAACCAAATGGCTAGGACCAGTCCATTGCTGTGTATAATTCCCTGACTGTACTCACTGCATCATAAATAATAATGAAAGTAAATGTACGTTTATCAGAAAGAATCAACAAAACCCCAGCACTGATTTGCTGATTGCACTTGTCTCCAGGCATTAAGGCCAGTTTTCGAACAAGGGTGCCTGAAGGTTTGATTGTCTTTGCTGCATCACCTGGCAATCAGGAAGAGTATTTTGCACTTCAGTTGAAGAATGGACGTCCTTATTTTCTTTTCGATCCTCAGGTAAATGAGTAATCATAAGACTTGATATTTCTGAGAGCATCCTAGGTGCCAGGTACTGAGGTAAGCGCTTATATTTTCACACTGAATCCTCACCAAAAGCTTGGAGGTAAGTACTATTATTATCCCCACTTTACCAATGGAGAAAATGAAACCTACCATGGTGGTGATGACTTTCCCACAGCTGAAATAGCAGAGCTGACTTTCAAACCACATAGTCTGACTGAGAGTCTACATGCTTAACAACCATATGCTATCTTATCATAAAGGGAAAAGTTTTATGTAAATTTGAAAAGACTGATTATTTTCCTTGTAAGCAAAATTATATCACCCTTTATTCTTCCACTTTCTCTCTTCCTCCTCTCTCCCTCTTTCTCTCTGTCTCCCCCGACTCTTTCTTCCTTCCTTCTTTCCTTCCTTCCTCTCTCCATGCCTCCTTTGTTTGCCAACAAATATTTAAGGGCCTATCAGGTAGTATAATGCTGGGTGTTGCAGACTGCAATAGTTTTAAAGTTAAATGTGACCATGCCCTTATGAAACAGTCTGAGGAGGATACACTGAAAAAACTAATTTAAAGTATTCATGTATATTAAGAAAGAGAAGTAAAAAATGCTAAGCATTATGGGAACATAAAATAAAAGGTCTTTCTTTGCTGAGTTGTCAATCTTCTCTGAAAATGTGGTATTTAACTGAGATGCAAAACAATGAGGAAAAGTCGGTCAGAACAAGAGCATATGTCTGTTCAGGAAGATGTGTGTTTGAGGTGGGACAGGACATAGGAGATACTAATGAAAGATCGAGGAAGGCACTGGGAATATAATTTCCAGGCAGAGCAAATAGCAAATCTTAAGTGCCCGAGGTACATAAGAACATGACATTGTATACATTGAGATGAATCCAAGATGGCTGAGGGATGAAACAAAGAGAAAAGTATGAGGTTGAAAAGCTGGGTGGAAACCAAGTCATGTAGGGCCTTGTAAGCAAATGTGAAGATATAAACTTTTCCTAAGGGCAATGGGAAAGCATTGAATAGTTGTCTTCCCTTTAGTTAAACAAATATTGGTAGGAATTTGACATTAGGCGCTGTATTGGGCCTGTGAGTAATTGAGAAATGAGTACAACTTTGTAAAAGATGTTTTACTTTCCGTTTCCTCAGGTTTTCAACTTAAAACTGCTGATCTAAGTCATAAATTATGCTTGCCAAATAAATGTTTTACATTACACTGTAAAGCTGGCATGACTTTTCCTCCCTGATCTAAGGCATGGACCAAGAGCTCCGGGGGAGGATCACCTCTTAATACACCCTGAACACCCACACACCTTGGAGAGGAAAGGCAGGGCCTGCTGGACTAGATGTATTTGAGCATCATGCCAGGCTCCTTGCAGGGGCCTCAAGAGGCAGGGTGGGCCCTTGGTGTTTCAGGATGTTGGAAGAGCCATGAGTTGGCAGCTGGAAAAACCAAGGAAGAAAGTTTTCTGCCTGGTGTTTCAATGGGGATCTGATAACTACAGGACCAGTACTTGATAGGTCCTCAGGCGCAAGGACTTCTATGTGTCCTGTAGAATTGCAGTTTCCTAAGGGGTGTCCATAGGTGGGCAGTGAGTGAGCAAAGAAGAAATAGCATCACACATAAGCAGATCCAGCAGCCAGAGAGAACGGGAGAAGAAGCAGCTGTCTCAGAAGGCCAGGCAGATGGCAATTGGGAACGAAAATACAACAACCAGCATGCTGAAGTTGATTCAATTACAGAACTGAAAATATTATTTATCATTTGAGAACTTTAAGTAGATTAATTAGAAAGAAGATACTTCTGAGCCTCAGATTAGCAGGTCAAAATATGTAACAAGATTTAAAAAGATGGAGACTACTAAGAAGAAATTCAAAAGGAGAACAAAAAACACCTGTACGATAAAAAGGATACAAAGGATGAGAGAAAATAATGGAATATAAAGTAGGAGAGGATATCCTTTTAATAAATAATGGATTATAAATTTATTGAAAGGACTGATGAAGTTTTAATCAAGATTAAGCAAAACTATTGCTTCTCTAGGATCTCTATGTGCCAGGCATTACTGTAAGTGTTCACACAATGTGTACACACACACACGCACACACGCACATGCACACACACATTTAAATACCACAACTCTGATGTGGATACTCATAATCCCACTTTACAAGTAAAAATACAATCTGAGCCACAGTTAAATTAATTTCCTTGGCATCATCCAACTAATCAGTGATGAAGCCAGGACTGAAACCCTGGCAATCCACCTCCAAAGACCACGATTTTTAACTCCAGTATTATACTGCTTTTTAACATGAAAGAATAATGCTTGTTAAATACCCGGAGACTCAGATAAAATACCATCCATGTGCCATATTGGAAGGAAATATATCAAACCTTTTGGCTTCTAACCAAAAGGAAAGAAAAAAAGTCTGAACTATAAAGAGGAAAAGCAGTGGTGAATATTAAACCTCACAATACTAAGTTCACCTTAAATATTTAATGACAGTGTGACTAGAAATGTGTTTTACACTGCCAAAGAATCTTTGAAATAGAGGAGACACGTGGCAAAGGCAAAGCGGACAAACAAGTACACCTCTAATAGTTGTTTGGTGCTAAAATTACTGAAAGTTGAAGGAGAGGGAAAGATGAGTGATTTAAAAGTTTCTAAAGGTATCAACCTAGTGGAGAAGGCAGTAGGGGAATACATCGCGTTGGTGTCTTATTTTCATAAAATGGATAGGCAAAAATGTTTGATTTTAAATGCTGTGAAAAAGACATTAATTATTGATAAAATGAAGATGTTCCCAGAACATCCAAATTAACAAGGTGAAAAGAGAGACTAAATGCTAGATGGTAAAAATCAACAAAAATCATGAAAAGAAAGGAAAACAGTACGGTAAAATAGAAGAATGTCAATGAGAAAGAAAAATCTGGCTCTGTGTTTCTTTCCTCAACCTATTAATATCCGGGAATATTTGAGAAGATGCCAGATAGAGAAAAACCTTAATTGTATAACCGCTTAGTCATAGAGCTTTTAAAGTATACAAAGTGGGTTCACATTAATTATCTGACTTCATTCTTGAAGTGGCCACTTGAGGTAGGTATTGTTTTCATCCCAGCTTTAGATGAAGTGGTTTAACTAGGGTCACACAATAATTTAGTGATGACGCTGGCACTGGATTTACTTTATTTCATTCAATGCCATTTGGTTACACAACTTTTGTACTCCCGGCACTGTGTTACGCAGTTATGCACTGGAGCACAGTGGGGAGAAATGAATGCAATGCCATTCACTACTTCCAGTTGCTCATCTGGGCCTCTTCTCCCACAGTTGGAGAACAGAGTCTCTGCCCAAGTTGGAGAGGGCAGGGAAGGAACAGTACTCGGAGAGATGTCCTATGGTGGCTTCATGCTGCCTTGCACTTAGAGTTGGCCATGTCCTTCACGAATGTCCATCCCTGTGTCTGTGTAATTCTAGATGACCATGCACATCCCAGAGCTACATTCGCAACCAGATACTGGCCTAGGTTGTTCATCGCCGGTATCCAGTGCCATACGCATACATGCGGGCACACACACTTATACACACACGCACTCCAAACATGTGGGGCAAAGTCTTTGCAGAATTAATCCAAAAATGATTTCACCAGACCTGAAGCATGACTGCCACCTCTTTGGACAGTGTTGTTTCCCTTTGGGAAGAATGTGGTACCTTAACATGCTGCAGAACACGAGGGTAAACGAGTTAACTCCACTCAGCCACAGTATTGTCATTATGATCCTGAGAATGGCTGCCAGAAAACTCTGTCTCATCGTTGTCATTGCCTTTTCAGCGATCAGATAGTCCAGTGTAAGAGACAATAGCAGACTTCAGGGAAGCATTCATAGGACATTGCCAATAATTTCTGTCCCTTTCCCTTCTCCCTCAGATAATTACTTAGAGCACTCATTGCTGTCATTACCTTTCCAGCTGCTCTGTCCCTACTCTCTATACTCAAATCCTAACCTGTGTAAAAAGTTGGTAGGTGCCAGCCAAGTATTAATCAAATTGGCATGGCCAAATTTGGAGGCAAGTGATTTTTTTATCTGAAATAATAGTATCTCTCCATAAGGCAAAAGTTGCCTGCATTTTCAGGAAAGTGACAATGAATTTATTAAAAAGAAAATAAGGTATTAGTTGAGCAGGATTACCTTAGGATGTACTCGAGAAAGTGTAATCAGATATATTATACTAAGTGGTCTTGGGACCTGATGTCATCTATGTATGAAACAGTGAGCTCCAGCTAGCAGAGGCTGTATCCTTCCTCACTACTGAGAAATTTATACTCTAATGCAGGTTAAGTAGACATATCTGCTAACTTTTTAATGAAGGCTCTACATATTTTCAGACCAAGAATTGTTGAACCAGAGGAATGGAGAAAATCTTGAATGTTCTTCCATTGTTTGTTCTGTTTTTAGGACAGAATATGGAATACAGCTGTCTGTAGAAAGTTAGAGGTATCCCAGATTTAAAGAAGTTAGGAGTTTTATACGCTTCCCATTGATGTTGAAATTATTTATATTTTGCTAGTTCTCTGTCCTTCGTCTTTATATGAGATAAGATTATCTAATGAACACCTTATTGTACTCATCAGACAAGTAGTTACTTGCTTAATGTATCTTTGGTGTCAGACTGTACAGACCGGTGAGGGCAAAGTCTTTCTGCTTTGTCCTGAAACATATCCCTGCGGCTAAGTCCTTAGAATGCTCAATAAATAAATATCTGTTGACAGTTTGACTGACTGACTGAATAACTATGGGAAAGTATACTTATAATTGAAGAAAATTACCCATTTTCTAGGATACAATTTCCAGCTCTTTGATGATTATTTAACAATTTAGTTCTTATTTGTCTTAATTTCTCAGTTTGTTAGAAACTTTGACTTTAAGTGATGATTATTTTTAAGTTACTTTCCTGAATCCATTCAAAAGAGTCCATCAATTAAATTTGAATTGTGAAAAGAGCCTTTTATAGTAACTTAAAGTCACTGCTGTCTAGCACATCGTTTCAAAACAACTTGAAGTTATTGTGTGTGTTTTTAGAAATATGTTAATAAACTTAAGTCATGAATTCCTTATATAACAGTGTAATCCTACGGAGAGGCTATAGGTGTAAAAACTTATTTGCTTTTCTTTCAATGATCAAATGCATTCTGTGAATAAATATTTGGGGTAGGAGGAAAGATTCTTCATAATATTTAAAATTGGACATGTGTTCGCGTATTTTGAACCGAACACCTGGAATTATTGTGAAGATTCACAGTAAAGTTCCTCCGATTCTTAATTGCTGTATTTTTTGGCTAAGTCTCTAGCAGCTATTATCTCCCATTCTTTATTTTATTAGTTTCTATTTGTATATACCTGATTAAATGATATTTTATTGGCCAATAATGACTTGTGGGAATCATTTAAATGTTTTATGTTCAGTGATGTTAAGAAGAAATTCACACAACATTCTGATTTCACTTAGAAGAAAGCTGCAAACAAGTGTGAATGGCATGTATTTAACATGTCTGATGTTTTCCAAATGGAAAGAATAAACTGCATGCTATGACACTAGGATCGATCGCAGAATTATTCTCTTAACATTGGTCGGGGAGTATAATTTTCAAATGATCACCAAAGAATAATATGCTAAGTTCTTCCAAGTATAAAGCAAATTTGGCATCCCGAAGCTCTATGTTATGTACTCGAATTTGTCTCCAGTGAATGTAATTTCTGATGTAGAGAACTGTTAATGCTTCAAATTGTTGCCAAACATAACATGAAGAACCACTTACTCAGACACCTGATCTTTAGAATGCAGCATCGTTTGTAACAATTTTAACGCTAACTAAGTACACTTTGATGAGACAGCATTTAATAAAATGCTCATTAATTTCATCATTAGCAAGGGTATGCTAAGAAGTAAGCCAGTTTCTTATGTCACGCCCAATTAGCATCCCATGCTAGTAATCCCATTAGTATTGTTGAATTCACTAATGGAAAAACTAATGGGCATGCTACCAGGGCACATTAATTGGGCACGACACCAGTTCTGGTTTTAATTATTAAACTACGATAATGAAATGTGTGTTTGTAAAATATTAAAATGTTGAAATAGGGTTGAAGAAAATAAAAGAGTATGTAGAGGAAAGAGATATAAAGAAAGCCAACCTACAAAAATTCAAGGACTAGAAAATAGATATGCCAAATGGTCATCTTTCTAGCTGATCGAGTTGTCTATAAAAGTTGGGACACTGTCCACATGAGAAACAACCCACTCATACTCATGGGAAATTAAAAGCTGTTTTTTTGTGATATGAATTTCTGTATGTCATACATGTTGTCATGCGCTGTATGAGGCCTGACAGGAGCCAATTAAATATGTAGAATGGACATGTTACATTGCCAAAGCTATTTTAGGGAAATACATACAGAAATGTTTTACTTAAGATGGTATGACTCACATTGCACTTTTTGTGATATAAATCTTCAATTACATCAGATAATTATTACTTTTCTCTTTTGGAAAAACAGTATTCCAAAATTACAGGAGTTTGGCCAAGCACTCCATCCAACTAATTAAAAAAATATTTTGTAATATTTTACCCAGTCTTATTTTGGTTTAAACATTTTTTATTGGATTTGAAGTTAATTATTGCTAAGAAAATTACCTTCATTAAGAAAGAAATTTATTTTCATTTAGAAGGTTTGGAGTAATTTTCTGGTTTTTTTTTCTTTGATAGTAGTGGTAGTAACTGATGATGGTGACAGAGTTGAAATATCTTCTACCTAGGCTTATTTGCTCATGAACGCTAAAAAAAGTAACACTGTACTAAACATGATATGCCAAAAAGTGTCCACTTGGCTAGGAAGTACTCAGATGGAAGGTTTCTCTTCTACTTCTTTCTGTTTCCTTACCCTTACCTCCTTTCTGCTAATCTCTGTTCTTGATATCTGCCATTTCGTACTCTTAACTTTTTTTTAATGTTTATTATTTTTGAGACAGAGAGTGAGAGAGAGCAAGCAGGGAAGGGGCAGGGAGAGAGGGAGACACAGAATCTGAAACATGCTCCAGGCTCTGAGCTGTTTTCACAGAGCCTGATGAGGGGCTTGAACTCACAGTCTGCTAGGTCATGACCTAAGTTGAAGTCGGACGCTTAACTGACTGAGCCACACAGATGCCCCTATTTATTTTTTTAAGAGAGAGAGAGAGCAGGTGAGGGACAGAGAGAGGGGGGACAGAGGATCTGATGTAGGCTCTGTGCTAACAGCCCTAAATGGGGCTCGAATCATGAACCCTGAGATGATGACCTGAGCTGAAGTCGGATGCTTAACTGGCTGAGCCATCCAGGCACCCCTGCCATTTCCTATAGGAACTCATTTTTAACTATGATAGAATGACCTTAGATATAAGTTTCAATGCTAGATTTAAGATTACAAGGCAATGAGTACTAAGTTTAACTGCATTATGCATTTATGTTCAATGTGTTGATAACTGGCTAATTTTTATATGAATCTCATTCCTTCTACTTATTAGCAGTATAGTGAATGTTTTTGCCAGAGAAAAACTTTTTGCCAGATATTTCCCTACCTTTAGCACAATATAGATTCAATGGCGTTTTATTAGTTTTAAGTTCTTTTTTCATATTTCTACCAAAATTCTTAAGAGCTAAACTTTTAGAGTAGAAGATTCATTACCTTTCTAATGAATATAAGTTCTCAAAATGCAAGTGTACTTTTAAGAGATTTTTTATTCCACAGAGAAGATCTTTTCAGATTTGAGTACTGTTTCTAGGAGGACATCACAGAAAATCCAGAATGATGTCAGGCATCAACTTTCACTTTGAGTTCTGTTGAAATATACGCATGCTTGCATCATGGGGATGTCAAAGCTTATAAACTGGTTTTTAGCAAATCTACAAATACATGTGTGTGAGTTTGTAAACATATACATTCATTCACCCACTCATTCACTCATTTGTTTCCTTAAGGGCTCTTCAATGGAAGTTTCTACAACTAATGATGGTGGTAAACAATATAACGATGGCAAATGGCATGAAATAATTGCTATTAGGCATCAGGCTTTCGGCCAAATCACACTTGATGGGCAGTATACAGGTAAGAGCTATATATATAAACGGTTCTATTGATATGCTAACGTTGCCATACTTTTCTGTTGCTTGTATTTCTACATCTCTTTTTTCACGTTTATTTCCTCTCCATTTTGCCTGAATTGCTGTTGAATTTGCCTTTGGGGTGCTCCCAAAATGATGAAGTCTGGCAACCATTTCCTCCTTTACGCACCGTTTCAGTAAAGCAAAAATAAGAGCAAAGTCATCAGTAGCAATTTTGTCTTTTGCAATGCTTTACAGTTTGCAAGGGCTATGTTCTCTCATTTTATTTTTGACCTGCGAAAGACAAATAAAGTAAAGCGGTCATTACATACATTTTAGAAGTGATGAAACTGAGGCTCAGAAAAGGTAAATAGCTTTTCCCAATTTGCACAGCTGGTAGGCAGCATTCTTTCAACACTTACTTATCCGGTCTTTGCAATTTTAAGTTTAGTATTCTTTCCATCCTACCCTATCTACTATCCTTAGATAATTATAAAACACTTACAGTACCTGTATAATGATGCAGGCTTTTATTAATCTATTCAGGAAATATGGAATTGTAATGAGCACCTACTGTGTCCCAGGGATTGCTCTAGAAACACTGGCTACAAAGAGCAGAATTTACATTTTAGGCAGAAGAGGGGCAGGAAACAGAATAAATATTGAACAAGTATCAGGTAGTGTATATTCTGAGAATAATAAAGCAAGATAAGAGAGAAAGTGTGTGTGCGCACGCATGCATGTATTGGAGAGGGGAATGTTTTGATTTCATAAAAGACTGTTAGAGAAGTCTTCTTTGGTAAGGTGACATTTGAACAGAGACCTAAAAGAGAGTAGGTGGATAAGCCAGGAAAATATCCAGGAAAAGAATGTTTCAGGCCAACAGAATAGTAGGTGCCAGGGCCCTGAGGTAGGAACATATGTACGGCATGTTAAGGACCAACAAAGAGGTCACTATGAGAAAGAGTGGGTGAAGGGGCTAATAATAGGCTGCGATCAGGGAGGCATTAGGGCTTTTTACATAGGGTTTTCTGGACTTTTACTTGGAAAAAGGGAAGCCATTGGAGAATTTCAAGAAAGGAGTGACATGTTATGACTTCTTTCTTTAAAAAGAACACTTTGGCTGCTCTTTTGAAATGAATTTGAAAGAGAACAAGGGTGGAAACATGGAGAGCAGTTAACAAACTTCTGTAATAATTATAAAATAATTCAGGCAATAAAAAAATGGTTTCTTGAACCAAAGAAGTAAAATTGTGGATATAATGAGAAATCTGGGTATATTGTAAATGTTAAATTAAAAGGATTAGATTCAAGAGGTGCGTGGGTGGCTCAGTGGGTCAAGCATTTGACTCTTGATCTCAGCTCAAGTCTTGATCTTGAAGTTGTGAGTTCAAGCCCCACATTGGGCTCTGTGCTGAGTATAAAGCCTACTTAAAAAAAAAAAAAAAAAAAGGATTTGATTCCAGTAGAGCAGGATTGGCAAGCCCCTTGTGGGCCATATCTTGCTCATCATTATTTTATAAAGTTTTATTGGAGCACAACTTTACCCATTTGTTTTGTATTGCCTGTGACCACTTAAAGCTGCCTGGTCTACAAAGCCTAAATTATATACTATCTGGCCTTTTACATAACGAGTGTGCTAGTCCCTAATGTAGAACATGACTGCTAAGTTTGGGGTCTGGGCAACTGGAAGAATGTAGCTGCCATAACTAAGGTTGACAGGATCATGGGGGAAGCTGATATAGAAAGAGATGTTCAGTGTTAACATGGTCAGTCTTAGGTATCTATGAGGCATCCAAGTGGAAATATCAGGTAGACTTCTGGGTTCAAGTCTGAGTTCAGGGAAGAGTTCCAGACTAAAGATATACATTGGGAATTGTCAGCTGAGGATGGCATGCACTTACCAAGGGACCACATGGAAGTAAGGCTAATTAGAGTGGTTTGGGCTCTGAGTCTGAGGAAACAAAAAAACACCTCTCCTTCAAAGGAAGAATGGAGTTAGAAATCATAACAGATGTGTGCTGTGAACACAGCATAGTTGGGGACCCAGGCCTCCTCTGGTCTTTGGGGCTGGTGGTTCACATAGGTGCCAAGCACTCCAAGTCATCTAGAGGACTTAGTATACCCATGTATGTGGGGAGAGAAAGAGATCTGAGAAGGCAGGAGACCTGGTCCTTCCAGCATCAAGATGTTGGGACAGCGAGGAAGAACCATTGAAGAAAGACAACAAAGAGGAGAACCAAGAAAGAGTGGTATCCAGAAGCTCAGTGAAGGGTTTAATCATTTGTTAAGTGAACAGAACCCAGATTATTCTGGGGAAGTTGAAATTCTCATCTCCTTTTCCATAGGTTCCTCGGCCACACCAAATGGGAGCACTATTATCGGAGGGAACACGGGAGTGTTTGTGGGAGGGCTTCCACAGGGCTATACCGTCCTCAGGAAGGATCCTGGTGAGTTTCCTCTTTAGGATTTATATGTTGTCACCAAAATTTACAACAGGATCAAGTATGAGTACATTATTATAAGGTATGAATAATAGTATTATATTTTATCTCATGCTATTCCTGTATCAAGACAAATGTCCCTTAGGTTTCCTTTTTTCTAAAGAAACCATGTATTACTTGCATTTAAATTCTTCGTGCCAGCCCCTGATATATAAAAATAGTTTATTAAAAAGTATATTAAACTTTTGAAGTGAATGATACTAATTTCAGTCAAAAACATGTTATTTTAGGGGCACCTGGGTGGCTCAGTCAGTTAAGCATCCAACTCTTGATTTTGGCTTAGGTCATGATCTCATGGTTCATGAGATCAAGCCCCGCATTGGGCTCTGAGCTGACAGTGCAGAGCCTGCTTAGGATTCTCTCTCTCCCTCTCTCTGTCTCTCCTCCTCCCCTGCACATGCTTACTCTCTCTCCCTCTCTCAAAATAAATAAATAAACTTAAAAAAATAAATGTTGTTTTAGGATTATGTGTCAATATTTTTAGATTTTAATCTGAAGCAACACAGAAATAGGAAACTATGGGCTTGATTTATACTCTAAACAGGGTAAATAAACTTCCCTGAGTATTGAGCATGTGATCAGCTCTAAACCAGACCTTAGATATCCACAGATGAACAAAATGTGGTCTTTGCCACAATATAGGGTACAAATATGTAAATGTATAATGTCAAGCAAATGCCATAAGTACTGTAAGACATAAAATAATTCCTGTAGTTTTGGAATGAGAGAACAAAAACAGATTCAAAAGGAAACCAATAAAAACTACCATGGACAGAATTAACCTTAGGCAGAAAGAAAAAAAATATCTTTCCAAACGCATTGCTAAGATTTTAGGGTAGTTTTCCCATGTCTGCATTGAAGGGCATATAGGGTATCACCTCAGTCTCTCCTAGGAAGTAAAATGTAACTACATAAATATTACACATGAGCTAGAACCTAAATAAATATAAATTGTTCATGGGTAGGGGTCTTCAAGGAATAACGGTGAAGAAGATCAAAAGGAATAAAATATTTTCAGTGAAATTTGGAGAGGGATATATTTAAATACCCAAGACTGAATGTAGTTGCGTCCTCAGATATCTCTAGAATAGAGAGGGTTTTTATTGGACTACTTTAGACGGGTAGAGAGAGAAGTCTCTCAAAAACATTCATACACACACACCCACTAGAGAAAAAGAGAGAGAGGGAGAGAGAGGGAGAGAGAGAGAGAGCGAGCTCTCAATCTTTGCCCCAGTTCTTTGTCCATCCAGCACATGTCCTGGCTATGGTACAAACAGGCACTGGGAAGAGAGCATACCTGACTCCAAGGACATATCTCCATTATAAATAAATAAATAATCTGACCTCGTGCATATAAATTGACCTTGTAGAACTTTGATTGCTGGTGAATACCTTCCCTAGAATCAAGTCATAAACTCAAAAGCCGAGATCGAAGCTTTGTGTTGATCAGTATGGACATCACTGGATGCAGTGTGACCTTAGCTGTGATGCTGCCTCCTCTTCTCTAGGTTTTTCTTGCTCTCTAGTTCTAATTCTCTCATTTCACTTCATTTCTTTCCCAACTCCTATTACCAGCTATTTTCTCTGTTCATAAACCCTACCTTTGCCTGGTCCGGGGCATTCTAAAATTAAGGTCAATATTATATTCCTAAATATGAAATCAAATTATTGACCTACTTGTGTAATAGACTGGTTCATAATGATGAAAGAACTAAAATACAAACGAGATTAGATTAATAGAAACACTTCCTTCAAATCTTACTTTTAAAACTTGTTGGGGCGCCTGGGTGGCTCAGTCGGTTGAGCATCGGACTTCGGCTCAGGTCGTGATCTGGTGGTTCGTGAGTTCAAGCCCCGCGTCGGGCCCTGGTGCTGACAGCTCGGAGCCTGGAGCCTGCTTTAGATTCTGTGTCCCCCTTTCTCACCACGCCACCCCTGCTTGTGCTCTGTCTCTCTCTGTCTTTCAAAAATGAATAAACATAAAAAAATTAAAAAAAACCAAAAACTTGTTACAATACTTTTATTTTTAAGACTAGTGGCAGATGAAATCTTCTTGTTAGTTCAAAAGGCAATATTCTGGCTACTCCTATAAAACCACAATTTCTACATAAACATCTATTTCTTTGGAAACAGAGGATCTGACATTATAACTGTTACCACTCAGCATAGGTAATGGTGTGGTGTTTACATGAATCATGAAGAGGTTTGCAGTAAATAGGTAGTGAGAGCTATTGCCTGTTTCTTTTATGTGAATGACACATAAAATTAATTGCTTTGAAAGAATGTTTCCAAAATACATATTTATTGATATCTCTCGACCCCTATAGACATAATCCGTAAAGGTTTTGTGGGCTGTGTCAAGGATATGTATTTTATGAAGAATTATAATCCCTTTGCTATTTGGGAGCCTCTGATTTGGCAGAGTGCTGAAGAGCAAGTCAACGTGTATAACAGCTGGGAGGGATGTCCCACGTCACTACAGGAGGGAGCCCAGTTCCTAGGAACAGGTAAGGTTCTGAAAGAGACACCAGCAGTTGCTTAGCAGCTAGTTTCTATCCTTTGCACAATTTAATCCCTCCTGTCCGATTACTTTGACCTCTTATGAACCTAGTGTCACAGAAATAACTAGTTATGCCATGATACACATAAACATTTCCTCCAAGTCTGAATATGTAATATAAGTTGTAAGACTCATGGACATATATTCGTGTGTCAGATCTCTGTTACCCATGGCAATTCTTGGTTTATTTTTGGTATTATCAAAAATATCTTTTGGTATGTCAGATGTTTTACTTAGAATGCAGTTTTACTTGGAAAGATGTTTTGGAAGTGTTATGTTTACTGGGTGAATCCACAAATATCTATTTATCCCATGGTATAGATGGACCATATTCTCGAGAGCAAAATGTCAGCTATGTAATGGGGTGCGTAGGTTAGTGAGGAGGAGCTGGAGGATGTCACGGCCATCCCTGCCATTGCTCGAGAGGCTGCTGCAGAAGCGAGGAGCAGTGTGCCTGGCGTACCTCCCCAGCCCAGTCTCTGCCTGGCCGTCACCCAGGGTAAGGGGGTGGAAGGGAATATAGTGGCCTGGTGGATAGTACTTCAGATAAAAGCCCACCTCTGCCTCCTATGTTTATAACTAAGCTGGTTACTTATTCAGTTGCTTAAACCACCTTCAGGATAGAAAGATGAATAATATCCCAGTCTGTGCACTTTTCTGTTGCTCTTTTCTCAACACTGTCATTATTCTGAATTTCTCTTAGTCAATGCAATTTCTTATTGTGAATTCTGATATAAAACAATAATAGTCTTAATTATATCCATGATTTAGAGAGTAAATTGCTTCCTCCTAAAATATATATCAAGTTCATTCTGCTACTTCTGTACAAGTACAAGGGGGATTTCTCAACATTGATTTGCATCTTCTTTTGTGAGAGACTTACTCAATGACAGTATTCATCCTAGTCTTTGTTACACCTTCATAACGCTGGCGCTATTGCTTTATACACACTGATATGTACATATTCTTTTCTTTAAAGGGTTTCTGGAACTTCAATCGCACATGTTTCATGGTGGAATGGATTTTGAGATTTCCTTGAAGTTCAGAACTGACCAACTGAATGGGTTGCTTCTTTTTGTTTACAACAAAGATGGACCTGATTTTCTTGCTGTATGTGTATAAATTTAGTTAAATTTACTTAAAAATATCAGATATAACTTTGAGATAAATAAGGCATGTGTTAATATTTTGCTAAATTGGGGTTTCTCTTGAAATTCATTTTTGTTTTCCTTCCTTAAGTCATTTTTAGTTTTGGAGTCCTGTGAAACATTTTGTGCTCTAAGATCGTGATTTATTTTAAATGACAATTATTACTGTGAAACTTGTAATTTTAGCAAAGCAGAGTAGTTATGAGGAATTATGAAAATCCCACTTAGTTTCCCAACATATGAAAAATATTATGTCCTTTGTCATTTCTTATATAATGGTGTTAAAAACTACATACAATAAATGGTTTATATTACACATTCATACACACAAAGTATAAAAGTACAGTAAACATGAACTTACCACCCAATTAAAATATCACTTTTTACATTTACTTATAGGGTCTCTCCTATCCCATTTTCCTATCCCCCTCTGGAGGTAATATGTAATTAGAATTTTGTGTTTATTATCCCCTTGCATGTAGCTGCAGTTTCAACAAAATGTATGAATGCCTGAAAATTCTTGTTTTTGACATTTATAAGAGTTGCATTATACTCTACCTTGAGGCAATTGTTTTTTGCACTCGACATTATTCCTGAGTCACTCATGTTCTCCATGTAGGTATATAATTTCATGACTGTGTAATTTAGCTCTTTTGTCAATGACATACTGGTTGTTTCCGTGTTTTTGCTATGGCAAACGGGCTGCTATGAACATTTTCATACATTTTTCTAAGTACAGTCGGCAAGTGTAATTACTTTTATTTGCCTTTAATCAGACAGTCAGATATCATTGTCAAAAATAAGTATGTTATGGGGGCACCTGGGTGGCTCAGTCAGTTAAGCATCCGACTTTGGCTCAAATCATCATCTCACGGTTCATGAGTTCGAGCCCCGCATTGGGCTCTGTGCTGACAGCTCAGAGCCTGGAGCCTGCTTCGGATTCTGTGTCTCCCTCTCTCTCTGCCCCTTGCCTGCTCATGCTCTGTCTCTGTCTCTCAAAAATAAATAAACATTAAAAAAAAGTTTAAAAAAAAATAAGTATGTTATTAAAATGTAAGTTTTTAAAAAGTTATTTTAAAGAACTTACATAGACTCAGGGGAAAATTATGAACACCTTAATCTCATTGCTCATATCTAGGCAAATAAGTAGTAAAACACATGTGTTGCTGATTTTATGATTCTAGGATGTTTTCAGTTCATTGATTTTGTTCATTCCTAGATTATATAATGTCAAATTTGCTGCCCAGGTAAGTGGAAATATATCCCTTCATAGAATTTGTTATAATTTCATCTTATTTAAATTTTTTAAATTTTTTATTTATTTTTATTTTAAAGTTTATTTTTGACAGAGAGAGAGAGTGCGAGCATGAGCTAGGGAAAGGCAGAGAGAGAGGGAGACACAGAATCCAAAGCAGGCTTCAGGCTCTGAGGTGTCAGCACAGAGCCTGACTTGGGGCTCAAACCCAGGAACTGTGAGATCATGACGTGGACCGAAGTTGGATGCTTAACCGACTGAGCCACCTAGGCACCCCTGAAATGTAATCTTTCTTAACACAGGAATTTTGTGTGTTCTTAACAGTTCTATCTTCAGTGCCTAACTCTTTTTTTTTTTCGTTTTTATTTTTTAATTTTTTTTAATGTTTATTTTTGAGAAAGAGACAGAGCATAAGTTGAGAAAGGGCAGAAAGAGAGGGAGACACAGAATCTGAAGCAGGCTCTAGGCTCTGAGCTGTCAGCACAGAGCCCGATGAGGGGCTCAAATTCACGAATTGTGAGATCATGAGCTGAGCCGAAGTCAGATGCTTAACCAACTGAGCCACGCAGGTGCCCCTTCAGCCTAACTCTTGCAATTATTAAGTATTTGATAAATATTATTGGATGAATGAGTGACTGAACATGTGAATGAATTCATGTTATGGTGACTCTAAGCATTCCTTAAACATCTATCTGTGCATAAATCTTGGAGAGAATGCAGAGGTGTTTATCATTTGGCCTTTCCTCTCAAGGAGCACTTGCCTCTCTTGGAGGCTCACACATCCTGGTATACCCACATCCAGCCCTCCATCTTCCTCCGTTCAATGACTTTGGAAATATAATGAATCCCCACCTTATTGAATAATGTTAATTTTAAGCTTTAATGAAATAAATCTTAATCAAAACATTTAGGCCAATATATATTGAGTGTCTGCTCTGTGTTAGGCTTTCTTTTAGCACTTCCAATACAGCTATAAAGGAAGCAGACATTCACAGAACTCACATTCTTCTCCTCTGTATCTGAGAACCTAGGCTTCTCACAGTTTATTCCTCAATAAGATTTTTTCCTGTTATCCTAAGTAGCTTCAACATACATGGCTATCCGGGGAACTTGATTAACTCAGAAAGTTTTTACTGCTAAACTCTTAAATCTCAAAATATAACATTTCTACTCTTTGAGCTCTCGTTCTCTCTTATTGAGTTCACAAAGACATTGAGACCATTGGCTATTAGACCACTTTCTGTTTAACTTACGTGCTCTGTTCCTTAGACACCATAATGCAGTTTTTCAACCATTTTTTCTGACAACACCCGCAACTTGTGTCTTCAATTCCACAACTCTGAGTCAATCAGTTTAGCCCCCTAGCTCTTCAGTTTCAATAGCCAGTTTACTGAACACCACAGGAGAACTAATACAGGTATGAAGACTGGTGACACACCGAGTTTTGAGGGTCCTAATTCTTTCATTCGACACTATTTATTGTTTATAGGATTTGCTCATAGATTAAATGTAGAACATGAAAGAAAAAGAATGTCAGGACTGGAAAACACCACAACCTGAATGTCTTCAGATAGTCGCATTCTTATAATGGAAAGAAACATAATCTCCTCATCTTCCAAATTTTCAACCTACAACTTTTGTTTTTATGAGCCAAGTCTGGGTTTCACTCTCTCCTGACTCAGGAGGACAAATATATAATTACTATGATTCCAACCAAAGTTAATATTTCTACCTTTACTCTAGATTCTGTCCCTTCTCCTGCAAGAGCTTGTGCTACAAATTTTCTCTTTTGTTAAGTTCCAGTGTTCCTTCCACATTGGCTCTTCTCCCTCTATATATAAAATGGTTGAGCCTCATTTATCTTAAGTATTTTTCCTTTTGACTTGGAAAACTCCTCTGTTGTATTTCCCTTCCCTTCAGAGCCTATTGCATTGAAAGTAACTACTCTGGTTATTTCCACTTATTTTTATATCACACCTTAGTCCTCAAATACTGTAAATATGGTTCCTAGCCCTACCACATTCCACTGAAGAATTTTCAAACTTGCCAGTGACCCCTGCATTTTCTAGTCTACGAGATAATTTTTCAGTCTTTATTTACTTGATCTTCCACTGTCATCTTTTTTTTCTTAAAATATTCTTCCCTACCGACTTTCCAAAATACTAGTTGCTCTTGATTTTCATTAAATCCTTGGCTTCTCCAAGAAGATTGTTGTTGACTTATAGAATTACATCTACTCTGCCTTCCCCTTAAAATGTTGGTCTTGCTGAGGACTCTTGCTTTGATACTAACTGGATGATCTCACTCATCCTTTCATAAACCTTGTCTATTTTACTGGCCTATCTTTATGTTCAACTGCCTCAAAAAAAGTTTCTTCTGAATGTTTTATAGACATTTCAAACTCAGTGTGTTTAAAATTGACCTCATTCCTCACTGACAATGATAATACCAAGTCTTTCTTTCTAGTGCTTTCCATATTGTGATGGTGGTAAAACACACCCAAACAAGAAAGAGCATGGATATCTTTGACTTACTCTTCATTCATTTAACACATTCAGCTGTTTGCCATGTCCTGCTGAGACTTAAAAAGCTGAGTTGCTTTTAAAAATACCTCTTTATGGGGCGCCTGGGTGGCGCAGTCGGTTAAGCGTCCGACTTCAGCCAGGTCACGATCTCGCGGTCCGGGAGTTCGAGCCCCGCGTCGGGCTCTGGGCTGATGGCTCAGAGCCTGGAGCCTGTTTCCGATTCTGTGTCTCCCTCTCTCTCTTTCCCTCCCCCGTTCATGCTCTGTCTCTCTCTGTCCCAAAAATAAATAAACATTGAAAAAAAAATTAAAAAAAAAAATAAATAAATAAAAAATACCTCTTTGACTGAGTTGTCACTGTCTTCACCATTGTTATCTTTATTTCAATGGTTCTTGTCATTTTTCTCACCACTGTAGTGATTCTCTAATAGGTTTCTCCAATTCCAGTCTAGCTTTCATTTCCAGTATGAACTTCCTATGACCTAAAGGGTAGACTTTTAGCACAAGATAATGGAAAGAATATAGCCTTTTGGAGGCAAGCAGACAAGAGAAAGATGAATATTTTTCCATATGACTCAAAATCCTCCAAAACCTTGTTTCTACATATCTGGCAAGACTCTTTCTAACCCATGCCCTCCCCCCCACCCAATCTGTGTATCTTTTGTCTTACCTAATTTAGTCTTTTTTTTTTCTAAACCTAATGAGCTCATACATGTCCTCATGCCATTGAACATGTTAATCTCCCTGTGTTGAAGGATTCTCCATGAATCTTACATACTTCCAAAAATATTAATTTAAACCTTTTCCAGTTCCCAAGGAACAAAATGTATATCCTTTCTTTGCTGTCATTGTACCCTATTCTTCTCTTGGTTATAGTATTACCCCAGATGTTTGCTATTGTAAAATGTGATTCTTGGGAACAGGTTCATAGAACATGGTGGGGGACTCAATATTTATTGAATGAATGGATAAATGACTGCTTATCCAATGTACTTCACAAAGATGAATTTACATAGAAAAAGTAATTTTTATCTGGAATTACTGAATTTCATTTGACATGACTGATCTCAAATTTTTAAGTATCCTATTTTTGCTGATGGGAGTTCTAACAAAATAAAAACATAGTAGATAAAATAATTGTCATGTAACATTTTGAAGGAAAACATATGGAGGCATTTCCTTTACCATGAAAATTTGGGTAAAATGCATTCATATTAGAAAATGGCACCTAATCTAAAAGAATACACATAGAAGCAATTATGTTAGTTAGAGATTTAGAATAATAAAAATGAAATATTGAATAAAAATCCATCTTACAAATTTGAAATTGAGTTCACCAACCAGTTAAAATAAGCTTAATCAGGCTTGACATTTCATTTTCTTATTGTCTTGTCATATTTTTCCCCCAAATTAAGTTGATATATGAAGTAGTATTTTCTCATTTTCTAAAAACTCAAGTAAAAATAGTGTCATAGTTCAAACTATTCTCTTCAGTCATTCAGTTACTTATGCTAGGGTTGAATCTTTTACCTATGTTGCAGCAAACAATAATAATAATAAAAGTTTTGCCTACATAGTATCATATCACATTGTATGATCATTAATGGGTGTGAATTTGACTTAATACAACAATCTTCACGTCAATTATAAGCTTGCAGAGTACTCCATTATATGTTACTCCAGTCCTGCTTAGAATAAAGTGGAACATTTTTATAGAGTGCTTTCAGGGAAATTTGTTGCTTTTCTACAAGAAATTGACCTTCTGCTCTCTCCCAAACTGCCATTCTGCAGTCTTTTTATATGCCTATTTTCTTTTTTAATGTGAAATACAGATGGAACTGAAGAGTGGAATATTGAGCTTCCGGTTAAATACCAGTCTTACCTTTACACAAGTGGATCTATGGCTGGGACTGTCCTATTGTGATGGGAAGTGGAATAAAGTGATTATTAAAAAGAAAGGTTCCATCTTAACAGCAAGCATGAATGAACTGAGGGAGCGTGCATCACAGTCCAGAGCCCAGCCACTGATGGTGAATTCCCTGGTCTATGTGGGAGGAACCCCACAGGAGCTGCACGACTCTTTTAAATACCTGAGTCTGGAACAAGGTAAAGTCCATCTGAAAGAATTCCCAAATAAATACAGCCCTGGTATAAATACAGGAGGTTTTGGTGGGTTCATGTTTTAAGATACAACAACAGAACCAGGCTGAAAGCAATACCTACCCATCCCTTTTTTGAAGAATTTTAAGCTTAAAATCACAGTGGTACCCGCATGGCTCAGTTGGCTAAATGTTTGACTTTTGATTTTGGCTCAGGTCATGATCTCACAGTTGGTGGGATAGAGCCCTGCATCAGGCTCTGCGCTGACAGCATGGAGCCTGCTTGGGATTCTCTCTTTCCCTCTCTCTCTGCCTCTCTCCCACTCACATACGTGCTCTCTCTCAAAATAAATTAAACCTAAAAAAATTTTAAAATCACAGAACATTTTTTTCAGATAGTTTTGTATGTTTCCCTTAAGAGTGTGCCCTCATACCTATTTATAATCAATATATTTATTCTAACTTGTCTTTAACATATACAATTATAATTTATATATATATTTCCTCATGTGTTTTCAAAGAAAACACATGAGGCTCTGGTTCTTTCAAATAGTGACCATTATCTGTATTCATAGATTAAAAAAATAAACTAGGTTGGTGGGCACAGCTAAGAAAAATGGCATTAAATTTTACTGGGGTTTTTTTTCTGACATAACTGCTAATTGTCTCTGTGCATTTCCATGGAGCTCCCCCATAGCAAAGCACATGAAAGGGTGGGTTTAGTTGAATTTTAAGCATGCTGGTGAAAAATATATATTTCATTTATTATTAATTACCTGAATGAAAGAAAAAGTGCATGAGTGCATGACTTATAACTAAAGCAAGCATTTAACTCATAAAAGGAATTTGAACATAATCAGAGAAATTTTTAATACAAAAAAGGCTACCAGTAGCTGAGTGCATTCTGTGTGCTAGGCATGGTTCTGAAAGCTTTACATGAAACTAAGTGGGCCATCTCTTCCTAACAAGCCCATGACTTAGGTATTATTATTTATACCCCCGTTTTACAGATGAGGAAACTAAAGAACAAAGTAACTTGCCCAAGGTCACATGGTTAGTAAGCAGATAGCAAGCCTTTCTGTCTCAGGCCAGCCTGGTGTCAAAATCCACTCTCCTTATTATAATCAAGGATTCCCTTTTATGGTCATTGGCCACTATTCCTTTGCTATAAATTGGGGAAAGCACAGAAACTTCTAGTTTGTGACTAAGCATGCTCCCATGTAGAAAATGTTCTCTACATATTTCAAAATCTGTGTACTGTGAATGGTTAAAGTTTCCATGAAGCAGTCTTTGCCTATTTGGTAAGTACATAAAGATTTAAATGCCTTTGAATAGAAAATATATGGCAAGCTCTAAGGAGACTTTTAGAAGGGTACTAGTAAGGAGTTAATGAATATCTGGGGTGTAAGACAGTAATGACATTTTCCAGGCACTTAAGATGTAACAGCAGCTAAAAATATTACATTCATATAAGGGCTTCTCCTGGTTTTCAGGTTTCTGAGGTTAGAAAGAGCTTGAAAACCCTTTAGATGAGCCAGATTACTTGATCCTACTTACATCTAGGAAACAAATCCCCTGCATCTGTGGCCTTATACTTTCAAAGTACACAAAAACCCATTACTATGATGGGCATAGAGACATGGCGTTAGCCAAATTTTAACTGGAATTGTAAGACAATCATGATAGAAGCTTAACACATCAACATAAAAACCCAAAGGGGATAATTTAATCTGCACTATGACTAAGTCTCTGATACTGAAAGATATTTTATTTATGGGTAATACTAAATTTTTATCATTGCAGTATCATACATATCAGTGGTTCTCAAGCCACTGATAAAATATTGAAGTATAGTAGCTGGAACATAGTAAGAACTCAATAAAATTAGCTGTTATTATTATTACTATTCAAGATACATCGGAATCTCCTGGAAAGGTTATTAAAAATGCAGATTTTATGACCCTATTCCCAAAGATTCTGTCTCAGATGCTTTGAGTGATACTGATCTATATAACTGCATGTTTTATATAGTGATCAGGAGAATATTCACCATATGGGGGTGCTGCCTGTATGTAGTAAATTGCAATTAAAATTAATCATGTTCACTTACTGTATTTTTTTTAATCCACTCTCAAATGGTCTTAAAAGTGTTCTGTGCTTCTCAATTAGCACCTTTTTGCAGAGGCTCTATTTTGTGGTCATATTAGCGCTATTTTTTTTCTTGTCCATTAATGTTGTAATCTTCCTTTGAATCAAATGCAAATTAAATTTCCTCTGTGGTATGGAAATGCTGGGCAGCCTAATTTGCTGAAGATGTATCACTTCAGAGCATGGGCATTTATCTTAGAACTACCACTTGGGACTATCACTTACCTCCAGGTTGGGGGCGACAGGGCCATGGCACATGATATCACAGGTTATGCTCTACCCAAAGACCTGTGTGGAGAAGGGAGGAGTAGGGGCTGAACGCACACAGAGGAGCTATTACTATGCTCTGCCATTTTCACTGAGTTCCATAGTTCTGACTATACACAGTGGTCACAACTTTTATATTCACGTTAGCATGACAGAGAGCAAATTCAGCTCTGCCAAGGCCTTCCTACCAGCCCAAGTGCCTCTGTGTTGGGTGGTGATTTGTCAGTGTAGAATTCTGGGCCACCTTTTAGTTATTTGGAGGCCTGGGGGTGGGGAGTCATTTCTGATTCTCAAAAGCAAGCAAAGGAGGCATCTCCTTTCCTCCCACTGCTAGGCCCTTTCCCCTCTTTCTATCCTAACATCCCAATTATATTTTGAAGGTAGTTGAAGAATATTTCTGGTGGAAATCGTTCTGATGGTGCAGAGTTGAAAGAACTGTGACTTGATTTGGCGAAACTGTCTGTCTGTTCTTACATAGCATGGTGAGGACCGCACACTAGAACTCAGGTTCCTTCACCTCCAAGGCCTGAGGCCAGCATTCCACTTCCTAAGGAGGATTAATACTTAGAAACCTCATCCAATACTCTCTGGACCTTTTTCCTTATCTCCAGAATGAAGGAAGGCTACCTCGATGGCCTTTCCCAAATTTTAAAATGCCATTCCATGAATTAATTTTTTTAATAAAAAAATTGTTTTAATGTTTATTTTTGAGAAAGAGAGAGAGAGAGAGTGCACTAGTGGGAGAGGGGCAGACAGAGAAGGAAACACAGAATCGGAAGCAGACTCCAGGCTCTGAGCTGTCAGCACAGAGCCTGATGTGAGGCCCGAGCTCATGGGCCAAGAGATCATGACCTTAGCCAAAGTCAGACCATTAAACAACTGAGTCACCCAGGTGCCCCACCATGAATGATTTTTTAAGACATTTCTTTTTTTATTCTTAATTTGTTAAATTGTAAAATATACATAAATGTTGCCATCTTAGCCATTTAGCGCACAGTTCAGCATTGAGTATATTTACGTTGTTGTGCGACCGCCATCATCCGTATCCAGCACATTGTCCATCTTGTAAAACTGAAACTCTGTGCCCTTTAAACAATAATGGGACTTTTCTGATAACAGCATTTCGATGTTTGCCAGAGCTGCCTTTCCACTGTTTGCATTTTGTTGTTAGGGAAACCGGCGTAGAGAGAAGTTAGGTAACTGAGCTATAAGCCATCAGAAAATCACTGCTGGTAGAGAAATCAGAATTCTTAACTTCTGAATTTTCAAGCAGATGCTTTTATATTGAACTTCATTGCTTTCATTTCCATTCACCCAACTTATGGAGTGTCTACTGTGTGTTCAAGATAGACTAGCAGTATTGATCAGTGGGGCCGAAAGGAACGTGAATAATAGCAAAGGCATTTAAAAGGAAATAGGCTGCAACTTAATGTGTTAGAAGACATAATAAGACATCATATAAATGCTGAAGAGAACAATATGGTCATTGTTACTATTAGCTTATTTTACTGTTAGGCGTTGCATTATGTTTTATTTTCTCTTCCTGCTGATGTGCTTTAATCTTGAAAAGAGCTAAGCATGTGTTTGGGGCCCTTCAAACTTGACAGTATTTTGTTCAGTAAGAGTCAGTGTGTGCTATCTCCAACCCAGTCTGTTCATCCCTTCTTTTACAGTTTTGTGCAGTTTTCTGTGCAGAATGCTGGCAAACTTATTGAGCTGATCTCTATTTACACAAAATAGCATGTAATTCAAAGCCATTGCTATTCCCTGGCTGACTGGATGCCCTATGGTTCTCTGACAAAAAAACCAGTGCATACTCCTAATCTATTCCTTCCACATTTCCTGTTAAACTTCACAGAACTACACTGCACTGTGGTCGTTCTAAAGTCAACTGGGTAGTGGGGTACCTGGGTGGCTCATTTGGTTAAGCGTCTGACTTTGGCTCAGGTCATGATCTCACGGTTCATGAGTTCGAGCCTCAGATCGGGCTGTCTGCTATCAACACAGAGAGTCAACTGGGTAGAACACATATTCTGAGAAACCTCCGGATGTTGCCGTTGCCAGAGCTGAATTTGCTCTCTGTGGTGCTAACGTGAATATGAAAGTGGTGACCATTGTGTGTAGTCAAAATTGTGGAACGCTGTGACAATAGTAGAGCATAGTAATAGCTCCTCTGTATGCTGTAACTGGATTTTAGTTCTCTAACTCTGGAAAGATTCTAACAGAATTCATATCAATATCTTAACATTTCAGAATATACTGAAACGATATTCTCCCTCTTGCTATCTTGCCTAACAATCCTCAAAGGGTATTTTCCCCCAGTGAGCTTGTTAAAATAATTGTGCTCCTTCAAATACTACTTTTGTTGCTTAAACAGTGCCTTATATATGTAACTGAATTTTCCAGAATTGAGGGACATGTGGCTAGCCCTTTACCATAAGGTCTAATTGCCGAAATTTTATTTCAAAAGAATAAAGAGAATGAGAAAATGTGGGCCTAAAGAAGTATAAGAAATACTTTCAATTGAATATTTTCAGTTATAATTAGCAGCTTATATATTTTTTCAAGATAAATATAAATACTTCCTCGTGACAACTTAGCCTGGTAAAAAGCAGAAGGAGGCATAAAGGATTTCCCAAATGAGACTCAAAAGTTTAAAAAATTGTATCTACAGCAACCCCCACACCTCATCAAAACGTAATCCTGCAGAGGACAGAAATGATTGGTAATTAATGACTCAAGACTTTTATGTGATATTAATCCCTTACTATTTGCTAGGTTTCGGTGGTTGCGTGAAGGATGTTAAATTTGCACGGGGTGCTGTCGTTAACTTGGCATCTGTGTCCAGCGGTGCTGTCAGAGTCAATCTGGATGGATGCCTATCAACTGACAGCGTTGGTAACTGCAGGGGAAATGACTCCATCCTGGTTTACCGGGGAAAAGAGCAGAGTGTTTATGATAGTGGTCTCCAGCCTTTTACAGGTAATGTGGACGTGCTCTAAATTAAATGTTACATGTCTCCCACTTGTCGCCTCTTCCCTCCCTGCCAGCCCACTACTGGTCCAGATGAGTAATATTTTCATGTGTCTACTTCTTATTTCCATTTAAGAATACCTGTATCGAGTGATAGCCTCTCACGAAGGAGGTTCTGTGTACAGTGATTGGAGTCGGGGACGTACAACAGGAGCAGGTAAATTTTATGTTAAAATGTGTATGTGCACACACATGCACATCTCTGTGCATACATGTTTGTGCATGTAAGAAAAAGAAGAGGGGCACCTGGGTGGCTCAGTCGGTTAAGCGTCCGACTTCGGCTCAGGTCATGATCTCGCGGTCTGTGAGTTCGAGCCCCGCGTCGGGCTCTGTGCTGACCTCAGAGCCTGGAGCCTGTTTCCGATTCTGTGTCTCCCTCTCTCTCTGACCCTCCCCCATTCATGCTCTGTCTCTCTGTGTCTCAAAAATAAATAAACGTTAAAAAAAAATTTAAAAAAAAGAAAAAGAAGAGACTATTATCCTGAAGCAAGTAGTATGTTTGTAATCTTATGAAAGAACATGCCTTGGTTTACAAATGTCAATGGCTAAGATGCTTAGGAGGTCAGTGCTTTTGATTTTTCAGTCATTTAGTAAGTGTTTGCTCAGGCTTGATTCTTTCCTCTTCCGATGCAGAAGGGAGGAGGTTCAAGTTGTCTTAAGGATCTAATAGGCCTGTATCTGTAGTGACATATCTATGGACAGGAAACTTACAGACTGCATAGAACCCAAGGAGCTAACGTCAGGATTAATTGCCATGGGTGGGAGTGGCACCCCTTCACCTCTCTCCCGCAGAGGGTACATTTGCAACCTGAACCCAGTTGGAAGCAGATATGTCTTTTATCACGTCATGACAGATGTTTGCCATGGTGGTGACTATTAGGATCTTAGAATGACTCTCCCAGGATAGAAACTGCTGATGGGTCCAAATTGTTTGAGTTAGAGGGGGGAAAAAACCCCAGAAGATAGAATATATTAGATCAAATCTCAGACAACCGACTTATAAGTGCTTTGTACTTCTCACAGTGACCACAATGTCTTTTCACATGATACCATCATAGGAAGGCATTCATTGCAAAAAGTTTTGCGAGGCAGTAGGCTTTTACCATTGTGAGTCAAATATTGGTCAGAGAGTCAAATAAATGTCTGTAAGACTGCCATTTATGTCTCTTGAAGGAAGTTTATTCTTAACAACTCCCCGTTTGTCTAAAGGTGTGTTTTTCACCAAGACGTTCTCTCATACTTATTATTAACCATGGGCTACTAACCCAAACACCTTTTGAGAAATCTTCTTAGTCTAGGATAACTAAATACTGAGATGGGCTACTAAGAATAATTTTCAAAGCTCTTTGCCTACAGATTTTCCAGAAGAGGACAACCTGACACTTTTCTAAGGTGATTTAAATTATCATCTATTTATAGGCAAGACAATGAGCCGAATAGTCTCTTAAAATCCTTTTCAACTTCAGAGCTTGGAGAAAGCTCTGATATAAAATATTCATTTGTTACTGGCCTGTCCTCTGCCCCTAGTTCACCTCCTCTGCTTTGTTAACAAATATACTCTAAAGCCGGCTTTCAGTCTAAGTCAGCAACGTAAATAGGTATCTAGAAAGTGCATTGCTTACATGGCATAATAGTGCCCATTTTGAGTATCACAGAGAGAGCATGCAAATAGAGCTCTGAATTTATAGCAATGATCTGACCACAAAGTCTTATGCTATAAATTCATATTTATAATCTGACCACAACACTGAGCAGCTACATGCTCCCAAGGGTTGGAGAATAATTGCACTATTTAATTATTTTTGAGTCAGTTTTGCTCTGTCCCTTATGAGAAGGCCATCTGTTAGACGGCACCGTACTTTGCCCTGTACCACATTTCAGAACTAATAAAATCAACATCACTCCCGTTGTCCCTTTGCTTGCATGTTGATTGTGTGGCCTGTGTGTTTTCTATAGGTGCCCGTGGTGTTTTAACTGCACAGACAGTGGTTCTCCACCTCTGTGCTTCTCTCCCTTGAAGCTGTTTCCCTTGAAGCTGTCCTGTTTTATTGGTCTGAACAGGAAAGTCAGAGAGGGAGGATATTTGATGTGGGAAAACCAGAATGATCCTCCATCGACAGGGCTCAGGAGTCCACGGACAGCTAGAGCGGGCCTCTCATCCATCATCCTGCCATGGAGTTCCTTGGGTTTTTTCTCAGTGTTCCCAGAGCAGTTTTTTCATCAGTGATGAAGTTGTTACTGATCAGAACTGGAAAAATAGCTAATAAATAGTTAAAGGTTATGGATTTCTAAAATTAGGGGACCCAGCTTGTGAGTGCAGTGTTGCAGTTCCTTTAAACATCCCCATTTTGTGTTCCTTTTTTTTTTTTTTTGAGATACTTGGAAGAAAACACTTTGAACATTCTGAAAATGATTTTGTATAATCTCAAGGGTGCCAGCTCCTCTACCCCCTAAAATGCAATTAGGAATGTATCCTGTATATCGTATCTGATAGAATTTTGCTTTTTCAAAATTGATTTGAAAAACAATTGAATGTGGAAAATTAGATCAGACATTCAAGTACAATACAATCACATTTGTGATATTTTTTGGCTAATACATTGAAGATATAAAAGTGTCAAACCACGATGTATAATAACAGTCTAATTATCTTGCTTCAAAGGGGTACATCATTATATTGTTTGAACTTGTTATCTGCCTACCATCCACCTCCTTCTTTATGAGTGATGTTTAAAACATGTCTGGTACATTAAATGTTTTTGGAAAACCTGGACTACCCTCGAAAGAACGTTATGTCGATGGAGTTTTGATGGTTTTGAAATATCGCTTAAACTGAATGGCTCAAGATGTGCAGTCATATTAAATCAATGCTGAAAAGTTACAACTCTAATAAATTGTATTTATGCTAATGGTTGAGTCTGATTTACTGCAGCCATTAAAAGTGAAGAATAGGGGCGATAGTCTTCTCAGAATGGCCATTTCTCTGTTTTCTCTTTTATTCTTTCACAGCTCCACAAAGTGTGCCAACTCCCTCAAGAGTCCGCAGCATAAACGGATATAGCACTGAGGTGACCTGGGATGAACCTTTTGTGGTTAGAGGTGTAATTGAGAAGTACGTTCTGCGGGCCTACAGTGAGGATGACCCCCGTTCACCCCGCATGCCCGCTGCCAGTTCCGAGTTTGTTAATACCAGCACCCTCACAGGTAAGGGTGATTCCGTAGGGAGTAGATTTTATTAATTTTCTTTTTGTTTTGATTTTTAATAACATTATTCAAGAATTTTTCCCCCAAAACATGAGTTATTTGTATATTTTTCCTGGTTAAAAACAGCAAGAACCATCTAATGAAATGGAAGCTTATATCTACCTAGGATGAGGAGGATAATCCGACAATGTTTATGGGCTCTTATGGATAGCTTCATCACATGGTTGATATCCTGGCGTCCCTAAGAGATAAGGTCACAGGGGGCTCTAGTCCTTAAACACTCCATAGTCATCATTTAGATGTCTTATGTATATATATGGAACCAGCTTACCTATCTCACCATGCAAAAATTTACTCTTTGGGACTAGCCAAAGTTCACAACACCATTATTTATTGGAAAATTGTTGGTTAAACCTAATTATGTCAAGGTAGAGGAGGATGAGAGCACCAGCAGTTTGACTGGCAAACCAGTGAATCAATTACTCACAGGGCACTATGCCACGCAGAACGATTGGAGGGGAAAGTGCTCGTACACATCACACGCGTGCCCCATACTCAAATGCGTGCACATGTAGTAAGACAGCAGTTTTTAGCTTCGTGAAATGTTAAAGCACATTTACATGGAACGTCAAATTTCAGGCTTTGGCCAAAAAAAGGAAAACGCACCAACAAATTTGATAGAAAAAAATGTCTCCTCTGTCAAAGAATTTTCAAACTTGAAAAATGATATGGATTTCAGAGTCACTTAAATTATCTTTCAATATCTGTTGGTAACCCTCTTCTAGCCTTTTACTTCCTTCTTTAGATTTTTTAGAAACTACAACCCAAATATGTGAGCAATTATGCACAACTTCACATCTTCTAGTTCCTTTTTTCCTACTTTACCTACTTGGTAAAATCCAACCCGATTAAGCCCGTAGATTGCCTTTGCCCAGGTTGCACATTGAGGCTAAGTGGGCTGGGGTGGGGGTGGGGGTGGGAGCAAAAAACAAACAACAACAAAAATGAGCAGTTTGAACTACAAATTCTTGGTCCTCATTTTCAAATGGGTACTCAGTAATGATGCCAATCCTACTATATTTCTATAATAAGCTCCTTCTTCTATTCTCATTAAATATTTTCGATTTTTCCAAACAATCTAAATGCTAACCTCCCTCTTCCCACTCAGCTGAGGGGCTTATGTATTAGATTATCATAGACACCAGAGAAGAAACAGAATCTATCATATAGGGTTTCTGTCACTATCTTTCTAGCAAACATATATATTAATTGCATTTTTCTGAGCAATAGTGTTGTTATTAGGGGTTAAATGCATTAATGTTTGCCAAAACACTTAAAACTGTTTTTGGCGTAATCTAGGCATTTGCCGTTAGTATTACCTTTATTTTTTACTTTTCTCTCTCTTTTTTTTCACCTGGGACTTTGTTATGAATGCAACTTCTCCAGGCTTCCCACACGTGCTCACTCAGCAACTCTGGAGGCAGAGCTCGGCAATCCTTGGTTTTCATAAGCCCCCCTTACCTGACTCTGATGTGCCAAAGTTGGAGAACCAGTGCCCAGATGGATTTTTCCCAGAATCACTCAAAATCTATCAACTCCTGTTGTTAAACATAAGCAAGCAGCCTTAAACCCATTATTAAAAGCCTTCCTTTTATTTAAATTCCTTTCCAGCTATGGCCCTCTCTCTCTTCTTCTCAAACTTGCTTTTAGCAAGAAGTATTTATGGATGTTGTACCCATTTATTTCTTCACTTTATGTGGCTTGTGCTCACTTGCCTTGCAAAGGACACCAACAACTTCCATATTTACCTAGCTAAAGGACCCTTTACAATCCTGGTCTCGACTGCTCAACATCATTTTACACAGATTTCTCATCATTTATTGAAATATATCTTTGCTTCAATGACTCTTCCATTTTCCAACCGGATTCTCAGCCCCCCTTTTTTTGGTGTCCTTCTTCTGAAGCTTGTCTCTACATTTTGGAGAACCTCAGGATTTAGACCCGGAATCTTTCATTCTCTTTCTTTTTTTTCTACATTCTTCCTCCAGGAAACTCATCAATTCCCACAGCACCAAATACCATATAGATGCTACTGACTCACCAGTCCATTTCCCACCTAGATATCCAAATGTGTGTGTGTTCACCAGGCACTTAGAAAGATGGACGTTTCTAACAGATGTCTCATAATCTCTAAATTGACCATATCCAAACCTGAACTCTTACTCCTCCTGCATTCCCAGCATAAATAAATGACACCTCCAGACATGTAGTTAATCAAGCTTGAGAATTTTTCTCAGCATTTCGTATTCTCTTCATGCCTCATGTCTATGTTTATTGATCCATTTTCCAAACTATGTGTTAAATTCATCTGTCTTCTCCTATCTACTGTCCAATCCAAACCACTACAATCTCTTCTTACCTGGACAACCGCAACCCTTTTCTTTCTCACTGACCATCAGTCCATGTCACAAAGCAACCAGACATCACGTCCCTCTCCTCAGAATGCCTCAGCTGCTTTCCACTGCCCCTCTCCCAATCTCGTTTTGTCTCAGTCCCTCCTCATTTGCTGGGCTTTCAACTTTTGCTGTTAAAATTAATATGATTTTTTAAAAAGTCCTGCGGCACTTGGGTGGTTTAGTTGGGTGAGTGTCTGACTCTTGGTTTCAGCTAAGGTCATGATCTCACAGTTTGTGAGTTCAAACCCTGCATTGGGCTCTGTGCTGACAGCATGGAGACTGTTTGGGATTCTCTGTCTCCCTCTCTCTCTGCACCTCCCCAGTCTTGCTCGCTCTCTCCCTCCCTCTCTCTCTCTCAAAAATAAATAAACATAAAAAAAGTCCATATGTCAACCTTTGAAGTAATTCCTGACAATAATGGTAGGATAAATCTCTCAAAATGGAACAACTGGATGAAAGGCTCTTAAAACATTATATACTCTTGTACCTTAAAGTCAAGCAGATGTTGATACAAAACTCTGCTACCTAACCTTCCTGAACTTTGAGGAAGTTATGTGTCCCCCTGGATCTTTCTTTTATGTCTTAACCTATGAAGTGAGAGAATAATATTTACCTTAGGAGAATATCAAAAATATTAAGTGTCTGATATTCTAGCTGTAATGCTTTTTAGCTGTGTAAACTTATACAAATCAGTTAACACCTGTCTGCTTCTGACTTCCTATAAATAAACGGTAATGAAATAACTATCTACTTTATGAGATAGCTGTAAGGATCACGTGAATCTATGTGTATGTAAAGTACACAGGACAGCACTTGATACATGGATTGCACTGTATAAGTGTTAGTTATCAGACATTTTTTAAGTGTATAGTATAATGCTTAACATATAATAATTTCTCAACAAAGAACAGTTATTTGTATGCTTCCAAAAAGGCTGTAAAAATATATACTTACACTAATAGGCACAGCACAAGAGTGTATGTTTCATTTCATCCTAGTTGAGTACGTTTTAAAGCTAAAAACTTTGCAATTTTTCAAAATATATCAGAATATGGTTTTAATTTGATTTATTTGATTGCTAGAGACATTAAGTGTTTTCAGTGCTTATTGGTCATATATACCTCCTTTATGTCATTCCTAGCAAGTTTCATTGTCAGTTTTTCTATTGGAAGCCTCACATTTTACCCATTAATTAAAATATCTTTTTAGGGGCGCCTAGGTAGCTCTGTCGGTTGAGTGTCTGACTCTTGATTTTGGATCAGTTCAGGATCCCAGGGTCATGGGATTGAAACCTGCGTCAGGTTCCATGCTGAGCATGGAGCCTGCTTGGGATTCATTCTCTCTCTCTCTCTCTCTCTCTCTCTCTCTCTCTCTCGCTCTCTCGCTCTCTCTCCTCGTCATCATCGTCCCCCTCCTCTACCCCTGTTCATGCTCTCTCTCTCTCTCTCTCTCTCTCAAATAATAAAATAAAATAAAATAAAATAAAATAAAATAAAATAGTGAAATAAAATAAAGTGAAATAAAATAAAATAAAATAAAATAAAATAAAATATCTCTTTCCATATGAAGAATATTATACTTATGTTTGTCTTATATGTTGCAACCCTCATCACTTCTCATTTTTCTTTTCCTTTTTTTGCATTATTATGTGAAGATGAAAAAACATTTTCTGTAATAAATATAATATTGAAAAAACTTTTCATTAATTTTCTGTTGATAATTTGAAAAAGAAACCCATAATCTCCATTCAGGGTAGACTAATATTTGTTTATATTAGATATACCACATTGATAATATATAATGCAGATTCTCTGAATTAGCAATTCTAAATCCGAAGTAAAATCAAATCAGAAACTAGGGACAGGAATTTACAAATTATACCAGCTTGAGGCGTCTGGGTGGCTCAGTTGGTTAAGCATCTGACTCTTGATTTCTGCACGGGTCATGATCTCATGGTTCTTATGAGATTGAGCCCTGCATCAGGCTCTATGCTGACAGTACAGAGCCTGCTTGGGATTCTCTCTCCCTCTCTCTCTGCTTTTTCCTGCCCCCTCTCAAAATAAATAAACTTTAAAAAAAAATCTAAAAAAAAAAAAAAAATACCAGCCTCTCCCAAGATTCTGAAGGATATTCCCATGGAGGATAATACACCCCCTCCCCGGATTGAAACCAGTACAGTATATTATTGGGTGTTACTAAAGGACATGTCAGTCATGTGACTGGTGTACAGAGAAAATAAAATTGGAGAGCCACTGACCAATTGTTATTTATTTTTATATACCCAATCTGTAAAAAAACTAAGGAAAAAGTTTCAGCTATCAATACAGTTTTATTAATTTCTCTTTTAGAAACTTTCTTTTTTCTTTGTAATTTCCTTTCCTTTCCTTTCCAAGTTCTTTTAGGTCTTATTAGTAGCACAAAACTGATGATTTAAAAATTATACAGGTTTCCTGAATTAAGTCTGACCCAGAGCGTATTAGTCAGTAGTTGGAGTTCTGTGCTCTTTTCTTACATTACCTTACATTAGTTATTTATATTTTAATGTTCAAAGCCACATTGTTTTAGGCATATCTCTAAAATAGAATTAGTTTGATTGAGTTTTATATTCAATTTGAAATTGAATTAAGTTTAACTCATTCACGTTTATTTTTATAATTTATGTAACGGCTCTTACTTCTGCCATTATATATCATGCTTTCCAGTTTTATTTGTTATTTTTTAATGACTTTTCAAACTATTCTTTTTTTGTTCTTGCCTGTGTGGACTAAGAATTCTTTAACTTTTTTTTTCCCCATCAAGGGGTTTTAAAGTTATATCTGCTGTTCACAATTGTGAAATGAACACACAAGGATGCACGTAGGAAGTAATCTTCAAGATTATGGAGCATTTAATGGTAAAGAGAAAAGGGTGCTAGAAAGTGAGAACAGAGGCGTAAGAAAGTAGAGAGTGAAGGCTGGATTTGGTGTAAATATGAGGGGTGTGGAGTTTGGACAGTGATGGCTGTTTTGCCAGTTGGTTGAGATAATAACGTATCAAGAGAGGAAGATCAGTTTTGTTATTGATCTTAAATAATCCCCCTTTTGCATTTCTGAGGTGACTTTTGGTGAGATTTTAATGTTTACTTTTGGTTGTTAAAGTGATATTTCTTTGCATGAAACAATGCTGATTACTGGATGCACAAGGCAATTTAGCTTTACTGGTTCACATACGGTTCTTTACCAATTAAGTTATAAAATGTGTTCATCACTTTTCATGTATTTCTTGCTATTATATAGCCAACTCTTTTATTCGTGGATCCTTCTTCAGCTTGGAAAGTTTGCTGTTGTATATGTCCCTATTACTTCTGGTAAAAAATGCCAGCTTTCAATATTGTGTGTCTCTTCCAGGTTGGTCCTCCTATTTGAGAAGTCCAGACACACAGCTTTGTAGAGTCAAATCAATCTACGTTCAAATTCCAGCCCTGTCACTTGTTAGTGGTATGATCCAGGCACATTAAATAACATATCCCTATATCAGAGTTTCCTCACATATAAACTGTGTATAAAAACTTCTGTGTTACGGAAGTGTTGTAAAGATAAAACATGAATTACTTATATAGAATATTTTGCTCTGGTACATAGTGAATGTTCAACAAATTAATCATTATCTTTATATTACTTGGTCTCTGAATTCTAAGTTATTGCTTCATAATTATTTCCCTTTTCATATTCTGAGTTTTTGTTATTGATTCTGCTTTCTGATCCTTCTAAGGTGATCTTAAAATTTTTCTATTTCAGTCTTTGATATGATTTGCATTTATTTCTCCTCTCATCCAGCTCACCTTGTCTTCTGCCTACCTCTCAGTATTCTCAGTTTTCATCACTGTTGTTTACCACTTATCTTCCATCTTTGGCTTAATGGACTCCAAGTTCTTTTAGGTCTTATTAGTAGCATAAAAACTATACAGGTTTCCTGAATTAAGTCTGCCCCAGATCATAATAGTCTGTAGTTGGAGTTCTGTGCTCTCTTCTTCCTCTTGAGTCACAGATGTTCTTCTCGTTGGCTAAATGCACCCTGACCTCCATGTCCATGGCTCACTTGCCCCAACCCTAAATGTACCTTCAGATTGAGTGCTTGCTCAGGAAAATTCAATCATTTTCAAGTCACCCAAGTAGGCACTTAGTTTTTGTCAATAAAAACCTTCGCTGGGATTTTGCCAGGTCAATTGAGGTAAAATAGCTCTAGACTCATGGCAATAAGCAAATCTCAACATGCTTCTTCCCAGTATTTGGTAAAGAAGAAGGGCTGATGCTGTGGGCATTTTGTACCCAGCTGGGGATTCGGTTTGCCCTGGGCTATCCTTCAAGTAGTCAATTTGTCTTGGCCTTGTATCCTTCCAGGTATTTCTAAATCTTTGGTCATTTCATTGGTATTCTTATTAAGGCTGTGATTCTCAACCATGGGTGCCACTGAGCTGCCCAGGGAGCTTTAAAAACTACTGATGCCCAGACTCCACCTGCAAAGAGTCTGATTTTTTGTTTGCTTAGAACACAGGCTGGACATTGATATCTTTAAAGTGTCTATAGGAAATTCTGTTGTACAGCCATTACTGGGGAACACTGTTAAGGGGAGGACTGAGATCAAGTCTCAATTTTACCCAGACATGCTTATGGCAACCTCTATCTCCCAACTGAAACTTGAAAATATAGGACCCAAAAAAGGCAAATGTGTAGATAAAGATGATAAAGTATTAAAATTAAGTAGGTAAAATTAGCAAAGGAAAATCACAGGACAACAAAACTTAAGTGCCGAGCATTGGGAAGAAGTGGGAAATGACAGTCACGCTGACAAAATGCAGAAAGCAAGAGAGAGAGGGAAAAAATGAATATTAACTAGGAGAACTGGAAGAATAGAATAGTGGGACAGAATATTTACCATTCATGAATTTGGCTACCAGAGGATTAAATGAGATAAATCCCAGTAGTGGTGGAGAGTCCAAGGGTTAACAGCCCCACTCAGGAGCAAATGGGCCCCTTTGGGCCACCAGGTCTGGATTCTGTGCCCTCCGAAGGCCAGGGTTCAGAGCAGGGAGTTCTTGAAAGTTCATATCCTCAGATGGAGCCTCAGGGTAGAAAGCCCTGCAGTTATCACTCCAGTGTATCTTTAGACTTGTTGCAAAGGGCTCCAATTAACTCTGGTAGCTTTTGCTGATTTTCCCTCCAGCCCTGTTAACATGCGAAGTTGCTTCCCAGAGAGACAGCCCTGGCATTTCCCTTCAAACCCAGGGCTGTTCAGAAAGTGACTTCACAATTCGATTTGAAATTATGTCAAGAATGAGTGGATTCAAGAATTTGCACATATACAATATTTTTTTTCTTTTTTTCCTTATATTAAACATATAAACTTGATTATCAGCATAATTAGTCTAGCATCTGGCATTAGTGTTAGGGCTATAATTGGTACACCAAAACTATTTTCTCAATTTTGTTGCTGCATTGCATTTAGCTAAAGCCTAAGAGTTATATATTCTTTCTTTAGAATAATAAATACTAAAAATTAATAATATTTATTATACACTGTATTTTAGTGGAAGAACCAATAATAATCATCTTTCAGATTACCCAAATAAATCTAAATTTGTGTAGAAAAATAAATGAAAGACATTTTAATTTATGATGCAACTAATAATATACCTTTTGCTACTAAAATTGGTTCAGTCCTCAGATGCAGTAGACTCTAGTCTTCTACCTAAAGAAATTGGGTAGCATAATGAAGATCTGTCTCTCATTTTTCTTTCTCTTCTGTAGCTGGTAGTAATAATGAGTGATTTTCAACTCTGTTGGTCATAAAGTGATTCCTGGATTGCTTATAAAATGCACATTGTTGAGTCCTTCCCCAATACCCACAAGAGTCTGTATATGGGGTTAGATTTTATCAATCTGCATTTGACTGAGTGTTCCAGTTGGTTCCCTTGAAGAAGGTCTATAGACCACATATTGTAGAACATGAGACAGGGGAGTGGCCAGGAGAGAAGGGGGTCATTTTCACCTGCTGGGCTTGAATTCATCCCAGCTTTGTTTTCACCTGCTCCTTGTCTCAACTACATTAGTTTTGCAGGCAGAATATTGCTAAGGGCAAGTGGAGAAATAGAGGCAGTGTAAGTAGGGCCTCTTGCTCTTAAGGGAAGTGCTTTTGAATGTTGCCCAAGGAGAAGAAGTGAACATTACTTGAGATGTTGGTAAAATGAAGATTCTGATTCAGTAGATATGAAGATGGATGTGAGATTCTGCATTTCAAGCAAGTCCAAACCTACCATCCCTAACCCCATATGCCCAGTAGAAGTCAGGGAGCTCACTATTTATATAAGAAATAAAAAAACAAGTGTTGAATTTCAGGATGCCCATTGGGTTCATTGATAAAAGATCCCAGTGCAATTCAACAAATGAAATAGAATTTCATCTGCATGTATTTAGATTACAAACATTTAACTATACATAAAAAAAAACACACAAAACCAACCAACCAACCAACCAACCAACAATAAAACCTTTTAAAATAACGGCACAGACAAAAGATGCTATCCAATTCTGAAATTGTCAATATCTGCTACCCAGGAAGAATGTGCAAATAATTGTATGGTTTCCCAATCATTGACAAAAAATAAATAAAACTCATTTTGGGGGTATAAAAAGGAATGAAGAATCAAGAGCCCTAGAGAATCTTTGATTAATGAAAAGTTAGAGGCATACACAAAATCAAATGTACTGTACTTTATGGACCATACAAGGAGTTGTCAAGGGGACTTTAAATCATAAGTGATTTTGCCTTATGCCTGACTTTGGAACTTAAGCTCAGCCATTAGTCCATTAATAAGTGAGATGCTACTCTTTATGTGTATGTGCATGTATGTATGTGCATATGTATACATATATGTACACATATACATATATTGTATATATCATATATAATATAAGCTATTATTATACTTACCTGAGAAGCCAGCAGAGAGATGACTATAATAAAAACTGTGATTTTTTTTTCTACTCAGCTGGGAACTCTTGACTCAACAGTTATTAAAACTCCCTAGGGGTGCCCTTTGTGCACCCAGCTTATATTTTCATTAAACAATAAGTTCCTCAGGACAAGTATCATACTTTATATTTATTTTAAGTCTTGCTCAGCACCTTGCTTAAGGTAGATGATCAGTACACTTTTCTTTTTTTTTTTTTTTCAACGTTTATTTATTTTTGGGACAGAGAGAGACAGAGCATGAACGGGGGAGGGGCAGAGAGAGAGGGAGACTCAGAATCGGAAACAGGCTCCAGGCTCTGAGCCATCAGCCCAGAGCCTGACGCGGGGCTCGAACTCACGGACCGCGAGATCGTGACCTGGCTGAAGTCGGACGCTTAACCGACTGCGCCACCCAGGCGCCCCATCAGTACACTTTTCTTAAAGTGATGAAGAAATAGACAAATGAACAGATGCAGCTTCCTGCTAACACATTTCTAGTTAATGAAATGTTAATATTATTTTATCCTGCTGAGTTGAGTATTGAACTACTGATTTTTACTAGTCTCATCAGTGTTATAGTTCTCTAATTTTATGAAATAATGTACAGAACTATCACAACTTAAACATATATTTGGAACTTAATATGCTTATTCCCAACGGAAAAAAAAAGTGTTGGTAGGGTAAATAGATTCTAAAAATTAGTTCCCAAACTTGCACCTCATAATGGAACTCAAGTGCTATAATTTGCAATTAAAAATAATGGAAGCCAATACTGCTATATTGCTGATAATTACACAGAACAGAAAAATTCATTTATTAAAAACAAAAGCATTATCTACTCTGTTCCAGGCTAGTGCTAGATCCTACCTTTACAATCTGCTTTTATTGTTGTTTTTTCTAATATTTTTTATTGTGGTAAAATACACATAACAAATAATTTGCTTTTATACCATTAAAATATGGTCCAAGAACTTTCTCTAAAGTATAATATTATATTTTAAAAAATCACAAAGTTTTATGGGGAAACACAGTAGAGATGAGTTTTCATTTTTATTTAATTTTACTGAAAGGATCCAAATAACAGTGACTTAGACAAGATTAAGTTTTTCTTTTTCTGGTAATAGATGTTCAAGTTTAGTCAATGTAGGAGTGGGATGTTCACAGTGCCAGGGACCCATACACTTCATCTCTTTGCTATGCCACACTAGGGACAAGACTACTTGCCTCATGGTCCAAGATGGCTGCCTGAGATTCAACAATCCAGTCTGGTTTCCATCCAGCAGGAAAGTGGGATGGTTGAAAAAGGATATGCACATTCACTGCAAAGACATATTTCAGAAGTTGTTCCTCTATCTCTCTATACTTGTGTGTTTAGTAGGTATAGCCATGTGACTATGAACTTACGTCTATGAATTTAAAAAGTCTGTGAACTAAGTTCATAGTCACATAGCTATACTTAGCTGCTGAGAAACGTTGTCCTTATTCACAGTAGCCATTTGTCCACCCATCTTTCTGTTTTACTGTGGAAGAAAAGGAGAATATATAATGAGGGGGCACTTAGTGGTCTGTGCCTCAACAGGCAAACTTCAGAAGGAAATTTTAAAAATTCATTTTGATGGTATTATTAAAAGATGAATTTTGAGGAAGTCTTTGCCATTTTTATAGTACCCCATAAATTAACATTCCATATTTGTAGTTTATTACAAACTATTTCTTTAAATGTAAATCTTGGTCTGAAATGGTATGAAAAAATTCACAGGACAAAAATATGGCCTATGACATAAATAGTAAAAATAGAAATGATGTAATGTTCCTGCTTAGCTAATGTAGAAGAATTTCATTAGGTAATGCAGTGTTGATGAGTTAATAGCTTTGTCTAACTCTCCTGAATACATAATGTGCCTGAACGAGTTGTACATTGTGAAATCTGCAGATAGCCCTTTTTACAAGTTATTCATTTTCTTTTATGCCCTAAGAATCTGCAGTGCAGGATGTGGATTTCTTTTTGTTACGTGTTGTACCATGGTTAAAAATGAGGGTGGCATATAAATTTTGCTGTATAGTGATAGTCAAGTAGGAATATCTATAATACTATAGTAGTTGATACAAATACTTCAAGGTTACCAATAAGATCTGATAAAGAAAAGGAACAGTCACTCCCAATTTTTCTGTTTTCTAACTTGTGACCATTTTATATTTGTATTGCATTTGGAACTAATAAAATATATGTGCGTGTGCGCGCGCACACACACACACACACACACACACACCCATGCCCAATGTTTTACTCAAAAGCACACATGTATGCACACACACTGATTCAGGGTCTGAATCAAATCAGTTCTTTTCATAAGGGAATATTATAGGCCTACACACTTGCTCATTTTGGAGGATAAATATGCTACTTTCTGTTTGAACACAGTAGGATTTAGCAATAAATTTGAACCTTTTAACAAATTTTAAGGTGTAATTGTAAATAATTTGCTATAAAAAGTGTGCTACTTTTAGTGACATCATTTCAATCCATCTTCTTTCTTCTTGCAGAACTGGGGTTTGGGTTGAATAGCAAGAATGATAATCTTGGAGTCAGAAGACATAGGTTCCAAACTCTGCTCTGCTGTTGGGTTTGAGCAACACCTTCCAGACTCTGCCTTACAGCAGCCCCATCTGTATAATGGGGTAATAGTATAGGAGGTTCTTAGCAAGGACCTGGGACACTGATCAATAAGGGGTGACTTTCATTTCTTTTTCTTTTCCTCCTGTCTTCTTGCCTGCCTCCCTACTTACTCACATCCAATAGTTTCTTTGAGGGTTCTTCTAATGATTCCACTATCACCCCTTGAGGTTAGATGGAGAGTTAATGACTGGATGGCTTCAAACCTATTGCAGAATTACAATGGAAATGACAGAGACAAAGGCATTAATTAAAAATTAGGTTAGATGTAAGCCTTCTGAGAGAATCTTAACTGGATAATACTTTGAGGTCAATTAAAATCCCTGTTTAAACCATTCTCAAAGACTGGAATTGGACCCTATATTTTATAAAGAAAAATAAAAGAATAAAATGTTTTTCCTATTTGTAAACATCAAAATATGTTTAGTTTTCTTTATCCCAGGTATATGATTTTCTGTAATTTCTACTACAAGTTTTAAACAAAATCAGAAAAACCGTTTAAAGGAAATTAAACATTAAGAATTCGTTTTAGAGTGTTTAGAGGATTACCTTAGGTTTGAGGTAAAGGTGTTTACTATTCCACTTTTTGGTTGAAATGAAAACTGGATTTCATTTTATAAATATTAGAGATCCTAATTTTCATTTAAAATCTTTCCAAAAACCGCAACAACAACCAATTGCCACCTTCTATGCTATTAAGAACCAGAGTAGAAGCATCCTGGGTGTGTTTCCAGATCTCTGTTAGACCATTAAATTTTCATCCATACTTAACAAATGTCATTATTCAGTTTCATGGGGTCACTGTGTCAAAATGTCTGTGTTAGACCTTTAATTTATTTTCAGAGGTTCCTTTAAGTGGGCAGAAAGTGTGGCATGTTGGATGGATTTACTCTCTTTAATCCATCCACCAGGGTGGTTTGCAGCTCAAAACTTATTCTGGGATGTATACTCAAAAATCAGAATTTATCAGCATGGCAGCCTAAGCCTACTCCAGAAAAGTCTCCCTCTCTTCTGCTTCCCTTCTTCTGGCTGGTTCTCTTTTAAAAGGTGGGTTCTTCCATTATGTCTCCAGGTAGCGGTAGCAGCCGTGCCTGTGTGGTATCCCTCACCAGATGGCCCTCTTAATAAATGCCTTTCTCTTGCCCACCCTCACTTCCTTGATCCAAATGTGAAATGCCAGCAAATAAATAAGAGCATTGTACTCTGATGAGTTCTCTTGAGATGAAGAGAAGCCCCAGGGAGAAGAAGCTAGAAACAGCTCTTCTGTTTGCTGGACTGCTCCTAATTACTGGCTAGTAGGTAAAAGACACTGTTTAGATAATATAGAATTTAAAGGGAGAGCCAGGGAGGGAGGGAAGGAGGGGGAGAGAGAGGGAAAGAAGGAGGGTGCATATATTATGTCAAATGCCTCTGCTAACGTGAACATACTCTTGGGTTGTTAGAGTCCATTTGAAATATTGTGCGTGATCTTTGTGAGGGACCACAGTCTTCGGTCTCAGGGTAGGCGATTGCTGTGTGCAGATTTCACTGCCAGGCTAAAAGTGCAACACAAATGAGTGGGTAATGAGAGCAGAACAGCCAGTTCTTTAATTGAATTAAAAGCTGGGTGACATCAATGCAGACACCTGTCCAATTACAGACAGGCCAAGGTGTTTACCATTGCTGTACAAGCGATTCGAAGATGACAGAAATCTTTCCGCCCACAGATTAACATAATGAAGGAGAACAGATTACCGTGGATGGCGGCCAAACACCTAGGTTGGCAGCTGGGGGTGGGGTGGGAGAGGGAGGAGGAGTCCGCTCAAGTATGTAAATAGAAACAGCCTTTTTTCTTTCTTCTCAGAAATGTGTTGGGCTTTACAAAGGATGCCATTTTGCTTTGTGTCTCAGGTTCGGTTTCCGGGCAGAGCATTTATACTTGTCTGCATTTAGTCAGAGGAGTTAATCATAAAATTCCAACGTCACAGCTGGCTCCTCTGTTGTCTTCCTGCTTCTCGGCACACAGAGTTCTATTAGAGACTCAAAAGCTCGCACAGCTGGTGTCAGCTCCACAATGATTTTCTCTCAGGTAGCCAGGCTGCCTCCAATTACTGATATTTCTCTTTGGCTCCTTTGAAACTTGAGGCTAGAGCAAAGGAAAGACAGTGTTGGAAATAATCATCATCAGTCAAAAGAAACAATGTCTGTTACTTTGCTGACTCCCTGGAAAGGGTAGAATGGGAATGGGGTCTCTTAGAGTGAGGGAGACAGCTGAGTGGTGCTAAGCAGATGGAAAGTCTTCGTTTTTCCATCGAGCATCGAGTGCCCGCTTTGGTAAACCATCCTAAGAGCTTCCGGAAAATAGGACAAGTAAAGACGTAAAAGGACATATCCTTTGCATTCAAAGAGTGTCCTAAATCGCTTTGAGGGACTTTTAAATTTCAGCATCCTCCAGGATAAGGCTCTTACCCTCTGCTGGGTGGAAACCCTCAGAACACAGACTTTGGAGCCATAGACACCAGGACTCTTAAACTTCCTACTGTGATGTGCTTTCCTTCTGGAAATGAAGTCCCTGTCCCTAGTCTTTCAGCCTGGGCTTTCTGCATGCACCAAGGCCCACAGGACTGCAATTCAAAGGGAATATACTTGCTTTACTTCAAACTCCCTTGGTGTGGCATGTCAAGATTTCTCAATGTTAAGCATTAATGCAAAATGCATTATCGCTTAGCAGTGAGAGGTCTGGTCCTGCTGGTGCCAATGATTTTAATCTGGATACCAACACTCCTGTGTTTCATGGGATACTAACACTTTTAAGACATCAATAATGCTTACTTTATGCTTATTGAATGTTTTTTCAGCTCATCCTCTTCCATTATCAAAAGGGACTGGCAGGTTTCCTGACATGGTTGGGACCATTTTCTGATTTCACAGAGTTTTGTGGCTGAAAGGAAATTTGAGAGGTCATTTGGCTAGCCTAGAGGGTTGGGACAGTCTTAAATTCAAAGGAAAAAAAGACTTCTCTGTGATGTCTCAAAGAAAGAGAGCCCATCTTAAAATTTCTCACTGTCGGGATATACTTCTTTATTTTAAACATCCCAGGTGTCATAAAGGGAGATTACCCCCACTTTCTCTCATTGGGTTTTCTATGGACGCAGAATATGCCACATTTTTCTATCTAGGATTCATTTGTAAATAAGTCACATTGTATTTTTTTAGTATTCTTTTTAATATAATACTGAAACATAGTTTCAGTGATTATCCTTTTTTCTCTTTGTCATTAATTAAATGATAGACAAACGTGTATCACATTGGACGAGGAAATCCAGATCTATAGATGCTCTTGTCCACTTATCATATATACAAGCACTCTTCTTTATGAATTATTCTGTATTACTGTTATCATTAGGAGCCTACAAGATCTAATATTTTCTTGGATTAGAAACTATAGAGATCAGATGTATTCTTCACTACCTTTCCCAGTGGCATAGACAAGAAATGATAAATACTTTTTGACGATGATATACTATCATGGTAGTACTATCCTTTTTTTTTCTGGAGAGTGTATAATAAGTAAGACTCTGACACTTAAAGTAAGGCCATTAGGCCAATCACTCAATGATCTTTATGCATATATCCAAGAAAGGCTATCTTACATAGTATTGGAGAGAATATAATTGCCCTCTGTGGTAACAGCAGAATTTCTTACACCATCAATTTTAATCCATCTTCATAAACTCTCTATACTAAGAAACAAGATGTAAACCACACGTCCTAGACACTAGGATGACTTTGTTCTGAATTAGGGAAGATGGCTAGGTTGACAAAACCCCCTCTCTGACCCCAAGCACTAACTGTAACAAGGAGATAAACAGTGCTGAATCATTACATTACTCTTCTTATGGAAGTAGATAATACTGATCTGTATTTAGGTGAAAATTATTATGGGGGCACCTGGTGGCTTTGTCAGTTAAGCATCTGACTCCTGATTTCGGTTCAGGTCATGATCTCAGGGTTTGGTTCTCAGTTTGTGAGTTTGAGCCTTGAGTCAAACTCTGTGCTGTCAGTGTGGAGCCTGCTTGGGTTTCTCTGTCTCTCCCTCTCTCTGCCCCTTCCCTGCTTGTGCACATTCTCTCTCTCTCTCTCTCTCTCTCTCTCTCTCTCTCTCATAAATAAATAAACAAACAAACAAACAAATATTCTGATGTTTTGACAGACTTTGAGACAAAACATTATGAGCAAGATCCTCATTGGATATAGGAAAGAAATGGTACCTTAGCCTCAGAAAGTACAGCACAGTTTTTGAAAGTGACGATTTACAAACCATCCAAAACTTTCCACCTGGGATTTGAAGTTGGCAAGAACCAAAACATCACCTTTTGCCTTTTTTTCTTCTTTTTTCCTATTTTGCAGCTCTCATTTCTCAGTGTTTGTTATGGTTTCACCTGCCTTGAAATGGGAAATGTGAGCACTTTGATGAATGGCCTGAAAGATGATCTAGTTTCTCTCCAGCATCTTTCTCTAAGAATCTTAGGATATTTCTACGAAATACAATTTGGCCAACTTCTCTATCAGAGCACAAGGCTGAAGAAAGCAAGTTTTATGAGTAGAGTATTTCCTGTTTTTTAAACTCCTTAAGGTTTAAGAATGGGGGTGGCAGGACTTAGCAAAGGAATTTCATAATACACATATACATTCAAAGTAACTCCTTTAGTGAAGGCAAAAAAGGTTAAACAAAATACTGAAGACCATTTAGTGAATGTGATATCGTTTAGTATCTGGTTTGACATGATCCTTCTTAAAGTCCATGTTAATGCCTTTCTTGCTAAGTTGATGTAACTGTCATAATTCCAACACTGTACTTCAGCCATGATTTGGAAAGAAATAATGTCTCAGGATAAGGCATTGTGTAAGGCCAGTCTTCAAAATTGTAAAATAACGCAATTGCTTTTATAATGCTTCTCAGTGATGACATTACCTGGTTGTATCATGCATCCCCATACTAAAGATTTCAGAGCACCAGCTTGATACAACCACTGGATCTCTTTGGACACAGCATTCCTTTGCCCCAGCTAAATCATTACCATCCATAAGAGGGAATGCTTTTCACATAGGTCACGTAGCTTAAGTGATGAACAAGGGAAGCTAGTCTCATATCCCAACATGTTTTTCTTATTTGCTGTAGGAATAAAAGTCTCATTCTCTGGGGGATGATTCATTTCTTGTTAGAATGGCATTATACTAATTCAGACACACAAGTTGTCTTATTTAGACTCTCACAATAGACTCAAACTTGGCAATAAGAAGACGTGACAAATGCTAATTTTTTTGAAAAGATAAAACGGCCAGAACATATCTTACCTTAGTTTTGAGTCCGGAGTTTTGGGATAATGCTGAAACATTGAGAAATGGGAAAGTGAAGCTTAGGGAAGAGTGTAGACTGTCAGGTTCGGATCGGAGCATGAGGAGAATGAAATGCTAGTGGGATGTCCAGGTGGGATATATGACTTGGAGATAGAGGTGCAGAAGCAGAGCTGAGGGAGAGAGGTGAAGTCCGCAGATATAAATGAGAGATAGGACTTGATGAGCTAACAAAGGTAAGTGCTCAGGAGAAGAGAGAAGCCTGAAGGCCCGACTTTGTAAACCAAAAGCCATTTATAGGGCTGCAAAAGGAAGATGAGCCAATCAGGTCAAGGGAAGAAAGGAGCTCTCAGAGGCTGAGGAGAACAACTCAGAAAATTCAATGGCACAAAGGAAGCTGACGGAGTCAAAGTCCAGTGAGTGAGAAAGATAAGGATTTTATCTGATATTTAGAGATCACCAGTCATCTTGGAAGATAAAAATCAGTATTTAGTAGGAGGAAACTGGGTTGCACAGTGCACACAGGAAACTGCTAGAGCTCTCTCCTTACATATATTCCTAAACTCATTTAATCTTGTTAGTAACACTTTGAGGTAAGTTCTATTATCTCCATTTCACAGATGAGAACTGAGGCCTCTCCTTCAAGATAGGTATAGTTATTACCTGTTTACAGGTAAGGAAACCAAGGCACAGAGATCTGAACAACTTGCCCAAGCCCATACAAGAAATCAATAGCAGAACGGGCATTTGGGCCCTGGCAATCTGGCCTAAGTGTCTGTTCTCTTGAGCACTCTACCACCATGTGATGAGGACGTGTAGATGGTGATGTATACTTTCTTTAAGACATTTAGTGGAAGGAAACATGACTTCTTCAAAGAAAGTGAACTTGGAATACAGGTCATGGTCTGGGAAATTCAAGAGGAAGTCACAGCCATTGCAGCAGAAGGGGAAGAGAGCAGAAGGTTACCGTATGAGGCGGAGTCAAGATAGAGGGAGCTGAATTTGGCATGAGGTAGTCGCACATGTATGCGTATTGGTTCACTGGCTTGCAGTCTTCTTCCTCCATGAGTTAAGATGATGGCACCAAGGGCAGCAGAGAGGGCTCGGTGGCCCAGGATGATGGCTGGGGAGCTGCTGGAATGAAGACTGGAAGGCATCACTAAAGTGTGAGGTGCCAAAGCAGACAATGGCTATGGGCTTTGTTTCGTTCTGCTCTTTGCTCTTTTGATTTTTAAAAATTTTCTAGGGAGAGGAAATAAGAAAACGTATACATTAAATTTTGTTTGAATGATGCAAGCTGTTGCCACTATTGGCACATTTAAACAATATACATTCTGTAGCAGGCTATTGATGGTTTACACAATAAAGGGATACCACGCTGGGACCATCTTTACATAAGAATGATGAAAACCTATGTAGTTAGGATTAAAGATGACTCTGAAAAATGTCCACCATGAAAACCAATGGTGAGCAAATACACAAATTGTATTTTTGATACTTCTTTAATTCCCAGGATTAAGTACATAAAGAACTTCTGTCTTGGTTATGAACATCAGTAAACAAAATGTGCTTTCATTTCTATAGGTACTTTTAATTGCTGAACAAATCTTACCTATTCACCACAAAGCCGGGATAATTCAACACTTCCATGTGTACCACTTCTGTTTAAGACAGGTGTCTTAATTAAATAAACTAATAATTTTGCAAGTAGAAGCACAAAAGCATAATTATCTAATTTGCTAATTGTTCGACTATGTTGATTTGCATCTTTGTTAGTTGCAACATGAACAAATAGTTTGTATCCGTGTATCCTACCGTTAAAGTAATGAAGCCACTCTTGGGAGTAGCATTTCCTAAAGTGTGTTAATAGATGCCGTGTAAAAAGGACTCTAGTTGAATAGGCTGAAAAATGCTGGGTTAGAGAAAATTGAAGAGTTTCATTCTGCAGGAGGTCTAGAATCCTAGAATGGGATAATATGCATCTTAACTATCAAATACACTGTGCTCTGCTTTACGAACTATATATGGAAATCCATTTTTAAAGAGGAACATCTCAGGGCACTAATGTTCTGAGGCGCACATTTGGGAAAATGCTGTTTTGAGTTGTTTTAACAATAAATTGGTGTCACAATTTTTTTTCACTCGTCATTCCATTCTGTAATCAGCACACAGGCAGGAAAATGCATTAAAGAGGCATATGTTTTTGTTTGTATCTGTGTCTCTACATATATTTCTCTCTCTCTCTCCTTCTCTCTCTCTCTCCTTCTCTCTCTCTCTCTCTCTATCTCTGTCTCTCTCTCTGTCTCTCTCTCTCTCTCTCTCTCCCTATACCACACACAGTGTTCTTATGGCTGCATACAGTAAACATGCAAACCTCCCTTTTCCCCTTTTTATTACAGGCGTATTGACAGGCCTGCTACCCTTCAAAAACTATGCAGTAACCCTAACTGCTTGCACTTTGGCTGGCTGTACTGAGAGCTCACATGCACTGAACATCTCTACTCCACAAGAAGGTAAAGTAATTTCAAAGGTCTTGACTTCCACATTTCAGTTATGAATAATAAAATAGGAGAAGAGCTAAATGCTGCAAGGCCATTTGCTGGAAAACCCCAACCTAATTTGATGACAAAGTGCATTGCCAGGCCATAATTGCTCCATTTTTTGGGGGGGTGTGAAAATGAATCAAACTCCATACCCTTTAATGACATGCATCTTTAATAGCTGTAATGCAGATTAATGGGCTTTTTAATTGCTGTTACATTGTTCATGCAAGAGCCTTGTCATTAATATGAAGCATCTGAAAGATTAATGAAAGCTTCCTCATTTTACTATGGCTCAGAAGTAAATCTAGAGACAGTCTGACTAAAAAGAATTGATTGTACGGCACAGTATGAAATTGAGAATCAAACGGTTGATTTCCATGGTCTCTTTGAACTGCTAAACACCAGCACAGGCAACAATTATTTCAGTATGATGGAGCCTCCAAATGCCGGTTGAGGCATTATTAATCACTGCTCGGTTCCTTCTGACTGAAGTCTCACTTTTGTTGTACTTGGGACTTACAAACTGTTGGCATAAATTAATGTTTCAGAAAGCGTACGTTAAGAAGGCAGTGAGAAAGAGAAAATATTTTAGCACTCCAAAGTGAAAGCTTTGCTCAAGCATCAGAACGCATCACTTCAAGAGATAACAGCTCTCCAAACATTTGAAGCATTGTTGCTTTATATTTCTCTCTCCTGGATGAGGGGAATTACAAGTTGTTTCTACCATCTAGCTGTCAAGTTGCTGAAGAGATTGAAAAGCTTGATCCTCGGGGGAAGAGTCAGCCAACCTCTCTCCCTCAGTATCCATGTGTCCCCCTTCCTGACTCCCTCTTGTCCCCTTCCTTCTTTCAAGTCCTTTAGCAAGTACCCCTCACACAGACGATATGTAACAGAAAGACAATGGCCCCAAATGATGAAACCAGGAGAGGAGAGACGAGCCTGTGAAAACCTTTGTGTGGCCTCTTATTCTTTGTGCTTTGCACTTGACCCAACCAGAGCTTCCTTACCTGGACTACACCATCAGTGACCTACCATCACTGTTTTCTAAGGGTCCCCTCAGTCTAACCTACAGAGGAAAGCACTGTTTCTCTTCATGTGTCATTGCTTCTGTTGGGGCACTGGATGATCCTCTCCCCTTACAAATCCTTCCACCAGCGTCAATATGGGACAAGAGCCCTGTTGTTGTCCTTATTTTCTCTATATACACCACCTCCTCTGTCCAGCTTTTGCCTGGTACCCTTTCAACCTACTTCACAGCTGTACCCTAGAGGGATTCCTACTGGTGCCGTTCACCATTCCCTCTTCATTACTTAAGGAATTTCCTCTTCTAGCTTTTTCTTCAAGTTACTGCCAATGTACCAAACAATAGATGTATTTAGGGTCAATATTTGAAAACTTTTAGTTCCTATGATTCCAATTTATTAACCCTTACAGAAAATTAACAGAACCTTATTTTAAAAAAATGCAATGTTGTTTTCATAATTAATTACTGGATTCTGTACTTATGGTTATTTCTATAGGTACAGATAGGTTTATTTTTATGTCTATTATGAACTGCCCTCACCAGCGTTGCCCACCTTAGATCAAAAGCTCCTCAAGGGTAGGGACTCTATCTATCTGTTTAATTTGCTTTAATAGGCACAGCCCCAAGTAGAGATTATGGGTTAATAATACTCTTGATGAAGTAACACAAGCATCAGTCAAGTGAACTAGTGTTATACTCCCCATCCATCACTGATGCAAATTCTCATAAATTCAGGACAGTTATTTAGTACTGTTCCTAAAGCAATTACTGACAAGCTGCCCACGAATCAAGAATATTTCCATGCGTGGGATTTCAGGTTTATTTCATGATTTATTGGTTTAGGTCTGAAAAGTTTGAATCAGAAAAGTAAACTAAAATTAGACTCTATAAATCTTTTTTTTTTTTCTTTTTCATAGCCCCACAGGAAGTTCAGCCACCAGTAGCCAAATCTCTTCCCAATTCTTTGTTACTCTCCTGGAATCCACCCAAAAAAGCAAATGGTATTATAACTCAGTACTCCTTATATATGGATGGGATGATCATCTATTCAGGCAGTGAAGAGAACTATACAGTCACAGGTAAGACTTCTATGGTATCAGTAAATAGTTGTAGTCCGTATTACTCTATGTATGTTTCAGATAACTATAGTCTGTAGTTGTCTGAAAGTATGGTCTTTAAAACTGGGGTACTTATTTTGTCTCCTGTTATTTGGTTCTCTTGTGTGGTCCCTAATCACACTCACAATGCCCAGTTGAGTCAATGTCATTTCAGACAAATCCCAGTGTCACATGGGTTAGCTACTCGAAAATCCTCATGAATGTGAGATAACATTGAGACTCAGACGTGTGACTCAGTATCATCTGAATTTTGGGCCATTTGAGAAGAAACATGGTATATATGCCCAGATCATACTATAGTGTGATGACACTCGAGTAAAATGAAATAAATTTCTGAAAACCTTGTAAAACACAAGAAGCCTGCATCATGTCTTGTTGCCTGGTATCTGAACTGTGCTTATATTTGTGTAGTAATTATAGTGGTTATATATTGTATGGTATTTTATATACTATATGTGACTGTCAAGTAAGACATCATGAATCAAACATTATTGATGAAAAAACTGAGGCCGAGAGATATTAAATTCTTCATGAAAGGTCACAACAAGTTAGAGTCAGAGGCGAGATTAATTATTTATGTATTAACTCCTTCACGTTAATGCCAGGTACTAAGGTTGTAATCAGGAATCAGCCACACATTGTCCCTCATCTGTTGGTGCTTGTGTGTCTTCGTGGGGACACATACAGGTGCAAGTATGAGGCATTTGTGGACAGGGCTATGACATTTACCTTGTTGCTTCATCAGGGTTTACATTTTTGTGTCTTCTCTAGACTGAGAAACTTCAGGAGACAAAAGCTTTCACTTTAATATTTTATTCCTCAAGGTGGGATAGAATTCTGTAAAACATGTTACATGAGGAAGATATTATTACCACCATGTTACAAATGAAGAAATTGAGGCATAGAAAGATTAAGTAACTTCTTTAAAGTCACACAGACTGAGTAGTAGTATGATACCGATCCAAGCATTCTGGCTCTGATGGAAAGAATGTGGTCTTTTTTTTTTTTATATGAAATTTATTGTCAAAATGGTTTCCATACAACACCCAGTGCTCATTCCAACAGGTGCCCTCCTCAATACCCATCACCCACCCCCCTTTCCCTCCCATCCCCCATCAACCCTCAGTTTGTTCTCAGTTTTTAAGAGTCTCTTATAGTTTAGCTCTCTCCCTCCCTCTCTTTTTTTTTCCTTCCCCTCCCCCATGGTCTTCTGTTAAGTTTCTCAGGATCCACATAAGAGTGAAAACATATGGTATCTATCTTTCTCTGTATGACTTATTTCACTTAGCATAACACTCTCCAGTTCCATCCACACACCCACACACTTCCAAAACTCAAACAGGAAGAAATAGAAAACTTGAACAGACCCATAACCAGCGAAGAAATTGAATCAGTTATCAAAAATCTCCTGACAAATAAGAGTCCAGGACCAGATGGCTTCCCTGGGGAATTCTACCAGACGTTTAAAGCAGAGATAATACCTATCCTTCTCAAGCTATTCCAAAAAATAGAAAGGGATGGAATATTACTTGGCAATGAGAAAAAACGTGGTCTTAAAACAAGTTACTTCACTTTTGAGACTTAGTTTCTGAATCTATAAAATGGGAACAACTACAATTTTCAAGATTTTAAATAGAACTACACTATAAATAAAACACCTAACATATGCTTAGTGCTTAGAGAATAATATTATTTCCTGAAGAATGCAGAGTTCATGCTTTAAACTTCAGAAATAGATTACTATTGCCCTAGTAATGCCTGAAGGCATTATTTTAATTAAATATGATGGGCCACAGAAATTACTTCAAAAGAAATTAAAGCATATTATAGAATAAACCTTACACATTAATTAATAATTAATATAAAGCACTTCTGTAGGACCAAAATATATCATCATACATAAGAAAACACATCTTTTAGGCCCAATACAGACATTTCCTCTGAGAAACCTTCTCTGATATCTCAAGTATGAATTTTAATATGCCCCAGCTATGCTCACTGAATACCTATGTGCCCCCTCTTTTTTTGTTTGTTTGTATTGTCTTTGAGTAAGGTTGTTTATTTACTTATCAGTTTGTCTTGCTAAGCCATAAGCATCATAAAAACATGTATGCTTAAGTGTCTTGTTCATTACTGCATCTCCAGGATTTATCGCAGAATAGGTATAAATAGTGTTGAGTAAACGAGTGAATGAAGTCAGGTGACTGCTGGGAACAAAAGAAGACAGTTGGGACACCTGAGTGGTTCAATTAGTTAAGTGTCTGACTCTTGATTTTGGCTCAGGTCATGATCTCTTGGTTCCATGAGACTGAGTCCTGCATTGGGTTCTGTGCTGAGAGCTCAGAACCTGCGTGGGATTCTCTCCCCCTCTCTCTCTACCCTTCCCCCCTCCCTCCCTCCCTCTCTCTCTCCCTCTCTCTCAAAATAAATGATAAACATTAAAAAAAAAAGAATATAGCAAAGGGGAATTGGTGGGAGGGTATGAGTAGGGTGGGAAAGAAAAAAATGACAGAGAAAATTAAAAGATAAAGGGTAGAAACCAGAGAAAAAGAAACTAAGATCCCTTCCATGTGTAGACATGAGTGCTAACCCAGTTCACAGGAAAGTTGTGTGGCTGATAGCAGGTCTCAAAACATAAGCCTTAAATTTTCCCCAAACGTGCAGAATGCCCTATGAGTTGACTCTATGCACAGCCAGAAAAAGAGCAGAATGGGAAGACAGGAAGCCAGAATTCACACTGATGTCTAATACTACCTACAACTTGACACCAATTCTGTGCTTTGCTTGACTGAGTCATTGACAGACCCTGTGACTATGGTATCTGCAATGAAAAATCTTGGCAAGTGTTACCCAAGTGGATAGCAGAATAGATGCCCCAAATGTGATATTTATGTAATGAAATGGTAATATCTTTAAAGTGCCCACAACCATCTTCTCTAGCTACCCAGGTAATAGATTCCTCGATGATTTTCACTGGTTGTGTAGGTTTTTAAAGATTAAATCTCAGGTAGTATTTTTGTTTTCTGTAGCCTTCTTGGCTTCTCACAAGCAACTGTATTTCCTGTTGTTCTCATCCCCAAGTGGCTAGAGATAGGAGACACATTGGGACTGCAACACGAAGGAGAGGAATGAAGCCAAGAGCATTATGATGGGGTTCAAAGTGTTGCACGATTGTTCTGACGTTATAGCCAGTAAAACTGAAGCCTGGAGAGGTTAAGAAATTCTGGTCCATATTGGAGGAACCACTTCAAACCTGGATCTGTCTGGCCCCAAAGTCCATGCTTTTAACCTTTATACATTCTACTATCAAATTATTATATGTTATCTTATCTTTACATGAATCAATATTATATATTATCCATTCACATAATATGTAAATATTTTATATAAACATACAAATTATCAACATATTAACATAAACATATTGTGTAAACATGTAAATATTTACACAATATGTGAAAGCTACATAATATGTAAACATGATATATTTACATAAATACATATTACAAATGATTGCACGTTATTTTATTTTCCCTCACAACAACACTGACAGGGAGACCAAAGCCTGATTACAAACCCCAGAGCACCCGTATTATTCTTTTTTGGGCTGCCACAACAAAATACCACAGACTGGGTGGCTTAAACAACAGAAATTTATTTCTCACAGTTCTGGAGACTAGAAGTCCAAGATCAAGGTGTTGGCAGGTTTGGGTTCTCTTGAGGCCTCTCTCCTTGGCTTGCAGACAGCTGCCTTCTCACCATGTCCTCACAAGGTCTTTCTTCTGTGTGCACAGCCCCCTTGTCTCTTCCTCTTCTGATACGGTCACCAGTCCAGTTGGATTAGGGTTCCATCCTTATGATCTCATTTAACCTTCATCACCTCTTTAAAAGTCCCATCTCCAAATATAGTCACATTGGGAGTTAGGGCCTCAAAATATGAATTTTGGGGGAGGCAATTCAGTCTGTAACAGCACCCTAAAGTGAGTGCTTTTTCTTCTATTGGCGTAGGCTGAATGCCGACTTTTGTACGGATTCTCAAATTGTGTGAGGATTGAATAAAATGGCCTTTAAGATCCCTTTCAATTCTAAGATTTTATGTCTGTAATGTGCACTAATTTCAGGTCATTTATGTCTTCAAAGTCCACCTGTCTACTAGGAATCACAGAGAAGGCAGAATGAGAAAGGGAATCTGTCTGTCCGAATGGCTACAGCAGTTTCTTCTATCAGCCCTCTCCAGATAGTGAGAGTTTAGAATGGATCTCCTTAGTGCTGAAATGTTGATTTGTAAGAAGAGAAATTGAAGGTGCAGTCTAATCGACAAGAGAAATAATTGATGATATTTTTTAAATGATAATGCACTATATGCTTATTGAAGGTAATTTAAAACATACAGATGTCTAACACCTGATCATCCCACTCTACAGATAGAAACTCAATATACGATGTCATTCCTTCTAGTATTTTACTCATTTTAACAAAATTGATCTATAATGTATAATTTTGAATCCTTGCATATTTCCTTATTATGACTAAATCCCACTTTATGAAGAGTTTTTCTGAAAATATTTTGAAATATTTTAATGCTAACATCCTATCCCATCTAAATGCACATTAATGCATTTAACCACTTGAAAGTGCTCAAGTTTCTAATTTATCTCTCTTTTAAATATGTTGTGACAAATATTATTGTATACAATCCCTGTTTCTTAGATTCCCAAAAGGGGAACACCTGTCCAAGGTAGTAAACCTTTACAAAACATTTGATACACATTTTCATACTTTTTCCCAGAAAAGTTCGTCAGAAGTGCATGTTATGTTCTTAAATCTTTGATAATTTTGCAGGTGAAAAATATTATTCTTGTTTGTGTGTTGAACAACTAGTTATAGTGCATACTTTTTGCATGTTTATTAGAGATGTATATTTTACTTTGATTCAGCTGATCACAGTCTTCATGAGTAAAAATTTAATACGTGAGGAATAATTTTGAAACTTCCTCAAGATCTGTGTTTTATACCCCCTTTCCCCTGGTTGTAATCATCTGCACTATTTAAAATTCCTTGTCTTTTACTTTATCAAAAACTTCCTTAATACCTTGACCTAATGTCCCTCTTAAATATTCAAAGTGTCAACCTTTTCTTTTTTCCTCACTCTTACTCCATTTATTTGTAGCTTCTTTTTAAGTCCCTGCATAGAACCAACATTCTTCTGTTATGTGTAGCAAATGGATCTTGCCACCATGGCGGGTACAGGTAAAAGTAAATGCATTTCAATTCAGAAGCCACTTAGCATCTAGGTGGTTTGAATTTTTTTCTTCTTTCTCTTAAATATGAAGCATTAAAAGTCAAAGGCATTGCTGCACCTTGAGTTAGTACAAAATATATTTAAAAATGCATACAGTTCAAATTTTTTGCCTTGCATAGGCCATAAGCTAGTAGTATGGTGGGTCAGTTGTGACACTGAAAAATGAATCCAGTTAGAGAACCTCCCGAAGGCTGTTGATGTTTGCTATAATAAATAGCACACACTTTAAGTCAAACTTTTTCATTCTGTATTCAAAGGTAATGGATTTTTCGTAACCATAGTAACCTTGGTGTATTTCTGGATAAATACATGAGGTATATACATTCTAGTTTTATTTTTGAATATAAACTACCACATTATGTATTACTAATAATATGAAAAATAGGATGTAGGTTAGTATAATGACAGCTTAAACTAGTATGCATTTTTCTTCTGCAAAAAATAAATATTTATCAAAAGTATAGGTTCAATTAATTTTTCCCCCAGTTTTGTGGTATTCTGGTGGTGCCATTTATCTTTTTTTGCAAGATCTCCATTAATCTCTTATTTCTGTCCCATAACAGATTTTTAAGAATTTCGAGGTAAAAACAATTGTGCTTTAAAGCTTATGATTAAAAACATTATTGAAGGATTGAAGGGCCTACACTGATATCACCCACAGAGCTATTGTGAGCCACTTAAGATGTGTGTATACAGTATGTTCATAAAGAGGTAAAAAAAAAAAAAAAAGAAACCTTTTGTGAGACTGTTCAACATACCAGGATTGTTTCAAAGTTCAGGCTAGATAGCATCCTGATTGATGATGATATCCAAACTGTAGCCAACCAGATCATTCTCATTTTAAATGAGCACCCTACCAGAAACTGGCAATCTTTAAGAAGTTTGTGAGATGTTTCAGAGAAGCTTACAAAGTTTTCAGAAACAAGGATACCAAGATGGTGGCAACTGGGAGAACTAAACTACAGGAGGTTTATGTAAGCTGTGCTAACTGGTAAAGAAAGAATAGTGATTCCCCGGACAATTCTTTTTTTTACTATATAAATTGTTGTTGGTTAACTCATCCAGGCCACTGCTGGTTATAACTACTAGAACTCCAAAGGAGTAAAGGTCAGTAGGGACTCTATAGTATAGACATAGATGTATCTGACATCAAACCATAAAACATGTATGTCTTCAAGTGTATCATCTAATACATCTATAGTAGTCTTATGATTGAGTAAATGTGGCTGATTTCCTGTACCAGAGAAGACATCTCCCCACTTGCTTCATCAGGACCTGGGCTTTATCACTAATGCTAAGGCAGTGAAGAAGCAAGGATAATAGCAGTGTAAGAAGTGTGTGTGTGTGATGGGGGGTGGAAGGGGGGGGGCGGGAGACAGGGAGAGAGAGACAGAGAGAGAGAAGGAAAGGAAAGAGGAAAAGCAGATGTATAACTGGTAAAGTTACACAGGCAGTAAGTATTTATATTTTTAACCAACTAAAAGTGCAAAAGCTATTTTTTTTGGTCTCATTTGCCAAGGTCAAAAAGAACCATGTATAAACAGCAAAATAGAAATGTTCATCTTGAATCTTCCAAACACTTAAGTCTGACGATGAAAAATTTATTGAGGTAGAAGCTGTATTGCTTATGGCACAATAAAAAGCATTTAAAGGTTAGGTACTTCTAACCAAGCGTTATAAGGAACCTTATCAATTCTCTACAAATTTGAGCTAAATTATATTCATTCACACTGATGGTTTACAAAAGATCCTTTGTTAGCAAAATAAAGCTTCACTTTAACCTTGATATTTTCTTTAATTTTGAATTTTTGTATACCACAAATGCGGTGCATATAAATCAGTCCTTTTACAGAAAGTAATATTTTTGGGGGGATACAATTAACATGCTTGTGTTCTAATCCATAAAGCTGAGTATTAATATAAGATGGTGCATATGAGGGTTTTCAGGTAAGGCAATGATCTCATCTATGAGTCATGGTGCCTCTCTATTACAAACTAAAGTCATATTTTGTCCCTTTTTTATATCACAGACATATAGTATTAAATTATAAAAAGTCTAAGAAACCTTGAGGATACAAGGAAAAGAGCCTGAATTAAGAAAAAAAGCTAGATCACTAACTCCGTGATCAAAGACTCTAGGAAAGTTGCTCAAGGTTTGGCCACATACCAGACCTTTGGGTCAGTGAACAGTAGATACTTTACTCTCAAAGAGCCATTTTCGCTTAGTAACAAAAGGTCAAGTGAAATCAAATAACTTGTCCAGAATGTTGAAATATCAGTTGTGGTTAATTGTCAACAGTACAACCGAAGTGTCATTTTTACTTTAAGATACTTCTATAGTGCATGAGTATGTGAAGAAATTAAACATGTTTAAATTTATATTTTAAGACCTGTACCCAAATATTACCTGTAATCTGTTAACCTAGTTGATGACTATTATGTTCTTAAATGATAGGAAAGCACTTTATATTTGAAGGGATTTCAGAAGGATTGAGGGAAATAACATCCAGGGTTGTAGAGTTCAGTTGTACCTCCCCACTATGTACCACCATCAAAATGTCACACAATGTATTTGATGATCTACCTCAATTCCCACATTTTCCTTTGATTCACAGAACCTTTCATATAACTTTCCTACAAATTTGTCACTTAAATATATTCTATCTTGTGACAAAAACTTATTTAAAGGGGATACATCTTGATCCAAAACAAAATGTAGGTTCATTAGGTATAGTCATCATGTCATTATTTATTTTCCTAATCTCTAGTCTTCTATGATACATAGAAATAAGGACCCAATTGGCATTTAACAAACTTTTATTGAATTGAGTTGAAATGAACTGGATTAAATTGAAGAAACACAGAGAATCAGTAAACTAATATTTTAAAGTAAATGACAACAAACACCGATGCATAATTCAGAAGTAATTAATATGCTAAATGTGGTAAACAGTTTTAATGAGGTAGGCTGTTCCTGAAGCTTCTTAAAAATTTTCATTTAATTATCCAAGATGTAGCTTTTTTTCTTTTTCTTTTTTTTTTTTTTTTTGGTTAAACCAGTTGTATAAGTTTGCTAGGGCTGCCATAACAAAGTGTCACGGAGTGGATTCAACAACACTCCGTGTTGTTCCGTGTCTCACTGTCTCACTGTTCTAGAGGCTAGAAGTCCCAGATCAATATGTTGCCCATGTCAGTTCCTTTTGAGGCCATGGGGACAATCTGTTCTGTGCCTCTTTCCTGGTTTCTGGTGGTTTGCTGGCAATCATTGGAGCTCGTTGACTTGTAGATGCTTCGTCCTGATCTCTGCCTTCATCTTCACACGGTGTTCTCCTTGTGTGCTGCCTGTGCCAAATGTCCCCTTTTTTAGAGACACAAGTCGTATTGTTTTAGGGCCCACCCTAAGGACATCATTTTTATTGATTTACTTTTTAAGTTTATTTTTTTATGTTGAGAGAGACAGAGACAGCAAGAGTGGAGGAGGGGCAGAGAGAGAGAATCTCAACATAGAGTCCAATGTGGGTCTCAAAACTACAAAGGTGAGAGATCACGACCTGAGCCAAAACTAAGACTCAGATGCTTAACTGACTGAGCCACCCAGGGCACCCCAATCATTTTAACTCATTATAACTAGCTACAGTGGTCCTATTTCTGAATAAGGTCACATTCTGAGGTACTGGGGGCTAAAATTTCAACATATGAATGGGGGGGCACAATTCGACCTATAACTATGTATTTGATTCACTGATTAATAACATTCTAAGATTTCCTTCAAATACCTAAAAAATATTGGAGAAGATAAAGCATCTAAACAAAATCAGTTTAAAAATTGATATATCCCATGACAATAATAAAAATTATTTAGAAAAGAGACAATCACATCTGTCTGGAATGGCTCATTCATTCAATGGATATTATTGGGTATCTACGATATAGACACTCAATACTTTTCTAAGCATTGATGATCCAGTGGAAAACACAAGGTGCAAAAGGTCTGCCTTTCAGTTGGAGGTGTTTAGAGAAGGTTATATTTCTTATATCTTCTTGAAATAAATGAAAACTGAGCCTCTCCTGAGGATAACAATTTCTTCTTCAGTCATTTGAAGTGAATATAAATCATCTTTTGATGTCTGTGTAATTCAGAAATTATGGGGTGCCTTGGTGACTCAGTCAGTTAAGCCTCTGACTTTGGCTCTGGTCATGATCTCATGGTTTCTGAGTTCGAGCCCTGCATCAGGTTCTCTGCTGTCAGTACAGAGCCTGCTTTGGATCTTATGTCCCCTTCTCTCCCTGTCCCTTCCCTGTCGATCTCTCTCTCTCACCTTCTCTTCTCTCAAAAATAAACATTAAAAAAATTAAAAAAAAAAAAAGAAATCAAGAGGATAGGGTCAGGATTCTGTGATTCTCTTCTAGCATACATCATTGCAGATGATTACTTTTTCACTCTTTTTTAGTACTTACTTAGTCCTATAAGACTCTTGCTCTTTGACTAAAAGAAGTTCTTTTCTCTGTTTTACTCATTTTTGCTAACATCCTACTTCTTTTCCCCGATTTGATAAAGGCTTGAGAACCTATATTTACCCCATTCTTCTTCCTTTACCCAAGGTCTGACAGTATCCTGTGTTGTTTCATCTGTCATAGGAACAATCCATTAGACAGCTCTGCCTGTCACATATCTTATCTTCTCATCTATAGGAAACGCGATTGTACTATTAGGTTACTTGCCCTCATTTCAGTATCCTGGACCTTGCCATCACTTAGAAATGTTCCATGTCTAATATATTAGGTTCAAATATGCCACTATCCGGGACACCTGGGTGGCTCAGTTGGGTGAGTGTCCGACTTCAGCTCAGGTCATGATCTCACCGTCGTGAGGTTTGAGCCCCGCATCAGGCTCTGTGCTGACAGCTAACTTCAGTTTCTGATCTCTCCTACTCTCCCCATCTGTTAGGTTCTGTCTTTCCTTGCATTCTAAGGTAGCTCTGTAATAACTGGAAATATTTTCTTTTCATTTTTTTTAACTTTCTCACCCTGTTGTTATTGCAACATATTCAAGTGGAAACCCACCAAATCTCGATCAAATCTCATTGTGTTCCTTACACCTAAACCTGGGATCCTGAGCTCTGCTGAAGAAAATTTGATAAGCATCCAGATTGGTGCTATTCTAATATCCAATGTTTTCCAATCTCCAGTAGGCTTCTAAATGCTTGCTCTGATCTCTGTTTCCCCAGTGTGCTTTGTCCCACATTCTCGATTACTTGTTCTTAGTCATTGGCCACAGTTCTTTAAACCCTGGCCTCCCTGAATCTAGCAGATGACTCTCCTTTCTACCTCAAACTGAAGCTTTTAAATGGGATTCCTCTGCTTGCTGTCACAGAAACCTATTAGCTTTTCTACATCAGAATCAATATTTCCCTTATTCCCCTAGGAAAACAAGAATCAATATTCCCCTTCTTCCCCATTCTCCTGCAGAGGTTAATCCCCCTTGGATCATCTTCTCCTTCCTTGGTGAGTACTTCTATATCAACTGGCCTGACTTTTCCTTATCTCTCTTCCTGTACTAACTCTCCCCATCAGCATATCTTTTACATGTGGGAGAAGGAAAAAGACAAACATGGAGGAAAACATGTTCTGGTTTCTAAGTTCCTTCTCCCACTCATGCCCCCAACCTTTCCTTTCTTATCTCCACAGTCATAGTCCTACTTCTACTAGCCTACTTTCTTTGCCTCCTTACCTTCTGTGCATTTACAGGAGCCTCCCTTTAAAAATACCACAAATTAGGTCCTTAAACAACAGAAATTTATGCTCTCATAGTCTCCACTAGAAGTCCTAAATCAAGCTGTCACCATGGCTATGCTTCTCTGAAAACTCTATGGGGGTATTCTCCTGGCCTAGTCCAGCTTTACATGGTTACTGGAAGTCTGGAGCATTCCTTGGCCTTCAGCTGGTCACTCCTCTCTGCCTCTGTTATTATGTGCTGTTTTTCCTGGGTGATTTCTCCCACCCTGTAAGAATACCAGTCTCATTAGACTTAGAGTCCACCCTAATTCAGAATGACCTCATATTAATTCGAGCATATCTATAAAAACCCTATTTCCAAATAAAGTCACATTCACAGATAATGGGATTAGGATTTGAACATAATTTTGGGGGACAAAATTCTACCGACTACCTCTTCATAGGCTTCCATAAATTCTTGACCACTCAATTGAAAACTATTCCTCACCAAGGTTGTCAAAGTTCTTATGGTCCCCAGTTCAGAGACCATGTGAAAGTACTATAGTTCAGACACCTTGACAGATTGTTGATCATATTTCTTCATCACAGAGGTTCTTCTATTAGTGTCTGGGACACTCCACTGTCTCAATTTTCCTGTAGCTACTCAAGCTCTCATTTGTCTTCTCTTCTTCCCTCCACCCACAAATGTTGGTTTATGTCAAGGTTCTCTTTGGAACACTCCCACACAATGTCCCTGTGATGATTCAATCCTTATCTTCAGTTCAGACATTTTTTCCCTAAGCTATGAACATTTTCTAACTGCATATTGGACACTCCTGCTTCATGCATTTTGCTCCAAGTCCCCAAAACTGAATTCATTATATCTGCTACCTCCCATAAAATATGTTCTTTTTCCCGACTTTCTCATCTCAGAACAGTAATACTATTCACCCCTTTGCCAGAAATAAAAACCTGGATTAATCTTTCACTTTTTCCTTTTCATTCCTCATATCCAATCTTAAAATAAAATTCAAACTCCTTATGTTGGCCTACAACATACCTACTTTCTTAGCCATATGTCATTTTCCTACTCTCATTTATTTCTACAGTGCTGTGCTGGTTTCCTTTCTGTTTCTGCTTGGTTTTGGTTTGTTGTTGTTGGTGTTTTGTTTTGTGGTCAAAATACAAGAATCATTTGTCTAGACCTTTGAACTTGCTATTTTTTTTTTGATGGAATTCATCCCTACTTACATGATTAGATCATTCTTCTCTCTGAAATCTCAGTTTGTAGAAAGCCTTCTGTATATTAGGGCAGTTAGGACAATCTGGATGATGTAAACACACTCAGACACACGCACACACACACACACACACACACACACGTTTCTGTTAGCAGAAGCCCCGTGGAAATTTATTTGTTGCTCAGCTAACAGCCCTATGCAGGTTAAGAGTTCAATCAGCAAACCTTCCTTTCTCTACACAGTCATTCAGGGTCCCATGCAGTCGCAGGGTCTGCTATCTCTTGCACGACTCCAAAGGTTGCTCTGGAGTTCTCTCCATTGCTGCGGTAGGTAAGGGAAGAGAATGAAGGATAATAAGTTGGAGATTTTTATGGGCCAGGCCTGGGAATGACCTGTGGTACTTCTGCCCAATTCCAGTGGCCATGACTCAGTCTCATAGCTGCTCATGCTGCCAGGGAGCTTCAGTAGGGAACCTAAGACAACACCCGCTCACCAGCTCACAGTCCTGTAAGTTTGCATAGGTTTGGCTGGGTCACTAACTGGGGTCACCCTAGGCCAAAATGAAGAAATTGGGCAGTTCAAGTTCTCCTCTGAGACTCTGGGAAAGAATTCACCTCAGAGCTCATTCAGGTTGTCGGGAGAATTTGATTCCTTGCGGTGCTGGTGCTGACATTTCTGTCTCCCAGCTGGCTGTCAGCCAGAGACTGCTCGACTTTTAGAGCCTCTCACATTGCTCCCTCCATCTCAGCAGCAGAATGTCTCTCTCATCAAGTCCCCTTCATGCGTTGAATCTCTCTGACTTCTTCCACTACCAACTGATGAAAACTCTGCTTTTAAAGGGTTCATAGTTAGACTGGGCACACCACAGTCAGCTCTTTTTTCCCATATAAGGTAAGGTAATCATGGGAATATCTCATTCTATTCACATGTTCCACCCACACTCAAAAGGGAGGAACTTGTGCAGGGTTGAAGGCAGAATCACTCAGGTGCTAAGCTATGGTTTCCTGGTAAAACAGAAATAGCAGTACCTACTTCAGAAGCTTAGTGGGAGAATTAAATGTGATAATGCATGTAAAAATGGTTAGTCTGGTGCTCACAACTCTTTCATAACATAGTAAATGATCAACAAATGTGCTATTCATTGTAGAAATGATAAAATTGTTGTGACATCATAATAAAGATTCTTAATGCAAAGGATCTCCTTCAGACATGTCAACAAACTATATATTTCATTTAGAAAATACTTGTCAGGCATCTACTATGTACAAGGTTGTAAGTTACCTATTTCCAGTTCAATTGCTTAGACAGAAATTGACACAATTAAATGTAATGAATGCTCTCAAGTCTGTGGTAAGTTCTGTGATAGATGTGAGAGCAAAGAAAGAGGTAATCAGGAGGATGAAGTGTCCCAAAGGAAATGAATTTTTGCAGGCAGTAGAGTAGAGTTTTAGAACTGAGATGCAAGCCTGAGGACCAGAGCAGAATAGTCAATGGCACAGAGCTGTCAATGTGCATTTCATGAAAATTAAATAGGGCCTAGCTTATTATGAGTGAACGCCCTGAGTAGCTGGTCAAGAGTACTGAAAGGCAAGGTGAGGGTCAAATCATCAAAGGTGCTATAGGTATGTTGAGATGTTTGAACTTTGTTCTGAGGAAATGGAGAACGATTGAAGGACTGAAGGATTTACAGTAGTGATAAGCATGAGTGTTTTGGAAAATAAATTATTAAAGTAATGACATTACTCCAAAATAATCATGGCTGCACCTGAACAGCTGTTGTCTCTATGCAGTATGTAGAAAAGCAAGTAGGTTAGAACTTTATATGTAAGAAGCTAATTGGACTTAGCAATACAGATGGCAAGGATGAGGAAAATAGGCGAGAAAAGCATTATGCTTATTTGTTAACAACTCTATTGTATTATATTTCTGTGCTTTAGTCAGTGTAAAATCAAATCTACTTATTTTAAATCCTTTTAAATGGTGTTTAAATATTTCCTGGTGACACAGTCTGCTGAAGTATTTACCCTTGGTGCAGATTTCCATTAACCTTAGTGCAAATACTAAGCTTAAAATTGTATATTTTTAGGGTCCTCAATTGTGGAGTAAGCCTAGTGACATCATTATAAAACCACATCTGGATAAGCTTTAGTGTCATTGTCTCTCTATCCGATTTAGGAGACTCAGCAAACTATAGGAGAATACCACTATTAACAGACTCTACAGTCTCAGATTATTAGGATGCCCTTTCTCTAAAAATAAAAGCAAAAAGGGATTAGGCTTTGAAGTCATAAACGATATAGAGAAGTGGTCAGTACACAGACATCAGAGATATTTGGGAAATTTAGTTATGTTGGATATGTAAGAAGAAAAAAGGAATCAGAGATTAAATTCAAAGTAGTCTTTCCTCATATCTTACTTTTGTCAAATTTCTATTGTATTCAGAAGGTCTATATGAAATTTTCAGTACCCTAAAGGATAAAATTCCCTTCATATTTTTATCAAGTTTTTTCAAAATAGTACCTTTATATCATAGATACATACAATTAATGCTTAGGAAAGCTTAGGTTACTTCTAGTAAAGAACGACTCAATAATACAACTAGAAAGAATTTTTTTTTTCATTCACCTAGTACTTGATAGCTATCTTAAATTGGAAATGTCTTTTACAATACATTTTATCCATGGCAAAAGTTTGAATGCTTCAAAAGCAGTGATTATTATTCATTCTTGGTTTTACAAAGTAAATATATTCATGAATCCTGAGTCCTGAGTCTTTAGCTGCAATTGAGAGAAATCCAACTATTTCATCTTTGTTTCTTTCTGGAATGGGAACCATTCTCTGTTGTAACATGTGGGCTTTCTCCATGGACTGGAGAACAGGATTAGCAGAAACTCTGAGTTCTTACCCTACTGGCTGGGCAACCTCTTCAACAGCAGGTTGAAAAACACTGAGGAAGGATGTTGATTGTTCAATCTTGGATCATCTGTCCAACTTTGGGGCCAAAGAGGCAGTATTTAGCTACTAAAAGAAGAGAAAGGAAAAAAATAACCTCTAAAGAAGCCATTATGAGCTAGAGCACCACTCCAAATGTTGACTGTTATAATTCCAAAATTTGGCTCATTTGTTAAATTTACAAATACTAGAATCAATTTTATTTATTTTAACTTTATATATATATATATATATATATATTCATTTGAATGCATTACACAAATATGTATCCTAGGAAATTGCCCAACTCTGCTGTCTACCTTCCTTTTGAGAATTTTCCTAAAATTTTCTCTATTTTCTTATAACTGAATCTCTATTTTGTTGATTTATTTTCTCTCATTGTTGAAACCCTCGAATCTGTCCATGCGTGGCTTCCTTTACAAAATAAGAAATTAATGTTTAGACTATTCCTCTACCCTTTTTGTATTGAGACCATTTATTCCTTGATTTTTTTCAAGTTTTCATTTAAATTCCAGTTAACATGCACTGTAATATTAATTACATGTGTAGAATCTAGTGATTCATCACTTACGTACGATACCCAGTGCTCATCACAAGTGCCCTCCTTCACTCCTTGATTTTTATCATCTGCATTAGGACATCACTCCAGACCCCTCCTAATGTCATTAGCAATGCATTACACTCATGATATCATTTTTGTAGCTAAAGTCTAAAAAGCTTAAATACCCTATCTTCATCCATCTGTGTTTATTCAAAATATATATTTAAAAATATCACCTACTGTTTTCCCATCACAAAAAGAATTGTTGAAGATTGAGTTATAAATTGTCTTATCCTTTGTTTCCATCAGCTAGTTTAAATCTAATGGATGTATAACACTAATAAAAATAACCAAAAAATAGTAATAAGTAGCATCCCAAACATCTTGCTGACTTTTACATTTTATTGTGCTTGCGATTATTCCAACGTTACTAATTTTATATACACATATGCATGCCAATAAAATAAAATATAAATGATAAAGCCTAATAAACATCAATAGGAGACTAGTTACACAAGTTATGGCTAATAACTAATATGCACACTGGGTATATTATGTGCTCATTTAATCAAATGAGCAGATCTTTACCAATAGGGTAGCATCTTCAAAGTATATCATAAAGTACTGGTACAGAAAAGTATATTCTTTAGCCCACTAACATTTGTGTATTTGGTTATATACTTAGATTTTCTCTGGAGGTATACATAAATGTGTAATAAATGCTAAGCTCCTAGTAGGGAACTGGATAACTTGGAAACAAAGATAGAGGGAGACTTGATGTTCACGTGAGCTCTTTTGTATTTTTTTACATTGTGTACATACTGTGCCTAATACATTAATTATCCATTCAAAGTTAAGTAAAAACAAAATTATTGGGGTGCCTGGGTGGCTCAGTCGGTTGAGCGTCTGACTGCAGCTCAGGTCATGGTCTTGCAGTTCATGGGTTTGAGCCCTGCGTTGGGCTCTGTGCTAACAAAACAGCTTAGAGCCTGGAGCCTGCTTCGGATTCTATGTCTCTCTCTCCTCCTTCTCTTCTCATGCTCTGCCTCTCTCTGTCTCTCAAAAATAAATAAATGTTAAAAAATTTTAAAAAATAAATAAAAACAAAATTATCCCCAAATGGTAAATTCTAAGTGCAAGAGAAAATTTGGGAAAAAAAAAACTTAAAAAAAAAAATTGTCCACAATTTCACCCACCAGAGGCAATCACTAATCACATTTCAGCTTATATATTCACCATCCTCTGATCTTTTTTATTGATATATATATATATATATCAATATATATATTGATATATATATACATATCCAGATATATACATACAATTTTGGTTGGGCTATTTTATGATCTTTTACCACTTTATAATATATAGTGATAATATTACCAAATTACTAAATTATTTTCTAAATCAAGCTTTAAATGACTGCATAGCATTTAAAAATATTTCACAATGTATTTAGGCAAATCATTACAATATTTGGATTATTTCTCATTTTTTCTGTTATAAACAACACTGCAATTTTACCATCCTTTATATAACAATTTGTGTGTGTATTTTTAATTCCTTAAAATTAATTCTCCAAATGTTTTTGTGCATTATTTAAAGGGACATTTTCTTCTTCCAATTTTGTAAATATTTTTAAATATACATTTAAAATGCTTAAAATTTGCATGGAAACTATTACAGTTCTTATTTCCTATTTTTATAATTCTTTTTTACTTCATTTATGGTGGTTTTTAAATTAAGTCATTTTTGCTAATTCTTGTAAAAAATAAATACTTTCCTTCATAGATTCTTCCTTAGAAAAACTGAAGTAAATTTTTCTCACCCCCAAAAACAGATAAAAATCTCCTGATTTCTTTTTTGGTGATAATTTATACTTGCAAAATATTTTCACATGTACCAGCTCCTATAACTCTTTAAATGGCCCAGTGATGAATAAAGGTTCAACAACTTTATTCGCATTTGGTAGATGAGGAAATAGAGATTCTGAAACTTAATTGACTTGTCCGGGATCATAAAGTTAGTTGATGGCACAGCTAGGATTAAAATTTTGTTACTCGGATAATTTTCTGAATCCCAAATCCCACGTCTCAACTAGATAAGTTTAAAAGAAAAGAACAATGGGAAATGTCATTACATTATTAACAATATTCAGTGGTGTCAAAATATTAATACAACATTCATATCTTCATCACATTATCAATGTATTCTTAAAGACAACGTCAATTAAAATGTCTCATTCTATTGTTAGCTTTAAGTTTTTAACATTTAAAGCAAGCCTGATTTTAAATGGGAGCTGTTTAATATTGTACACTCAGAAATTAAAGAGATAAATGCAGAAAATATAGGTCTGCAGAGTGTAGTATTGAAAGGAGAGGGGCTATTTCTTTAAAGCCAGTAATGAAAAGTTATGCAATGTAAACTGCCCTTTTTATGACTGTACCGCTGCATGACTGCATAGCATCCCTGTTTCAATTAACTATAGACGTGAAAGAATAATATATTCTTTTAATCCATGCACAGCAATGGTAGTTTGCTAGAGCTGCCATGACAAAATATCAGACTGGGTGGCTTAAAAAAACAGGAATTTATTCTTTCACAGTCCTAGAGGCTAGAAGTCCCACATCAAGGTGTCAGCAGGTCTGGTTTCTCCTGAGGCCTCTCTCCTTCGCTTGCAGATGGCCGCCTTCTGGCTACGTCCTCACATGTCTTTCCTCTCTACACGTACATCCCTGGTGTCTTTGTGCGTCCAACTTTCCTCTTCTTATAAGGACACTGGTCAAATTGCATTAGGGCCCACACTCAGGGCTTCATTTTAACTTCAGCCTCTCTTGAAAGACCCTATCCTCAAATACAACCACATTCTGAAGTACTGAAGTTTACAGGTTCAGTGTATGAATTTTGGAGGCATACAGTTCAGCCCACAACAGTAGGTATAATTTACAATGATTTACAACTGTGCACCAAAGTAACGAAAATTAAACAGACATTTATTTGTTTTTTCATTCATTCATTCATTCATTCATTCCTTTTGAAGAATAAATCCTAAAGAATATTAGAGCTAAATATTTTCAAGAATGTTGATTTGTGGTTCTTTCATTAATTCACTTATTCATTCATCCATCCATTCGTGCATCTTTACTGATTATTCTGAGGCTGGGACAATACAGTAGTGTTTGATTAAGGACTGTCCTGGCGCATATAGACATATGTAGTTTACAACTTTCCTCTCCACGTTCCGACCTCTCATATCATTGAGCAAACACTACCAGAATTACTAGTTGACTGAGTCATCTTCCTCACTAGATTGAGTCCCTTGAGGGCAGGCATTTCCTGAAGAAATGGAAGGGTATGTATATATAGTATGACAACGATAAAGATTGTTTCAGAATGAAGAAATGAAGGAATTTTTTAAAATTTATGTGAAAACTATATATTCTTATGTGGATAATTTGCCAGACTGCCAAACTGGTATTCAGAGGGATGTTCAGAGCCAGAGTAATTTATCTGAGACTGACAGCCAGACCTAAGTTGATTGGTATCAGAAAAGTGACATGTGTCTCAATGCTTGACATATATCGGGTAAATATTTGCATCCCAGTTCTCTGTATTGCACAGCAACACCGACTACTGCAAAGCTTCTAACAACACAATTTATACAAAATTTCCGAGAGGTACTATCCGATAGCTACAAATAGGACTCGTTTGATTATATTCAAATATGTTAAAAGTTGATCGGCTATTTTAAACACGCCAAGTAGTTATGTAATTAAATTTCATATAATTACAAACAAAAGACTGCACATATTTTCAAACTAAAATCCCTCTTTTACTCTGAGGAGAAAACTTTAGAAGAGTGTTAGTGAATGACCTACAACAGATAAAGGCATCCCGTTTGCTTGACTGAAAATTCCATCCCTGTGTTCACTATACTTCTTGGCTGCATTCAAACCTAGAACAAGAGAAAAAGAGTTCTGAGTCAATAATAAATAAATAAATAATAAATAAATAAATAAAATAAATAAATAATAAATAAATAAATAAGAAAAAAGAAAGAAAGAAAGAGAAAACAATCCTATAGAGTTTAGGCAAGTTTGTCTTATACATCCCAACTTTTAAAGGCTATTTTGCAAAGATGATATTGTTGCATTGCCCTCTCTATTTTTTTTTCTCACTGTGTTGTGGAAATGTATACAAGTCCAGCAACTCCCAGGGATATGCTACCAAATATGCAAGGATTTGAATATCTATTTCATGTAGGGAGATTAGAAAGGCACTCTCTGCCACTTGTGTAGCTCTATTATGCAAAAAATCAAGAGGATGCGGGTCATAAATTCTATTAGGCTGGAACTCTGGGTGTTGAAAAGACTATATAGATAATTTTAAGAGATTTTCCCCCTCAGCTGAATCACTGCTATAAAGTTAAGCTTGGTTTTAAAATATAAATCAAATAAATGTTTTCCATAACGCTATATACCTTTAGTATTAACTGAACTCCAACAAACTTTTCAGTAGACATTTCTCAAATTCAGCATCTATAGAATTTTTCCCCTGAAGAAAACACTTTATAAATTGAAGTTTGGCTTCCATTTTTGAAATTATTTTGTTTTAATGGCAGCTGTAGTCCACTCTATCACTGTAAAAAATATGTACTATTTTAAAAGATGTGCCTAAATAAAATTAGCTCATAAATAGTTACATTAACCAAACATTAATAAAAGTATTTAAGGAGCATATCAGAGTGTAAATAAGGAAATAAAAATCTTATAAAATTACTACCAGGGCAGGTCTAAGAAAAGTTTCTTATAATTTCCGTAACATTCAGGCATTCACCAAACATAAAGAGGCAGGAAGACGTTTGCTCTAAGAAAAATTAAATGGATATATATTAATTTCTCTCTATCTGATGGGTATGGTAGCATAAGTAACCAAATACCTGGTTCTGTGTTGTATCAATTCTTTCATGACTTATTCGTGTATGTGAGTTACTGTGAAATGATAAAAAATGAAGAGCCTAGAAACATGAGCATTTTGGGGGCTAATAGTAAAATATTAATGCTAGTACTACATTGTCTGCAATTTTGTGTCTATAATTATTTTGGTGCTAATATTCTCATTGTAATTTGTTGTTCATCAGCAAAACTTTAGTTCTTCCTAAATTAGTGCTTCTTATACATAATTCAGTTTCTATCATAGGACATAGATTATAATTTGCAATTTTGCGCAAATACTCTTCTCAAACAATTTACCATTTTTACTTTAACTTATTGAAGATATAGAAGTTAAAGTGGTTTAGAATCATTAGTACTCCATAAATATCTACACCAGATAAAACACAGCTTCTCTGAAATTTGGAAAACATAACCCAGAGCAATGTGTAGTTCAAAAGAAAATATCTCATATGAATCTTGTTATCTGCTGTATCTCAACATATAAATCATATAATAGATGCACGTGGCAGATGCATAGCAAATACATGTGGAGTGAATAAATAAATAAATGACAAAAAGTGTAACTGAATGTGTCTATGAAATCAAATATACACGCTTCCTTTCATAAGAAATTGACTATATGTTTTGGACTTAGCTAAAAATTATATATCCTGGGTTTTACATAATTACATGAGAAGCACTTTAAAAGTATATTATTCCCAGTATTTATGACCATTAGTTAATAGGAATAACATCTAAATCTAAAGAATCAGGCTCTTCTGTTTTGATAATGGTTTAAAATTGTTACCTCTTACCCGTGTGGTAAAGTCTTTATAAAATGTTTTATGGCTATTTATCTTATTTTACCTTCACAACAATTACAGGGAGAGATGTTAAAAGTGATATAAATTCCATTTAATGAATGAAGTTGCAGTGACTCAAGTCATGTTCACACTAATCAAGACTCTAAACTCAATGGGGCACCTGAGTGGCTCAGTTGGTTAAACATCCTACTTTGGCTCAGGTCATGATCTTGCAGTTCATAAATTTGAGCCCCACATCAGGCTCTCTGCTGTCAGCACAGAGCCCACTTCAGATCCTCTGTCCCACTCTCTGTCTCTCTGCCTCTCTCACTCTCTGTCTCTCTCTCAAAAATAAACATTAAAAAAAAAAGACTCTAAACTCAAACCCAAGTCTCAGGTGATTTCTTCTTTGTCTCTCTGTTCCCTTTCACCATAGTGTTATCCAACACTATTTAAACTTTTGTCTGCCTGCTTTTGCAATGGGTCTTAGCTGTACACATTAGGAACTACATAAAAAAAGTAAATTGATTATATGGTCATTAACCAAACTCAGGTGCAGCTAGTGCCAGCCTCATTGGTGAAACCCATCATGGTCATCTCATGTGTGTCAGAGCCTCTTCACCCAGTGCTTGCAATTTTAAGGCATTGGAAATGTGAGAAAAATGTTTGCTTTTCATTTTGTACCCTTTTGTATTTTACTATTTGAATTTTTTACCATGTGCCTACATATAGTTACCCCCAAATAAAAAAAATGGTTTCAGGAAAAAATTAGGAAAATGAAAATCATTATATAAATAAGGGCATAATCATGTTTATTAACATTATTTTTTTAATTTTATTTTTTATTTTTTTAAATTTACATCCAAATTAGCATATAGTTCAACAATGATTTCAGGAGTAGATTCCTTAGCGCCCCTTACCCATTTAGCCCATCCCCCCTCCCACAACCCCTCCCGTAACCCTCAGTTTGTTCTCCATATTTATGAGTCTCTTCTGGTTTGTCCCCCTCCGTGTTTTTATATTATTTTTGTTCCTTTCCCTTATATTCATCTGTTTTGTCTCTTAAAGTCCACATATGAGTGAAGTCATATGATTTTTGTCTTTCTCTGACTAATTTCACTTAGCATAATACCCTCCAGTTCCATCCACGTAGTTGCAAATGGCAAGATTTCATTCTTTTTGATTGCCGAGTAATACTCCATTGTGTGTGTGTATGTATATATATACATACCACATCTTTTTTATCCATTCATCCATCGATGGACATTTGGGCTCTTTCCATACTTTGGCTATTGTTGATAGTGCTGCTATAAACATGGGGGTGCATGTGTCACTTCGAAACAGCACTCCTGTGTCCCGTGGATAAATCCTTGTAGTATAATTGCTGGGTTGTAGGGTAGTTCTATTTTTAGTTTTTTGAGGAACCTCCATACTGTTTTCCAAAGTGGCTGCACCAGCTTGCATTCCCACCAACAATGCAAAAGAGATCCTCTTTCTCCACATTCTTGCCAACATCTGTTGTTGCCTGAGTTGTTAATGTATTAACATTATTTTTAATTAACAAACAAGTAACACTAGTCTATATAGGGCATTAAGGGCATGATTTACATCTAAATGTAATGTTCATGTATACTTCTCCTGTGTTAGATATAGTCAGACAGTTGTGGATTCAGGTATATTGTCTTACATCTTTATTATTATACCATATTTACTAACTTCTGTAGACCATGGTTAAGGTATGCATGTATCTTTCTATCCATCTGTCTGTCTCTCTCTCTTACTACTCAAATGAAGTTTGTTATTTTCTCTCCTCAAGGTCAGTGACCATATCTTACTCTATTTTGGTTTCGTTTTTATTTTTGTTTGGTTTGGTTTTTTTTTGTTTTGAACAGTCTTTGAGAGGGAACAGGGATATTGTTGGTTTGAGGTTATACAAAAGAACAAAAGAGGGGGTGCCTGGGTGACTCAGTAGGTTAAGTGTTAGACTCTTGATCTCAGCTCAGGTCATGATCTCACAGTCGTGAGACTGAGTCCCGCATGGAGCTCTGGGCTGAGTGTGGAGTCTGCTTGGGATTCACTCTCTCCCTCTCTCTCTCTTCTACTCCCCTACTCTCTCTCTCTGTTTCAAAATAAATACACATTAAAACAGGACAAAATAGGTCCAGTTTCCCTGTCTCTATCACCTGTAAATTGTACCAATTTTCACTTTCCTCCCCTGAATCCATGCTTTAAAGACATTGTCCATCTAAGAAACATACAGAGTCCCAAAGTATGAGGTTTGATGCAGTGAGCAGCCCTTGGTTATACACTGAAGTGGCTATAGATTAAGGGATGACGGGTGGATGGATGGATGGATGGATGGATGGATGGATGGATGGATATAGATAGATATAGATAGATTTATGTCAGATTTTCTAACATCTCATAAATCTGAGTATACAATCAGTCTCATTAGTTCTAAATCTAATAGTTTACTTGCTCATCACCCTCACCTGCTAGTAGATGATCTCTGCCTTCTGTGAACTAATTCTCATGCATTTCTGGGAAGTCATTGGGTTTTCTCACATGCACTTAGTGTCAAGCTTGACATGAGTTGATCAAGTGTCACACTAACTCCACTGAGCATACCCATGACCTTGCTCTGGGTAAACACCATCATATCCAAGCATCAGGAGCAGATGTTCCAAAATTTTTCCCAGCTCTCAACACAAACAAGCTTCTGTCAGGCCATCTCAGGAATTGTCCTGAAATTCACAGGTATATCTGAATCAAGAGTATACCCAAATTTGTTCCTTCTTTCCGTGACTGCTAAACTTGACCCTTGTGCTAAGAATGCTGGTTTCCACTTCTCACCCAAAGTGGCTGACCACCCACTCTGTCAGACACACCCAGAGAAATCTATATATGCCTAACACTCCAGATGAGGTCCTCCTTTTATGAGGTACAAAAATGTTATATTAGAGTGAAAGGGTGGAAATGGTAGGGGAATTTTTCTTTTTCTTTTTATTGTAAGGAATTGGCTCACCTGACTGTGGGGGCTGGCAAATCTAAAATCTGAAATCTGTCAGTCTGGTCAGCAGGTGGGAGTCTTGAGTCCAAAATCTGCCGGGCATACCAGCAGGCTAGAAACAGGCAGAATTTCTATGATTCAGTGTTGCGGCAGAATTCCTTCTTAGTTGGGACACATCAGCCTTTGCTCTTAGAGCCTTCAACTGACTAGATGAGGCTCACCCACATTATGGAGGGTAATCTGCTTTACTTAAAGTCAACTGATAATTAACTATTAATCATAGCAACATCTATACTGGTGTTTGCCCAAGCAAGTGGACACCATATCCTAGCCAAGTTGACACATAAAATTAACCATCATAGGTATACTATTTTATTTAAAATCACTGGTAAAATATTATTTCAGAAATAAAGGGTTAGATGTTATCATAGTGTGAACATTTATAATACAAGTGTTTTTCCTGGAGGAATGTCAACAGACATTTTTTTTTTGAAAATCACTGTTTTAAAACAGAAAAGCCTGTCATAATATGGAAATGGTTCAAGGAAAGACAATTTAGTAAGTCTTATAATGGGCCAAAATACTTGTGGCTGTGACATTGAAGATTTCTCCAGTTTCTATATACACAGTGGTTGCTTATGATGCATTGTATTTTCACAAGTTGATGTAGACGCATAATTTTAATAAGATATTTATTTATACCCTAACATTACAACTTAAGTTCTGAGAACCCATTGTGTTCATCTTACATGTTCTTATATGCAGGGACAATTTTCTCAGCATAGCATTCCAAATTAAATTGCAAGGGCATTTTACGATGAATCAAACAGGTGGGCCTCTCCAAACCTCTATAATTATGAGAGCAAAAAGCCAAGAAGAAAACATTTTTATCACAATATCACTTCTGTCATACGCATTACTTTTCTTATATTACACAGTGTCCAGTATAGGGCTAGGTTGGAGAAAGCATTAAAGTCATATTTAAGAATTGATAATGGGTCTACCCTGAAAACCATTCTCAGGCAATACTTCACTAAACTGGTGGTTCAGGGTGTGAACCTGGAAGAAGGAACCCACTTTGTAAAATAAACACGGTCTGGCCAAGGGCACCTCCCACCTAAATCCTCCTGCACTGCTTTCAGACTGAACTCAGGTGGCCTTTGATCCTCACATATGGCCTTACACAGCTGATCTCTTTGGGCTGAAATTTTGTTATCTGTACAGTGGGAGTAACAGTCCCTGTTTCACAGAGTTATTTGGAGACTTAAACGAGAGAGTCTAAGATGTATTTAACAGTGCCTACCAAACAGTAGATAGTCAGGGTTATAGCCATTGTTGTTACTGAATTAACGACACCTTGCCTTCAATATCATATTTTGTGGGGAGTGTGGATCCATAAATTTATTCTTTTCCTGCTGCAGGTAGCTACACACTTATCATTATTCTCATTATGGTCCATTAACTTCTGTTGTTTAACAGTATGTCGCATAAGTAGAGTTTTGTCTTAAGATATATTAACTGATTCCTGAGATTATTAAAGAATATGATAGTAGCAAATGTCTACCTAAGTCGGGTGGGAGATCTTCCAATTCTGTGAGAAATATTTAGCTAAGTTATATGACTCAAATTTGTTTAGATAATATTCCTGGAAAGTTATTTCAATTCTCTTCACTGGTTTGGGAGTTGAAAGCATTTATGAAAATTAGCATGCCGGTTACTGACTCCCTAATTCTACATCTCTCCTTATCCAGAGGCAAGATAGAGGAGTGGGTGGATGTTAGTGTGTTGTGTGTGTGTGTGTGTGTGTGTGTGTGTGTTGTAACAAGAAGAGGGAGGGAGAGAGTGGGGGGGGGGAGGAGGAAAGAGAGAAGAGGGAACTGCTCTAGGGTTATATTATAAAGTAACCAAGAAAACAAACTTGAGCTCAGTATACTATAATGTATAACAATTGAGTATTAGAGACGCTCAGGAAGCCAGACTGGGAAGACAGCTGGATAAGAATGCTGTCAGCCTAAGGAGTTTTGCATGGAAGCCTTTTTGTTCTAACCAGCCAAAGAAGAGAAAGAGGAAAATGAGGAAGGATTGTCCCTTCATTATCACAACTGACAGTAAAAGGCTCCTTTTTTTTTTCTCCAAAGTAGTGACTGACAACTCCCAGCAGCTGGCCTCCCCCACCCCACATGCTGCTATCCTGATGGAGGGACCAGGTTTCCTTGCCACAGTTTTCTTATTGCAATGAAAGCTTTTACTACCCAACCTCAGGAGGGTCCAAAGTATTAGAAGTCATAGGGGATGCCTGTAAGAAGATGCATCTTGTTACTCAAAGAACTTGTAACACTTCCAACGCCATGAATACTTAGGTCTGATATGAGGGTGATTACGAGGGAGATTTGTTAAGATAGCAGCTAAATAGAGGGCATACCGTGCACACATTGAAGAGACTTGACAGATGCTCCAAGGATAATACAAACTTTGGGCAAGTTTTTTTTTTTTTTTTAATTTTAAGTTTATTTATTTTCAAAGAAAGAGAGAGAGAGTGTGTGTGTGTGCACACAGGTAGAGAAAGGGCAGAGAGAAGGAGGCACAGAATCCCAAGCAGGCTCCACACCATAAGCACAGAGCCAGGATGTGGGGCTTGAACTCATGAACCGTGAGATCATGACCTGAGCAGAGATCAAAAGTCACACCCTCAACCAAGGTGAGCCACCCTGGTGCCCCTGGACGAGATTTTGAGGAAAGGGAGAGATGTGGATTTCTCTGGTGAAGTGGAAAATATTAGAAGCACAGACAGAAAATTTGTTTAGTCTAGTAATGTAGTGTGGGTGCAGTTGTGTGTATGAGTACTTATCACGACCAAAGTGATTCCACTGTTTGCAAATTAGTCTGAAAGCACAGTTCGGGAGGTTAGTGGTGGTTCCCTGCTCACCTGGCCAAAGAGAAGCCTGGTGCAAGTCAAGGCTTCTACAAACAGCAGAAGAACAATGATGTTCAGGCTAAAGAGAGCCTACGTTTTTATTAATTATAAGGTCAGAAATCTGATTCTCTGGAATCAAAAGGCTGAGCAAGCAATTGTGAAGCAAGGACTACACAATGGCAGAGACGAATGCAACCCTGACCTTCCACGTGGCTTCTGGCATAATCATTGCTTTCCAGGCATCTGTGGAAAACACACCATCTCTTAGGTCTGCCGCCTAAGATGTGTTCTCACTGATCCATAACCTAGCAGTGGTCCTCAAGTTGGAATACCAAATGACAGAAGATGTGGTCAGTGGCTACCTAGATCGCTCCAACATTTGTAAAGGACCGGTGACGATTTGTGGAAGGACGCATAGAGAGGAGAAAGGACAATTGGGATAAAGCTGTATGTTTCATGTACAAAAGGATACTAGGGGGGTTGTCAGAAAAACAACTTAGATAACATGCATAAGATAATAAAGAAGCAAGAACTGCCTTTTAATTTTCTACTGGGAGAAACCAATAAGATATAAATTCCTCCGTTGTACCAGGAGTTAAAAGAAAATCATTGCCTACTTATTGGTTCATTTTGTAATTGAGATCAATGAAATTCTCTGAACAACAGCATGAAATCAATCGTAAAATAGCATATAATTCATGGCCGGTATTGTAAATTATAGTTTGCTTGACAGTAATCGGTGAGGTTTCCATGCACTGGGATGCATTTCCGTGTAACACGTCTCAGGATGATGCCTGTGGATCCATTTCTAATGCATATTAGAGTGATCTGTTTTTCCCTGTCTACAACCTCCCTGCATTTGATCTCATGCAAATGATGCAATCAAGCCAAATGGAAAACAAGATGTTGTTGCTAAGGGGCTCTGACAAACAGTGGCCTTGCGTTTTCAGGGTTCCCCCCCACCCTGCGTTTCCTCGGACCTCAGATTTGTGTACATACCTGCAATTGTTTGAATCCATTGATCCCTTACATGCCCTGAAGGCCTAATCGCTTCTGTAGAGACGGATTACCAAATCAGTTGCAGTTAGGCAGGGAGGAGACCGTTATCATTATATCCCTCTTTGCTTTACATTATAAATTAGTGGCTTTGTTTATGCTCATTCCCAGGAGAATGACTTCGTCCTGCTTCCCCTGTAGCCCTATTCTTCACTTTTTAAAATTAATCTTTAAGAAAAACCCCCCATTCCATTTATTCCTTTTACCACATCTCCTCTTCCCTGCCACCCCCCCCCACCTGATGCTGCCTCACCTTTTCTTCTGTAATATCCACCCCTTTTTCTCACATCTTCTCCTGTTTCACCAAGGATTTCCCAATCGGGCCACCTGTGCAGCTTTCGCTCCCATGTATCATGGTTAGATGCTATACCCTTCTTTTTTTCATGCCTCATTATTCAAAGGACACTAGTGACACTTCATCTTCTTATGGAAATACATTGAGAATAATCCACTTCGGGGTGGACACTAGAGGCATAAAATGACTTGGAAGTCAAAAAAGCTATTTAATCAGCCTGGCTTTCTTTGCACTATTGAGTTTATAGTTTTTAAATTCTCAGAATCAAAAGAAAATCCTCAATTCCTATTGTAGCAAAGACACAGCAGTCATGTTTCCCAAACTAGAAATGTGGCCCCCCTAAATTTGTGTGTGTGTGTGTGTGTGTGTGTGAATTAACCTATCTTGAGGAAAATGAGTGGAAATATTTTAATTGCATAGGTTTGAAAATCTTGGTTGTATAGTCATTCATAAGCATAAATGAGGCACCAGTGAGCATGACTCATTTATAAATCTGTTGATAAGACATATACCTGTATCTCTATTTCTATATAATTGTTTATACCTTTCTTTCTGTAGCTCCACTTGATAACTGACTTCACTCCAATAAAATTAGTAGTACGAGAATCACAGTCATTCTTAGGGGTCCCCTCTGGTCCCCTGATGCTGTGAAAGCTTCTAGAGACTTACATAGTTTCTTGGCATTTAGAGTATGGCCACCCATGGCACTTTCCTCCTCTTTGCAAAAGGATCACTATGGAGTTATCTCTCTCAGACCCAGTAGATCGCTTCATTGCTTTTGTATCGCACTAGGGAAACTGAAATTCTTGCATCATTTTCTATGGTCCCACCTGCCTACATACACCAAGGTTGTTTCTTTAGCTGGGATCTGTCACCTCCCTGGAATTCTACCTTGGGCACAGGGGTCCAAGAGCCTGCACGTGTCTTCCTTCTTCTATCTTTATTCCATCATTCTGGGAAATCTGAGGTGGTGGAGGCAAAGGAATATGCACTTCTTGTTTTTCCCACCATTATATCTGAACCCTGAGTCATCTGTCCCCTCAGTGACTCTGTTCAGAAAGGTTCTCTTGCTCTTTCTGCTTCCTGGCCAGCCACATTCTGTTTTATAGATAAAACCATTTTATAAATCAATTCTGGATTTATAGTTTAATTGAGGGGAATTTGGATGAGAATTTAAATGAGAGGAAAATAGGGGGTCAGGGGCAGGGGAGGACAGAAGGAAACAAATAGGTTAATAAGACAACCATGTTAATCTCAGCCCTCGTGGCACAGATATCAAACACCTATAGGGATTCAGAAGAGGGAGCTATACCTAAGGGCTCCAATTTTAGACCTCATTCAGTTCCTCTAGAGAACTGGCCAAATCATGGAAGGATGAAAAGAAAAGATCAATACAATGAAGAAAAAAATAATGGAATAAGAGAGTTATTGCTGACGAGTGCCAAGGGTCCAGTTGAAATCAGAAAACCTAAAATTCTAGTAGACGCTTTCAGTATGTTCAGCAATGTTTCTCATTCACATTTTAGAGGTATGGGAAACTTTAGAGAAATGGGATAGTGAGATTTATCCAGAGCTAGGAATTGGAAGAGCAGATATTGAAGTGGGGTGGGGAGAGGTGAAAAACTCTAGGGAGCTGGAGAGTATGGTTTTGGAAGGGGTCATCAAGGATTATATCAAGAAAAATGCAAATGTTAAAAATAGTTTGAAAATAAGAAGGTGCTAAGAGACTGGACATTGTGTGATGACAAAGGAGTGAGTGGTTGCTTTGATATGACAGGAGGAAGAGGTGGAAGGCTATATGTATGTGGTTGGAGAGGGCAGACTTTAAGAATCTTGGAAATAGTTCCAAAGATGACCAAGTAGTGGGTGGAACTGTGCTGAATGTCGAATAAATGAAGTAGAGGTGAAGGACATTACATTTGAGGAAGTTAAATGAAGCCAGATTCAGAGATGAGTCATTATTGAGGATGTTGGGTTGCCAAAAAGGAATTATAATTGAAAAGAAAACTGAGCCAATGCTGAAGTCATTGAGGAAAGGAGAAGTATGACATAGAAGGTATAAGAGGGCGTGTGTCAACTAGGTCTACATTTTCTTAAATAATGAATTGATATTGGTAAATTATGCCTGTCATTTCTCCACCTCTATGTGTATGTACATGCATATCATAGAACTTGAAAAAATACGTGTAGTCAAAAATGAAACAAGATTTAAATCATCCTTATGCCCTCACTCTGAGAAAACCACTGTTGAACTTTTGGGGTATCCCTAGCTTCTTGTTATTATGAAGCATTCATGTTTGAAAATTATGTTTTGGTATTCAGGCAAACACAACTTTGACTTTTTCTTGTGTGTGTGTGTGTGTGTGTGTGTGTGTGTGTGTGTGTTTTGTTTTGTTTTGTTTTAATAGTAAATCTCTTTCATCTCACAGTTACAGACCCCTTCATTGGCCTAACAATTAATTAAATTCTGGGATCGTTAGATATCATTCTATTTCTGAGAAAAGTTGGCAATCTGGGTAAGGGTCAGAGGTCTTCTTCTGGTCTTGCCCATTCATTCACTCAACAAATAAAACTATGCTCATTAGACATTATATCAGTTCTGGAGATATTGCAGTGTAGAAAATATCTATCTGCACTCAAGGAGTTTACATTCCCATTTGAGGCATATAAAGTCAAGAAATAAATAACATGGCAATTTCTGACATGTTTTGGTAATTATAATAAATAACTAAACAAGGCAATATGACAGAGAGTATCTGGGGATGATGGTGGCCACACCGTTAGATTATCAAGAGAGAACACGCAGGGGAAGATGAGCCTGAAGAATGAAAAAAATTCAGCCAAGTATAAAGAAGGAGAAAATATATTTCAGTTAGAAGGAATAGTACCTGCAAAGGCCTGGAGGTGTGACATGTAGAATTAAAGGAACAGAAATATGTCTAGTGTATGGAAGGAATGAGGAGAAGTAGGCAGGTGTTAAGTCATGTAGTATTTCATTGACCATTAATAGATTTCATTCTAAGAGAAATAGAGGGCCCAATGTAGTGTATTATTCTGGGGGAATCGAAAGATCACTCTTGACTAATGATCTTGCTTCTTTCTTCACCGAGAAAATTGAAGCAGTTATAAGGTAAATCCCACACACTCCTGTGACCATCTACCCACCTACCAGCATTCACACCCACATAGTCTGCCTTCTCCCCTATAATGAAAGAGTATCTGCCTTGCTCTAAGTCCAAATCCTCCACTTTCATACTAGATCCCATTGTTTCACATAATAAAGGAAAAGCTCCAGCAATTCTCTTCTTTTTCATCCATTACTAATTTTGCCATCTCTACTGGATCATTCCCATCAGCATACAACACAATTTTTATCTCATTTAAATTATTTTTTTAATCCCTGGACTCTACTTACCTTCTCTCTATTGTCTCATTTTTCTATTTTTGTCTACAACAAAATTTCTTGAAATAGTTGTTTATATTCACCATCTCTAATTGTTCCATCACTGTCTCATAAACTCACTTCAGTCAGGCTTTGACCTCCGTAGCTTCACTGAAACTTTTATTGAACAAATACGAATGACCGCCATATTGTGAAACAATGGTCAGTCTTTAGTCCTCATCTTATTGGACCTAACACCCTTAAAACATTTGATTAATTTGACTTCCAGTATTCCATAATCTTCTCCTTTACTCATACCTTACTGGTTGTTCTTTCTCTGTCTTCTTGGTTTGATTTCTGCTTTACTTCCAGAAAAAAAATTATATATATATATATATATATATATATATATATATATATATATGTATATGTATATATCAATTTGTATCCTTGCATCTTTTCTCTTTTCTATCCACACTCACATTTTTAGTGTTATTATTCACTTTAAATGTAAACAATATCATGATGACATCTCACATTATAACTCAGGCCAGGACTTCTTCCTGAAATTCCAAACTTAAATTCTTAATTGGCATCTCTCTTTGTTGTCTAATTGATATATCAAACTTTCCATGTCTAAAATGTTACTTCTTATCTTCCCGTTCCAAACTTGTTTTACTTTCTGTGATATTTTCAACCAAATTAATGATTACTTCATCCTTGCCTTTGCTGAGGCCCAAAACTTAGAACCAACTTTGACTCCTCTCTCCCTCTCACACACTACCTACAGTGCATTGAGGAATCCTATTAGTTTTGGCTTTAACACATATCTAGAGATCCTCTTGGAGTGATGTCAGCAACATGGCAGCATAGGGACTTCTCAGCTCATTCCATCAATTCCCCAATCCCCTACCCCCACCCAACACACCAGTTTGAGCAAGTACTCACACATAAAAATACCTTCACAAGAGCCAAGTACTTGAAGTGAGGGATTACAGCACCTGGGTAAAGCACTGAAATGAGAAAAGATGCATTAAGGAGGGTAGGAAAGATAGATTCACATTACCTCCATTTAACCATGCCCAAACCCAGGCATCCTGGCAGAGATCAAGATTCTCCCTATGGGAGGAGTGTAAGTGAGCAACCTAACTTCATTGCAGACCCCAGACCTGACCTCTTCATCACTAGACTGAATCCTAGCCTGAATCTCAAGACTGGCCTGCTATATAGAGGCACCACACTATTGGTTTCAAAATATATTAAAAGCCCATGGCATTCAAAACAGTATAGTATTGGCATAAAACAGACATATCAATGGAATAGAATAGAAAGCCCAGAAATAAATACATACATATATATGTGTATGTACATATATATGTACATATGTGTATATGTATATTAATTGTGTGTGTGTGTATGTATGTATATATATATATATATATATATATATATATTATATCAATTAATTTACACAAAGGAGCCCAAACAATGGGAAAAGGACAGTCTTTTCAATAAATGGTGTTGGGCGAACTGGACAGCCACATGCAAAAGAATGAAGCTGGACCACCGTCTTATATCATTCACAAAAATTAATCCATGCAATCAACACTTGTATGTAAGACCATAAAACTCTTAGAACAAATGATAAGCTTCAGCATAGATCTTATTGATGATATCTTTGGATCTGGACACTGAAAGCAAAGGCAATAAAGCAAAAATCAACAAGTGGAACTACATCAAACTAAAAAGCTCTACACAGAAAGAAAAATCAACAAATTGAAAATGCAGCCAACTGAATGGGAGAACGTACTTGCACAATCATATGTCTGATAAGGAGCTAATATCTAAATCGTATAGAGAACTCATACTTCTCCACAGCAAAATGAGTAGAGAAAAGCAATCCAATTAAAAAATGGACAGAAGATCTGTGTTGACATTTTTAAAAAAAGACATGCAGATGGCCAACAGGTATGTGAAAATATGCTCAACATCATTAATCATGGGGAAATGCGAATCAAAACCACAATGAGGACACCACTTCACATCTGTTAAAATGGCTATTATCAATAAGACAAGAAATAACAAGTGTCGGTAAGGAAGTGGAGATAAAGGAACCCTTGTACACTGTAGGCGGGAATGTAAATTGATGCAGCCATTATTGAAAACAGTATGGAGGTTCCTCAAAAAATTAAAAATATAATTAAAATATCACCCAGTAATCCCACTTCGGGTATTTTTCCAAGGAAAATGAAAACGCTAACTCAAAAAGATAGATGCACCCCCATGTTCACTGCAGTATTATTTACAATAGGCAAGATATGGAAACAAATTAAGTGTCTATGATGGATGAATGTATAGAGAAAATGTGAGGTATATATAAATACACACACACACACACACACATGCACACACACACACAATGAAACATTATAAATAATGAAATCTTGTCACTTGCAACAACGTGGATGGACCTTGAGAGGGTTATGCTAAGTGAAATAAGTCATACAGAGGAAGACAAATACCATATGATCTCACTTATATGTTGAATTTAAAAATAAAATAAGCTTATAGATACAGACACTCACACACACACACACACACACACACACACATACACACACACACACACACACACATGCATATACACACAGGAATGATAGCCATGTAAAGAGGAATTCCTGCCCTTTGAGACAATATGGATAGACCTTGAGAAAATTATGCTGGGTGAAATAAATCATACAAAGAAAGACAAATACTATATATTTTCACTTATATGTGGAATAAAAATGCCTAACTCAGAGAACTAGAGAGCAGAATCATGGTGACCAGGGGATTGAGGCCAGAGATGGGGGGAGGAATAGGGAGACATCAGTCAAAGAGTATACACTTCCAGCTATAAGATGAGTAAGTTCTGGTGATCTAAGTTATAGCGTGGTAAACATAGTTAACAGTACTGTATTATATACGTGAAAGTCATTAAGAGAGTAAATCTTGAACTTTATCACCACACACACAAAAAGGAAATTATGTAAAGAGTATGGAGATGTTAACTAACCTTATTGTGATCCTTTTGCAATGCACATGGGTATCTAATCATCACAATGTACGTCTTAATCTTACATGTGTGATATGTTAGTGCTTCACTAGAGTTGAAAAAAAATACCCAGAATCCGACTTTTTTTTTTACTTATGACAGCCTCCACTTACTTGATTACCACAATAACCTCTTAAGTGAGATTTATGCTTATGCTCTTGTTCACTATAATCTGTATTCAACCCAGCAGCCAGGGTGATATTCATGAAATCCATATGATCATGCAACAATTCTGTGGAAAATCCTCTGGAGTCTTGCTGTGTAGGATCTTGGATGAAAACCCCAAATCCGTGCAAAGACCTACGAGGCTCATGTGACCTGGTCCCTCATTAAATCTCTGATGTCATCTCTTACTTCTGTTTCACGTATTTGCTCTGCTTCAGCCACACTGGCCTCCTTGCTATATCTGTTACAGGCATTTTCCTCCTTCCAAGCCTTTGCTCTGTTCGTTGTCTCTCTTAGAATGGCCCTCCCCATAGAATCCCAAATTGACTCTCACCCCTTCCAAGTCTTTAAAAGCTCAGTATGTCACTTTCCTGCCAAAGCCTCCACTGATTCTTGCCTTTTAACATTACCCAGCACTCCTGATTCTTCTTGCTCCATTCTATGCTCATTATAGCACTTTGCAATTATACACCACTAATAGCCTTAAACCCTGTTAGACATTTAGTTTAAAACCATGTTGTCTCCTAAAATGCAGTATTTTTTCACCCAAAAACCCCACACCTTACATAATCTGGGGGCACACCCTAACTATGAATGTAAAACTTGACAAGGTTTGGTATTTCAATCCCAGTTCATCAGTCATACTGGGCCTCTTAAGTAACATGACCATCCCAAACATACTTACTTCTTCATCCTGGTCTCCCCCAGTCCCCAACTAACATAAAAATGCAAGTTTCCCAATCCACGGAGGAGGATATTTTGTGACAATAGAATCACGATATAGATGGTAACCCTGGAACCAATTGCCACAACAGGCTACTAGGCATCTGAGGCAGATTAATATTCCTGGTGCGTTTAGGAGTTAGGCGATCAAGGCCACTTTCAAAGTATGAAGGCTGTAACATGAAAGGGAATGGTTCGTTCTGTAATAAGGAGATTCTGTAATGTGGTGATACCATGATGATGTAGTCTGACCTCATCAGCCTGAGGATGGTAACTAAGGATTAACTTAAGTAAGTACGAATTAACTAAGGATTTTTAGCTGTGCAAGTCTGTTCCAACAAACACAGACAAGCAAGTATAGGGCCGCATTTGAATGGTATGAGTTCCTCACCAGCTACAAACTGGGTAGCCCAATCTCGACCTCAACAAGCTAGGATGTAAGTAAAAACTTCCCCTCCACAGAGTTCCGTTGTCTAAGAACATTGTAGCATCCAGTCTTATTTGCAGCTGGGTCAAGACAGTCTAGTATGGACAGCAATGATGCTCATGCAAAATATTCCAAAGTCTCTTGGAATTGACCACATGGAGTACAATTTTGGCAGGGGCCTATTCTTTCAGAAAAGTTAGAGGTACTGTCGTGTTCAAATACCACACCTTTCTCCTATTTGAACTGACAGACCCATCAGGGATTCCTGCTTTACTCCAGGTGCAGTGCCCTCCTTGATTTTGCTCTTGAAACTGGACTTAGAGTCAGACTGGACTGGACTGAAACTGGACTTAGCTTCTCCTTCCTTGGGAATCAAGGAATTCAAACAGGCCGTAGAGAGGCTGTATGGCCACCAAGTTCTTGGCAATCAGAAGGAGAAGGTGAAGAGGACAGGGGGATGGTTGGTCATGTGTCCTTTGCATCAAATTTTCCTATAGTAAATAGTAGTTTACACTCTTTGTGGCATATGAGACCACCGTTCTCATGATTTTTAACTTAGTAAGTCTCATAGAATATTAATCCAAATGGAGGTACCCCAGTTCTGTCTGACTTGTGCACATGTGGCACAGCATTCCTGTCATCTCTTAGCAGTTCCTGGCAGTACTGTACTAGTTCACCACGGGCTCCAAAATGTCCTTGTAACATATCTTCTGACCACATTGTTTGGGGGTGCCCACCTCAACTGGTACCACTCAACTGGTATCAGTGGGATAAAATTGTAATGAAAACAAGGCTTAATTGAAAACATTGTGAGTCTCTTCTTGATGGCCACTCTTTTGGTCTAGAGTAACTATATTTAGTGTAAAATTATTTTTTTGCCTTTTTTTTCTGATGCCCTACATGTTTAACCAATTGACTGTACGTTGCATGAAAACCAAAGTGTTCTTTTCTAGTTTACTTTTGCTATCTGTGCAATGCAAAATCTATTTCCCTAAATTAGGTTGTACTTCATTAATCTTTTAAATGTGAAATTGTAATGGTTCAAGGTTAAGGAGATCTTGAAATATGTGTTACTTAAATTATGACTAACTTATTTCAAAAATATCCCAGAAAATAATTACTTCTAGTAGTATAAAAGTATGAATGATGTTTATCAACCTGGTAAAGTTGACTGAAATTTGGTTAGACTCATCAACAAAATATTATTTTTTAAAGGTTTATATATTTATTTTTGAGAAAGAGAGAGGGCGCGTATGAATATGCAAGTGGGGGAGGGGCAGAGAGAGACAGGGAGACAGAGAATCCAAGCTGACAGCACAGAGCCCAGATGCAGGATTCAATCTCCTGAACCGTGAGATCTTGACCTCAGCCAAAGTCAAGAGTCGGATGCTTAACAGACTAAGCCCCCCAGGTGTCCCTCCACAAAATAATTACTGAGTACCTTTATAAGAAAGTGCTCAGGGTATTTCAGAATTGAATTAGTAAAATACAGATTGGCTTATTCTAATGCAAGGGGAAATGACATACATTAGAAAGGTAGACAGAAAGTGCTAGAGAAATTCAAGCGAGGGAGAGATCATTACTAGCTAGGGTACTATCCCATTCTCTCCATCAATGGTCATACCTCACTCAACTATATCTAGATCATCTCATTCTTAGTTCTTTATTCATTGATTCAAACATATATTCAAAACCTACAGTGTGCTAGACATTGTGCTAGATACTGAGAATGCAAAATCAATCCTTCCCTCACAACACTCAGTCTTATGATTAGGAAGTCACGTAAGCAAATCACTGTGACAGTGTTATAATGCTATGCAAAGGTATGTGTAAATACTGTGGGAGACAAAGGAGAGGGTAATAGCTCCACCTTGTGCCAGGGGTCACAGCAGGATGTGTTAGGAGCATCTTAAGAAAGAAACAGACTTTTGCACTTAGCCTGGACAACTTGAAGGTCAAATAACAGGCAGGCAGGTGGACAAGAGAAGAAAAGAATTCTGCAAAAGGAATTACAAGCACAAAGTCATTGTTACGAGTTATGTATTTGCATTTCAAAAGCAACTCCTGTTGTCTTCAAATATGCTTTAAAAATAATTTAAATGTCTCATTTATTTTTCAACAGAACCATTGAACTAACTCTAAACGCAGAAAACGATTTACCTGGTCATAGACATTCAAGAAGACAGTCAAATTGTTAAAATGAAAAAGTTAAACCGAGAGTTTGACTGACACTTGTCTGTTTAAAAATAACCGTAGTATATTTAAAGGATAAAACAGCCTATATTTATTGCTATTGATTTTTAGGGCTATTGATTTTTATTTTAAGCTTTACTTTAACTGTTCTAAGAAGTAGGAATGTAGAGGAGTTGTAAGATCACCTGAATAAAAAATATGATGGTAAATAAATTCTTTTTCTCTCCACCCTCTAGATTTAGCAGTGTTTACGCCCCACCAGTTTCTACTTAGTGCCTGCACGCATGTGGGATGCACAAACAGTTCCCTGGTCATACTGTCCACGGCACAGCGGCCACCAGAACATGTGGATTCCCCACTTCTGACTGTCCTGGATTCTAGAACAATATATGTCCAGTAAGTAGAAATGTTTTTGTTGCACACTGGTTTATGCAGGAATCCCAGTGAGCTCAATCAAGGGAAGGGTTTGTGACATAAAATTAATTTTATTGTGATGAAATGCATAGAAGTGATTAGTTCAGTGGTTCTGGGAACCTTTGATTATTACTTGCCAACTTAATTTCCATTTTGTCTTTATGCAATCAGGCTGAGCTACATACGGACACAGATTCTGTGGAAACTTCGCTAAGGGGAAACTGACCACTTACAAGACTGCCTTGGGCTTTCCATATGGGTGGTGTTATCAGTGATGAGTTGGAATTAGAAAGTCTAAATATATATTTTCTTTTTGAGTGTAAACTAGGACCTTCGTGTTCCCTGAAAGTTGAAGTCAGAAAGGAATTTTCACATACAGGCATGTTCAGATTATTTTTGATATCGAGTGATTCTTACCCATTTCCTGATCTGAGGTGCAAGGCAACTTGTGGTGCTGAATCAAAACTTAGCAAATCTGTCTTGCCGCCAGTTAATACTTGTTTACATCCATTTCTGTTGGTCTCAGTTTTCCCACCTGTAAAAGAAGAGTTTGGGCTGAATAAATTATGATATTCATTCAAGCTGAAAAAACATTATGCTTCATACCCCATGGTTCCAAGTCTGAACTGGCCTATTGGCTTTCAGTGCTGCCCTAAACTGAGCCCGCATTACTTAGGCCAAAAGATTTCCCACTACTCTAAGTATTTCTCAGTTTCTCAATTTCTGTCTCTTTTATGATTTGCCCTGCTCATTGTCACCGACACATTGTAAGTCCTATCTGGACTATCCTCTACTTTTTCTTTTTGCCTACCAAATCCGATCCATCAAGGATAGTCTTCTGTATCTAGGTATATTCTCACCTCATTCAAGAAGTTTTATTTGACTACTTCATCACTTCAGTCCTCAGCTTCTCTGTATTCTGTAGTTGTATGTTAATCTATGTTAGATTGCTCATTTTTGTGGCAATTGTCTTTTTGCAAAGCGACAATTATGTTATCTCTCGCTCTCCCATTTCTCATAGGTTCTCAAATGTTCTACTTCTCCCGTCTTGTTCTATGGCTTAAGTTCAAAATTAAATACTCGTGCACACATTTACTATATTATTAGCTAATTAAAATTATAAGTAACTAGAAAGCAGGCACTGTGCCATATTTTCTTTATACCATTCAGAATAGACATTTAATAATTACTTGGGTTTTTTTAACTTTTTTTTAAAGCTTTCAGTGTGTGTGTGTGTGTGTGTGTGTGTGTGTGTGTGTGTGTTTGAGTGGCATAAATCCAAGTTCATATGCGTCCTTTAAAAATCTTGCACATTTCAGGTTTGACTTGAATGAATGATGGATAGTCATGCTATATTTTTCCATTCCCAGGTGGAAACAACCAAGAAATGTAAATGGAATTCTGGAGCGCTATATATTATATATTTCAAATCACACGCATAATTTTACAATTTGGGATGTCATCTATAACAGCACAGAACTTTTTCAGGATCACCTGCTTCAATACCTGTCCCCTGGTAATAAATATCTCATCAAGCTGGGGGTAAGTTCACTTTACTTCTGTCACTTTCTCTTCCTTTCCTTGCTGCTTCTCTTTCCTTTGTCCCATCTACTCTCTCTCCCTCACTTAAAAAAAAAACAAAACAAAACAAAACAAAAAATACACAAAAAACCCAAAACCAAAAACTCACGTATTGCTATTGAGACAGAAAACTCCTTTCACATTGTAAATGTGAATATGATCTAATACCTACATATTTATTTTATATTGTACAAAATGATAGCATAACAATCTGAGTCAGTAGATTTTTTCTAAATCTAATTTGGGATTATCAGAAATTATTTCAGTTTTGTTATTTCTAGAATGTCATAATTGATAGGACTTTTTCTACAATGCCTGAATTAATAAGGTTATTTCCCCATGGATCTTGTATTCTTTCGGAAAACAATGTACAGTATGAAAACTTAGGTCTTATATTTTAAAAATGAAGGTTTAAATGACCCTCAAATATTCTGGATTGTTATTATGTTCTGGTTTACATTACATTTCTTTCTGGAAAGAACAGTCACTTAATAAAACCCTAGAATCAACATACTTTAGAGGTCTTTAGACAGACAATAGCATTTTTTAATGCAAAATAGCACTTTTATACAAAGGTCTTTTAAAAGACCTTGATATTACTGTGGAATTTATACTCAGTACTTCCTTTTGTTTTTTGATGAAATATAATCTTTTTTAAGTTTAATAGCACATCTGAAAATAACTGAATATAAACATGAGATTGTCCCTATTTGTTTTAAACACACTCTTCATTTTATAGCAATACCTATATAAGGATATTTGCTTTGATAAATGCCATAGAAAATATTCTGCTCTTGATTATGAATAAATTTACATTTATGTAGACACTGTGTATGCATTCATTTTACTTAACATGCTCTTGAATGCTCTAAATATTATACCACGAGAAAATAAACTACATTCAACTATTGCTAACTGTCTGACCTGACACCACAAAACAAGGGCAATCACACAATGTTAAAAATCCTGTTCAGAACTGACTCCATGTGCCTAGGGGTTCAGCACACAGATTGGCTTACAAAACAGCATCTTTGATTACTTACTTGTATTACTCAATATGTAAGAAATATATTAACTTGATTTTCAAAAAAACTGATACAGAAATCCACACTATTTTCAAAACAGTGGTATTATCAAAATCCAGAAAATACTCTATTGCTTAGAAGCAACCAAAATTAAGTAAAAATTGTTGTATTTTTAGTTTTTATCAGGAGACAAAGGTCATGAAACAAAGTTATACTCCCAAGGCGAGTTTTGGGATATGCTGTGCAGTCAGTAGAAATCCACCTCAATATCCTATTTTGTATACATCTATATCTTTAAAAATAAATACCCCTAGATCGGAAGTCTGCTCTCCTGAGTTTCAATTCAGACTTTACTAACAACTATGTAACCCAAGGCAAATTCACTTAACTGCCCTGATTTTTGCATTCTTTCAGCCTAAAATTGGGACTTTGAACTAAATTATTTTTAATGTCTCTTTGAGCCCTAAAATTCTATGACACTAAATCATTCTATGATTCCAAACAGTATTCTATGGAGTCAAATGAAATCTGTCAGCCACTGAGTAATGTTGATGCAGGATGCCATAAAGATGTGGAAGTCTTTGCCCTAACTCTTGTTAAGGAAATAAATTTGCTCACGCCATTTTTGATTTTTTTATATCATTGTATTTATTAGTGCAGAAAATACACTAATATATTTTTCAGGAAGTATTCAACTAAAAAGCTTTTTTTTATTAACTCTATAACCAGTAAATTAAATGAACCAGAACATTTTAGGTTCATCTTGGTTAATTGAAGGATTATTATATATTTCACAGTTTCCACATAATAACTGGCTTTCAAGGTCATTAGATTAGTAGATGGAGATTAGGTTCTAAGCCAAGTGGAGTTGCCTTTATAGTCGGTCTTAGCATATTGAAAGTTTCTGAAAAATAAAACATACAGATGGCCAAGCCTTTAAGAATTAGAGGAAGATACACGAGGATTCAAACCGCTGTGATTTACTCTAGACTCAGAGAAGGTGTGTTACTTCAAGTGGCTTCATGTAATATTTCCTTTTAACTAGATTATAAACTCCTAGAGGGTAGAGACAGTATCTTTCAAAATTCTATCTGTGGAGTCAAGCCCAGTGCCTGGTAGAAATTGGAAGCTCAACCAACGATTCCTGAATGAATGAACACTAAGTCTATTTATTTCATAAAGAATCTGAGACTTCTGGTATGAGTTAGACGGTTTGCTGTACAATGTGGGAGTCGAGGACTGTGTGGTTCCAAGCATATGTTTTTCCTGCTGGAAGAAACAGCATGACATGTCACTATATTCAACAAATGGTATTGTGGAGTGTGGTAGCTCCATATAAAGATAATAAGCCAAAAATTAAATAAAGAAGCTAGTACCACAGACAAGTTTCAGTATATGTGTGGTCTGATAATTTTCATATTACTGCTAGACATTTACCTCTCGATGAATGCTAAGTGTATTTCCTGAAAAGATTCTTGGACATGATGAACTTAATGTTTCAAAAGATCATTTATAGATAGCATGGCCTTGTTGTATTTCTTCGCACTTTAAAGTATGTTGCATTCTTAATATCCTCAGAGCCTGCTTATCTGAAAATAAACTATTGATAAGGAGAATGCTAGCTTTGGATTTTCCTGACAGCCCTCATTTCAAAATATTTGATATACATTGATTAGTTACTCATGTCCTTGCCCCAAAATTGAATCCCCTATTTGGTCAGAGGTTACTGGTCATTTCAGAGTGGTAATATCACTTTGTAATTTAACAAAAATGGCTGCAACTGATAAAAGCTATGGGAGATGAGTTGAAGCTCCTTATTGTAATGGCTCAGAGGCTTTCAAAGACCTTGCCATTTCATAAAGGCATCTTGAGTCAATCCCACCCTTTTGTTTAGTTTTTCCAAACCAGAATTTTAATCAGCATTCAACTGCACTGCCTGCAGTGGCCCCTGGTGCTGGCAGGTCAGACAAGATACTGATTGATTCAGTTTCATTTAGATAATATCAGTTAGATGTGACCAATAGGAAGCAACTTTAAGAGCATTTATTTCCTTGTTGAAGGAACTGCTCACTTAGCACTTCTAAATGTATGCAAAAAGTACATGGAAGAAACAAAATAAAATATTGTGCAGGTAATTTTGTTACTTCAGCAGCCTCTTTATAAATTCTGTTTTATTTGCAAGAAGAATTCTCTCATAAACTACTTGGATTCCTCCAAGGCCTCTTTGCCAAAATATGAATTTATGGATCTCAGATGACACAGCCCAAAGAACAATCCTTCCAAACCACAGCACGGCTTTATTTATCCCAAAAGGCATCCTAAAATTCTCAAAGCAAAGTAAATTTCAATTCACATTTTGTTTTTAAATATACATATAATTATATATCATTTAGTACACTATTTCTTTGAGGAGAGTTAGCTGGGGACAATTCTTAGGACATAAATAAGAAAAAAATAATAGTGACAAATAGACTATTAGAATTAAATCCCAGTGTGTTATAAGGTTAATAATAAGATGCTCCAACATTTTTCCCCACCTAAGGAAAAAATCTAGGAACTGCAGGTGGGCAGATTTAGCTCTCTCTGAGGATGGGAAAGACTGTTCTTTCCATCATTTTCCTTTGATAATTCAGCTGTTCCACTTGGCCTCTTTTCCTGCCATGTTTTCTAGTGGACTTTTAGCATGTTTGAAATGTTTTATTTTCATTTTTCTATTTTAATGTTCAGATAGTTTTTTCTTGGGCTAACAATGACACGTCCTAGAGCTTGAGTCAGTGTTTGGCCACAAGCTTAACTGATTCCTCTTTATTTGCAAAGATTGTATTCTCAGGAGGAGTATGGTTTATCTCTTACATATATATGCACATGCTGTAACTAAGAATTAGAGGAAACCCACAGAGGTTAATTAGGTCCCAATCTTAATGCAATTTTATGTCCAAGCCACAGTTTAAACCATCAAAAACTTGCTTACGCTGATGAGAAATTATCCTGGAGGTATGGGCCACTGTTACATTCTTCCAAGAGAAAGTGAGATTGATCTCACTTATTATATACACTTATATAATGCCATTTATTATATATACTCCTCATAAAGAATTTGCAACTATTTGCAACAACTTGGCAAAAAGTATACTTCAACTAAGAAAATGTCTTTAAAAATAAGTCAACTCTCTCTTATTTTTAGGAGAAAGAAGATCAATTGTGTTAAGTATCAAAAGGTTGTTTCCTTAATATCAAAGTGAAAAGCAGGGAACAGGCCTAAAGAAATAAAAAGGTGTTTTAATTTTTTATATTAACAATAACTACCTTCCTTGAAAATGGACTAAATATCTGCTTTTTACATCATCCTGTGATTTTACTTCATTGTCCTTATAGGTTTTTGGTAAATTGTAGTGTTTTTTGAACTATTTTTTTTCTTTTTGAAACATTTTAAAATTTTATCGTGTAAATTACACGTGTAACCTAAAAATATGCGGAACAAAGCTTAAATGTAGTTTTTTCAAATATATGTGTTATATCAAGATATAATTCCTCACACTCTAGCAAATATATTCTGGAAACACCCTGTTTGTATGTCTCCCTTTCCTGGAGAAATGCTTATCCAATAAGTTGGGCAGCAAAGCTAATTTCCTAATACACTTAAACATTTATTTTGGAATTACTTGCAGTAATTTCTGGGTATCTTTAACATACATGTTTTCACTGATGACATTAGTAATACCTTATTAGGGAGCAGGACGATTCTGTGATCACTTTAAGTGTCCTGGCCATGTAATCAGCCCATTTCCTCTAGCACTTGAGTAAATGATTTGACCCTTTTCACCATCAAACAGTCATTCAACAGCTGCTTTGTTGTTGAGATATGAGAAATACTATATTGTTCATTTTCACATTGTGTTACACTTTAAACATATTGGTCACATGACAACAAATAAAAGACAATTATATTTGCCACAGATCTTTTCTTTTCCTACAAATCACTTGTTTTATCCTAAAGTAGTTTCAGTCTCTAGTACTGTTCTCAGGTAGTGCGCACACACACATGTGTGCACTTAATCCATTCTAGAAAACCCTGGGTAAGGCTGATTTCATCAAGGCTATTCACCCAGGCAATATATGCCCTACCTCTAGGCTCTAACATAGGAATTACTTACAATTCATATGTGCATACATTCTGGGTTATTTTCTAATTATTGGAGATGGCTGTCTCATGTCCTAAAAGGCAAACTAATTAAATGTCAAACCTCAGCATTGAAACAAATATATTTAGTGGAGGGAGGGGGGGGGGGAGATAAAACTATTTTTAAAAATCCTGAACTCTTATAATGAATGCTCTTTTTTTCAATGCTCACTTAAACTTTTGGGACCCAGAATGAAATGTGTGTGTGTGTGTGTGTGTTTGTGTTTGCGTCTCTCCTCAGGCTTGCACGGGGGGTGGGTGCACAGTGAGTGAGGCCAGGGAGGCCCTGACCGATGAGTGTGCACCCGAAGGTGTTCCAACCCCCACAGCGCGCTCCTATTCACCTTACTCCTTTAACATCTCCTGGACTGAGCCTGAATATCCAAATGGTAAGTGAACTCTTTTAGCCTCAAGTTAAAAAGATGATTAGCAAAGGTAAATTAATATTCTAAATGGCAGCTTATATGTGGTGCTTAATTTTTAATGATCATTTTAGCACATAAAATACCTGAGATAGTATCATTGTCTGTAGTTGGGAGACTGTAGTTTTTAGGCGAACACGCAATTTTGGTGGCTCAAAAGTGCTCCCTTTTGATAGTTCTTGTGTACTGCATCTTATTGTTTAATACATTCCAGAAAAGGTTGAAAGGACAGATGAGGATTCCCAAAGTGCTGTTGTGACAGTGACATTATATTTGCAATGACTCTCTGGTTTTGACAGTCTGTTCGTTCTTGAACAGGGAGAGAGGTGGAAAGCCTGTGCACATAACGTATTTCAAAATGCCTTTGATTTCACAAGTTCATCTTAAAAGAGACGACTTGGAATCTGTATTTTTAACATATTATAGGTAAATATGTCAACATGCAGCTTTTAAACAGTGTCTATATTAAATACATATATATATTAGGGACACCTGGGTGGCTCAGTCAGTTAAGCATCTGACTTTGCCTCAGGTCATGATCTCACGGTTTGTGCGTTTGAGCCCCATATCTCTGTGCTAACAGCTCAGAGCCTGGAGCCTGCTTCAGATTCTGTGTCTCTGTCTCTCTGTCTCTCTGTCTCTCTGTCTATCTCTCTTTCTGCCTCTGCCACACTTGAACTCTGTCACTCTCTTTCAAGAATAAATAAACATTAATTTTTTTTTAAATATACATATTTTATACTTGTTGAGCTTCATATAGATTGTGTAGATTTCTAAGTGATATACACATCTTTGCATAGTTTAGAGAATTAAGTCAGCCAGGTAAAGTTGTCTAAAATAAAATCTTATTATAATGATTTTGTAATAACTTGGAGGTAGAAATTGCTTTCTTCATTTATTGTAAATATCTTTAAGTTTCACACAACACAGTGTCATTGTTCCACACTGATAGAAATTTAGTAACATCAAGTCTTGCTCCCTTTAAAACACATATCAAGGCTTTAAATATCATAGAAATAGTTTTAGGTAGCTAGTTACTGAATACTGAGATGGCCTCTTTTAGCATAGCCAAAGAGAATGGAAGAAAAAAAATGATAATTTTATTAGTTTGTCTTTTGTTTACTATGATATTAATTATTCTAGTCATCTCATTTTAATTAAACTTTTGGCAAATGCATTAGATATATTTGAGGTAATGGAGAGAGCTCAAATAATTAGAGTAAGTGATTATCTCTGCTTCTCAAGTGATTCCTATACTGTTACAAATTTTCTAATAAAAAAATAAATGGATCTCTATTTGATACTTACATTAAACAGTCAAAAAATCTTGCCATCCTTCGTGCTCCACAAATGAATCCAGTCCATGCAATGCAAATTTGAGTGATTTATTCCAATTGGATTGCTGTTAAATGCCATCACGTGATTTGCATCATAAAATACAATACTTTCAGTCATAACGACTGGTCATTGCAACTCTGGAACAGCAGCTCTACTTGGGATCCTAGGTTGACTGGAGAAATACTCACCACATTCCAAAGAATATTTGTATATTATGTTTGTGTATTTACAAGCAACTTTTAAATACATGTATTGAAACAAAAAGAACTGGAAAAACTTTGGATATTTGCATAAACACTTTCATATTCTAAAGTGTTGCGTTTAATCACATTAGAATTTTCAAAATTTTGATTGTGGGCAATGGTTAGACAGTTAAAAAGTAATAGTGTTCATTAAAAAAAAAAAACTTTCATTACTTCTGTCTTCACTTTCCCCAAATTTTCCAGTGTTTGATTTCTACTGTCCATTGTCTGGAGGGGGATAATGTGATTCTTGGAAAACTCCGTGTTCATCTATTTGTTTTTAAAGCCCCCATAATACCCCCTGAAAACCTGAAGAATAAAATCCAAATTCTTTAGTCTGGCATTCAGGTCACTCCCCACTTGTGGCTCAATCTGCATTTATAGAGCCTTGTAACACACTTTTCTTTCTAGAATACTTATGGCTTACTGTAAGCTTGCAAGACGTGGGTGTGCAGTCAAATTGTCCTAGAGGCAAATATGATCTCTTATGTGTAGTAGTGTATTACTTTAGGAAATGTACTAAATTCTATGAACCCCAGTTCTCTTGATTATAAAATTGGAGTTGATCAACCCCTATCTTCTTTTATCTTTACTTGTGGAAATCTAACCCATTCCTCAGGATTAAACGTGGGCCTCTTATTTCATAAAATTGTTCCACTCTTCCTTGAGTCAAAGTTAAGCTTGCCCTCTTCTCTTGATCACATATCCTGTTTCTAGGCTTTCATAATGGTACATACTTCATTCCTTCTAGGTTCAGATTTATTTGGGTACTTGTCCAACATGACCATCCATGATAAGGACCACAAATCATTCATTTCTCTTTACCTTCACGGAGCCTAACAGTGCATTATAGTTTCTGTTGGCACCTAATTATATTTAGTTTATTCAGTCATTTCTTGTGAAAAATTCCACTTGATCAGGAGCATGTATACTGTAGTTCTGGCTCTCTAATGATACCAACAGAAAGAATGGTAGTTGCAGGCCAATTCCTGAAATATCTTTGTTTGGGAGGTATTTGTTCCTGAACTGTATTTGTTTAGCTGTGTGGGGTCTGATGCTAGGTTTTTCTTTTAGCAATTTGGATTTTTGCATTTGAATGAAGAACTTTTAATTTCCTTTTCCTTGGTATACACAGGTCAAATTTAATGGAACTAGACCCATATTGCAATATGTGCTACATTAGGGTTGCTTCCTAAGTTCTGAGTATGCTGCAGAATGAAATAGGTTCCATCCTTATGTTACTAAAGAAACCCTTTCAAATTATTTTATTTATTTTTTTTGTTTATTGATTTATTTTGAGAGAGAGAGAAAGAGAATGCTGGAGGGGCAGAGAGAAGGAGAGAGAGAATCCCAAGCAGACTCCACACTGTCAGCACAGAGCCTGATGCGGGGCTCGAAGTCATAAACTGTGAGATCATGACCTGAGCCGAAACCAAGAGTTGGCTGCTTAACCAACTGAGCCACTCAGGCACCCCCAAATGATCTTAAATAGTGTTTCTGAACCTTAACTGATCATTAGAATCATCTTAGGGGCACTGGTTGAGGAAGTAGATTGCAGTGCTCCACCAGAGCGCTTGAATAATCAGAATATCCCATAGGCTATGTTATCATCAAACATCCTGGAGTCCTCCAACTGGAGGACTTTATATTCATCATATCCAAGTTGATTTCTCCACATGTTCTCTGCCCTTCTACTTTCCCTTTCTCCTGTGTTCCTCCTCTCACTGATTAGCACAACCCAGTCATGCCAGCCAGCAACCTGGATGGCTTGACTTCAACCCATGCCCACTCCTGACTTCTTTTGCCACATGACCCCCAACTGCACTCCTCTAATGAAGGTCACTGATATTTCTCACCCAGATAACTTCAAGAGCCTCCTCATACCCTGCAAAAATCTGAATTTGTTTTTTCAAAGTGTATTTTTTGATGACCTCCTAGGTACCATCGTACCAAGATGAATCTGCCCAATCCTTTATCTTAAGGATATTATAGTTTCTTGGGGCAACAAATAATCACAAGGTAGAGATGTGAACAAGGTGCCAAATGAATGGAGAAGAAGCTCCCTGAGGAGCCCTATGGGATGTGGGAGTGGCATCTCTCTGGGTCTTCCAGAGATGTATGTATATGCATTTAGATGATCATGTTGTGTCATGGAGGCTGCTTGCATGGTTTTGCACACTCTGGGGGCGCCTGGGTGGCTCAGTTGGTTAAGCGTCCGACTCTTGATCTCAGCTCAAGTCATGATCTCACAGTTTGTGAGCTTGAGCCCCACATTGGGCTCTGCAATAACAGCATAGAGCCTGCTTGATATTCTGTCCCTCCCTTTCTTTCCTCTTCCCCCACTTGCTTGCTCTCTCTGAGACTCTCTCTCTCTTTCTCTCTCTCTCAAAATAAATGGATGAACTTAAAAAAAATCTTGACTCTGTTAGTCAACAGTTATACATAAATAATTATTTCATAGGACTTATTAACATGAAGAAAAGTTGTGGAGAAACAGTAACCCCACTTTCAGTAGTAACTATAATATTTCCAAATATATGCCTATATGTGACAAAATATGAGAGGTGTGAAAGGCTCTGATAGAAATGTCTAGTTCTTGCTTGGTAGACTTCAGCCACCATGGGTTAGGAAACAGGCTCTCTGCTTTTTATAAATGATTCTGATTTAACAGTCACTTTTTACTCATCACAGTCTTGTGATAATCCTTACCCAGTGGCTAAGAGAATGGCCTCTTGCTCTTCTGGTTTCCATTCTCTTCTTTGTCTCCCACTCTGCTCCTGCTTAACAGCTTGTACTGGAAGCTTTCTCTTTGCTTCAGGATGTGCTACACATGCTGTGAGCATTTTTCCTATTCTGGAACATTTTGTTCTGTGCTGTACTGGGAGTTCTAAGGATAGTGCCTGACTCATAATAGATGCTCAATTAAAATTTTGCTGATTAGCACTACCAAAAGAAGAAATAAATGCACAGAAGATAACAAGTGCTGGCAAAGATGTTGAGAAATTAGAACCCTTGGGCACTGTTGGTGGAAATGTAAAATGGCACAGCTATTATGGGAAGCAGTATGTAAAATTCCTCAAAAAATTAAAAATAGAATTACTATGTGATCCAACAATCCTACTTCTGAGTATTTATCCAAAAAAATTGAAAACAGGATCCTGAAGAAACATTTGCACACTCACAGTCATGGTAGCGTCATTCACCTTAGCCAAGAGATGGAAGAAACCCAAATGTCCACAGACAGATGAATGGATAAACAAAATGTGGTGTGTGTATATATACAATGGAATACCACTGCCCTTAAAAGAGGAAATTACCACCTTTGGGATGCAGCAAAGGCAATCATAAGAGGAAAGTATATAGCAATCCAGGCCTCCCTAAAGAAGGAAGAAAGATCTCAGATACACAACCTAACCTTACACCTTAAGGAGCTGGAAGAAGAACAGCAAATAAAACCCAAAAACAGCAGAAGACAGGAAATAATAAAGATTAGAGCAGAAATTAATGCTATAGAAACAAAACAAACAAACAAAAAACAGAACAGATCAATGAAACCAGAGGCTGATTCTTTGAAAGAATTAACAAAATTGATAAACCACTAGCCAGTTTGATCAAAAAGAAAAAGGAAAGGACTCAAATAAATAAAATAAAGAATGAAAGAGGAGAGATCACAACCAACACAGCAGAAATACAAACAATAGTAAGAGAATATTATGAGCAATTATATGCCAATAAAATGGGCAATCTGGAAGAAATGGACAAATTCCTAGAAACATATCCACTACCAAAACTGAAACAGGAAGAAATAGAAAATTTGAACACAATCATAACCAGTAAGGAAATCGAATTAGTAATAAAAAATCTGCCAAACTCAAGAGTCCAGGGCCAGATGGCTTTCCAGGGGAATTCTACCAACATTTAAGGAAGAATAAACACCTATTCTCTTGAAACTGTTCCAAAAAATAGAAATGGAAGGAAAACTTCCGAACACTTTCTATGAAGCCAGTATTACCTTGATTCCAAAAGCAGACAGAGACCCCACTAAAAAGGAGAACTATAGACCAATTTCCCTGATGAACATGAATGCAAAAATCCTCAACAAGATATTAGCCAACTGGCTCCAACAATACATTAAAAAAATTTTCACCACAACCAAGTGGGATTTATACCTGGGATGCAGGGCTGGTTCAATATCCACAAAACAATTAACATGATTCATCACATCAGTAAAAGAAAGGACAAGAACCATATGATCCTCTCAATAGATGCAGAGAAAGCATTTGACAAAATACAGCATCTTTTCTTGATAAAAATCCCTCAAGAAAGTAGGGATAGAAGGAGCATACCTCAAGATCATAAAAGCCGTAAATGAACGACACAACACTAACATCATCCTCAATGGGGAAAAACTGAGAGCTTTCCCCCTAAGGTCAGGAGCAAGACAGGGATGTCCACTCTCACCACTGTTATTCAACATAGTATTGGAAGTCTTAGCCTCTGCAATCAGATATCACAAAGAAATAAAAGGCATCCAAATCGGCCAGGAGGAGGTCAAACTTTCACTCTTCGCAGATGACATGATACTCTATATGGGAAACCCTAAAGATTCCACCAAAAAACTGCTAGAATTGATTCATGAATTCAGCAAAGTTGCAGGATATAAAATCAATGCACAGAAATCGGTTGCATTCCTATACACCAACAATGAAGTGACAGAAAGAGAAATCAGGAATCGATCCCATTTACAGTTGCACAAAACCATAAAGTACCTAGGAATAAACCTAACCAAAGAAGTGAAAAATCTATACACTGAAAACTGAAGAAAGCTTATGAAAGAAATGGAAGAAGACACAAAAAAATGGAAAAAGATTCCATGCTCCTGGATAAGAAGAACACACATTGTTAAAATGTCTAAAGTACCCAAAGCAATCTACATATTCAATGCAATCCCTATCAAAATAACACCAGCATTCTTCACAGAGCTAGAACAAATAATCCTAAAACGTGTATGGAACCAGAAAAGACCCTGAAGAGCCAAAACGATCTTGAAAAAGAAAACCAAAGCAGGAGGCATCACAATCCCAGACTCCAAGCTATACTACAAAGCTGTAATCATCAAGACAGTATGGTATTGGCACAAGAACACTCAGATCAATGGAAAAGAATAGAGAACCCAGAAATGGACCCAAAAACGTATGGCCATCTAATCTTTGACAAAGCAGGAAAGAATATCCAATGGAATAAAGACAGTGTCTTCAGCAAGTGGTGCTGGGAAAACTGGACAGCAACATGCAGAAGAATGAATCTGGACCTCTTTCTTACACCATACACAAAAAGAAACTCAAAATAGATGAAAGACCTCAATGTAAGACAGGAAGCCATCAAAATCCTCGAGGAGAAAGCAGGCAAAAACCTCTTTGATCTTGCCTGCAGCAACTTCTTACTCAACACGACTCCAGAGGCAAGGGAAACAAAAGTAAAAATGAACTACTGGGACCTCATCAAAATAAAAACCCTCTGCACAGTGAAGGAAACAATCAGCAAAACTAAAAGGCAACTGATAGAATGGGAGAAGATATTTGCAAATGACATATCAGATAAAGGGTCAGTATCCAAAATTTATAAAGAACTTACCAAACTCAACACCCAAAACACAAATAATCCAGTGAAGAAATGGGCAAAAGACATGAATAGACACTTCTCCAAAGAAGACATCCAGATGGCCAACTGACATATGAAAAAATGCTCAACATCCCCCATAATCAGGGAAATACAAATCAAAACCACAATGAGATACCGCCTTACACCTGTCAGAATGGCTAACATTAACAACTCAGGCAACAACAGATGTTGGCGAGGATGTGGAGAAAGAGAATCTCTTTTGCATTGTTGGTGACAATGCAAGCTGGTGCAGCCACTCTGGAAAACAGTATGGAGGTTCCTCAAAAAACTAAAAATAGAACTACCCTACCGCCCAGCAATTGCACTACTAGGCATTTATCCACAGGATACAGGTGTGCTGTTTCCAAGGGACACATGCACCCCATGCTTATAGCAGCACTATCAACAATAGCCAAAGTATGGAAAGAGCCCAAATGTCCATAGATGGATGAATGGATAAAGAAGAAGTGGTATATATATATACAATGGAGTATTACTCGGCAATCAAAAAGAATGAAATCTTGCCATTTGCAACTACGTGGATGGAACTGGAGGGTATTATGCTAAGTGAAATTAGTCAGAGAAAGACAAAAATCATATGATTTCACTCATATGTGGACTTTAAGAGACAAAACAGATGAATGTAAGGGAAGGGAACAAAAATAATATAAAAACAGGGAGGGGGACAAAACAGAAGAGACTCATAAATATGGCAAACAAACTGAGGGTTATGGGAGGGGTTGTGGGAGGGGGGATGGGCTAAATGGGTAAGGGGCGCTAAGGAATCTACTCCTGAATCATTGTTGCACTATATGCTAACTAATTTGGATGTAAATGTAAAAAAATAAAAAATAAAACAAGTTATAATTTAAAAAAAGAGGAAATTACCACATACTACAAGATGGATGAACCTTGAGGACATTATGCTAACTAAAAGAAACCAGTCACAGAAAGACAAATACTGCATGATTCCACATATATGTGGAATCTAGAGTCATTAAACACATGGAGTCGGAAAGTAGAATGTGGTTACCAGGAGCGGAGCTCAGGAGGGGGAATGGAGAGTTGCTATTGAATGAATATAGTTTCAATTTTGCAAGACGAAAAAGTTCTAGAGATCTGTTATACAACAATGGGCATTTAGTTAACAATCTGAACCATACATTTAAAAATAGTTAAGATGGAAAATTTTTAAGTTCTCTGTTTTTTTACCATAATTACAAAAATATGATGTAGAGAGGATATAATAAAATGCAGTAAACTTTTAAACCAGAGAAAGATTAAGGACTGTGTTAACTTAAAACAAACACAAATTTCAATTAATAATCACATAAAGATATATGTATAAAATATACATCTGTTAAACCAGAGTGAGATCATACTATCTGTCCTATCGTGCATCTTGCTTTCCTCACTTAACAACATGGCGGAGACATCTTTCCGTGGCAGTTAAGCATAGCCCAACTTCATTGTTTCGAAAGGCAGTATAGAATCCCACTGAATAAAACCACAGCTTATGTGCCCCATCTTTTAGCGGTGGGTATTTAAGATTTTGCTGTTATAAAAAAATGCTACTTGCCATTAATTGCCTTAGTCTGCCAAGTAGTCCTTACACACTGGGTCTTTATCACTTGATTCACACCTAAGACTTTGCTTTCCTTCAAACAAGTACTACCGAATTCTAGTCCCATACCTGCAAAAATGGTGGTGTGACAACTCCAGTCCTGTTTCTCTAATCGGAGCACTTGGCATCCACGTTCCCTCTGGCAAAAGTGTTCTTGGGGCACCCGGGTGGCTCAGTTGGTTAAGCCTCCAACTCTTGATTTCGGTTCAGGTCGTGATCTCACAGTCCATGAGTTTGGGCCCCAAGTCAGGTTCTGCACTGATGGTGTGGAGCCCAGTAAGGATTCTCTCTCTCACCCTCTCTCTCTGACCCTTTAGAACTCTCTCTCTCTTTCTCTCTCAAAATAAATAAGCTTGAAAAAACAAACAAACATGTTCTTTGCAGGTTGCAAGTTCAGGCAGGATTTTAAAACCTGAATTAGAGCTACTTTTAGGTGGATAAGAACCCTTTCATCTGTAGCTCCCTGACTCTTCCTTTGTCAGACCATCAGCCATCAATGAGAAGTAGAATGAAGGATTACTGTCTAATAAATTTGGGACCTGTGTTGTGCAGATTACAATTGCATAATTAGAATTATGCTTTTGAGAGCTTCCAAATTCTCATGAGCCATATTCCCTTTCAGAAGCTTAGGCCTCAGAATCTGTAAATATGTTTTTTCCTCACACTTGAAATCCACCTTGCTAAAATCAGCATACATATCTGACTACACCAAACTTATTCCTCATTATTTAGCATAATGTTTAGTGACATTTAAAAATAATTAGAATATATGCTTTTATTAAGAAAATAGTAACTAGAAATATATAATATGAAATTGTTCTCATTTATTTTTTAATGCTCAGGCTCCAGGCTCTGGGGTGACAGCACAGAGCCCGACGTGGGGCTCAAATTCACAAACTGTGAGATCATGACCCAAGGTGAAGTTGAACACTTAACCAACTGAGCCATCCAGGCGCCCCTGCTTTATTATTAATATTTATAGTTTCTTATAACTATCCACTATCTTGGACTTATGTAAATTTACTAAAACAGTTTCCCTGTTAGATTGTGACCCACATAAGGGCAGGGATATCCCTTGTTCTCTGTGTGCTTCGTTCCAGGTTCTAATTCCCCCAGTTGGCAGGGTGCCAGTCATGGGTAGGTGGGTATTAAATACCTGGGAAAGGAATGAATATTTACTGATGATAGGGACAATGATAACGTGGCAATTGTGTGGACATGAGAAGTATATGCATGTGCAATCATATAATATGTGCAGATGCACATTTATAACATGTTTTTACAATTACGTAATATAGGTGAACTATTTCAAAGGCAGCAGAAAGGCACCTCCCTCTTGGTCTGTGGAAGACACAAAGACCCAGTCACTTGGCATAAGATTTTCTCAGCCTGGTGATTTGTCAAGATTGTAAAGAGAGATCGCACGTGAAGCCAGCATCTGCTGTGCATGCCTTAGTGGGAAAGGGGTAGATTGTTACTTCCCTCAGAGTTGAGTAATGTCAAGATGGGCATAGGAAGGAGAGCCGGGTATGCACCGGACTGGGTCTTGGGGACTTCTTGAGAAAAGGAACCTTTGAAAACATTTTCCTGATTCAGCCTTTTATATGGGGCTGGCTTTTTGAGATTTTATATACAGATATATGCGAAGACATATCTGTATCAGTAAGTGTCAACAGGAACAGAAACAATTTAGGGAGTTAATGATCTTTGCAGATGTATACGGAGTGCCATGAAGACAATAGAACATTGTTGGGAGAACGTTTAGTTCAGTTTGTAAGCATATGTATGACATCAGAAATGGGTAGAAGAGAAAAAGTTAGCTGTAGAACTTTTATACAGGATATAGGATATAGATACTTTTATCCTATAGGATATCCTATATCCTATATCCTATATCCTATATCCTATAGGATATAGATACTATATCCTATGTTTTCCTTCACATTGAGAGATGATAAGAAAGATGGGGCACCTGGGTGGCTCAGTTGGTTAAGCGCCTGACTTCGGCTCAGGTCATGATCTCACAGTTCGTGGGTTCGAGCCCCATGATGCGCTCTGTGCTGACAGCTCAGAGCTGGAGGCTGCTTCCTATTCTGTGTCTCCCTCTCTCTCTCGGTCCCTCCCCCACTCATGCTCTGTCTCACTCTCTCTCTCTAAAATAATTACACATTAAAAAAATTTTAAGAGATAAGAAAGAAACTTTTATAATATATGTGTGTGAAGGTGTATGTGCAAATACTGATTCACCTATACAAAAAAGGAGGATTTGATTTCCCAGCAATGCTAATAGTCGTGGTAGTAGTAATAGCTACCACTTATAACTATCTGTCAGGTACTTTAATCCTCACAACTAGTCCATGAAACGGGTATTGCTATTCTACCATTCAGATGTGGAAACCCAGACTTATAAGCAATAATCACTCAAGACAACGGGTTAAGTAGGAATGTAATACAACACAAGGTGTGAATGACTCAAGTTCATGATTTTGTTCACTGTACTCTCCTGCCTCTGCTTTTTGCAAAACAAGCTCATAATTCAATATTCCATCAAGCCATGTGGGAAAAAAAGTTTTTAGATACTTTTACTTGTTTGATGCCTTATTCTCAGTGCCAAATCTCAAAATTCTTAAGATCTCTGTTCTGATTTTTCTCTGGTTTTAAAGAAATAACTATTTTTTAAAACTTCTTCTTTTGAAATAACTTTATTTTTAAACAGCCAAAATGTGATTCTATTTTCTTTCCTGGAAATGCTCCGTTTTAATAGGAGAAATGGATTATAGAATTCAGTGAATCACTTAGGAAAACTGCTTGACAGTTTTGAGCAAACCTTGTGTAACTTTTATGAAACACCTCCAATCAGTTTGTCAGGTACAATCTCCCAAGCACAATCTTTTTTAGATTCCGTTGATTCCATTTTTAGGAGCGCATAACAGTAATAAGGCATGATTCCACAATGTTAAAGCTGTTCTCTCTTTTCCTTTTTAATTGAAGGATCAAGTATTCACACAGGGAGATATCTGCCACATTCAATCATCATCCGGACCTTGGGGGAAAACCCACGGTTGATATTCACATTGCCATGATGTACTGGAAAAAACAAACAAATATGTTTGGAGCATCTATATTCACTATACATGTTATTTTTATGACACACTAAAGCACTGTTGTTTAATTCTTATAGTAAACAGAATTCTTCAGTGTAAATAGAGATACCTTGTATTAAATTTACATTGTATTGTACTTGTATTGAATTTCCTTGGTTATATATGACAACCTATTGAGCACCCTAGGAAATACAATTTGACATAACATGATGAAGAGGCACAAAGATATATATCCCAGAGGATGTGCTTTATGGACAATTATGATTCAGCTTTCCTGTGAAAATTAAACACCTTAAAATTTCTACCATTGTGGAGAGCAAAAGGTGTAAACTTGAAACTGCTTACACGAGAGAGCCGATGGGAATTAACTATGCATTTTGTGGATTATCCACTGAAGAACTAAACGTGTACACCTGGATTAGATAACCTGATCCCCCTTACCACATAGCATAATATTGTTGCATTTTGTTATAGCTATCTTACACATTATTAGCACAGGAGAATAAGCAAGAGAAAAGCCCAAAAAGCACAAAACAGGGAAATATCATAAAATACATTACCATAATTGTTTTCAGTTAGGTGTATATATCTTTGGACTCTCTGGTTCTGCTCTCCTCCCTTCCACTCAGTCCTGTAGCCTACAAGTCTGCCCTTTCCTCACCGCGTCAATGGGCTTCCTCTCTCTCTGGCTTCCTTTTGGTTTGTCCCTGGGAGGCAGCAGCAGCAAGAGACACAAGGGTGGGAGGAGAATGGAGTCTCGGAATTTTAAGACTTTGTTTCCATTCTTCCTGGTTCTGGGCTCCAGGGCCTCATAGTTCAGAGACTCATAGTTCATGAGTTCAAGCCCCCCATCAGGCTCTGTGCTGACAGCATGGAGCCCGCTTGGGATTCTCTCTCTCTCTCTCTCTCTCTCTCTCTCTCTCTCTTTCTGCTCCTTTGCTGCTCATGTGTATGCACTCTCTCTCTCAAAATAAACATTAAAAAAAAAACCTTTCTCAAACTTGTTTCTCAAACTCTCTAAAGGAAAAGTGAAACTCTTTTTTGCCTTGAAGGGGTTTTCCTGAGGATTGATAGCACTTGATTTTAAAACATGAATACCGTTAAATTTTCAGCATAAACTTGCTCTGACTTTCCAGTGTTTGCCTCTTCTTACCTTTCATGCTTCCCTACACAACAGTTTTTGTTTTGTATTTTAATTAAATGTTCTATTTTCAGATAGCTATAGATTCACATGCAGTTGTTAAGAAATTATGCAGAGAGATCTCATCGACCTTTGCCCACTTTTCCCGAAAGGCAACATCTTTCAAAAGCATAGTGCACTATCACAACTATGATTTTGTCACTGGTACAAAACAGAGGGGTGACTTTTTTTCAACCCTCAAATTGACAGACAGAACCTCCTTTAGCCAGTAGCATAAGTTAGTAAGTTAGTTCTTTGGTAGCAGGCTTTTGTGAGTTTTTCACGGCTAACTTCACAGTCCATCTCAGAATGAGGTAGAGAGACCCTCTTCTTTTTTGACTCGTGACCTGTTACACCATACTGCAGTCTAATCGACCTCAGCCCTAAGTGTCATAAATGTGTTATATTAAAGAAGAGAAGGTATGTAAAACTGTTAAAGGTGTTTCTGTCTTAGAATTCCACGCTGCTGCTTCCATGTGGTATTCCCACATCCCTGCCTCAGTTACAACTAGTTCCTATATATTCAGGAAAAGGTGCCTTTAAAAATTATTTTTCTCTTTGTGAGATATTTAGCTGCCCTACTTTACCCTACCTCCATGGTCTTCCCCACTCCAATCATTTGCAATTAATGCGACTCTAGATTAATTCTTCTAAATATAACGTTTATTTGCTCCTGGTCAGAACACCAATATGTCCATGGTTCTCCTGTGCATCATAAAATCCCAAATCCTTGGGGGAGCATTCAAGTCCCAAACCTCCTTTTGAAGGCTTATTTTCTGTTAGATTTCAACCAGTTACGACAATAACAACAAAACACTGATCTGTTCTGGATATATTTACTGTACCTTGCGCTTTCTTGCTTCTAGGCATTGGTAAATGCCATGTTCCCACCAGGAACATCTTCCTGAGCTATGACCTTTTCACATTTCACCTTTTACGGAAGACCCATGGTAGACCCAGCTGCTTTGTACAGAAGGCCCAGCTACTCTAAAAAGCTTTTAGGACTCACTGTAGCCCAGTGATTGCCCCTGCTTGAAGTTCCTGTATGTCTACGCCATTTGTTGGGCATAAAGTTTTTGTGGCACTTATCACTTTTATTCAACTCTTGAATTTTTGTTTAATTAGACCTGTGTTTAACCCTTTTCTTACTTCTATAAATCCAGATATTATTTCTTATCCTTTCTATCCCCCAAAGTACCAAGTATTGTATCTTTCAGGAATGGACTTCCGATACATGTATATTATTTTTCAATTAGGCTCAACTGAGTTGCTTTTAGGGCCAGAATGTGTTCATCAGTTCTTAAATTGAGAGGAATTCCTAAATATTTTAGTAGAGAAAGTTAGGCTGCAAATGAAGAGGAACAGGGGCAGTAGAGGGATGAGATTGCCAGGTTCCAACCCTGATTTGATAATGATTTGCGTGACCTTGGGAAATAGCCTCTCTAAGACTCCCTTCCCTTAACTCTACAACAAGGCAAATAACACTTCTTATTTCTTGGTGTTGTTAATGGAAATAATTCACATAAAGCATATAGCCTATTGTCTGATTCAAAGTAAGTGTTCAGTATATTTTTAAGTAATAAGGTGTTTTATAATTTAAGTAATAAGTAATTTAAGTAATAAGGTGTTTTATAATATAATTTCAAAAATACTTACACAGCATTTTAAGAACCTGGCATTTTAGTTTTCCCAAAACTACTCACCTGTGTCCTCTATTCTACTCAAAGAAGTATCTCCTTAGGCTTCACTTAAAATTTCCACTGGATTATATTCATTAGTTATTGTAATACACCTTGGGAATCTGAAGTCAATGCAAATTGTTGTCTTAGTGCATATTTTATACTTATTATTTACTAAATGTATGTTTTTAGAACTGAATCATACAATATTTCATATAATACTAATTTTGTTTACATCAAAAAGTCTAATGAAGACAAGTGATGACATCTGCCTGCATATCTTGGTAAGAAATGGATTGTTATTTTCAAATTGCATCTCTTATTGTCTACAAATTTACCAGGAAGTTTGGCTGTATGTTCTTAACTCAGGAATTTAGAGTTAATGGCCTTACCCAAACCAGATCAAAGGAAATGCACTTGTCTCAGGCTCCTTTTTGTGGCAAATGTAGACACCAGCTCTAAATCATATCCCACTTTGGCCTGACCTTGAGATACGGTGATTAGCTGGTAAGACCTGGATGCTAGGGCAGAAAACACAGAGACACCAGCATCACACGTCTGTTCCATCCTCACAACATGTTTACATTGATCCCAGCTTCCTGATCTTGGGGTGGGAAACTCTCATCTTCCTAGTACGCAGAGAAGGCCTGATTGATCACTGATTACATGGGGCATGTTCAGATATGTGTTCTGAAAAATGGCCCTCTGTCTGCAGTGTGAAGAATGAACTGTACGGGAGCATGAATAATGCATCAGAACATGTAGGTGGCTATTATTTTCAGGTATGAGATGATGGTAGACTGGACTCCGTGGCCGTGGGTATGGAGATAGGTGAAGATCAATTGGGAATGTACAGTCTATAAGTCTCAGTAATGGCGTTGGTATGGTTGGGGAGGGAGAGGAAAGTGTCCAATATGACTTAAAGGTTAGACTATCCTCACCCAGTGTATACTTGGATTCTACAATTTGGATCTACAATTGATTTTTTTAACTCTTCCTACAAATGCTGTCAAATAGTGGTTACGTACAGAATAGTGGGTAACTCAGTATTGTGTGTGCGTGTGCGTGTGTGTGTGATCTCACCTGCACGCAAGATGGACTTCAGTCTTACCCACTTCTCAAGGTGATGCATCCTAGATACTAAAAAGTTTCTGAGAGTTGAATTAACTGTCACAAATCTCACTTAATTTTATTCTCAGCTCATTTTCCATGTACTCATCTTACTCTAAGCCCTTCTTTTAGTAACTGTCTATTATTTCTTTATCCATAGTTCCAGATGTCATGGTTATCTAGTTTCTTAGCATAGCTTGCTAGGGGTTGGCTTGCTCGAGTCAGGTAGACAAAACAAAGAAGAAATTTTTGAGAGACTGTCAGTGAGGGAGGAAGGAGGAGGAACTCAAAAAGCAGGCACAAGAATGGATTAAGTACAGCCACAGAGTGATGTGAAGGGTGAAACCTAAGTAAGGACCCCGTATCTCATCAGTCCCTGAGGGTGTTACTGAATTAGAGAATATAGTCTTTGATGTCCATAATGCACAGATTGAGTCATTACAAGATGATTCAATTATATTCATTATAGTCTGTGTGGGAACACAGGTAAGTACTGTGGAGTCCTTGCTAGAAAGATTTCCTTTAAAAATGGTTAAGATTCTTAAAGTTTGTACTTAAGGAATGAGATTTAGTTATAAAAAAATTAACTTCTATGAAATATGTCATTTCCCAATAGGTCAGATAAATGAGATATTATGCACATAATCCTAGCATAAAAGAAATTCCCTGTTCCCCAATTATGTAAGAAAACGGAAATATTGATTTGGGTACTTTCTATCTCATTGTTGAGAAGCAGGTCAAGCAGATAGCATTTCAAGGGTCTCACAATTTCTTTAAGAGCTTCTGCAACACATTATTTGCACAGAAGATTTTTTTGGTGAGGATTAAGTGATTGCTTAGCAGAGCGCCTGGCCCGTCATAATTTCTTATCATTATATTACTGTGATTTTATCCATTTTTCTTCTCTTAAATTTTCTGTGACTGGCTTTACACTATATATCTTACATTTCTTAGTTTTGATTCACTTGTGCTTTTGTGCGTCAAGTATTAAATGGCAGTAAATTGAATACTCTCTGTAAGGATTCTCAGAGTTCTCACAGACAGTCATACTAGAATAAAGGAAAACAGATGTTGGCAGCTGTACTTTTTCTTGTGTAGCCATAGGGCTCTGTGACAGTAAGACGCTCTTTCCCCCAAATTTGGAAGTAAGGGAAATAGACCTTCTCTTAAAAGATAATGCATACAAAGTTATCCTCAGAAGGGAAAAGGAGCCAGAGCAGTAGCTTTATTTCAAAAGTATTAGCTCATTTAAATATAAACAACTTTAATCCTAAAGGATGTACTGACCAGGATCTACCTAGTAAAACAGAAAATGTGCTAGAAATAAGGCTTTATTTATTTATTTATGTTCATTTATTTTGTGTGTGTGTGAGAGAGAGAGAGAGAGAGAGAGAGAGAGAGAGAGAGATAGCACAAGTAGGGGAGAGGCAGAGAGAGGGAGAAAGAGAATCCCAAGCAGGCTCTGCACCACAGTGCACTGTAGGTGTAAAGCCTGATGCAGGGCTCGAACTCACGAATCGTGAGACCATGACCTGAGCCGAAACCAAGAGTCGGGTGCTTAACTGACTGAGCCACCCAGGCACCTCGAGACAGACTATATTTGATATAAGGAATTGGTTACAGATGCGTTGGAAAGGCTGCAGAAGCAAAACAGGTGATTTGCAGAGAGCTGCTAACTTCCCCGGTCTTCTGGCTTCCAAGTCTGCCTCAGCAACTGCTAGCTGCAGGATTTGCTGATTTGATGCTTGAACCCACGAGAGGCGCTGCCCCAGCCTGAGCTCCAGTGCCAGCCAGAGTCCACTACTGAAGAAGCTGGAAATGCAGAAGAGACATATCTGCTGCCTAGACTGCTTGAGGCCACAGCTGCTTTGCCCCTCTGCTGACCTCACGACAGTCAGCGAAAGCCTCAGCTCTCGGAACTGGAAGCTGGACATTTTCTTTCGTCCTGTTCCTGCCCTCCTTGCAGTGCCTCCCATTGTGAAATCAAGGAGGAAGCCAACAAACAAGATGGCCGCAAATGTAGAGCATGGGCTCTTAGGCTTAGCATACAGAGCAGACTGTAGATGTGGGGATGTAGGTAGATGAATTGGATGAATAACCAGCTTAGTCAGCACCCGTACACACTCCTCTTCCTTCCATTACCTTCCGTGACCAGCAGTAGTCACTACATGCTTCTGCCTGACATCCTACTGTGCTTTGTACAATGCAGATGCTCTCACCCTCTGTCACCATATTCCCATCTGGGTAGTGTGAATTCCCCCTTGAGTTTAGACACAACCCTCCTGGATTGTCTGCAACTTAAAAACTAAGATAGAATGAATACCCACTAACTTTCTTTACATAAATCAGTAGGGAAAAGGAGGAGAGAAAATTCATTATTACGTACAAATTTTTATGTAATATGCAAAAATAAGGCATAGTAACACCTACAGTTCTCACTTCCATAACTAGCATAAGGCCACAGTTGATATTTATGACTTCTTCCCTTTGCCCTCGGCCAGTAGCTCATCTGTTTAGGATTTTTGACCTAGTAGGCAACCTGAACCTTCATTACTAAAAGGTTTACGTGCTTAGTGTCAGTGTGCAGCAGGAAGCTAATTTCTATGTACTATTTTTTTTCTTGCCTGTTTGTATAGTTGCATGAGGGTCCCAAATTGCCAGGTAATGTTCTCAGTTTCCAATTTAGTGGTATCTAAATTGAAGCCCGCAACATAGTATTCCTCTTTGTGGCTAGAAAAAGCAAAAATATTTTCTGTAGGTTATTAAGTGTAATAGTGAGAGGAAACACTCTGAGGACCTTCTCTTGATTTTCATTTCTATATTTCTCACTAAAGAAAAACCAGCATCAAATACTGACCCCCTAGTTAAAATCAGATGCAGCATCCTGTAGGAACCACCCCTCCCCCCAAATCCAAGGCATTATCACCCAGCCTAGGCTATAATGTAGGTCTCAGTAGGCTGTTCCAGCAATATCTTAGGGTACAGGTTGATGGTGTATGTTGTAAGATTAGTAACTTTTATGGTGTTAGCTCACACCTTACTTCTCTTGTTATAAACTGATTTTCATATCAAAAGCAAAGTTGTGAAGGATAGCCCAACAATGAGTGCAGCATTCTAGAAATTTGTAGATGATGGTGCTGCCGAACATCGTGAGCAGGTTTGTGAAGTGAGCAATTTCCTCCCAGGGGAATGGGACGGACACTGGTGAAAAGCTCCTGGTGTCATGGTCCCACCAGTAATGCTTTCCTTGATGTGTTGATGGGTGAAGGTTTGATCATCCTTCAGGACATTAATGAGACCAAATCTGGTGCTCCTAGTCTAAGATTGAGGCATCCTGGAAGCCAGCTGAATTCTTTGAAACCTTGACTTTACTAGAATCTTTTGTTTCAAAACTCATTCCTTCTCCAAATCTTCTATCTTGGAGCTATTTTTTAATATCATCTTTTTACCAAGTCTCCTTTCATATTTCAGGTAGCTAGGTATCTGTCTTTCCTGTAGCCTTACATTTTCCCTCTATATTGGATGCTGATACTTTTACTATGCTGCATGTTCATTAATGTATTCATTCAATCAATAGATATTAAGTGCCTACTATGTTTTTGGCATGGTGCTAAGGTCTAGAAATACACAGGTGAGGAAGAGTCAAGATTGCTTTCAGGATCCTATAGTCAAGCAATTAAATACCACTGTGAAATTAATTTTACTTTGAAAGAGGTTCTGATTTGGGCATGTAAGCAAAATTTTGTTTCTCATAGTATAATGCTTCATCAGTTTGGGGATTCTGTAATTCCAGTGAACATAGATTCCTATCTTCCTTTAAAATGCAAATATGTTGATTGAATAATTCGAATGATTATATTCAATAACCATGTAATTTCTTATATCTCTACTAGTTGATTTCATGAAAAGACACATAACTTTCCTTCTGATATAAATTTAATTGATCATTACAAACAGCAAATCATAGTTTCTCCAAAACATTCATGATTGTCCCATGAATGGAATTTGTGCAATTTGTGCCTGGCTTTTATGTTTAGGTTATGAAATATTGTAGTTGAGGACATGGGTTCTGGAGCCAGACTTCCTGACCAGATTCAAATCCTGACTCCACCACTTGCCAGTTACATGACTTTGAGCAAGTTACTTAATAGGTCCGTGTCTGGATTTCCTCATCTATAAAATGGTGATGATAATAACACTGCCTCTCTTCTGGTAATGCTGCTAGGAGAGGGTCAAAAAGGAGTTTATATACAACAGGTGCTTAGAACAGTGCTTGACATATCCTGAGTAATATATAATGCGTTAACAAATAAGGTCATTTGGCTTCTAGAGCATATCGATTAAGGATATCATTTTAGAAAGCAATGAAAATTCTAAATGTACTTAATCTATTCATATTTGATCTGGAACGCAGATGATAGTAGCTAACATGATGTAATAGGAAGACTCCATACTGGGACTCTTAGGTCCTATTTCTGTCTCTCTACTAATCAGCTTAACAGTTTGATATTTAAGGGTTTAATGCCTGTCTTATCCTTCCGAAAGAGACAGGGTTTAGACCAGGGAAAATACCAGATACCGTAATTTAGTAATTCCATGAAATTAGAAATCCCATCAGTAAGTGCTTGCTTTCTTAAGACATTCTTTGCTGTTTCTCGTAAGTCACACTAAAAGCCAATTATTGTCTTCCCAGGTGTTATCACAAGCTACGGACTATATCTAGATGGTATATTAATTCACAATTCCTCAGAACTCAGCTGTCATGCTTATGGATTTGCTCCTTGGAGCTTACATTCCTTCAGAGTCCAAGCATGCACGGCCAAAGGTTGTGCTCTGGGCCCACTGGTGAGTATGTGCATTTACATTCTGGGAATGTACCGAATGTCAGATGACAGGGAATATCAAGGAAGAAGTAAGTGGTGGTGACTCACTCCCTGCACAGCTAGGCTTTCAAGCAGGAAAGGAGATGTTCTTTTTATAAAATTTTACTTAAGAGTTAGTAAGAAAGAGTTTATATTCAACATAAATTTCAAGACCGCCCATAGGTCTAGTGAAGGACAAAATCTATATCTCACTGAAATTTTTAAAGGCAATTCGGCCAGTTTAGCAGAAATACATACAATTTTGTTTAATTGGGTGACTTATTTTGAGTAGATGTTTTTCTCTCTAATAATGGCCTCAACAGCTAAGTAAGTTATGAGTAAAAAGTAAAAATAATTAAAAGTCCATAATTGCCAAAATATGGCAACATTACCGCCCAACAAGTAGGTCAATCAATTAAAAGGTTGAGCTTGCCTCATCTCTTAGAATCAAATATATTTATATCATTAATGTGATATAGTTTCAAAGAACAGTATTTAAAATTGCATTGATATTAGCTTTTGATATCCACATTTCAGAAATCTATAGTGTATATCTATATTTCATTAGCAGTTAAGAGATTGACAAATTGTGCTCTTTATTTTTTATATAATTTTTAAAACTCAATAGTACATAATTGTCACAGACTAGCATGACATTCTTTAGGTTCAAAACATCCCATTTTATGTTTTGTGCATTTTCCTTAATTAGATTTAGCTTCTTTTAAGGGAAATGCTCATTACTTTTAGATATTTTTTGGCAATGTTTGCTAATGCTCTATCATTTTAATGCACTCTGTCTTCATTGAAGAGTGTATTATATAAATATTACCTTGAAAAACAGCTCTACAGTTTAATTTTGGCTTCCTTATTTTTGATCACACCTCCCATTTCGTTGCAAAGATTGGTTGCCTTCCAAACTGCTAACATCATCTATCGGTGGAGCTGAGCTGTAGTCTTTATTGCCATTAAGTATTTTATAGCTCAGACCCTCTGATGGTTACTTACTCTTAAAAGCAGGAATGGCAATAGGCCAGCTTTTCTTCTCCATTCAAAAGAAAAGAAAAAGAAACATGAGCACACTTCACATGAGTTCCAAACCTAGACTTTTTCAAAAATACAAACTGCAAATTGGTTCTGGCTACTGAATTGGCTCCCACACTGTCCCTTGATGTTCTGGCAACTTTAAACAAGGGGGGCATGGTTATTGATCTGCATCCGGTGCAGGTAAGACAGTAGGCGACGTTAACCTTAAGAAATCAAATGCCACAATGCCCTGATGGGAAGGGGGGAAACAGAATTGGTTTGTAAAACCTGCTCTGCCATGGCCTCAGACATTCCAGACTCAGTCCTGATGTAAAGCGCAGCTATTTTCTCCTCTTGGCACTTTTTTTTTTTATCATATGCTCAGTATGCAAATGCTTTTCCCAAGTCAATGATCCATCTCTAATCACTGGGATTGAACAGCGTCTTTATTTAGAACAAGTCAACTATATGCTGCCAGGGAGTTAAAACCTATGGTCTTCGAGTGATTTCTAAAATATTTTTGTACCAGTTACAGTCCATACTGTACCCTGAAGAGGTTACATACATGAATATTCCAAATCTCCCTGGATATCTACCACAATCGTGAAGGATAATACAGATTCAGATACGTACATCACTTAAGGGTATTCTTTATCTCAAGCCCAATGTTATAACAAATGTTTTGTTGAACTAAAAAAAAAGTCATGGTTTCTATTTTTAAATCTTTTGCTGGCAGAAATTGACAAATTAAGTTTTGAGAATCAAACTTTTGCTCACCTCACAGCATTTTTAAATGATCATTCTTGGATTTTAGAAAATAAGCCTGTTTATTTTGCATCTTGTATATATTTATTATCATTGTTTTTCATGCATGCAGGGAATACTATTCTCTGTTTTTGGTGACAGATGTGCTCTGGTCCTGAACGTAGTATGGGTCACCCTCAAAATCGGCAAGTTGATATAATAAAGGGAAAAAATTGTAAAAAGGACAAAGTCTATAAAATAGAATACTTAAAAAATAAAAATGCATACATATATCCCGTATTTCTACCTTTTTAATGCAATATTAGCTTAATGTGTTTTGTTTTTAGCCTAAGTTTGTGACCTGTTATTTATGATTAAGAATGAACTGCTCTATACCCATCTTCAAGTTCAGTTCTCATTCATTTACACGTGTATTTGGCTGTTCAAGAAATCACAGTGTTAAAAACAATTTATAATGCTTTTGATCCTACTTTTAAGATGCTAATAGGCATTGTCAAATTTAATCCAGTAATTGGGGTTTTATTAATGTTGGAGATAATGAAAAATTAACAGAAAATGCAACAGAGAATTACTTTTTAAAAGGTTTCTCTGCTTTCAATGATATTGTTGAATTAGATTAGAGAGAAACCCTTCACGTTTTTGTCTCTATAATAAGATGCATTGAATTTGTCCATAGGATAATCACTTGGCTTTTTTTTTTCTTTTTTCCCCCACTTAGCCAATGTTAGACAACCCTAGTGGAGTCTAAGATTGGGAATTTTATGACTGTGTCTGGCCTTGGAACATTCATTGGATTCAATTCTCCAAGGACCCTTTTAAGGATGAAATGTGAAACTATAGGTCACTGCAGTGTGATACGGTTAAAAAGCTGCTTTGGTTTCTTGATGATAGTATATTTCTACACATAAACACACCTAAACAAACATACACACGTACTCACCTTTTCACATTTATTTTTCACAAAGAAACAAATTAGTTATTTAGGACATTTAAATCTTAATGGCAATATGCAATTCACAAGAAAATCCTATATGGGAAATCTACCCTAAACCTGTATTATTCCCTGTGCCTCCTTGGGAAACATACTCCTTCTATGAAACCTCAGAATTTTCAACTATTACAACAGGGGAAAAAAGCACCCACTTTAAAAGGGATTGCTGTAAAATTTTAAATGAAATATTTACGCAACGATTTCTGGTACATGGTAAGGGTTTTATTAAGGATGAAAATTTTATTAAAATGTTTGTATGTTTTCATTGCGCATTTGTTCTCAAAAAATTTTTTATTTTCTGTCTCAAGGGAGGTTTCCAGGTAAAAGCCAAGCTGGCCTTCCACAATATCTTTTCCTTCACATTCTTTTTTAAGGCAAGGTAGATAAATAGTAGGTAATTTTTTTTTAAAGATTGAGTCAAAGCAAAATAGTACAATTGCCAAATTTAATGTAGCATAAAAACTGAGGTATTTATCCAGATACTTAAGGAAATTTTTAAAATATATCATTTTGAATTAACCAGATATTTGAGGATAATAATATAATTATTTGGAATTGCCCTTAATTCTTCAACTTTTGAATCTCGTTTTACTTGGAACCCTTTTAAAATCATTTTCTATGCAATAATTTGAATTATATACATAGACATAATGAAAGCAATTGCATTGTTATGAAATATTAAAATGATGAATTGATATTTTTCCAGTCAAGTTTCTTTACCATTTCTTGTACCTAGCTATTAGACTAAAAAAAAAAAAAAAATAATAATGAGTAGCAGTTATAGATCTAAAGAACCCCATAGCCTTTCTCAGATGAAAATAAAACATGTCGTGACCTCATA